>NC_136428.1:312414897-313614897 GCF_052849685.1 Lactuca virosa | reverse complement strand
AAAGATTCTTTGATATAAAGGAAGTAATATACCAGACAAAGATTCTTCATTCGTCATCAAGAGAGATGGTGAATTGCGGGTGTGGTTTCCAATAAATTACAATTTAATACTTATAAAGAAGTATCGAAGCGCCTATTTTAACAAGAGTTTGTGGGTGGATTCAATTTCATACAAAATCGCAACTTAACATAAGTATGAATAGTTTGTAATAAAATACTTATGTGGACAGTGTAGTCAAGAACAAGTAAGGTTTGGAAAAAAAACTAAAGCAACGAAAGATCAAAACAAATGTTCATACAAAAATCTCATTTTGTAAAAAGTAAAGAGCTGAATCTTATTGGGAAGAAATGACTTGGGATTAGAACACTTCATTAAGATCACACAAAAAAAATTTAAATGAAATCTTGAACATCGAAAATCGTACAATGAAACATAAAGTTTCGTTATAATCTTGAACAATAAATGTTCACCGTCAATTCATAAAGTTGAAGTATTTTGGGTCTTACGCTTAGGACGGAAAATGATTTAGGATTATAAACAGAGAATTGTGACATACCTACCGTGACATCCCCAATTTCATGGCCAAAAAAGACCGATTTGTTTATGCTTTATTTGAAAATCGGAGTGTACTTTTAAAGAAATATGTTGTGGAATTTGTTCCCAAAAATATGATAAAGAATTTATCAAAGCATTTCCGAAGAAATGTATTTTCATTATATTAGAAACCTCGGGATGTCATTTTCAATAAAGATGAAAAGCATAAACAGAAACAACAAATGCCTTACAACATCTATTTATTCTAGTGGCCTATAATCCATTGATCTCTCATCATAATATCACTCTTGTGCTCTCTTGCCACTACCTTTATACAAGAAACTTAGTGGGTCAGTGTAAGTCCCAAATACGTGAATCAACTAGTAATCAATCGAAATCACTAAGCAACTGCGGAATCAGTGCAAAGTAAATCAAGAACAAAACACATAATCAACCCAATGCACACGATTATGTAGATGAAATCGTCTAGTACAATGGAGATCCTCACAATGGTTGGCCTTTACAATGATATGACCGAAAAGCTAGCCCAAGAACCGGCCATCTAAGTCTCCTTATATACGGAACACAATTATACCATGAAACCCTAAGCCCAACACGCCTAAGGACCGAAATCAAGACTGATTTCGGTCCAATCCTAACCGAAATGCCATATTAAGACTCAATAAATTAATAACAAAACCTAACATGTATATGCCTAGCACAAACCAACAAGGTAGGACCTAACAATCTCGTTATTGGTTTGATGCTAGCTTGATCTCAAGGCTTCTCAACAATTATCACATCTGAGTTCCCCAAAGAACCTGCCCACATCCTCTTCTTAATGATTTCTGCAACCATACCAGTGAACTCTTTGGCAACAATATCTAAAATATCATCTTTGACCATGATCTGATGCCCTGCAAGAGTATCGATATCACGCTCACCAAATTGTAAACGATCCTTTGCTTCAAGAATATGAATAACACCAGTTAGAAGCTTGATGACGGCAGTGGCTGTAGCTTCATCAAAAACCCAATATTCCATATTACGCAGAAAACCGTCTGATGTCTGCAGAATAACAGGAATTTGTTTCATTTGCTTGGTGGGAGGCCACATCACATTCTTCACTATTCGATTGGTGTTGGGATCAATTACACCTTTGGATTTCTTTAAGAAGGAATCTGCAGTCTTCATCCCATCACAATTTTTCTTCACTTGATTCTCCAAGAAGAGCTTAAATTCAGTTCCACGAGGATCATTCGATGGATTGTGGAAGGGAGCATGAGCTAATTCTGTAAGAAGAACCTTAGTCCAATAACTAAAGTCATTTTTATGCTCGTAGTACTCCACATTACCACTATTTCTTTTGACCGCCCATATATCCTTTTTATCATGAAATTCCCACACCTTTATACCTGACTGATCTCCATACTTAGCTGTGAATATCCTTTTACCGAGCTCAATGACACTTAATTGAGGCCGATCTCTACGAACGTTCTGATCGGAGTTTTTCCTAAAAATCAATTTTGCTTTTCCTTGAGCTTTAGCTTGCCTCTGAGCTAGCTTTGAGCTTACTCTTCTGGAGTCAGCATTAGCAGGTTCATCCTCAAATCGGTCAACAAGACGAATTGGATTAACCTGACGAGGAAAATCTTGTGGTGCATGGGCTGGTTCATTTGGAGTTGCATTAGCTTCATCAGCCTCACTGTCTGACATGTTGAATTTGTCACCAAATTCGCTGATCAGCTTATTTTTCATGTCAAAATATCCGGCTGAAAGTGCACCGAGATTTAGTTGCAGATCAGAAATCTGCTTTGTCTTTTGTGAATTTTCCCTTTCAAGCTCGGAAACTCTAACATCCAGAGTTCATATCAAAACATCTTTCTCGATAATCTTCTGATTCAAGACCCCAATTTCTTCTTTAAGCTAAAAAATTGTTTGATCTTCATCACCGGAGCTCCTTGCACCAATAGTTATACCTTTGCCTTTGTGTGCAGGATCAACATTTTCTCGAGCAAGAAACCTGGAAAGTCTTTCAGAAGCGGCATCATGCGCAGATAGAGGAGCTGAAGAACAAACAGGAGCTGAAGAGCTTCCCGGTTCAAATGATTCTTGATTAAAACTAGGCTCCTCATGCAAAGTTGGGCTTTCGTCTCGAATCGGTTGGGTTGGTCAAGTGGTTGTGGTTAGCTGTTAAGCTGGTTGATTTTGTTCCCTAATAAGCACTCCCGGCCTAGGATCAGCACGCTTTCGTTTTAGTGGCAGTTGGAAGGATTGAGACTCTTCAAGGTTACTCTCAAATGGAATAATGTTTGGAGTAGCAACTGCTCGGGGAGGAATCCTTACAGTTGAATCCAATTGTGCAATAACCTATGCCATCTGATCGAGTGTTTGTAGTGTCAGCTTGAAATGTTTGTATGTCCCTTAGTCTCTGTTGGAGAACTCACAACGTCATCGACTCCATCAGACTCGAAGAATGAATGAATGTCATCATCACTAAGTTCAAAATCAAACATGAAGTCCTCATCATTAAAACCCTTTGTATCACCCTCTTCATTATCACCTTCACTATCGTCATCATCATCATCAATAACTGGCACATGCTCTTTTGCCACAATTTCCACAGGAGGGATGTCAGCAGAAACAACCTCAGGTTCAGGAACAAGAATACTTTCAGCTTCGACAATTGGAACATTCTCTGGTTCAGTAGCTGGAATATTTTGAAATACTAGAGCTTCTTCAATCTCAGCAAATTTTCTGAATTTTACTAAAGGACTTGTCCCTCTAAATACAATCTTTGAACCCTTGCGATTTTGTTTCATTAAACCAAAATAGTTTGTACCCGAAGACTTCATATCCAAAGTTTCACCCGTCCTTTCCAAATCAGGATGTTGATCATCAAAGATCATCTGTAGAAATCTTGGGTACATCAGGAACACATCCTTCTTTTTCCACTACAGGTTGCTCTTCATCTCGTTGAAGTCCAAATCCATAATAAGAGCAATAATGGCACCAGTAGATGACTGGGAGATCTCATCAGTCCCCCTCTCTTGCCTGAAATGCATATCAAAAAAGTGTGAGCTAGGAAGCGCCAATAGGGAGGGAGTAGCTTCTTCAAAGTTGGAGGAAAAGTTCCTTCTTAGCACATTCGTTTGAGAACCTCCCTAATCTAAGCAGCAGATATCTCAGTAGGGAATCCTGGCTGATCTCCAAATCTAAGAGCTTCACGAATGGTTTGCTCTGACACTATTATATTCTTCCCCTTGACTGTTGACTCTACAGTGCTTGCACCATCTGCTCCTGCTTCATTAATAGAAGCCTTATCCCATAACTCACTCACTAGATCTTTATAAATGACAGGATTCACTCGATGAGCGTGAGTGATCCTGTAGTTGTTTAGACCATGAACCGTGGACTTAAACTCCTGATGGTTTCATGGTTGATCAGAAAGACATCCAACAATGTTGTGAGAGTCATAAAATTTCACTTCATCCATTTATCTTCACCAAACGATCCAAGTGAGAAAAGCAAAATTAAAATAAATAAAATTAATTTTCTCAAAACATTGATCTTGGTCAACTAAGGTTGATTTCGGTCAACAAAAGTCAAACATGCTTGAATTGGGCTTGAATTAAATTGATTACAATCAAAATGGTCAAAATTTATCGTTTTTGGTTAAAGCGCGGGACATGATTTCGGTCAAAGTGGTCAAGGTTTATCGTTTTCAGTTGGATCTGGGATTTCGGCCAGATCTGGGTCACCGAAAACCTAAACCCCTTGAATCCAAAACCCAAATCGACGAAAAACTACCATCACAATCATCGATTAGCTCATAAAACCTGCAAAAAAAACTTAAATCAAATCATGTTAGAACTGATGTACAACACTCGCAATCTACTTACTTTGATGAATCAATGAACAATTTTTTTTTAATGAAACACAAGAACAATGACGAATCGAGCAGAAAACTTCGAGCAACAAACGACAGTGAGGACGAGAGAGAGAAAGAGGGAGTTTTCGGCGGAGGCGAGAAGAAGAATGAATGTGGAGGCCGAAATCTATCCTTTTAAATTCTAATTAGGGTTTTCGGCCCATAAGACAAAAACGCGGTGGGCCTCACCCAAAACTCAATTCCTCTTTAAAATTAGTCCAATTCCTTTTAAATATTGAACCTTTTGAAGACTTGAAAAATAAAATAAAATAAAAACTAAAATTTAAATGCAAACAAAATTTAATTTTTAGAAAAAAAAATAAAAATGAAATTGAAAATAAAATGAAAATTAAAAATAACACTAACCAAACTTCAAAACTAAAATTTAAACACTTTGGGATCATAAGTTTTGAAACAGCCTTAACTTTGTTTTTCAATACACACCTGCATGAATAGATCTGGTCAACCAGCGGTATTGTGATCCACTTAAACACAAATAACCTTTTTGCCATATTTGAACAAATTATATGTGACAAGACATTTGAGATCAAATTCTTAAATTGACCATTTAGCTGATGACGACCAAGGATATTGTTGTCCACTTAAATTCAGCAGCGAGATCTACAGACAACCATTTAAGTAGTTCAATTTTAGGTGTACTAGAACGTGTTCCCCACTTCCCGACATACCCCGACAATCAATAACTTCCAAAGAACTCCTTAATTTAGGTGAGTAGTCCATCATTAAGAGAGAAGATAGATATAGAAATGCATATGTTGTGTACCAGGTCGGATCTCTTCCAATCATGCAGAGGGGACAACATGAGACTAACACAGATAGAGGGATTGAGAGGTAGAATGTTGCATATGTTGTGTTCCAGGTCGGATCTTTTCCAATCTCACAGAGGAGACATCATATGACTAACAGATAGGAAGAATTGCATAGATAAAGAGGTGCATAGAGATAGAGTTGCATATGTTGCATTCTAGGTCGGATATGTTCCAATCACGCAGAGGAGGGAACATATGACTGACAGATAGAAAGCAAGAAAATAATTTCCTACAGACCTACTTTATCAGAACCCCCATTCGCCCTATCAGTACTAGAATTAAGGACATGAGTCCATATACCGACAAAGTGTTGAGCCACAGTTCCAGTAGAATAGTAACTTAAGCGTATCATGCAGGTTCCCTTGTTTATATCACTGCTCAATCTACCCGAGCGTCGTATGGTCAGTCTAGATGTACCTAAGTCCATTTAATTATGTTAAGTCTTTTCATTTTTCACAGTGTCTAGTCCTTTCTTTTAGTCCTCTGTGTCTACCAGCACGTTGAGCACAAAGTATAGACAATTCATCTTCAGTACCTTACACTTCTTTAAACTGCCCGTTATCACTTATACTTAATATCACTTCCCAGATGACACCAACAAACGAAAAACCATTTTTTTTAATTTTCTAAAATATTTAGACATATATTTGGATTTTTGTTTTATAATTTTTTTTTATTTTGATTTCTCCCCCTAAATTTGTGCATAGGAGAGCAAATGAAAGAAAATGAAATAAAATAGAATGCGCAAATTTAAACAAAAGCAAAAAATTAGTCTTCAAAACGAATCATCTTTAGAAAGCCCACAAGCACATCAAATCGAGCTTTACCGAAGGGTTTGGTAAACAGGTCAGCCACATTATTATCAGTGTGGACCTGCTCCAAACGGATGAGCTTGCGCTCATAACAGTCTCGGATAAAATGAATTTTAATATCGATGTGCTTGGTTTTGGAATGCTTAACAAGATTTTTGGCAATTTGTATAGAAGCATCATTATCACAAAATATGGAGGTTTCAAGAAAGTTCAAACCATAATCCAGCAATTGGTGTTGTATCCAGATAACCTGTGAGCATCCGGCTGATGCAGCGACATACTCCGCCTCAGCTGTCGAGGTCGACACCGTCTGCTGTTTCTTGCATTGTAAAGACACCAATATCTCCCCCAAAAACTGACATCCGCTTGAAGTTGATTTCCTGTCAAAATCACAACCTCCATAATTGTTGTCAGCCAAAGCATACAAATCAAATTCAGGATTCTTGGGATACCATAGCCCGAATTTAGGGCTACCTTTGAGGTATCAAAAGATCCTTTTAAAAACAATCATATGAGAAAGTTTAGGATTAGCCTGATATCTAGCACATTGACAGACGGCGAACATAATGTCAGGTCTGCTGGCAGTCAAATAAATAAGAGATCCGATCATTGATTGATTTTTGGTTTGATCTACAGAATGTCCTTCTGGATCTGGTCCCAGCAGGGGTCTTTCAGCCATGGGTGTAGAGGCAGGTTTAGAGTCTTTGAACCCGAACTTCTCAAGCATATCCTCCATATATTTTCCTTGATGCAACAAGATTTCAGATGAATCTTGACGAACTTGTAATCCTAGAAACATTGTCATTTCACCAAGAGAGGTCATTTCAAATCTCTTCTTCATGACTTCTTTAAATTCTTTGCACATCACAGAGCTCGTCGACCCATAGATGATGCTATTCACGTAGAACTGGACGACAATCAAGTCTTTATCCACATGCTTTATGAACATCGTCTGATCGATCGTGCCTCTTGAGTAGCCATGCTCCAACAGATGATCTGTCAGGGTACCTGATGGGTTTTGGTATAATACAACATACTATGGTGCACATACAACCCTAAATACCTTGGATCTATGTTTTCACTAATTATACATGTTAAGGTGTTTCCAAGGTATTAAGCCTATAGCTAGCATAAAAGATGTAAACTACACAAGATACTAGTTAGTGTAACATACCTTTTCATATGGCTGGAAGTCTTGATGCATTTGGCCTTAAGAGCTTAGCCCCAATAGTGTGGAAGCCTCAAATGAAGTCACAAAACATCAAGGACAAAGGTAGGACTTGAGAGAGAATCTCCATGCACTCTAAAACCTTCATGAACTCCAAGAACATGCACACACACTCGTGGTTAGTGGTTTTAGATCATAACATATATATTTATATGTGTTGAATTCTAAGAGTCATGGGTATAACCCAAACCCATATCCATGGGTTTTATGATCCAGGGTTCATGTGGCCCAACTCTTTATGTATCCACACATAAACTTGGTCCAACATGGATCATAAGCCCAACACATATAAGTATAACTAATTACCATAATTAGTCCCCATAGTTTTAATTAGTCTCTTTTGATCACTAAATTAATTCCAAATTAATTCTTGATCAATACTAATTAAAACATATGATTTAATATTAATATATTAGAACTTATAATATATTAATAAATCATATATAACCTCTTCTCTCAAAAGTCCATCCTAACAAATTGTCCTGATGATATGAAACCCAAATGGACCATGCTACTCTCGGGTCGAATACATACCAATAATAGTTATGGGCTTAGACACATAATCCAACAGTAGCATACCAAGCTCTAGGAGCCTGATGTAACCCATACAAAGCCTTATCTAATTTGTAGACACGATTTGGAAATTTGGGATTGACAAACCCAGGGGGTTGATCAACATATATCTCCTCCTTCATGACTCCATATAAAAAGGCGGTCTTGACGTCCATTTAATAAACAGTAAACCCCATGTAGGAAGCATACACCAAGAAGATACAAATAGGTTCTAAGCGTGCCACAGGAGCATACACCTCAGTGTAGTCATGAACTTCAATCTTCCGGAAGCCACGAATAACCAAACACGCCTTGTTTCGCACAATTATCCCACTATCGTCTTGCTTATTCCTAAATACCCAGCGTGTAGCCAATAACTTCTTTCCCTTTGGTAGCTCTACCAGTTTCCACACCTTCAACTTGTCAAAATGGTTTAACTCTTCATGCATAGCGTCCACCCAACTTGGTTCATTAAGAGCCATGTCCACGTTCTTGGGCTCAATCGGAGATATGAAACATGAGTAGAGACATGAGTTGAAATCTCCACTTTGACTTCTTGTTTTAATTCCTTCTACTAGTTGACCGATGACATTCTTGATGGGATGATCATGCTGAATTCTGGTGGGGATTTCATGGCTGATGTCATGGATTGAGACTGGAAGGTTGGTGATGTTGATGAATCTGTCTTCTGCCGAATCACTCGCCTCAGAGGATCTAGGACCGTGAGAGGTGCTTGCCACATATTAATTTGAGATTGGTTCATAAAGAGAAGCTCCATGAATGATTGTGTGGCAGCAGAGATATCCCTTGAAATGATTTCACTTTCCTCAGGGGAAAGGGAATTGACTTCAGGATCAGAACTGGTCTTTTGACTTGATGAAGAAGCAAGTGTGTTTGGAGCAACTTCAATCACCTTAGTAGACTCAGGAGACACCAAGGGTGGTTTGTATGAACCAATTACAATAGCTTCCTCTTCAGCATCAATAACAACAGTTGTACCTGAGTTGGAACCTAAAACAGTATCTAAAAACACATTAAAAGATTTAAACAGTAAAGTATAATCAAACAACCAATCAGGCCCGACTCGAGCATCCATATCGTTCTCTTCCAGCCAGCGCACATCGAATGACTCCACAATCTTCTCAGTGGACTTGTTGTAAACTCGATAGGCAGTGCGTGAAGCATATCCCACAAAGTACCAGTCATCAGCTGTAGTGTTGAACTTGGGTTGGACTCCAGGTGAAGGAGGGTGCAAGGACATCCAAAATCCTAAAATGAGCGACCGTTGGCTTGTGACCATATAGAATTTCGTACGGGGTCTTCATCTGCAGTTTGTTGATTATAACTCGGTTCTGAACATAGCATGCAGTGTTGATAGCTTTAGCCCAGAAAAATACTGGTAGCTTGGAGTCACATAAATGATCCAGAATAGCATTCTTGAACTCCGTGCCATTGTCACTTTGAATTGCCTTCACCCTTTTGTTGGTCTGATTCTCAATCAACATAATGACTTGCTTGATCAGGTTAGTAGTCTCACTCTTGTTGGATAAGAAGAAAACCTAGGTAAACTATGAGTAATCACCAATGACAACCAGGCAGTAAGAATTCTTATTAATGATGAGAACGTTGACCGGACCGAACAAATCCATATGCAATAACTGAATAATAGTGCTGATTGAGTTGACTAGTTTTGTCTTATGTGGCTTGCAATGATGTTTTCCTTGAGCACATTCCACACACTTTGCGAAAGTAATGAAGTCCTTGATTGGAAGACCACACACAATTTCATTCTTTGCAAGACGGTTGAGGTTCTTGGCATTTGCGTGACTGTGTCGACGATGCCAAAGCATAGCATTATGTTCAGAAACCTTGGAGAAAAGACATGTAACTTGCTCAGGAATGTTATGGTTCATATCAATGATGTAGGCATTCCCTTTCCTTTTGACCTCACCAAAGTCCACACTTTTGGAATGATGATTCCAGGCTTCAGAGATAGACAATCCTTGTTCGTAAAGCGAGTTGAGTATCCTTTATCGCAAATCTGAGATACACTCAACAGACTGTGTTTCAACTCGGGAGCATAATTCACATTTTCAAAGCTGAGCACGCCATTAGTCACATTACCCGTTTGTGTGATCTTTCCACCTTCTCCTCCCGCAAAAGAAACATAACCCCATTAAAGTTTTGAATGTCTTGCAGTTGGGAGATGTCTCCTTTCATGTGCCTGGAAAAGCCACTATCGACATAACAAGGTCTGACGATATTCATCCATAGTTGTTCCTGCACGTTGTGCGGGACTAATTAGATTTTGGAACCCAGGCCATAGAACCACTGGGTTTACTTTTTCTATCAACAGAATTAACTTGTTCACATTTCACGTCAGATAGATTACAAGATGCATTTAAAGGGATTTGAGGTGATTGGACCGATGAGTTTTTGGGCACCCATTTGTAATTGGTTTTAGGAACTTTGTTACTAACACAAATGGGGACTTTAACAGGTGATTTTGAAGTATTATTCTTTGTTTTTGGTCGTTTGGGTATCCTTCTATGATTAGATGAAGACCCGGATGATGACTTCGGCGATATCGATCTTGGCTTAACCAATTTTGATTTCGCTAAAGTGTCTTTTGGATTTTTGTTCAAAACCTGTTTGTCCTTTTTAAGTTTAGCAGCCCGATTTCTGTCTTTATTAACATTCCAATCACCATCATTTGAACGAGATCTCGTGGACTTTCTCTTAAGAGATCTTCCTCGTGACTGATTCTGCCTACCTTGTGCATAGTATGGAACATATGAACGGTTTGGATAATTTCTTGCGATATGTCTAGGAGTTCCACAATGGAAACATGTATGTTTCTTGATGTAGAAGCTGGTACCGCTCGTACTTGGTTCAGTGTCCTTGTCGATTCCTTTATTGTTTCCACAAGCACACTTTCATAGCTCAGTCTGTTTGGCTGGCTTAGGTGGCATGTATTTTCTAGTGACAGGTCCATTAGAATTAGATTTCTTAAACACATGAGCACATTTATCAGAAATAGTAGGATTATCAGTTTTCAAAGGAGCACTATTTGAACATTCATAAAAAACAGTTTTCAAACCAGAATTATCAAAAACTAAAGTATCATTTTTCAAAGCATAATCATTATCAAAAACACTTCGTCCAGCTTCATGCCTGTCTTGTACTAAGGATGAATGTACATATGAAGTTGAGACATTAGTATCGTTCACCCTAGAAATATTTTCTGGCACAACCACAACAGGTTTGCCATATTGAAGGTCTGCTTCTCTATCCATTTCTTCTTTAGTCATAGGGATAAAAGTGTAATTGTGATTAAAAGGAGGAGGAACACTGTCATACCCTAGACCTACTTTCTTTTTGTCCTACCATTTTAACTGTTTTTCTGTCATGGTCTCAATTGTCTTACTTGACACATCAAACTTTTTGAAATTAAAATCTGCATTTTCAAATCTAATCTTCAATATGTCAAGTTCGCAGTCAAGCTTGCAAGTTGTTTATTAACATGGTTATAGTTCACACGTTTGTTACTATAGTCTTCCTAAAGCTGTTTAAAGTCTCTTGTCTTGGCCTCTAGTTGTTCTTTTAGAGGTTTTTGGCCCTTCCTAAGGTTATAAGCTTCAAACCTAAGGTCCTCATTGTCTCTACGTAGTATGTCAATTTGATCACGAAGAAGTTTAACACTATTCATACAATTTTGAGAACAAGAGACTTCACTGACCTCTTTTGTTTCAAGAGTGGTGGAGACCATAAAAGCAAACTTCAGCTACATTATCTCTGCTTCACCGTCTTCTACAACATCTTTATCAGGGAGCTCACTTATCTGTGCCAGATTAGCAGTCTCATGCCATATAATGTTCAACTCCTAAATTTGGTCCTCCTAATCAAAAGTCTGAGCCGCCACTGCTAGGTTTACAGTTTCATTGTTGGTGGCAGATCCTCTATTATTCACAACTAGCACCAGCGTCCTATCAGGATTCTCCCTTCTGTCCAGATTTGAGCAATCACGAGCAAAGTGACTTGGCTCGTGACAATTAAAACACCTAAGCTTGCCTCTGTTGAACCCTACCTTCTTGTCTCCATTCATACTCCAATTTTCTTCCCTATCTTCTTAGCAAACTGCTTAGCCCTAAACACACCCATTGCAATTTGCTAGGTGATATCCATCTCTTCCACATCTTCTGGATGAATTTGATCAAGATCTGCAAATGAGATTTGAGGTGGTAAGTCTCCTGCCAATAAGGCATTATAACAATTCACAAGGCCAGAAGCTAATGCCATGTTTTCTTCAACTTCCTTGGGAGTTGAAATTGTGGCTGGAGCTTTTGAGGAAACTGAATGTTGATAAGGCATAGTAGGAGGAATAGCATGAGTTTGTGGAATAGAGAATGATGAAAAAGCATTGTTTGACGAGATTCCCAGGTTTGTTGTGAAGTAGGAATTCACATGATTTATCTCACGCTGCTTATCATCCAAATCACAGGCCTTGATGATATCCATAGTCTCACCAAGAGAGAGCATGTAAAGATCCTTGGTCTTCTTAATGACATAAACATTCATGTCCCACGATTTGTGAAGAGAGTTTAACAGCTTCTTATTTATCTCAGAGCGGGGTACTGAGATTCCTGAAGTACTCATTTTAGTAGTAAGAGTGATGAATCGTTGCAGTTGGGCGTCAAGAGTCTCCCCAAGAACGTGGTTGAACATATTGAACCTTTGGCGGAGCATATCCTGCCTGCTCTGTTTTATATCATCGTGTACCTCATAAACTTCTACCAAGGCTTCACAAAGAGCCTTTGCAGAATCATATTCCTAGAATCCTTGAGCGATGTCAGGGGACAATGCCATGGTCAAAGTTGCAAGAGCCTTTTCTTGTTCCTCAATCTTCTCAAAGTCCGCATCAGTGTAATTCTCCACAACTTTGTCAATTATTGTACTATTTTCCAGTGTTGTGGTAATTCTAACCGGACCGCTAAGGATGCTTCTCCATATCTTAAAATGTTTTATCTTAAAGTATTTTTCAATCCTGTACTTCCATTCTGGAAACCCATCAGCTGATAAAAGATGTGGAATTCTTGTAGTGGTTCTCATAATTGAATCCGGTTCTTGATGTAAGGAATTGTGTTGAGGTTCCATTTTTTTATTAAAATTAAATGTGTCTAAAAATTAAGGAATGTCACACTGAAAACTCAGAAACTCAACAGATGAGGTGGGCCGAAAACAATAACAGTAGATTCCGGCCGAAAACGATGATTTCTGCCGGAAACGATGATTTCGGCCGGAAAAAGTAGATTTCGGCCGAAAACATAGATTTCTGCCGAAAATGTGCAACCGAAAATAGGAGACGCGCCACCGAAAACACCCAGTTCCACTGAAGATTTCAAACATAATTTTGATTTTTTTGCCTTGAATCCTCAATGAACACCAAAAACACAACAACAGCAGTGAACGATTTCTAATAAAAACTCAAACAGTTTTCGATCAAAAGCTTAAATCAATTAAAAACAACCAAATTCGATCATGATGTTCTTGAACACGGTTGACACTAGATTGGCTGTGATACCAATTGTAAGTCCCAAATATGCGAACCAACTAGTAATCAATCGAAATCACTAAGAAAGTGCGGAATCAATGCAAAGTAAATCAAGAACAAAACACATAATCAACCCAATGCACACGATTATATAGATGAAATCGTCTAATACAATGGAGATCTTCATAATGGTTGGCCTTTACAATGATATGACCGAAAAGCTAGCCCAAGAACCGGCCATCTAAGTCTCCTTATATAGGGAACACAGTTATTCCATGAAACCCTAAGCCCAACACGCCTAAGGACCTAAATCAAGATTGATTTCGGTCCAACCCTAACCGAAAACCCATATTAAGACTCAATAAACGAATAACAAAGCCTAACATGTATATGCCTAGCAAAAACCAATAAGTTAGGACCTAACAGTCAGGGTTGGGAGCTTGGTGAGCACATCGGTTTTTCAACCCACAATAATTAAGTTCATTATATTCGTCAAATCATTCAACCCGATTACCCATTCCCGTTATCCTCACCTTACGTCCCTAAAGCATCTACTATAATGGACCTAGCCGAAGGACTTTCATCGGGGTGACAACATTGCTTAGGGGATTTCTTAGCAATACATTTCAAATAGGGCAACCATGAGGGGGATGGAGTACACCTGGTGAACATGTAGTTCAAATAATCACCTACAGGTTGCGAGCCTGCCAGCATTCTACTGGACTATCTAGAATAGTCTGTGGTCGTCATCTATACTCTGCTATATGACTAGATCATCGTAAACATCGAGGTCTCTCATCATTTTAACTATTTCATCTACCCATGTTTTACCCAACATTTGTGTAGATATAAAATACATATACATTTTGAATCCTTTAAAACATGTATAAATCGTTCATCCAGCATAGATATCAAGAACACAGATAATATGCATAGATAGCACGTAATTTATATTAAATACTTAATATCTATGTGTAACATGAAAGTAACTATGCACTCACTTGTTAAAGTGGTGATTCCAACTTGGACAACGCTTCGCTTCTTAACAATATAATTTCCTTCGACGAAACCTAGTGTTATTACCATTAGATTTTAGTCTAATATTTATTGTGACTAGTTACGAGCTATTTTGTTTTATAAGTGTTAAACAATACTTTTCAACCACTATGTACGGACAGGGGCCAAACATGAAACACCAGAGGGCAGGACCTTTTTGGCATTATATCACTTCTGAAATCCAACAATCCTATGCGGCCCTTTAAACCAGATTCCTCGTACCGCGAGTAGTTAAAAAATATTATAATAACACTTTATATATTATATTTTATAATATATTTATTGTTTATAAGTTCATAATAACGATATTGAACTTAAACATAAGTTATACTTAAAGTAGGGTAAGCATACCTCACTTACCGGGGGTTTGGCTAGGAACCGGGCTCTACGGGGGAAGAGTTTCTGAGCCGAAAATCTCATTTTCTCGGAGCCTTCGGGCGCTCCGGGGCTTTCCTTTAGCACTTAGAAGTTACTAGGGCTTTAGGAGGGCTTAGAGAGAAGTTAGAGAGAGAGAGAGATAGAGAGAAAGGCTTTTGGTGTGAAGAAAATGGGATGCTCTCGCATCCTATTTATAGGCTGGAAAATGGCCTAACTCGTCGATTTGGTGTGCCACATGTCACCATCTGGTGGCAAGGCGTGGGGAGAAAGTAATGGTCTAGATTCAGCCACGTCACCCACTTCGTAACAGCACACTCCCGACTTCTAAATTCCATAATTTTTGCATACGAGCTCCATTTTAGACGTTCTTTATATCCAAGAGTAGGCATTGACAAGATCTACAACTCTCCTTTTGACTGCATCGGCTAATTCTCAACCAATTCTAAATTTAATAGTATGAGAAGAGTACACTATTTAACGACGGTGTAAAATTCATAACTTCTACATACGGACTCTGTTTTCGAATGTCCTTTTATCATTGAGCTCCTATTAATGAGATCTTCAAATCTCATTTAGATTGTGTTGACTAAAAATCGATCGTTCTAAAATTCAAATTCCAGGTTGTGCACTGTTATGCTAAATCTTAGAAAAATCATAATTTCCTCATACAAAGTTAGATTTGGAAGTTCTTTTTATGCACGTTCTCGGTTTAACGTATACTACAACTTTCATGTAGATTGCTACGGCTACAAAGTAATTTATCAAAATTTACTTTTTACATTACACGGTGCCGTGCCGGTTTAGCCGTAAAACATCGACATGTCATCACTTCTTTTTATAACTCGGATTTCGGCGTTCTTTATATCTCCGGAATCCTTGTCACGACCACTACAACCTTCTTCATAGATAATGGGGTTTTCTATTATTTTATTTTGATGATTAGTTTCATTCTTAATTTATTATAACTTATAAATGAGTATAATGCTCATAAAATCACATAATTCACATAATATTCAAGTAATTCCTCTTTATTACTTCAAAATAGGTTAAAATTTTTGACCCTAACTATTACATTATCATACTAATGCTTATCCTAGAAACACGGGCGTTACAATTCTCTCATCCTTAGGATGATTTCGTCCCGGAATCATGCCTCATCAAATAGATGTGGATAGCGACTCATCTTGTCACTCTCTGTTTCCCAGGTGAGGTTTGGCCTGTTCGTGTGTTTCCATCGCACAAGCACTAAGTCGACCATCTTGCGTCGCAATTTCTTCGTCTTACGGTCAATAATTGCCTCAGGCTCTTCGATTAGCCTTTAATTTTCATCCATCCACTCTGAAATTGGAATTATATCAGGAACTTCTCCTATGAACTTCCTCAAATAACACACATGGAAAGTGTTATGAATACCATCTAGTTCTTCTGGTAGTTCTAGCTTGTAAGCTTGGTTCCCAATCCTTTGAATAACTTCGAATGGTCCAATAAACCTTGAGCTCAACTTTCCTCTCTTCCCAAATCTTATAAGTCACTTCCAAGGTGAGACTTTAAGCAAAACCGAATCTCCAACTTCGAATTTCATCAGTAGTCGCTTCTTGTCAGCATAGCTCTTTTGATGATCTTGAGCTTCTAACATTCTTTCCCTAATTTCTTTCAACTTTTAAGCAGTCTGATGGACTATCTTGGGGCCCATAAACTGCTTTTCTCCAGCCTCAAGCCAACAAGACGGCGTAGGACACTTCTGTCCATGCAAAGCTTGATAAGATGCCATCTTGATGCTCGAATGGTAACTATTGTTGTAGGAAAACTCTTCCAAGGGTAAATGCTCATCCCAGTTACCTTGGAATTCTAAGGTACATGCTCTTAGCATATATTCTAGTGTTTGAATCGTTCTTTCGCTCTGACCATCAATCTGCGGATGGTAGGTTGTACTCAAACACAACTTCGTACCCATTTCCTCTTGTACACTCCTCCAAAACCTTGATGTGAAACGACTATCACGATCTGATACAATCGTTAACGGTACACCATGAAGTCTTACCACCTCCTTCACATAAGCATTTGCAACTTTATCCATAGACCATCTCTCATTAAATGCTATGAAGTGTGCACTCTTACTGAATCGATCCACGAATACCCAAATCATGTCGTGACCGTTCTTTGTCCTGGGAAGTTTAGTCACAAAATCCAAGGTGATGTCTTCCCATTTACCCATGGGTACAGGTAAAGGTTTTAACCTCCCATACGGTTTCTGATGTTGTGTCTTAACTCTCGCACATGTTACACACTCGGCCACATACTTTGCAACATCGAGCTTCATCGTCGGCCAATAGTAGTAGGGTTTCAGATCCCTATACATCTTAGTGCTATCGGGATGAATCGAGTACATGGTCTTGTGATGTTTTCTATCAGAAGATCTCTTACTTCGCCCATCTTGGGTACCCAAATCTTATCTTGGAATACCTTCAATCCTTGATTATTCGTACCGAACACCAACGTTTTTCCTAAACGTTCTTCCTTTCGGTCATTCTTCTCAAAAGCTTCATCCTGAGCTTTCTTGATGCTTTCCACAATCGTTGAGACAACTTCTATTCTTAACGCTCTTGGACTTTTTCTATCCAGGTTTACTTTCCGACTTAGAGCATTGACTACAACATTTGCTTTAACAAGGTGGTAAAGTATTTCACAGTCGTAGTCCTTGATTAACTCTATCTAATTTCGTTCTCTCATATTCAATTCTTTATGATTAAAGAGATACTGGAGACTCTTATGATCAGTGAAAACTTTGCACTTTGTGCCGTAAAGATAATGCCTCCATATCCTTAGGGAGAATACTACCGTTGCCAACTCCAGAGCATGAGTGGGGTAGTTTTTCTCGTGCTCTTTCAATTGTCGAGATGCATATGCCATCACTTTATCTCTTTGGGTCAGACTACAACCTAACCCAACTCGAGATGCATCGCTATAGACTGCGAAGTCTTCAACTCCGTCAAAAAATACCGATTTGTTTATGCTTTATTTGAAAATTAGAGTGTACTTTTAAAGAAATATGTTGTGGGATTTGTTCCCAAAAATATGATAAAGAATTTATCAAAGCATTTCTGAAGAAATCTATTTTCATTATATTAGAAACCTCGGGATGTCATTGTCAATATAGATCAAAATCATAAACAGAAACAACATAGGCCTTACCACATCTATTTATTCTAGTGGCCTAAAATCCATTGATCTCTCATCAGACCATCACTCTTGTGCTCTCTTTCCACTACCTGTATACAAGAAACTGAGTGGGTCAGGATTGGGAGCCTGTGAGCACATACGGTTTTCAACCCACAATAATTAGGTTCATTAATTTTTTCAAATCATTCAACCCGATTAACCATTCCCGTTAACCTCACCTTACGTCCCTAAAGCATCTACCATAAGGGACCTAGCCGAAGGACTTTCATCGGTGTAACAACATTACTTAGGGGATTCCTCAGCAATACAGGTCAAATAAGGCAACCATGAGGGGATGGAGTAGACCTGGTGAACACGTAGTTCAAATAAACACCTATAGGTTGCGAGCCTGTCAGCGTTCGACTGGATTATCAAGAATAGTCCATGGTCATCATCTATACTCCGCTAGATGACTAGATCATCGTAAACATCGAGGCCTCTAATCACTTTATCACACATCAACTATTTCATCTACCCATGTTTACCCAGCATTTGTGTAGATATAAAATACATATACAATTTAAAATGCTTTAAAACATGTATAAATCGTTCATCCATCATAGATATCAAGAACACAGATAATATGCACACATAGCACGTAATTTATATTAATACTTCATATCTATGTGTAAGATGAAAGTAACTATGCACTCACTTGTTAAAGTGGTGATTCCAAATTGGACAGTGCTTCGCTTCTTAACAATATAATTTTCTTCGATGAAACCTAGTATTATTACCACTAGATTTTAGTCTAATATTTATTGCGACTAATTATGAGGGATTTTGTTTTATAAGTGTTAAACAATCCTTTTCAACCACTATGTATAGACAGGGGCCAGGCATGAAACACCGGAGGGAAGGACCATTTCGGCATTAAAACACTTCTGAAATCCGACAATCTTATGCGGCCCTTCATACCAGATTCCCCATACCGCGAGTAGTTAAAAAATATTATAATATCACTTTATATGAAAACATTAAAAATTCATAAAAACGTAGGGGCATGAACTCACCGTTAGTTGTGTGCAAGCGTCAAATCAACGAACTAAAAATGAAGACCCTCGAGTTGTTGTATGTGGCACTTTAACGGAATCCTAATAACAATTAAATATATATGTGTATCTATATTAGCGATTTCGTTAGATAAAGTGTTAGAAAAACACTTGCTCTCGATTAAGGAATGTTACCGGGACTTGATTGAATCGAGGGAAACGGGTTTTCAGTCTAATTCACCACTTAGGCAAAGTTTGCTGCCGTGAAGGGGGTTTACGGCCGTGAATGGAGTTTACGGTCATGAACTACCTCTTGAAGGGTTTACGGCCTTTGAAGGTTCGATGAGTGTACGGCCATAAA
The DNA here is from genome assembly GCF_052849685.1 of Lactuca virosa. Taxonomy (NCBI): domain Eukaryota; kingdom Viridiplantae; phylum Streptophyta; class Magnoliopsida; order Asterales; family Asteraceae; genus Lactuca; species Lactuca virosa. The sequence goes on along the minus strand of NC_136428.1, from coordinate 313,595,453 downwards.
CAGGTTTACGGCCTTTGAAGATTTGAAGATATGAAGTGTGTACGGCCGTAAACTCAAGAAGAAGGATGTCGGATTCGATCAAAACCGTGTTTTAGATGCTCATAAACAACCTCCAGAAGATGATTCCCGATGATATTCGGAGAAATAAGGGGGTTTTTTGTGTTTACGGTCAAGAGTTTAGAGAGAGAAGGAGAGAGTTTTCGGCCAGAAAAGTGTAAATGAGGGGTAGGGACTCATATTTGCAGGGGGTTTTCATGGTCGGTGGTGGGGTCTACCCGACGGTGGCCGTAAATGAGTATACGGCCGTAAACAGGTTTACGACCGTGAACTCAAGGCAGGCCGTGAATGTTGTTCTGATCGAAGGAAAACTTGAAATTTCGCGTGGTTTTGGTCCCGACTCACATATAAAGTTCAATTATATAACAAAAGGATTTTCCAAACCAAAAGAATTTGACGGAACTTAATAAAACATAAATTTTATTAATAGAAATTGGCTAATGGTAATGGAAAAAGGTTCGGGTTGTCACAGAGTCAATGTGTGGTATAGGGAAAGGGTCCTTAAGAGAAGCCTTGTTAAGATCCATGTAGTATACATATACTTGCCACTTGTCATTCTTCTTTTGTACGACAACTATATTAGCTAGCCATCTCGGGAACTTCACTTCCTTGATCACCCCTGGCTTGAGGAGCTTTTCCACTTCTTCCAGGATGATCTGATTCCTTTCGGGTGCAAACTTCCTTCTTTTTTGATGTATCGGTCTGAAAGAAGGATCAATATTAAGTTTGTGAGTGATAATACTCTTGTGTATACCTGTCATATCTATGTGTTTCCATACGAACGTCTTTCTTCTGGTTCGAAGGAAATTTAATAGGTCTTGCTCAATTTTCTCAGATATTGAGGATCCTATGAGGACTTTGGCTTCAGGATCCTTGGTGCTCAGGGGCACTTCCTTCACGTCTTGCTCCCTTGTTTCTAGAACATCTCGTGCCCCCTTCCTTAATTGCTATGCATGTTAGGGTTTTGTCACAGGCTTCATAGAGATTTTATAACATTCCTTTGACTCTTGTTGATCTCCCTTGATCTTCATTGTTCCCTACGGTGTAGGCATCTTTACACACTGATGATATGTTGATGGAACCGCTTTCATCTCATAGATACATGGTCTTCCTAATATCAGATTATAAGAAGATAGGGTGCCAATAACACAAAAATTTTGTATAGAGTTTACCTCATCTATGTATATTGGTAGCTTTATCTCTCCGATGGTGTATTTTGTTTCTCCGCTAAATCCTATGAGGACCGAGGATCTTTTGATTATCTCCGATTTCGGGATGTTCATCCTCTTCAGTGTGTCCAATAGTATGATGTTGACTGAGGATCCTCCGTCAACAATGATCCTTCTGACGAAGTGGTTGGCAATGTAAGTGTTATCACGAGTCCGTCATGGTGAGGATCCTGGATCTCTTCCCTGTCCATTTCGTCAAACGTGATTTCCTTTTCATTATTGACCGAGGTATTCTTCTGTGGTATATCCTCCTTTTTTTTGTTTTAGAGACCTTGCCATGCCTTTTAGGCTGAGAATAAGAAGTACCACAAATGTTAGATCTGCCTGAGATAACGTTAATTATCTTGGCGTTTGGGGGTGGATATCCTGGTTTCTTCGGGATCTTGTGACCATCCTGGTTATTTTCCTTGGACTTTTCTTTCTTTCTTCTAAGAATCTCTTTAAGATGCCATTTTCTAAGGAGGTAGTTGATCTCCTTTCTTAGGGCTATGCAATCCTCCATCATGTGACTGAAATCTTCGTGGTAAGCACACCATTTGGACTTGTCTTTCCAACTGGTAGATTTGTTATCCTTCTTTGGCCACCTTGCTTTGTCTCCGAGATCATGCATAGCATGTATTAAACCTGAAACATCCACAGAAAAACAATAGTCAGTGATCTTAGGGGGTTCCCCTTCCTCTCGTTCATCTTCGAGGGCTTTAACTCTGTGATGATCTGCTTTGGAATAGGGCTTCGATTTGTGGGATCTTGGAGCCGAGGATTCGGCCTTCCTATTGGGATTCTCATATTGACTTGAAGGGTTGTTCCTCTTCTGGACTTATTTATCCTCTTTAAGCCTTATGAACCTTAATGCTCGGCACTTAACTTCGTCCAATCTCTTGCATGGATTCATTACGAGATCTTCATAGAAGGGTGCATCCTTCCTTAGACCCATCTTGAAGGCCTCGACAACAGTCATCATATCAATGTTGGGGATGCTCAGAGATTCCCTGCCAAACCTATTAACAAAATCCCTAAGTCGTTCCTTAGGATCCTGAACCACCCGATAGAGGTCACTAGTGATCTTCTCGAAGGTTCCGCTACAAGAAAACTGGTTATCGAAAATATTGACTAAGTGTGCAAATGAAGTGATAGAATAGGGAGGAACATTTAGGAGACATTTAAGAGCTGATCCTGTGAGGGTTGAACCAAAGCCTTTGAATAGGCAAGCTTCCTTCAAGTGCACTAGGACAGGAATGATCTCCATCCTTTCTCGGTATTATGCTACGTGCTCTTCAGGATCCGTAGTTCCATCGTAAGGCTTCATGCTAGGAGTCTGGAAGCCCTTAGGAACTTCGGTATTGGTTATCGCAGGAGCAAATATCGATATCCTGTGACTTGTTGGAGGTGCCTCTGGAATGGGTTGAACTACCACGGGTAGGCTTGAGATCATCTGTCTCAACTGCTGAAGTTCCCTAGCCATGTTTGGACTTATTCTTGCATCAACATTCATAGAATTAGTATTGATAGTATTGTTGTTTAAGAAGTTACTAGAATCAAGGTTTCTAGGAGTATTGAAAGGCTCATCGAGATCATTTATTATAGATGCTCGATTTTTTGTAGTCGTTCCCCAGGGTGATGCAGCAGTAGCAGGAGCTGTGTTCCCCTGTTGATTTCCTGAGGATCCTGCATTGATGAAATTCATGATCCTTGGTTGTACAACTGTGGGCATCGTTTCCTGGGATCTTTGAAGTTCCTCCTTCCTCCTCTCCACTTCTCTAAGTAGTTTTTTGTTTTTGTCTTATTGTTGAGTCATTTGTTGCGTCATTTTCTTCCTCATAGCGAAGAGCTCAGCAGTCGTGACCGGAGCAGTCGGATCCTAGGGTCCTGAAGATCCCAAACTTCCTTGGTTAGTGCCCGGAGGGGTGTTTTCTTGGAAGTATCAGGCACTTTCCTCTGACTAGGGGCTCCACTTGGAGGAGGTGGTAGGTTTTTGGTTGGAATGGAAGGAGCGGAGGATGAAGAAATGATCAATTGTGTAGACATGATCTTTCGAGGATTTTGAACACCACGGCCCCACGGTGGGCACCAAATTCTTTTGGTCAAAAATTACACAAGTATAAATCAACCAAATTGAATGAGAGGCTATGATGTTCGAATTGTGCAATAGAAAAAGGTAAAGAGAATGACACGATTGTTTACAAGGAAAGCCCTTGATCTTGGCTAGGATCTCCGGCACAACACCTTGGAAGGTGATAATGATCACCTGCCATGATGATTTTATTAATATAAAATGACGATTACAAAGAGTATTTTAGTAAGAACAAGTGAAAAAGTTCGTAGAGTAAGCTCAAAGTAAGTAGAGTGTGTTGTGTGCGAGATACATGTGTCAAATTATAGTCTAAACTAGCTAAAAAGATGTTCGATATTCCCGGGATCCTCTATGACCAGCTTTTTGAATGTTGATTGACTTGGTATTCCGGGTCTTTAGTATTGTTGAGACAAAACTCTATTGAGAATAAGTCTTCTCTTGACAATTTATGCACATGTGTTAGTTAAGAACGAAATATAACTGTTCTAAATGTTAGTAAATAATAATAACGGTAATAATCGGGATCCTAAGATAGTTGAGGATCTTGAATATCTGATGAGGTTTGAGGATCCTAAATGCTTTAAGGATCCTGGACCTAACATTTGGTTCCTAAATCTTTCTAAATTTTGCAGGTTATGCGTGATGAACAGTATGATTAGGAATGGTACATAGATAACGGTTGTTTTTGTCACATGACAGGAAGGAAAGAAGAATTAAGTGAGTTTTTGGACTTTAAAGGATGGCGGAAAAGTGAATTATGGAAACGTCACTGGATAAATAAAGGGATATGGCATGATAACAAACGGAGAATTCATGATTCGGAAGGTAGCTTATGTTGAATGCTTGCAACACAATCTAATTAGTATTTCTCATTTGGTTGTATGTACAGGTCTTAAAGTGTCTTTTGATGAAGAAGGTTCAGAAATCATTGAAAAGAAATCTAAAGTTGTTCTTCTGAAGTCAAGAAGGAAAGAAGAAATGTATCCTCTTAATCTAAATCCAATCAAAGGAAAACCATCAATCTGATTGCTTACAAAAGCGTCTTCGGATGATAGTTGGTTCTGGAACAGAATGATTTCTCATCTGAATTTCAAAGATATTGATAAGCTCATAATTGGTGATCTCGTACACGAACTACCTCTTCTGATGTTCGAAAAGGAACACTTATGTGCTACCTGTGAGCTCGGAAAACAAATCAGAAAGAGTCATTCATCCATCATAAACACCAAAATCATTGAGCCACTGGAATTATTGCATATTGATCTTTGTGGTCCTTCAACCATCGAAAGTATTGGTGGTAACAAATGTATTTTGGTTCTTGTTGATGATTTTCCTAGATTCACTTGGGTATTCTTTCTTAGAAAGAAATTTGACGCAACTCAGAAGCTGGTAGATTTCATCAAGCAGGTTGAGCTATAATTGCGAAAGCCAGTTCGGAAAATTCGTAGTGATAATTGTTCCGAATTCAAAAATCATGCATTTGAAGAATTCTTGACAAAAAAAGGAATTTCTCATAATTTATCTTTGCCTTACACTCCCCAGCAGAATGGTGTAGTTGAAAGAAGAAATTGTTCTCTCTGTGAAGCTGCAAGGACAATGTTATCGTTTGCGAATCTTCCTTCGTATTTCTGGGCTGACGCTATTGCAACCGCTTGCTTTACTCATAACCTCTCTTACATTAACAAGATATTTCTGATTACTCCATATGAAATTTTAAACAATCGGAAACCCGACGTTAAATTCTTTCATGTGTTTGGATCCAGGTGCTTTTTATTCAATTCCAAAGAAAATACAAAGAAATTTGCTTAAAAATCCGATGAAAGAATCTTTCTGGGGTATTCATTAACTTTAAAAGCATATCGTGTTCTGAACAAAAGATCAAAGAAAATTGATGAAAGCTACTATGTTAATTTTGATGACACTTACATGAACAAATATCAAAAAGAAGATTATCAAGCTAAGGAAATTTTTAATCAACAAATTCTAAGACTATTCCTATTATGAATTTATATGAGGAATTTTTAAATTTGTTTGATGAACCTGAAAAGACAATTTCCTCAGAATCGAACGCCAATGATAATCAAAAGGATGAATTAATCAAGATTGTTGATGAAGTTGTTGAAGATATAGAGAATCCTCCTGAGCAACCAATTTCGAATGTACCTCAGCCAGAACCTTTTGATGCTCCAATCCAGGGGGAGAGTTCCACTCCAAACTTCAATACCGATGTTCCACTCCAGGGGGAGGATTCAATTCTGAATGTCGGGTCACACGCAAATTTCTAGGGGTAGAATAATGAAAATAATGACTCGGATGTACAATCAGAATTTGAAGAAATCTTTGCTGAAATTGATCCAGCCTATGATCAGAACTATCCACCAATAACAAAATGGACCAAAGATCATCCTCCATATCAAGTGATCGGAGATCCTTCATCGAGATTTCTTACTCGTGCTCAACGAAAAGCGAAGCAAACTACATTTTTTTCTAAATTGGAATTTTGCATGTTGAATTCTTTTATATCGAAAATTGAACCTAAAACGGTTAAAGTTGCTCTTGATCATCCAGATTTGGTTCAAGCTATGCGGGAAACTGATTGAATTTGATCGTAATAAAGTGTGGAGATTGGTTCCTACTCCTGTAGATGCATCTGTGGTTGGAATGAAATGGGTATTCAGAAATAAGATGGATAAAGAAGGAAATGTCATTGGTAATAAGGCACGATTGGTCGTTAAAGGCTATTGTCAAGAAGAAGGAATCGATTATGAAGATATGTTCGCAGCTGTGGCTAGACTTGAATCAGTTCGCATATTTCTCGCCTATGCTACTCACAAAAACTTTGAAGTATATCAAATGGATGTGAAGTGTGTATTTCTGAACAAAGAACTTGAAGAAACAGTTTACGTCGAACAACCTCCAGGTTTTGTGAACAAAAAATTTCGGAATCATTGTTATATTCTAGATAAAGCGGTGTATGGTCTTAAACAAGCTTCGAGGGCATGGTATGAAACTCTAACTCGTTTTATTAAACAGTCTAAAGAAGGAAGGTAAACATTTAATGATAGTTTAGATTTATGTTGATGACATTATTTTCGGATCAACCAATCCCAACTTAACTGCTGAATTCCGAAAATTAATGGAAACAAAATTTGAAATGAGTTTATGGGTAAAATTAATTTTTTCCTTGGTTTAAATATAAGACAGAGTTCAAAAGGAATGTTCATCAATCAAGAAGCCTTCACTAAGACGTTATTGGCCAAATTCAGAATGGTGGGTGATTCAAAAGTCAAAGTCCATATCGTGTACGGAACGAAATTCACACCTTCTCTTGATAAACCAGCAACGGATATTACCTTATATCGTAAGATGATCTGATCATTGTTGTATCTGACATCTAGTCTGTAACACCTCAAATTTCAAGGCAAAATTCTCATTTTTAATTCTCCAAGTATTACTCATAAATTCAAGTCATCACATAAATTATAATTTATTATCAAAACAATATCAGAGTATCCTAAAATCCTCAATTCTTCATAAGCCGGCGAATGTGTACAATCATGCCTCCGCCTTCCCGGAATCTACAAAAGTACCTGAAACACATTTATATCCACATAGTAAGCACGAAGCTTGGTGAGTTCCCTAAAATACCACATACACAAATAATAAGCCTATCATGGCTATATCTCGATAAGGACCCTTCGGTCATGTGTCTTAGTGAAGACCCTCCGGTCTCACATCTCGGTATGGACCCTCCGGTCGTAACTCAACATATACACAGAATAATCTAACAACATAAGTCACAAAGACAAGATGCCTAATAACACATAAATCAGTATAAGAAAATAAGACCCTCCGGTCAATAACACGAATAAGACCCTTTGGTCAGTAAGACGATCAAGACCTTCCGGTCACACATAAATTACCACTCAGTTAAGTATAGTGAGAAGACTCACCTTAGTCAATGGATAACAAATCCTACACTTGTTTCCGTTGCACATCGGTTCCACACATTGGGTCAAACAATATCATTCTCAGATAACATTCATGGTTATACCCAAAGCACAAGGCCCAATCTAAACAGGCCCACTAAGGCCCAACTTAATAACTCCCTAGGCCCAACAGGGCAACCCAACAAGGCCCAAACAGTAAAACCCAACCTCAAGAACAAGTCCAAGTCCTAATCCCATAACTCCAGTGATCAGACAAACGTGCGGCGTTTATGGGCAGAACGCACGGCGTTTGTCGTCGGATCGCTTGACGGGGACTCATGCCGGAACGCGTTGCGTTCCCAGGGATTACGCACGACGTTCCCGATGAAATTCTAATTCCTACTCTAATGACTTGTTCCATTAATTCCATCGTCCAACACCTCAGAATAATCCCATAATGATGAATTAATCCATAAAGTCGAAAGCCTTAAGCCTTAGCATGGCTCAAAGGGGCCCACAAATAATTTCAAGCACTCTAACTCCATAAAAAGGCTAATAACTCACATTTAGTCCTTAACTCCTTAAGTCTTTTCACCCAACACTCAGATCTGGTCCAAGAAGGCATTTTACACCCTAAAGTTCCCAACTTTATGCTTTCACATGGCTAAATGTGCTCAAACTCAAAGGCTAACTTTTAACACAAACACCCAAACTTCACAATACTTTGCATGGATGGGAGGAATGGACCAAGATCAGATTTATATGACTTAGAACACTCAAAAACCTCAGAAAGGACAACTCATATGATCTAGAGTAGCCCATACTCATAAAGACCAAAGCTTTGGGGACAAAAAGCACATAAAACCCAAAACTAGCTAGATCAAACACATGATTCATCAAGACAGACTTGCAAAGTTAGTGAAGGTTCTAGATCTAGAAGCTTTACTCCAACAATAGCTTGATCACCAAGATCCTTCTTCTTAAAGGGCCAAAAATAACAAGTCATAACCCAACTAGATCCACATGAGAAAGCCACCATGATTCAAACTTTATACTTTCTGGAGCTAGATCAATATGATTAGGGCTTGGATCCACAAGCTCCAAGCCAAACAATGCTTCCTCAAGAAACTCCTTCTTCCATAATAAGAACCAAAGACCTTCTAAATCACCAAAACGATCAAGAATCACTCAAATGGAGGCTAGGGTTTCGTTCTTTGGGCTGGAGGGGATGGAGGCTAAAGAATGGAAGAGGTTTAGGTCAATAATGATGCTTATAAAGGGACCAAACCCTAAAAACGAGTTTATGATACAACACATCGAATGTCCTGCGTTCTCTTGGGGAATGCCCTGTGTTCCCATCTTGGCCCGCGTCACTTTTCCCTTAAACGCCATGCATTCCCATCTGGTATGCCCCGTGTACCCGGTTCGGCCTAAAACCCTCCTAACATCAAATGGTCATAACTTCTTCGTTATCACTCCGTTTTTTACGTTCTTTATATCCACGGAAACGTAATGAGAAGCCCTACACTTCTATCAACTTTATTTTTCCAGAAACCCACTCGAACTCAAATCCAAAATTCAAGAAAGGCCCGAACCAACACGTTTCCCGATACCCTTGGGCTCTAAAGCACAACCCAAATCCTTTCATCACAAACCCAACCTTATTCATATCCAAAAAGGTCCTAAACCTTTCTCCTTCAAAGCCTCAAAACCTTCTGATACTCGGATTATGGCCCACGAGCCTTGAATCGCAAAACGATCCAAAACAGGATGTTACAATTCTCCCCCACTTAAATTAGATTTCGCCCTCGGAATCGCTCCTTATCAACACGTCGATCTAATCAAACAACCCGAAAACTGTAACCGAAAAACTCAGAACATACAATGATATCCCCAAAACAACCGAAACCAATCAGAACCTTCCAACCCGAAGAAGAACGAACCCTTTGTCGATACAGAACCACTTTTGCCTCTCATAAAACCTGGCATCTATATTGGTCCGTCTCCCCAACAAACTGCCCTTGCAAAACATCACCATATCAATCCCTCATCAAATAGCAGACCCAACAAAATACTTCCAACCCTGATTATCTCAATGCGACTGATGGAATCAAGTCGTTGATCATAATTAGCTGTTGGACACTTATGCCCGACATACGAGTCGATTCTGACTGAAACCCAAGAAAATGGAGGGGTCTCCTCGCACCGAAGATCAACCACCGATACAACTATCAAAACCATCTGAGGAATGGACCTCGATACTCTGCCCTCAGACATTAAAAGCATAATTTTCCAATCTGCATGAAAGCTGAAACTCTACTCTATGTCTAACCTCCCACCAGACAGGACCATTCCACTACCAAACCCAGGACGATTCAGCTCCGACCCCGAACTAAATAACCATTCCCTGCCGGAACTATCCATTGATATCCGCAAATATAAGCCCCATCTATCTTCTAATGCTTAACACCAAATCCGAATATAAGATCGAATTCCAACGCAAAAGTTGAACCGCTAAAGGTTGCTTTATCCCATCCGCCAAAATGACTCCATCAACCGTTCAACCCAACAAGACCATCTCAACCAATCACATTGCATAAGCAATCACTAAGTTAGCTTTACCCCAAGCGAATATTACAACCGATCTGAATTCATACCTCACCTCCGACCTCTATCGCATACCACTTACTAATTCCATGCGTGCTGTGGTCCTCTCCAAGCCAAACGAACCGACCCACCCAGGTCTAAAACATCAGATAGAAACCATAACTACTCAAAATGAAATCCATCTGAAAATCTGAAACCCCAACATGCTTATCCTTTACCCAGATAGAGCCAAACTCAAGCACAAGAGTCTGGTCCGACAGCAAAAAAAAATGAACCCACTCATATCTAATATGATACTCAACTCATGACCCGAGATCCGTAAATCTACGCGTGGATTACACTCCAATCCTTCCGACTTGCAACAACCCCTCCCTAACTCGAGATATGACGGTTCCCGACCATCGCTGAGACCCTAGTCTCACCCCTGGTCCGGCCACCAGGTTCCTAAAGACTCAAATGGAAAGGCTACCCAAGCCTAAGAACCCATATGCGTCACACACTGACTAGTGAATGCTACGGTTCCCCGCAACTTTATAACATTCTTTTACTGACTAGTGAATGCTACGGCTCCCCACAGTCTTACAACACTCTCTCACTGACTAGTGAATGCTACGGCTCCCCACAGTCTTACAACACTCCCTCACTCGCCATGGGCTCACCCCATGGTTTTCCCTGAAAGCCCTAAGGGATTACTTCCACCTGAATCCATCCACTATCTTACCTCCTCACATGCACTATTTTACCGAACAATCCCACAATATCATCATCAAACCATCACCATACTAAGTTTACTAAACTCATGCTCCACAATCCAACATAGAAAGGTGGGCACACCCACCCAGATTAAGCATCACTACTCCTGGAGAAAATTTCATGATGGGTCTACAACTGGAATAGATAATAGTCGCTCGATACTCCAGTTGTCATCTAACCAACCCTAGTCTCATAATAGTCCAACAATTTAGGGCATCATGCTCGGATACCACGATACACCATCATAAAATCTCACGATAGCTTGCCACGACCACTGATCTTCAACTTACACAACCAGAAACATTTGAAGTACTCCAACTCATAATATGAAGTACGTAGGAATCGTCAATGACTGACAATGCGTTGACGACAATCCAAAACCCCATCCTCTACTGATCAAAACCCATGCGAAACTACACATACTAACTCTGAAGTTGATCAAATACTGCCCCTCCTGGAGTATAGATAGCAATCTATATGTGAACTAGCAAATCTCTCAACAATCGAAACTTGACCTCGACGACCTAACCTCCTCGTAACTCAAACATTGGCGAACCCGAAAGAAATGTTGACCACAATAAGATCCCTGTCCAACGACTACCTATCGTGAAGACACTCATTCTATCGTGAGCACATACAACATGCATCATCTCCATCTTTACCTTGCCTTGACTACCACAAGACCCAAGTATCATTTATCTGGACCGCAGATCCCCATAACCCCATTTCTGCACCGCAACTTAAACATATTAATGATCGTCCCAACAGAATACCCAATTCTCCCCCACTTAGGGTTCGAAGCATCGCCAATTGGCATACCAACCTGACCACACTGCAAAATGGATCACCAAATACACTATACCCGACTCTTGGAACGTACCACGCAACACTCGATGACCTTCCAGATAAAGACCAAGCAACTCCAAGTATTCTGATTCTCCGATGGAACCTCAGAAACCTCCCAATGTGACTGCCTCTGGTCACCCAGAATCTCATTCGGTTGCACAGGCAAATAATTCAACAGTCCTAAAATAGCACTGAATCTTTATCTGTAAATAATGGACCATCGGACACTTCATTCTCTGAATCCTCAACCAACATGCCATTGCAAGAATCGACATAGGAACAGGAGACCCCACTCTCACATTCAACTCGCAGCATAGACAACAAAGGTTGTCGTCTTGAGATACTCCCCCTGGTTACCTGGAACTGTTGCTAGAATACGCCTTACCATACTCAATTGAGGCACATCCTTGTCCTTGTCTGTCACAGTCCCCACTGATGACTCCCTCCTGGCAAAAGAAATAACTCAAGGCACTCATTCCACAAAAATCCCTTTGGTGCTCATCCACATGGTCTTCCTCTAATCTCTGAAATCAAAAGCTCACTCACCCTTCCTTCCAAAACGGAAAGCGGGAATAATATAATCCTCGTCATAGAAATTGCCATCGCAATCCATCGGCCGATCACTCAACTTAGACTACAATCCTCCACAACGCATCATCTCCACTTCCTTCGTGAGTCCTGTGACTGCAACTGGCACCTCACTAGTCAAATCCCTAGAGATTTCAACTCAAAATGTTTTCCTCGCAAGGTATACTCCATTTAAGCTCGCCCGACATGGCCCTCTGGCCCCATAATTTATCATATCCACTCTCGGTCTGAACAACCACTTCCGAATAACTGGTAAATATAGAAACACACTCTGCTACGAATCATGGTACCCAAACCATGTTACCTCCCATCAACCTGCTACTTAGAACCTCTGGAATTCTCCTTGTTTTGAGTATCGGTCCTCTGATTTCAGTAGTACAGGCCCAATACTACCTTCCACATCTACCCATACTTTCCTCAAGGATCGTCCCAGGTTTCCTAAGCAGCTACTCCACTTTCCCCATCGACCAATCCTATTCCATATGCTCGCTCCCCAGCGAATACTTACCTCTAAACAGCGCACTCATCGGACTGAAATTACTCCCTAGGCTCTCCTAGGTTCCTAAACTTCTCTGCCATCAGCTTCTGCAGAACTCCTTGCAAATATCATCTAGGTCATTGAATCTGTCACACCCATAAAATTCAAGCCAAATTAAAACTTTTTAATACATTTTAAAGCCATCAAGTTACTATAGTTTGTTTTCAAAATGGTTTAGACATCAGAGTATCCCCAGAATCAATTCATAAAACCATAAAATAAGAGGAGTTGTACGATCACGCCTTTGCCTTCCTGCGTTCATCTGATTTACCTGAAACAATAAACTGAAAACTGTAAGCCCGAGAGCTTAGTGAGTTACCCCCAAAATACCAACCTCAAATAACCATAATCATATCATATCAACAAATACAGAACAGCATGCATAATGAATCATCAGCCTGATTGGACCGCCTCACAGGCCTTCAGTCTATCTGGACTGCTCTTCTAGCCTTCGGCACGTCTGGACCGCCACGCAGGGCCTACAGCCTATCCGGACCGCTCGCCGGGTATGTTGGCCTACAGCACAAAGCAGGACCGACTCAACCCAACCCTCAATCAAACAAACATGTGCACATAAATATCATACGCTAGCTCATTTCATATAACAGTCAAACCGATCTAACAGATCACCAATCACAGTAACATCCCAATAACCGGGATACAGACCTAACCGGTCAATAACATAGCATCATCCTATAACCAGGACAATCATGTGCACATAGACATCATATAACACTAGCATGTTTATATATAACAGTCAAACCGATCTAACAGATCACAAAGCATAACAACAATCCTATAACCAGGATATCGACCTAACATGTCACTAACATAGCAACATCCTATATACCAGGATACCGACCCAACCGGGTCACTAAAGCATAGCATATCACCATCCTAACTACCATGATATAAATCAGTAAGCATAACATGCAATAATCCGAATACAATCCATAAAGGGCCGACCTTTGTGCCTTAGACCGTGTTGATATAGTGAGGAGAACTCCCCTGGCACTGCTGAAGTCCCGCCGATAAAACTCCAGCTGCTGGTTGACAGATTCCCGAACTGTCAACATCAAACAACACCCAATTAATAATTGGGTTCCAAGCCCAAGGTCCAACTCACACACTAAAGACCCAAAAGTCAAGTAATGGGCCAAAGTACAACATATGGCCCTATTTTCCAAATTGGCCCCATACCTCTACACGGTCTTTCCTTAAGGCTCATCCACTTATTCCAATCCAATTCCCATGGCCCAATATCACATACTCATAAAGGCCCAATTATGGCCCATCTATGGCCCAATTTTCCAAATTAGGCCCAAGGCTCTCACATGGGCCTTATCCTTAAGCCCATACAATTATTTAGTCCATTTACTCATTCTTGGAAAGCCCATTATAAGTCCAATCACCAAAGCCCAATAGTAAGGCCCAACTCAAGGCCCGAGCAAGATTAGGGCTTTCACATGAAATGATGATTAGGGTTAAGTGTTTCTTACTTAACCCATTAAGGACTTAATCTATTAAGTCCATTGTTGCCTTACATTAATTTGCCAATGATTATTATTTAATATTTCAAGTTATTAAATAATTCTCGTGTGCGTGCCGATCAATTCCCAAAATTAGGGTTTTATGCTATTAGGGTTTTCCAACACAATACTAGCCCATTAGTCCATTGATTGGGCTTTTAGGTCACATTGGGCCTTATTGGGCCTATTAGGATTTTATTAGGTCAATTAGGGCTTTATTGGGCCCGATTAAGCCCACTAGAGTTTCATTAAGCCCATTAGGGTTTCAAGCATCCCAACGAATCAATACCACAAAGCAAAGCACACCGCCACCCGACACGGCGGCCAGTGGCGGCAGCCACCACCTCACGATGGTGGTTAGGGTTTTCTTTTCCATTATTTCACTTTCTTGTTACAAGTTACAATGCTTATACAAAAATAAACACATACACATACTAATAATACACACATACTAGTAACACACACAGCCACCTTGGCGACAGTCGGCGGTTGAGAGCGGCAGCCACCACCTCATGGTGGTGGCAGTGGGGTTTTCATCCAGATCTCCGGCCAAAATCGTTCCAGCAGCCACATATCGTCACCACATTCAAACACAAACACCCCAAAGCCCACAACCATTTGCTCGGAAAAACGCACACAACCACCCACCTTACGCTGGTGCACAGCGACAGCGAGATGACAACCACCATGGCGGGCCACCATGGTGGTTCCCGTGATGTATCTGGCAAAAAAAAGACATCCCCGTGCGGTCAGCAACCCAAAACACATGCCATGGCGACACACGGGCTGAGCATGCGCACAACAGCCACCCTTGAGTTGACGGATGTCGACTGAAATAGAAGAAAGACCACACAGGCGGCGGTGATCGAGCTGGGACATGGCACCGACGAAAACACAGCGACACAAAAAGGGAAAAGGCAGCGTCGGTCTGGAGATTCCCGACTTCCACGGCCAAGGGGCGATGGTCCGGTGACTTCGTTGCAACAGAAGAACAGGGAGAAGAAAGAGGGTTACGACCCCAACCGGCGAACTGCAACAATCACACCCGCAGCTTTGCTTCAACCGACCAACTCCGCCATCAAACGTTGGCTCTCGATCCTCACTTGCGTCGGCAGCAGCGGCGGAGAGAGAGGGAGTGAAGAAGATGACGGCTGCACAAATGGTCCCTAGGGTTAGGGTTTCGGATCCCTTAAATACCCGCTTCCAATTAAAGTTTGCCATGATGGCAACTACAGTCCCTCCCCATAATATTCCTTTCAATCATAGTCCATTATTTACCTTTTCAACCCTGCCCTCTTCAATTCTTTTCAAATCAGATCCGAAATTTACACTTCGGCCCCTGACTCCATAAAATCCTTTCAATATAAGTCCCGCACTTACACTTTAACCCTCGGAAATCAAAAGTATCTCATTTGGCACCCCGAAACCAATACCCCACCAATTATTATTAAATTTTGAGCTATAATAATATAAAATAATAATAATAATTACTTCCCAAGGTTCCTGATTTATTATTTAATTACTCCATTTAAACGAGATGTTACAATTCTCCCCCACTTAAATTTGATTTCGTCCTCGAAATCGTTTCTTATCATTCCTTACACGCCGAACAACTTAAACCACTTGACTACAACCCCGAGCAAAACTCTAGCCTCTCCAAGGCATCCATATCCAACCCTCGCAGGGTTCTAAAAACTGGAAAAATAAACGAATCCCTTACAATATGATCACATTTACTCACTCCGAAATCTGGAGTCTCGAGATGGTCTGGCTTCCTGACAGACCGCCCACATTGGATCATTATCGAGTTCATTGCACTCATCTCCCAACTGGCTACTCAACTGCTAATAACCTGGGGTTTCTCACCCGAAAACGGAATCACAAATCCCACACTGCTACTTATTATTCTCTTCTCGACAAGAGATTAGGTACTCCTTTAGGAGAAATTCGTTCTGATAACTATATCATAGCGATATAACGAACAACAGGGTGTAAACTAGAAGATGAATCCCTCTTGGATCAACACGACAATGTTTCCTTTGGTTCATGAACCACATACATATAATAACCGGGTTATAAGCCCAAACACTCATACCTGGCCCAATCACCCTCGGGCTGGAATACCAGGCATGCCTATGACGGGTCCAGTCATCCTCATGATGGAATACCCTCGTATTCTGCACATGTTTGGCCCAATCAACGCTCGGGTTGGAATACCAAACATATTAAGTCCAATAAATCATAGGGTCCGGTCATCCTCGGGATGGAATGCCCTAGATCAGAATACCACTATATACAAACTCGGGTCTAAACCCATAACTTGAGGTTCAAGGACCTACCCGTGTATTTCATACAAATCTTCTGATTCCTCGCAGCCGATTACAGCTCGCCCGAACCTCAACACTGTGTTCATTCTGAAAGTGCTCCAACAGAAGGAGTGAACTACTAAAATCACCAAGATCCTCTGTACTCCATCCGATTTCTAATGACAACTTCCGATCAAACCCAAAAATACACCGGAGTCTTGAGCCTACTCCAGCAACATGTTTAATACTTGGGAACAAACCCACTGGTTGATACAACATAGTAGCATACTCAATACTCGCATATAAATCTACAACACATACAGAGTCTTCAGCATGAATGGACCGCCTCACTAGGCCTTCAGTCATCTGGACCACTCTAAACTGTTGAGCATCTCCTTGGGACCACCCCCTGGTGATCTTTCCCATGCAGACTCTTCTTACCTACTTAGGGTTCCGAACTCCTGACCCATTTCGTGGACTCTAACCTCGGCCTAACCCTAGGCCTCATGTCGATCGTCCATCCTCTCGGAAATCCGTGGTCTGTTCCCTGACCCGCTTGTCTACCACGTATGCTAATAACCCGCACACCCGTGCTGAATGTACTGCCGAGCCCTGGCAGCTAACAAAACCCTCCATCTATCAATCCAAAACCTTCAGAGTCGATCACACCCTCGACCGAATACATCGAACTGAACTCGATTCATGACTAGAACTCCAACCTGGTTTCCTGACTTCTGCTATCAAGCACCAGGAAAACATGATACATATGCTCGGGAGTTTTACGGAACTCCCAATTCACACAGCCCACAAACCAAACAGCCACTTAGGTTGTCTTCCTTCATGACAATGATGCGAAACTTATCCCATTTCCAAAACCAATCCTGCCTCTATATCAGGGGACAATTCTCCCCCACTTAGATTCGACCACGTCTTCACAATATCTGAAAATTGGAGAATTTCCAATCTTTCTCACTACCAACGATCGATCCAAACACAACCAACTCTTACCAATTAGTGCTCCATTACCATCCAATCCCCAGTGATCACACACTTCTAATAACTAGCTGAACACGTCCTGAATCCCAGGGACACCAACAGTCCCCAATGCTCGAATGATCCCACTCCCAAATCTTAAAGTCCAAAGATAGATACTCCAACTAATGTCTCAACAACGAGCTACTTCCCTTGGTGCTTTCCTCCGCCAATCAATAACGCTTACTAAAACCACTAAATCCTAACAATGCTGAATAATCATCATGTGGGACCCTGTCCGCAGACCTCCCATATAATACCCTTCTTCCCAAGGTGCTCCAACAAATCTCCCGCTCTCGGTTCTAGAAATCATATCATTCAGGGTCTCACACCCTGACTCACTCACCAGCTCGATCATCCACAGCTGAACTGTAGTAACTGAAACAACCTTTTCCCTAAACCGGGCCACAACTACTCCCAAGACATAGTCTCCAATCCCGAAAGTGCAATAGATCGAAAAATCAATCCCTATCGTCCGATACAAGAGATCCAAGGCGAAATGGACCTCCAAAATACTTATGCCACATTGAACCACCCGTGCTTACCAACGCTAAACTAGTGTCGCCAATCCCGGAGACCAATTAACCCCGAGCTGGAATACAACCTGATCCTGGGGTCACAACCCTGCTCAATCCTTCGAGCTCGTAAACTTAAAGGGCAAAATCCTTCCCTGGAAGACAACATTCCAATCCTATCAATTAACCATTTTTAATTCCAGTTGCATAACTCCAGCTGAACACAATCATTACTCCTTTCCGGAGTCCCCGCGACTCACATCCGGCCTCGAGCAAAACCCCCGAGCCTCAAATCAAGAAACTAAGGTGCTAGACTCTCCCACTTAACCTGCGGAATGTAACAAGTACAGAACATCTCTCTGATCCCAAGTCACTGCAGCCCTCGACTCATCAGAATATGCCCCGCTAACAAGTCCTGGTACTGAAAAGCTCGACCAACTCCTCCCCCTGCCGTCGTTACAGCTGCTATAGCTGCTGCGGCAACCGTCTCGGCAATGGCTGCATAGCGCTCGGTGAAATACTCAACCATGACGGTCTTGATAGACCCAAACATCTCCGACAACTGTTCCCTGATGACCCCGATCACCTCCTCTGGGATGATCTCACTAACACGGTCCTCTGACAATGCTGGCCTATACCGGCGGCCAGCTTCCGATCCTGACCCGGATCTGGTCTCAAGACGTCTCGTAACCATCATTCTGATAATACACCAGAGAGATCTCTGATAATCCATACAATAACAGGGAACCTACTCCCAACCAAACCCTAGGGGTTGTGACTTCCTTGCTACGCGTATGGGTCCTGTGCTTTCAGTAGTACGGGCCCATACTACCTTCCACACCTACCCATATTTGTCTCAAGTGTCATCACAACGCCCTAATCAATATACATAAACATGGCGAGCGCTCAATCCTCACTCCTAGAGGAATGCTAAATATCTCGTAACTGGCCTACTGGCCTCACACAACCCACTCATCCATGAAACTTCCACCAACCCTGCAGCACTAGTGCATGCTAGCCATACATAACGCTGGACCCTATAGACTTTCGAATATTCAATCTTACCCTAAGCCCCAATCAATAAGAATAGAACCTAAGGCCAAATCAAACATTCTTGGGCTATAAGATCTTAGTTATGTACAGCCGTGATGCATACACTAAACAACTACAGTAATGATGTCAATCTCATATAAGGAAACCCTAGGCTAGCATGCATCATCTAATCAGGCAATTCTATCATGCAATTCCTGAAGATCCCTAGCCTAGTACTAGCATGCTGTTCTAACATATCACATAATCAAATAACTGTATGGTATTTTGGGGTCTACTTACTGGGTCTGGCAGATCGTACACCCTGCATCCTCCTTTACTTATTTTGAAAACCATTTAAAAATTCATTTTAAAATCCTTTCCTTGATTTGAGATTGGATTCACACGAGTGTTCCTCCAATTCACTCAAACCAAGGCTCTGATACCAACTTGTCACACCCATAAAATTCAAGCCAAATTAAAACTTTTTAATACATTTTAAAGCCATCAAGTTACTATAGTTTGTTTTCAAAATGGTTTAGACCTCAGAGTATCCCCAGAATCAATTCATAAAACCATAAAATAAGAGGAGTTGTACGATCACGCCTTTACCTTCCTGCGTTCATCTGATTTACCTGAAACAATAAACTGAAAACTGTAAGCCCGAGAGCTTAGTGAGTTACCCCCAAAATACCAACCTCAAATAACCATAATCATATCATATCAACAAATACAGAACAACATGCCTAATGAATCATCAGCCTGACTGGACCGCCTCACAGGCCTTCAGTCTATCTGGACAGCTCTTCGAGCCTTCGGCACGTCTGGACCGCCACGCAGGGCCTACAGCCTATCCGGACCGCTCGCCGGGTACGTTGGCCTACAGCACAAAGCAGGACCGACTCAACCCAACCCTCAATCAAACAAACATGTGCACATAAATATCATACGCTAGCTCATTGCATATAACAGTCAAACCGATCTAACAGATCACCAATCACAACAACATCCCAATAACCGGGATACAGACCTAACCGGTCACTAACATAGCATCATCCTATAACCAGGACAATCATGTGCACATAGACATCATATAACACTAGCATATATATATATATATATATATATATATATATATATATATATATATATATATATATATATATATATATATATATATATATATATATATATATATATATAACAGTCAAACCGATCTAACAGATCACAAAGCATAGCAACAATCCTATAACCAGGAAATCGACCTAACATGTCACTAACATAGCAACATCCTATATACGAGGATACCGACCCAACCGGGTCACTAAAGCATAGCATATCACCATCCTAACAACCATGATATAAATCAGTAAGCATAACATGCAATAATCCGTATACAATCCATAAAGGGCCGGCCTTGGTGCCTTAGACCCTGTTGATATAGTGAGGAGAACTCACCTGGCACTGCTGAAGTCCCGCCGATAAAACTCCAGCTGCTGGTTGACAGATTCTCGAACTGTCAACATCAAACAACACCCAATTAATAATTGGGTTCCAAGCCTAAGGTCCAACTCACACACTAAACACCCAAAAGTCAAGTAATGGGCCAAAGTACAACATATGGCCTAATTTTCCAAATTGGGCCCAGACCTCTACACGGTCTTTCCTTAAGGCTCATCCACTTATTCCAATCCAATTCCCATGGCCTAATATCACATACTCATGAAGGCCCAATTATGGCCCATCTATGGCCCAATTTTCCAAATTAGGCCCAAGGCTCTCACATGGGCCTTATCCTTAAGCCCATACAATTACGTAGTCCATTTACTCATTCTTGGAAAGTCCATTATAAGTCCAATCACCAAAGCCCAATAGTAAGGCCCAACTCAAGGCCCGAGCAAGATTACGGCTTTCACATGAAATGATGATTAGGGTTAAGTGTTTCTTACTTAACCCATTAAGGACTTAATCTATTAAGTCCATTGTTGCCTTACATTAATTTGCCAATGACTATTATTTAATATTTCAAGTTATTAAATAATTCTCGTGTGCATGCCGATCAATTCCCAAAATTAGGGTTTTATGCTATTAGCGTTTTCCAACACAATACTAGCCCATTAGTCCATTGATTGGGCTTTTAGGTCACATTGGGCCTTATTGGGCCCATTAGGATTTTATTAGGTCAATTAGGGCTTTATTGGGCCCCATTAAGCCCACTAGAGTTTCATTAAGCCCATTAGGGTTTCAAGCATCCCAAAGCAAAGCACACCGCAACCCGACACGGTGGCCGGTGGCGGCAGGAGGCGGCAGCCACCACCTCACGGTGGTGGTTAGGGTTTTCTTTTCCATTATTTCACTTTCTTGTTACAAGTTACAATGCTTATACCAAAATAAACACACACACATACTAATAATACACACATACTAATAACACACACAACCACCTTGGCGACAGTCGGCGGTTGAGAGCGGCAGCCACCACCTCATAGTGGTGGCAGTGGGGTTTTCCTCCAGATCTCCGGCCAAAATCATTCCAGCAGCCTCATATCGTCACCACATTCAAACACAAACACCCCAAAGCCCACAACCATTTGCTCGGAAAAACGCACACAACCACCCACCTTACGGTGGTCCACAGCGACAGCAAGATGACGACCACCATGACGGGCCACCATGGTGGTTCCCGTGATGTATCTGGCCAGAAGAAGACATCCCCGTGCGGTTAGCAACCCAAAACACACGCCATTGCGACACACGGGCTGAGCATGCACACAACAGCCACCCTTGAGGTGACGGATGTCGACTGAAGTAGAAGAAAGACCACACAGGCGGCGGCGATCGAGCTGGGACATGGCACCGACGAAAACACAGCGAAACAGAAGGGGAAAAGGCAGCGTCGGTCTGGAGATTCCCGACTTCCACGGCCGAGGGGCGGTGGTCCGGTGACTTCGCTGCAACAGAAGAACAGGGAGAAGAAAGAGGGTTACGACCCCAACCGGCGAACTGCAACAATCACACCCGCAACTTTGCTTCAACCGACCAAGTCCACCATCAAACGTTGGCTCTCGATCCTCACTTGCGTCGGCAGCAGCGGCGGAGAGAGAGGGAGTGAAGAAGATGACGGCTGCACAAATGGTCCCTAGGGTTAGGGTTTCAGATCCCTTAAATACCCGCTTCCAATTAAAGTTTGCCATGATGGCAACTACAGTCCCTCCCCATAATATTCCTTTCAATCATAGTCCATTATTTACCTTTTCAACCCTGCCCTCTTCAATTCTTTTCAAATCAGATCCGAAATTTACACTTCGGCCCCTGACTCCATAAAATGCTTTCAATATAAGTCCCACACTTACACTTTAACCCTCGGAAATCAAAAGTATCTCATTTGGCACCCCGAAACCAATACCCCACCAATTATTATTAAATTTTGAGCTATAATAATATAAAATAATAATAATAATTACTTCCCGAGGTTCCTGATTTATTATTTAATTACTCCATTTAAACGGGATGTTACAGAATCCATTCCATTAAACCATATAAGCATGAAATCCTCAATTTGAATTTCTTTGGTTCATGAGGGTTTTCACCTAAATTCTCAAATCTATCAATTGGATGATTGGAATGAGATTGGGATCATTAAAACAAATCAAGGGAGGTTAGAAAACCAAACCCTAACCACTATAACAATCTAAAATCAACATTAGGGTTTACCCAAGTCATGAATTCGAATTTGAGAGCAAGAGGAATAGATTTTATACCTTGTAAACCAATGTTTCGATCACTCCTTGTTCCAATGCATCAATACTTATTTGGTTTGAATCCTAGTTATTAAAGAGGTATGAAATTGCCACTTTTGGGAGCTCTCAAGCTCAAATTTTCGTTCATATGGCTGCATAAGTGAAGACTCCTCTTATTTCCCTTAATTTTACACATTTGATCCCTCTAATTTTGCATTTTTGTCAAAAATTGTCCATTCTTCCAATATGTGTGACTTTTCTTTGATAATAGACATCTTAAGTCCCTCTCCATATATTACATAACTTTTGTAGTCACTTCCATGAGTTGAGTCAACCCTTGGACAAACATACTTTTCCAAATTGACACTTTTGGTCCCATAACTCTGAAACGTTAACATTTCAACCTTTAACTTTCTAAGCTTTATTTCAACTAATGATATAATTATCACTCAAATGACTTAATTACAAAAATCATGCTTTATTTAATTATTTAATTAATTTAAGAACCTTATCTTAAATTTTTGGATGTTACATCTCATCAAAACTTTCATGTAGCTTCCTTGACTATCGGGACAAAACCAGTTTCGGTATAGGGCTACAAAACTCTAGCTAATGATCGTAAAATTATTGTCAACATAATTTTTGTGAAACTCCCAACCATTCATCTACAATCTATTATTTTGGATGATAACCCTTAAGAGTCTCACGTTTTACCACTAAGATTTAGGTTATAAAACATTTGTGTTTATGATATTAAAATTATTATCACCATGATTTCGAGTGAAACCCAAAAATCCATATTCCTTTTCTGAATTGACGGTGAACACTTTTTGTTCTAGGTATTTACCCAATGAATTGATGGATAAAACCTTTTTGGTTTGTACCTTTGAGTGTTTGAAATCTCAATTTTCCTTTTAAATGATCGTAATGAAATGTTCTCGACCTAAGACATTTCTTCCCAACAAGATCCAGGCTCTTTTTGTGTTGTTTTTGAGATTTCGGAATTAAGAATTTCCAATAGACCCAGTTACTTTAAAAGTATATCCAAATCTTACTTGTTTTTATGGCTACACTGGTCAAATAAGTACTTCTTTCAAATCTTCGGACTTATATTAAGTTTCGGAATTTGTTAGAAGCTGAAACCACCCAATTAGCCTTAATAAAAGAAGCCTTTCATAGTTTCTCAACAAACTGATGATTGTAATTCAAGGGAAACAACACAAGCACTTCGGAGTCTCTCTTGGATAAGAAGGAATAGATCATTTCCCGGGATCAACCAGTTTTTCATATCAAAATTATTTGATATCACAGAATCCCACATGTTATATTTGCTTTATTTCTTTTTCTTTGGCACACTCTTGCATTGAAATCCTTTTGATTTTACAAAGTCTGGTTACTGTTTCGATTGATCACTTTAATTTAGGAGATAGGATCTTAGTTGTTGTTTCGATGGATGATTAATGATTATGAAAGTGGAGATTCCAAAACGCCTTTGTCATATTAATGAAAATTGAAATCATGGTGCGACTTTTGAATTTCCCTGACATCCGCATGTCTGTTACAACTGCTCTGACACATGATTGATGAGTTGGCGCTTTATTAGTGGCTAACTTTTCGGCACTACAGGAATGTGAAATGGCGGTTTCTCTCTCCACTCATCATTCTCATATATAAAGCTTTGAGGCAGTTTGTTTTCTCTCACCGCAAACACAGTTCTCGAATTTTCAAAGAAAAAAGCAATCAAAGCCTTCTACGGCTCATCTTCTTCTTTAACTCTTCCATGGATTCTTCAGAAAACATTTCATTTGCTGATCAATCTGCATCAATGATCATTTTGGTAGTCAAACCGAACCAAAACCTTATCATTGATCTCGATGCCTCCCACTACAATACCCTGATCAGGCCCTTGATTGAATGTCTGAAGTACTCGCCACTGATGAAAGCTTTCACCATGTATGAAGATGTTCCTCTAGTTCATATCTCCAAAGCCATCTCCACTGCTATTTAAAAAAAATTGAAGATGTAATTAAATTTGAAGTTTTGAATCACAAGGCCACGATCACAAAGCCCAATTTCTGCAAACTTCTAGGGCTTGCCTTTCCTGAAGTCAATGTTGATCCTTAGTCGATTCCAACCACTTCCCTGATTGAGATGTGTGAGAACAAGGATCTGCTTGCGCAGGGACAAGGCTCAAAATTCAAACATTGAGTTAATGCTTAAGATCAATGTCTGCTTCTAATTAATAGTTACAGTCAAGACTGAAGATGAGAATCAACAAAGTACTTCAAGTATCAAATATGGAGTAATGAGAATGATCAAGGTAAAGACAATAAATGAACAAGTAGAATGTCTGAAAGAGTTTGATTTGATAGAAAGATGCAAGTCAAGTAAATTCAAATATATCTATCTTTGGTGGAACAATCCATCTTTTATTCTTGTCATTAAACACTCCTTATATAGGAGAAAGGAATACATCATACAAACTCAAACACATACATAAGACTAGACAAAAGAGTTACTTCTGACACTCTGATTATCCATTTTGTCAAAATAAACTAAGTCATATGTATTGTTACATCAAACTAAAAGACAAGAATAATTAATGCATAGACGGATAGATTGATTCAGACTAATTCACCATTTCTAAACATCAGCAGTTGAACATACTCTCTATTCTCGACACCAACTTCGCTTCTGACTAATGGCTGACTCTGGAACATAATCCAGTTCGGAACTAATTCTGAATTTGGAACATACAAAGGTTAGAGATTGCTAGAGGTTCACTTTCAGCTTCCAACAATCTCCCCCTAAGTGAACTTAGAAATCTAGTCAGTTCAGCTCGAATCTTCCTTGATGAACACGTACGCCCTGTACAACCATTCTCTGACTCCGATGTACCATTGAAGCTGACTTATGAACTTTGTTTTCACGTGCCCAGGTGCTTTGGAGTTTGATGCTTGACTGATGAACTTTTTAAGGGCCTTGGTGGGAACCATGTGTTTGTCTAGGACTCAAAAGAATTCCTTCTGATTTGTTTTTCTTTGGAGATAGACAAAACCTAGCACTGGTTCATCAATGGGTCCTTCTGCCCATATTTCAGCTTCAGGCAGCTTGAAGTCGATTTTGGCCAAGTATTTCTCCGTTCTGAACAGATGGGTCAGCTCAAAGTCACACCGACAGAATTCAGCAACATAATCTTTAAGGAAGCTCAAAGCAGCATGATAAGCTCCCATGCTAAGATCGTCAACTTGATGGCTTCGGAAGTGAGCAGCAATGGTGAGAATGTCGTTAGGGTTTATTGCAGGGAAGTCGGCGTCAGATATGGTTTTATGAGTTGGTTTGTTTTGGAAGATGTGGTACCGGAACAGCACACCGTTAAGTTCAAACTTGGTCAGGAACTTCCTTCCAAATCTGGAAATTTTGGTGATCCTTTTCTGAGACCAGACTTCTTTTTGAGGAAGTGTGTTCTTGGAATAGAAAGTCTTCAATATTTCACGTTCAATTCGGATGATCATTTCAGGATCATCTTCCGGATGGAGAGGATATAACTTGGTGTAGAACTTGCTGAAGGGAGAGAGAGGCAAATCGATCTGGTCTGAATCTTGATTCGGAAGATCATAGTACATTAAGGGCACTATGTCAACGTCTTTCAAGATTCCATATCTACAGAAAGGGGAGATCCCTAGCATCGGATGAGGCTTTTCATCCGTGAAGGATTGGATTCGGATGCTTTCTTCAAGAGCTTGATTGATCTCTTCCTGGGACCAACCACTTCTTTCAGTCAAGTGAGGAGCAGAGTAGGAGAAGTTCGAAATGGGCTTCTTGCCCTCGTCTTTCTGTTTTTGGAGGGAGGAGAGGATGTTTGCATATTTTCATCAATGACAAACTTCGGAGGAGAGGAAGGCAGGGGATCTTCCGGAATGTCATCCGGCTTCCGAAGTGGAGATCCTTTATCAATTGGAGCTATTTTGGGGAACGAGTCGGAGGCAGCATTGATGTTGTGGCCCGGAAGGCATCAGCGGTTAATTTGCTTTTTGTGTTAGCCTTTTCTATGCTTCTGTGAAGAACATCAGCTAGAGTAGATGGCCACAAATCTGCTGACCAAATTCTTTTCTCTACCTCCGTTACCACTTTAGCATGATATTTCCTTGGATCTTGAAGTCCTACTACTCCGTTCTTGAAATACAAATCTTCGTCATCACTTTCATCATCATCATCATTATCATCAACAGGAGATCCTGAAAGGATTTGTAGAGAGTCATCACATTAATCTTGGAGTCTGAACACCGAGACAGGTTTCCAAGGTTGAGTTCTTGAATTGGGTCCTTCTCCTCCTCTTGCAAAGGAAGGCCCTACAACCGGTGCAAGCATAGATGATTCTTTTATGTCTGAAAACTTGTCAAACACCTTTTGAAAACTGGTGTTGAGCTGGAGAATTAGGTCATCATAAGCTTCAGCAGTGGGAGCCTAAGCTCTGAGATGATCAAAGAGAGCTGAAAGAATTGAAAGTACCTCATCAAATTTATTGTTTGGAACATCCACGATGTTCCAACATGACCTAAGAAGCTTCAGAAGAACTTGTTGGATGATCAGATTCATCTCATCCTTTTTTCGGATCTCCTTCTCTAACCGTTGAATCTGCTTCTCATGACGAATAGGAGTTTGTTTGATGAGGTCTTTTGTGGTGCTTACCAAATCATCATGAACGTGTAGCATCATTGTGATTGTGTCGAGGTTGTGATCAACAGAAGCATCATATTTTTGTTCAACTTCTTCAATAGTATGCTTGAGGCGGAGAGAAATGAGTTGATCAAGCTGAGCTTCTCTTTCAGCAACAATAGGTCCAGACTTGTTGGTTTCGGAAAAGGATCGAAGGATTGCATCAAGCTTGGAATCTAGTCCGGAAACCTATTCATCGATCTTCGTATTGAGTCCGGCCACAGAATTTTCAATGGCATCAACTTTATTCATAGTGTCAGAGACAGTGTCTCGGAGTTCCAGAAGGGAAAACGGATCAATGTAATTTCCTGCAGAAGATAGGGTGTCCGAAGTGGAAGTCCGGGACTTGTTCTTGTCATCTTCCTTGAATGCTGGATGTTCGGATGAGCCAGGAAGGGTTGTATCAGCGTTGGCATTCTTGGGAGTTGATTCAGTTTCACCTTCAGGATTGACTTGGACTTGATCCACTATATGAAATTCTATGCCAACCAGTTCTGAAGAGGATGATGAGAGTCCGAAGTCCAAATCCAGCCTAGATGATGAAGGCTTTGAAGGAAATGGAAATGAGGAGAACAGCTTGGGAGCAGCAATTGAGGCTCCTTCATCAACGAACATTACTTCATCGGAATGTTCTTCATTGGGATAGAAGTGCATGCCATCATGAAGTTGTGTCTTTGGAGTTTCTCCGGAAGCAAACTCCAGATCGGTGATTTCATCAGTAGGGGCAACGAAGGGCGGGTTGCTCTAAATGGCCCTATTCCTCATGGAGATGAGAGTTGCTTCGACCTGAGCTCTGGTGACTTCCAGATGTCTTATCTGAGCCCTGTCAACAAAATCTTCCCACAAAGGATCGTTAACACTTGGTCGTCCTGTAACCTCATCGGGTATCAGACTACTTGTTGCACCTAAGTTTAGAGGGAAAACTCCAGCCTCTAAATTCTTGGGGTCCAGAACAGGGGTTACGGACCATTCTTGTGTAAAAGGAAATGGGATATGAAATAAGACTCGCGGGTTTGTTCCAGTGGGAAAGGAACTTTTGTCAACACCGGCCCCCACATGTTAGGAAGGTGGGGTGGATTATTAGGAGACTCCCCGTGTGTGTGTGCTTGTGATATTGAAGCTTCAAAGGGTACTTCAAAAGAGTGGGTAGGAGGTTTAGAAGGATGGCCAGAGTCAGTCGGAATGTCCTTAGCTGTGACAACCCGAAATTTCTATTATGTACAACCATTCACTTCATTAGAAGCCAGTCTAGTTTCTGCTAACTTTTAAGCTGTTTCGGGTCAGTTAGAATGTTCCGAAGCCTAGTATTTCAAGCGGTAATTATAATAAATATACTTGAGAGTCATTTGTGCAACATTTAAGTTCCAAAAATCCAAGAGTTTGGAGTTTACGGCCCAAAAATGGTGTTAGGGCCGTAAACTCTAAAGGTATAAATATGGTACTTAGCCATTTTTCTCACTTTTCCCATTTTCAAGTCTAGAAACCATTTCTCTCTCAAGTATCATCGAATTCTTCTTAAAGATCTTCAAGAACGTAAGTATTTCTTTCCTTGTTTAGTTTATATCTTTCATCATCTAGTGATCTTACATGATTTCACCCACGAAATCATTCCATTTGCTTAGATCTTCAAGTATTCTTCATTTCACCAAGAACACACACTAGTGTTCTTGGGCCGTGAACACCCTTACAAGCTCTTATATTGTAAGTATTCTTACCTTAGCTTGTTATAAGACTAGATTCACTTGTTAAACTACTAGAAAACACCAAGAATCACAAGTCCATAAGGTGTTTACGGCCAAGACATGTTCTTGAGCCGTAAACCCTAGTAAAGGGGGCATAGTATGCCCTAGTCCCTTCCTAAGCGTTGGATAGAAGTATAGCTCACTTCCTTAAATAGTTTAGGACCTTAAACATCAAAAAGATGAAGAAAACATGGGAGTTTACGGCCAAGATGACACCTTGGGCCGTAAACTCTAAAAGGTGGTGCTATTGTGCCATAATGACTTCCTAAGGCTTGGAATTAACCATAAGATGCTACATCATGACTTGTAAGACCTTTAAACACAAAATGGTATATATTACCATGAGTTTACAGCCGTAAACTCATGGGGAAATGACCATGGGCCGTAAACTCATGAGTTGTTACCATTTGGGCAATAAACTCCTTTGAGAGGCCCTACACCCCTTAGATGCAACCCTATGGTACTCTTAGCACTTGAATCAAAGTGGTATCCATGTATTAGGGTGTCTTTACTTGATTAATTAGTTGTTAATTGACTAATTGGATACATATATGTGTTATTATATGTTAATTAGGATTTATGTGTGTGTTCAAGTCTTCACTTGACACTTAGCATCCTATAACATCCGTTCATCCAAACCACTCACTACAGGTGAGTTCATACCCCTTAATCAACCTTTTAAATGATTTTAAATGCTTTTATGGGGGGGAATACAAGTTGAACTATTATAGTTATTATATCAATCACATGTGATTAATAACTACCAAACAAGTGGATTTCTTACTTTTCAAACTATGTTATCAAACAAACTACTTCAAACTCTTTTACATGTTAAATCCTTTCATTAAACTCTTTTAAAGTTATTATTTTGTTAAATGTGTATCTATATAGATATATTTATATAAGTAGGATTGAAAGGACTTAGGACTGATAGCTCACCTTACCTCCTGTTCCTTGTTTGGTTGTGGACTTAGGGTATCGGTTGTTTGTCCGAAGGTCGTTTGAATCCTAGTTATATATTATGTATATGTATATAGATATAAAAGTTCCTTCTTTCAATTCAATACCTTCGGGTAGCAAAGGTATACAAACATGTGCATACATACAAACAACATTACTAGTAAACTATAATAGGTATAGTTTAGGAAGTTACTAATAGTATTACTAGAACAATGAAACATACAATGAGTCAGCTCATACATGAGTCAACACATACTATTATGAGAAACAGAGAGAACATACATATATACTAGACAGAGAGAGAACATACAATACAGCTAGTACATACTATACATTATACAAGAGAACATACTATTATGAGAAACAGAGAGAACGTACATACTAGACAGAGAGAGAACATACAATACAGCTAGTACACACAATACATATACAAGAACACTACAACAGTTATGTGAGCCACGTAACGGGGCATGGCATCACCTGTCATGGCTCGTTTTGTATCCAGAATCTCCTTAAGTGGAGAGCGTTGACTTTGTGTATAGATCTATACTGGATTGACTACCCTACACCTTCTTGCTCGCTACAGTGGGACTTACAAGTCTACGGGTGCCAAATGTCATTTCTTCCGACGTCTTTTATCGTCGTGTTTTTAGTCGGTAGTATGGTACAGGCATATCACATGGTACTTTAAATAACAATTGGTTTAAGGTAGTTAGTACAGCAGTAGTTACTTAATACAACACTACAGTACTATTTTATTTCCCCATTGCATTCACTTTGTGATCTTCACATAATGAAAGGTAATGTAAAAAAAAAACTATATTTTTGGTTAATGATAGTCAGATTTGGGAAAATACATACTCTTACAAGAGACATACATACAAACATTTGATGCCTTGGTAGATAGCTGCTTTTAGTAGAAAACATAGGGTTTTCTAGGAGATACAAACATTTTACAAACATTTTTCAAACATTTACAAACATTTACGAACATTTTACAAACATTTACAAACTTACACATCACATACTTACAAACACTTTCTTACAAACAAAGACACTAAAATACTTATGATCTCACCAGCTTTAAAGCTGATAAACTCTTTCAAAATAACTTGTATTCTCAGGTCACCAGTAGACAGGTACCGATGCCAGGTTTTCAGAAGATGGAGCTCGTTCAAGACTCATCTTTTATTTTGATTTACATTTTTTGGGTCTTATACACTTCACAGAACACACTTGTATTAAATTATATTTTTAATGCAATGGATGATGTTGTTGCTTGTTTACTACTATTCATTGTTGTGATACTATACATGACGTCCTCCACCCCCGAACATTTCCGCCGTTCTGGTTTTGGGGTGTGACAGATTGGTATCAGAGCATTGTTTATAGTGAATCGAGTATATCAACCCATAAAAGATATACGAACTATAAACACAATGGGATGTAAAAATACTCTAAAAAAGAGTTTATACTTTTAAATAATAAAATATTTAACCAAGTATACATACCTGCATTCATGCTAAAATCAGTGTCGCTAGGACAGAACAAAAGTATTACGATTGTTGGGCAGCACAAGTAGACTTAGAGACATATAGTCAAATCTGGGAAGATATAGCCTGATCAACTATATTATCTGAGGAGTGACTAGCATGTGCCTAAGAGTGGTTGTGAGGTTGCAACAAGTCTAAAAACTTACCAACAATACCACAACGAAAACCTTAGAACAAAACATAAACTTAAAATACTAGAGGAGTATTTTGTGTTACTATAATTTACTTATGTGCAAACTAAAAAGGCCTTATAACTACCTAATTAGTACTTTTATTTAGTTATTTCTTATACCGCTTTTCTCACGTAGATAACATGGCTGGATTCCATCCCCACGGCGACTTGTACTTCCCTAACCAAGGTAATGGAGGAGGGTTTGAAGTAGAGCGAGAAAATGACCACCCAATACCTGTGGATGATCACCAGGCTGAAGGCTTTGTAGATGGTTCTGACTCCGAGCCTGAAGTTGAGAACCTACCCCCGGTGGCCCTGTCCCAAATCCTAACCCTCGTCCGGCTTTTCAAGGCCCGACGCCTCCGTGGGTGGAAATCTTGGAAACATGGAGCCAAGAGCAGGATCAGCCCATGCCATTCAATGGGGACCGAAGCTTTTATGACCTGGGCGAAGGAGGCTCGGCAGACAGAGTCTTGCCAATAATGGTCCGCAGAGTTGCCCGAAACGACATTCAGGGCAGGACAGCACTCCATCGAATCACGGAAGTTGACGCCAATGCGAGAATGCATACCATCCGCACCATTCATCTAGAAGATGATATTGAGAGATCTAGGGTAGACCATGAGGCCCTGCAACAAGAGGTAGCTGAAACTCGAGCTGAAGTCATAG
Source organism: Lactuca virosa (assembly GCF_052849685.1). Taxonomy (NCBI): domain Eukaryota; kingdom Viridiplantae; phylum Streptophyta; class Magnoliopsida; order Asterales; family Asteraceae; genus Lactuca; species Lactuca virosa. Next base: position 313,562,869 of record NC_136428.1, on the reverse strand, counting down.
AGCTCCGAGTACGCCAAAGGGTGTACGAAAGGCACCTACTTGATATGGAGCGTCAACTGGCTGAAATAAGGGTTCACCCAAGGGATAACCGTCACCAGTAGGAGATATTCTACCTTTCTTTCCTTGGTTGAAAGAATAGTCTTCCTATCTATGCTCTAAGTACCACTTTTCTAAGTAACTATCCTTGTACTTTAAGTACTTATAGTTAGGCCTTTATGCTGTCAAAACTTTTCTACTTCGGATATGATGTAAGACCTACTCCAAGATCATTTTTTCCCAAACTTATTACATCTTAAATATCAATGATATTGACAGTCGGCTAATTTCTGTGCCAATCCTTGTTCAAATACTTTCGTTCTGCTATCGTTAGAATCTTATCTAAACACTCACTTCGTCAAATAATTTAGCTATAGTGAATTAGCTCAAGGATTACTTCCAATTCTTGTCAAAGGTTGGATCCGGTTATCCACGAACCAATGATAGTCTAGTTCAAAATAGCAATTGTCTAGTAAACATTCAACGAACTTACTTCAACTCTTTTCCAGTACTGCATCATAGGGATGTAGGTCAAACCATCGAGAATAGTTTAACAAAACAAAAACTTTACAATTACATGAATGAGTAGAATACATCTAGGGCCGACCATAATGTTGGGTTATGAGCATTCTAACACTCCTAAGTGTACATGCAACCCTAAATACCTTGGATCTATGTTTTCTCTATTATACATACAATTATGAACATCCAAGTTATTATCCTAATCTAGCATACAAAATAATAAATATAACAAGATAGAATACATACCTCTTTGATGTAGAATGTCTTCATGAAGCTTGAGTGCCTAGTGCCCCAAGTGTGACACCTCAAATGGTTCACACAACACCAAATACACTTGGAATAACTTGAGAGAAACTTGAACACTCCTTAAAATCGTCTAGCCCTCACACTCACACATTAGTGCACGATTTCTTGAGCCATGGGATTCTTTTATATGGTGGCTATTAGGGTTACACCATGTAACTCATAACTTTACCCATTCCTTATGCTCCATGGATTTTAACCTCCATGGAGTATCTATGGGTCACCCCATGGACTTAGTCCAACATAAGGAATCTTGGATCACAAGCCCACATATATAAGAATGAATGATTTACACAATCAACCCATATATTTAATTAGTCTCCTTTTGATCACTTAATTAATTCCAAATTACTTCTTGATCAATACTAATTAAATAACCTTATTAATATATTAGAACTTATAATATATTAACCAACCTTAAGTGTTATTTCTCTCATTATAGTCTATCCAAATGCATGATGCCATGCAACCCAAATGGACCATGCCGGGTCGGGTCAAGTCTTACCAATTATAGTTATGGACTTAGATATTAATCCAACAGTCTCCCACTTAGATAAGTCTAAAACTATTATTGCGTATGACTTCAGGAACCGATCAGCAATCGTAGCTCTCAAAAGCTTATGTTTAACTCTGACCTTGTCGATGAACTCTGACCTTTGTCAATAACTTGTCCATTAGATAAGGGATCATATATTCCTCCATTCTAGATATCATATGGACTGAGACATGGATTATCAATCATTCTCTCTGTCCATTTGTTGTTTCCCGATTTCCGATTCATGATGACTGACTGATTGAACAAATCAAATCACTCCTGGCTTGGCCAAGCACTCACATGTATCATCTTTAAATCATCGAGGGGCCCACAGATATCGCTTTTATCCCGAAGGTAAAAGGAATGGATAAACTTCGACTCATATGGCTTGTTCTACTACTTGTTGAATCATACACAAAGGCACGTTTTATAACATCGAGTTACCAATGCGTTTTCGTGCAATCAATGTATAACCAACTCATAGTAACAACTCATATCTCTAGGTTTGAAGAATATAAGATATTATCGTCTCATGATCACTCGTGATAAAATCCATGAAGTGATTCAAATGAGCGCAGGTTGAATCCAATACTCAGAACTTATGAGCACTCATGAGTGTTGTAGCACCACTTTGTCCACCAACTTGGACCTCTACAAACCAACCCATGACAGTCTTGATTCATATCTATTTCCAACATATGACCGACAGTGGATGGTTTGAATACCTTAATCATTCAGGAAGAGTGACTTAGTTATTCTGGAAGTCAAAACATGCAAAGTGAAACACAAGAATAAATGAATCAAATATGGTATCAAACCCTATGAATATAAATAAACACTTTTATTTATCACCATACTGATTACTCATTATTCATTGTTTCGGTTTTATCAACTTTATACTTGAATTTAAAACAATAGTTGTCCCATGCTCCAAGCATGTACACTATGTTTTCTAAACACTAGTCATGCCATACACCAAGTATGCATACTATGTTTGTCTATGATCTTTACTTTGTAAAATAGATCAATTGAACATCACTCCAATGATCCTCTTTTCACAGTCCCAAATCCTTACTGCAAATGCAAGAATTCCAAATTCATGCCATTTACTGAAATCTGTTAGATTCTAAACTTATATGCATTGATCCTCTTAATGATTATGCACAAAGTTAGAAAGACTTGACAACAATCATTACAGAGCATTCCAAAGGAGATCAGCTCCTTGGAAACATCCTTCTTTCATTAAGTTTCCTAATCTTACACAGATTGAATAATTTCTAACTTTGAAACATTTACATATTCCATTTTGACTATCACTTCCGAACAAGAGTTGCCTCCTTACAGATTATGTCCATATGGTCCTTCCAGAGTTTCCTCTCCCTTAATTATAGCAAAACAACTTTTTCAACCCCTGCAACCTCACGAATTGAAACTTTTGTTTTCTATAATTAACATTGCTAACTTGCAACCTTTGTCATAATTATCATGCTCCCACTAACATGATGATTATTAGCATAACACTTATGCTCCCACTAGCTTTGACATGTACTCAGAAATCAGCTGACTTTCTTACCAAAGTTCAGATTTCTGATACTAGATTGTTTTTATAAAACTTTATCAAAATCATACACCTCTCTTAGATAGGTCACATGTGTGTCTAAACAATTTTAGAACTATGAAAAGGGATGTCGTAATCATAGTCTCAATTGTTTAGACCCTTGCCACTTCTCACAAGTCCATGTTAGTGTGCCGGTAAACCACACACACTCCACTAACGACTTTGAGAATGCAAATATCACAATTGCTATCTAGCTAAAATCTACTTAGTGAAAGTGTTTCCTCACCATCATTTTCATGAATTGGATAGAAACCTTATGACACTTAGATTTAATAGTGTATGTGTTCTTATCCATGTGAATTTGTCAAAACCATAATCACAAGACAAGGTTAGTGACAAATCCAAACTCATATTGATTAAACTTGTGCAATCTTAAATTCTTGCCATTTGGCAGGTCAGGTGCCTGCCATTGCTTCCAAGTAGTTGTGCAACCAATTGAGAACTCTCATAACTCCTATGCAAAGCCAACTTGAATAGGCACAAAAATTTCAACTCGATAGGTTATAAACCTCAAGTCGTGTGCTAGTGAAGGACTTTAGGTTTTATTCTTGATTATGTCTTGAAACTTTCAAGAGCTTTAAGACTCCCACTGTCCTCTTGACATATAAGACTCCCTTGTCAAATATTCAAGAGATAATGCAGATTCTTTATCAAGACTAACACTTTACACAATTGGCCTAAGCTGGTCTCTGTTTTATCCAAAACATCACAACTTACCAATTTCAAATGTACAAGAGTAGATAACCTTTTACTCTTACATTTGACTAGTGTTAACAAACCCTCTTTAAGATATGTCACTCAAGTTACAATCTTGGAGTATGACTCTAAGAATTGTTTTGGAATGAAGCATGACTCATCTTTTTGATTTAACCATTTCAACAATTCATGACTCCTCTTCTTAGTCATAAGAATGCACTAAACATGATACTAAAGTACTCTCCCATCTTTTCAGATTTGAGAAACTTTTATCTTTCTGCCATTCTTTGATTCTTCTTATTCGTTCTGTCTCACATTGAAACTTCTCCAATGCTACAGACTTATACTTAAACTTATAAGTATAACCATATTTACTGAACTTAAGTAAATCATGACGAATAGTCTTCTTGATCTTTTGTGGTGGACTTGACCAGTGCACAAGAATATGTACTCGATCCCTTAGTCCTTTCCTTATTTACATAAGGAATTAGTCTTAATTTTCCAAGCTGAAAGTTCTCATTCATTATACTATACAACTTGCATGATTCCAAGTTTCGGTCCAATTGAACCTTGGGTGATGAGAATCTTTCCTTATTTGGTAATATTAGACACTACCACAACCGAAAGAATCAAATCCATTTTTCCAATATTGCTATCAATGGAATCTTATAAGCAACAACTTTTCACAAATGCCATTGTAAGGATAAATAAAATCAAAACCTTTTTCTTTTATTTTAAAACTTTGCGGAAAAACTTATCCTTACAATCCATATGAAAACCTTGTTGTTATCTATTCCGAAGCAATATAAATATCATAACTCTTAAGTAATAGCCCAAAATTCTGATCACCGAACCATGCGATTGAAATCCATCTTCGCGATCAGAATCAGCATGTACTTAATAGAGTTAGACAATGGAGTTTACCTGAAGTAGAGCCAAACTTATGGACTTTAACATCCTTAGGTAAATTTGGCAGCTTCGTAACCAATGCCCCTTCCTTTGGCAATAGTTACCTACTGACCCTTGATAATGGGACTATCTCAGACTTCGCCTCTCTCTTTACCATTGGGTCAACCGAGTTGACTATGGCCGATCCCTTTCCATTGGGAAGAGAGAGCTTTACTGGATATCCAATGTCATCATTGTCAATGTCCATAGCGTTTTAGGAAGTTGATCTTAGCAAATAGATAAGATCATTAAGGGTCTTGTCTTAGTCTGTTTCATAGGATTCCCAAAAGAACTCACTATGTGACTTAGAAAGTAGTTGAGCCACCAACTTTCTCAAGACTTTGACACCCAACTCTCCCGGCTTGTCAATATGTGACTACATCTCCAAGATGTGATCACACCTAGACCTTGCCTTGCCAATAGGGCTTGAGTGACCTTAAACTTTTTAGGAACTTGTGGCTTAGGGAGAATAATTGGAGGAGGTGAAAGAAGTATGATATCCATGGGACATCATCTTCATTTAGGAAAGCTTGTTTCAAGAGATTTGGGAAGATCATAAATGTCTAGACCAAACATCTTTTTGGGAGATATTCAAGATAGTTGATTTAAAGTCCTTAATATGACACCCAATATGAAATATTAAGGCTAGGACCCAACAAACTATTTTATAACTTAGAAGAGGGATGTCGTAATCCAAGCTATAAAATATTTGAAGGTAGGTGAATGACGATTCACCAATTTCCACCATGAAAAACGAAATAATTTATTAGGTTTTAATTGGATTTGAAAGTCCTAGATCTTTGAGATTCATTGAACTGTTCAAAGGCATGTTTCAATCTCGAGTGTGCCCTTCAGGTTTTGTGACTGGGATGCCGAGGATCACAAAACAAGGTGTGAATAACCATGCAAATATACTTGGTACCCTTAATATTTACCCCTTAATCAGTGTGCCGGTTAACCACACACGCTCCACCGATACTATGATAAATATTAAGTTACCCTTTGCCTACCTTGTTAAGTCCAGGTTAGTGTGCCGGTTAACCACACACGCTCCACTAACGACTTAAGCAAAGTGCAAAGTGTAATTTCATGGGTTAGAACCAAATTCACATTTTCCTAAGTAACTAAGATTGGGTATTAATAAGAGTTTAGTTACTTAGTATTTATCATTAATACTTTTAATGAAAGGAGAATTATAGTTCTTGTCCTACCCGTTCGGCTAACGACCCTCCACCAATCAAGGAAGCGGTGAGTGAGAGTGGACACCCATTAAACTGCCATTTTATAGGCAGTAACCTTATACCCCCTTATAGACCGGCTTCGTGAATGAGGCCTACTAACGGTAAGACTGACTTTACTCTTATACATATATATAAATATTATTAACTTATAATATTATAAAGTATAAGGGTTGAATTTTAACTTTTAAAATTCTAAGGGCTAACTTAGAATTAAAGTATTGAGCATTCTAACACTCCTAAGTGTACATGCAACCCTAAATACCTTGGATCTATGTTTTCTCTATTATACATACAATTATGAACATCCAAGGTATTATCCTAATCTAGCATACAAAATAATAAATATAACAAGATAGAATACATACCTCTTTGATGTAGAATGTCTTCATGAAGCTTGAGTGCCTAGTGCCCCAAGTGTGACACCTCAAATGGTTCACACAACACCAAATACACTTGGAATAACTTGAGAGAAACTTGAACACTCCTTGAAATCGTCTAGCCCTCACACTCACACATTAGTGCACGATTTCTTGAGCCATGGGATTCTTTTATATGGTGGCTATTAGGGTTACACCATGTAACTCATAACTTTACCCATTCCTTATGCTCCATGGATTTTAACCTCCATGGAGTATCTATGGGTCACCCCATGGACTTAGTCCAACATAAGGAATCTTGGATCACAAGCCCACATATATAAGAATGAATGATTTACACAATCAACCCATATATTTAATTAGTCTCCTTTTGATCACTTAATTAATTCCAAATTAATTCTTGATCAATACTAATTAAATAACCTTATTAATATATTAGAACTTATAATATATTAACCAACCTTAAGTGTTATTTCTCTCATTATAGTCTATCCAAATGCATGATGCCATGCAACCCAAATGGACCATGCCGGGTCGGGTCAAGTCTTACCAATTATAGTTATGGACTTAGACATTAATCCAACACATAATCACTCACAAACTCCTTTTCTTGTCAAATAGCAGAATCATGTCGTCATCTAGAGGAAATCAGCCGAGCGACAAAACCCCGATCCTTCATATAGACGCTGCCACCTTCCAAGCAGCGGTAACAGCTGTCGTGACAGCTGTCCTTGCACACCTTAACACTAGTAATGAAAGCAAGGCTGTAAAAGGTGTTGACAGTTCAAATTGTTGTAACCACCCGGGAAATCAACAAATGATAACTGTTACGAACACCCAAAGCCGCAGAGCAGAGGGTAAGAAACGAAGGCGTTAAGCCTACAAGGAGCGCAAACAATCTCAAAAGATTGCCAAGCAACAACAACAAGTGGCGACCCTTGCCACTCCAAAACCGTTCAGACCATATGAGGGAAAACTCCCGAAGTGTATAAAGTGTACTTTTCATCATACAGGAGTTTGCAGTGATCCGCAATGCATAAATTGCAAACAAATGGGGCACACTATTGGTGTCTGTAGGGCGCCGGCAAGAACCGTCTTCCAAATCACTAACATCGGGGTTAGCCCGGCTTGCTATGGTTGTGGTGAGACCAGACACTACAAAAGAAATTATCCAAAGGGGAAGAGCAACGCAAGCGCTCGTGTCCACATAACTCCGACTCGACACTTCACTTCCACCACCAATGTTGGGGCAAGCCCGATTTGTCATTTATGCGGTGAGATAGGACATCTCAAGAAGGATTGTCCAATAACAAAGAACTCTGGTGCAGACGGGAAGATTCTAAGGATCGCTGCTGAGGGAGAGACTACTCCGGACCCACGTTAAAATTCTAGGGCGTTTTCGTTATATTAGACTTATAAGCTGTTAAAAACTAGTGCAACCCGAGTTGTATCTTTTGCGAGATCCCGTCAGTTAAGGACTCTCGTACTGCGTGTACTTGCTTTTGTAGTATACCTTGTTCGCAGCAGCAGTCTTGTAAGATAAGCTAAAGTACTGAAACTCTGTCCAGTTGCACCATTATGTTTTTGTAACACCTTTATAATCTAATCTAACGCCTTTTATTTCAAGTAGTCGGACATTATCATGTAACATGAGTCAATTCGATCCTCCCAATGCCAGTCTCGTGCGAAAATCCTTTTCCCCATAGTGTCCTTTCTAGCGGAACCGTCATTCCAGAACTCCGAGATACTCATGCGAAGGGTATCTTATATTTCGTATCCTTCCCGAAGAAACCTCCCCGGAATACACCTCGTACAGTACGTCAAGTTCAATCCGAAGACCCTTACGGTTAAGCTATCACTGAGGAATGTATACGCAAAGGTGGTATATAATCAAGGTTCTACAGACTTAGAATTGATGATTCCGCTTTAACTTCTTTTCCTTGTTTGGATGTGAGCTTAGAGAAGAATCATTTATTTGACGGCCTTTTCAATCTTAATTATATACGACTCGTGTACGCGAAGCCGTGATTGATGAAGAAAATATGACTTCCAGAAAAGAACTTCAGGACGAAGACTGCTGCAAAATATTAGTGATCACACTGACATGCGAATAAACTTAGGAGCCAATCAAATGCCTTTCCCCACCGATCGAGACAAGAGATTCAGATAGAACAGGAAACTCCCAGGATTTCCTCCGCAACGTCAAGTCGAGTTCAGGATCGACTCAGTTCTAGGGGCTACCCCAGTAGCCAAATCGCCCTATCGTCTAGCCCCTGCATAGATGCAAGAACTGTCGGATCAACTTAACGAACTGCTCAGCAAGGGCTTTATAAGACCAAGCTTCTCACCCTAGGGAACTCCGGTCTGGTTCTTCAAGAAGAAAGACGGATCATTTCGTATATGCATCGATTATAGGGAGCTCAACAAGCTAACTATCAAAAATCGTTACCCTTTGCCTCGCATAGACGATTTAGTTGATCAACTGCAAGGGGCGAGCTTCTGTTCAAAAGTCGATCCAATATTCAGGTATCACCAACTATGAGTATTAAGGGAGGATGTTCCGAAGACAGCCTTCCGAACTCGTTATGGACACTACAAATTCGTAGTGATGTCGTTCGGATTAACAACGCGCCCGCAGTATTGATAGATTTAATGAATAAGGGTGTGTCGTTCTTACTTGGATCAGTTAGTCATCGTCTTCATCGATGACATACTTATCTACTCTCGTAGTAAGGAGGAGCATAGTGAACATCTTCAGCAGGTCTTGGAAATATTTCGATCAGAGAAGCTCTACGCGAAATCCAGGCCATTGAGAATGGTCAGATCCGAAGACACCTGCAGAAATTCTTAAATTTCTAGGTCTCGCAGACTACTATAGTAGGTTCTTTCAAAACTTCTCACGATTCACGAAGCCCCTTACAACTTTGACCAAGAAGGGCGTGGCCTTTGACTGGGAAGAGAAGCAGGAGAGAGCGTTCCAAACGCTAAAACGAGCCTTGTGCACCGTGCCGATACTATCCCTCCCAAAAAGGAATAAAAGACTTTGTAGTCTATTGCGATGCGTCCAAATCTAGGGCTCAATTGCATTTTGATGCAACGAGGTAAGGTCATTACCTAAGCCTCCCATCAGTTGGAAACACTCAAAGCTAGCTATGAAATACACGATCTAGAGTTAGAGGACATCGATAGAGAGGATCGTTCAGATTAGTGGACGGTTGAAAGCCTCTAGTGACCGACAGAAAAGTTACGCAGGGCTTTTTGAGATTCTCGCTAGAATCGGCCCTGTAGCTTACAAACTTAACTTACCCCGCGAACTCAGTAACGTACATTCTACTTTCCACGTCTCGAACTTGAAAAAGTGTCTGTCCGACGAGACTCTTGTAATCCCACTCGACGAGATCGAGATCAACGAGAGCCTTAACTTCGTGGAAGAACCTGTAGAGATCATGGACCGAGAGGTCAAGCAAACAAAACAAAGTCGTATCCCGATAGTGAAGGTTCGCTGGAACGCCAAGCGAGGACCTGAAATCACTTGGGAGTGCGAGGGTCAGTTAAAACTGAAATGTCCTCGTCTTTTTACTTAGTTATTTGTAACTACTTATTTGCTTAAACTCTAATTTCGGGACGAAATTCCCTCTAATAGGGGGATGATGTGACAACCCGAAATTTCTATTCTGTACAACCATTCACTTTATTAGAAGCCAGTCTAGTTTCTGCTAACTTTTCAGCTGTTTGGGGTCAGTTAGAGTGTTCTGACGCGTAGTACTTCAAGCGGTAATTATAATAAGTATACTTGAGAGTCATTTGTGCAACATTTAAGTTCCAAAACGCCAAGAGTTTGGAGTTTACGGCCCAAAATGGTGTTAGGGTCGTAAACTCTAAAGGTATAGATATGGCACTTAGCCATTTTTCTGACTTTTCCCATTTTTAAGTCTAGAAACCATTTCTCTCTCAAGTATCATCCAATTCTTCTTAAAGATCTTCAACAAAGTAAGTATTTCTTTCCTTGTTTAGTTGATATCTTTCATCATCTAGTGATCTTACATGATTTCACCAAGGAAATCATTCCATTTGCTTAGATCTTCAAGTATTCTTCATTTCACCAAGAACACACACTAGTGTTCTTGGGCCGTGAACACCCTTACAAGCTCTTATATTGTAATTATTCTTACCTTAGCTTGTTATAAGACTAGATTCACTTGTTAAACTACTAGAAAACACTAAGAATCACAAGTCCATAAGGTGTTTACGGCCAAGACATGTTCTTGAGCCGTAAACCCTAGTAAAGGGGGCATAGTATGTCCTAGTCCCTTCCTAAGCCTTGGATACAAGTATAGCTCACTTCCTTAAAGAGTTTAGGACCTTAAACATCAAAAAGATCAAGAAAACATGGAAGTCTACGGCCAAGATGACACCTTGGGCCGTAAACTCTAAAAGGTGGTGCTATTGTGCCACAATGACTTCCTAAGGCTTGGAATTAAGCATAATATGCTACATCATGACTTGTAAGAACTTCAAACACAAAATGGTATATATTACCATGAGTTTACGGCCGTAAACTCATGGGGAAATGACCATGGCCGTAAACTCATGAGTTGTTACCATTTGGGCCATAAACTCCTTTGAGAGGCCCTACACCCCTTAGATGCAACCCTATGGTACTCCTAACACTTGAATCAAAGTGTTATCCATGTATTAGGGTGTCTTTACTTGATTAATTAGTTGTTAATTGACTAATTGGATACATATATGTGTTATTATATGTTAATTAGGATCTGTGTGTGTGTTCAAGTCTTCACTTGACACTTAGCATCCTATAACATCCGTTCATCCAAACCACTCACTACAGGTGAGTTCATACCCCTTAATCAACCTTTTAAATGATTTTAAATGCTTTTATGGGGGGGAATACAAGTTGAACTATTATAGTTATTATATCAATCACATGTGATTAATAACTACCAAACAAGTGGATTTCTTACTTTTCAAACTATGTTATCAAACAAACTACTTCAAACAGTTTTACAAACTCTTTTACATGTTAAATCCTTTCATTAAACTCTTGTAAACTTATTATTTTGTTAAATATGTATCTGTATAGATATAGTTATATAAGTAGGATTGAAAGGACTTAGGACTGATAACTCACCTTACCTCCTGTTCCTTGTTTGGTTGTGGACTTAGGGTATCGGTTATTTGTCTGAAGGTCGTTTGAATCCTAGTTATATATTATGTATATGTATATGGATATAAAAGTTCCTTCTTTCAATTCAATACCTTTGGGTAGCAAAGGTATACAAACATGTTCATACATACAAACAACATTACTAGTAAACTATAATAGGTATAGTTTAGGAAGTTACTAATACTATTACTAGAACAGTGAAACATACAATGAGTCAGTTCATACATGAGTCAACACATACTATTATGAGAAAGAGAGAGAACATACATACATACTAGACAGAGAGAGAATATACAATACAGCTAGTACATACTATACATTATACAAGAGAACATACTATTATGAGAAACAGAGAGAACATACATACATACTAGACAAAGAGAGAACATCCAATATAGCTAGTACACACAATACATATACAAGAACACTACAACAGTTATGTGAGCCACGTAACGGGGCATGGCATCACCTGTCATGGCTCGTTTTGTATCCAGAATCTCCTTAAGTGGAGAGCGTTGAGTTTGTGGATAGATCTATACCGGATTGACTATCCTACACCTTGTTGCTCGCTACAGGCATATCACATGGTACTTTAAATAACAATTGGTTTAAGGTAGTTAGTACAGCAGTAGTTACTTAATACAACACTGCAGTACTATTTTCTTTCCCCATTGCATTCACTTTGTGATCTTCACACAATGAAAGGTAATGTAAAAAAAAACTATATTTTTGGTTAATGATAGTCAGATTTGGGAAAATACATACTCTTACAAGAGACATACATACAAACATTTGATGCCTTGGTAGAAGGCTGCTTTTAGTAGAAAACATAGGGTTTTCTAGGAGATACAAACATTTTACAAACATTTACAAACATTTACAAACATTTTACAAACATTTACAAACTTACACATCACATACTTACAAACACTTTCTTACAAACAAAGACACTAAAATACTTATGATCTCACCAGCTTTAAAGCTGATAAACTCTTTCAAAATAACTTGTATTCTCAGGTCACCAGTAGACAGGTACCGATGCCAGGTTTTCAGAAGATGGAGCTCGTTCAAGACTCATCTTTTATTTTGATTTACATTTTTAGTGTCTTATACACTTCACAGAACACAGTTGTATTAAATTATATTATTAATGCATTGGATGATGTTGTTGCTTGTTTATTACTATTCATTGTTGTGATACTATACATGACGTCCTCCACCCCCGAACGTTTCCGCCGTTCTGGTTTTGGGGTGTGACATTAGCTCCTTCCTGTTGAGAGGAGGAACTGACTTTGTTTCTCTTTTTGGCTTTGGGCTTGGAAGGAGAGGATTTCCTCTTGGTAGATCTCTTCTTTTTCTCTCCTCCGGATGGAACTACCTGGGCCATATCCGAGATGGGATCAACAAACACATGGGTAGATTGTGTAGGGCTATACACAATTGAAGTCTCTATGTGTTGTTTTAATTAAATGGACTCGGACGGAATAATGGCTAGCATGTGTTCCGGTAATCGTCTTACAGGTCTGAAGGATGTTTTGGTCCGGAAGGCGATAGGTTTTAATAGTTTTGAAAGTGAGAAGTACCTCTTCCGAAATAGAGCAGATGGGAATTGGCTCGCTTAGTTCTTTGTACAGTTGTTGGATCGTCAGGGCCCAAAATCTAGGGCTTGAAATTTCATAAGGCTTGCGGTTGATGGCAAACTTCCTGAAGTCCTCCCATAACACTTCAGTGAGATCCACAGCATTGTTCTTTCCTAAGAAGATGCTATACATGACATACAGCCAGTCTTTTCTTAGAGAATTCATTCCTCCATGTTTTCCTGATAATCCCCTTACAATGAAATGCATAAGAACAGTCCATAAACCTGATACCGTTGATTTCTTGAACTTTTTGGCTTTGAACTCCTCATTGTACACGATGTGATTCAAGAATGAATGAAACTCTTCAGTCGTGGGTTCTTTGACAGTGAAGTTTGTTGGGTTTTCCTTCACACCAATGGATCTTAAGCAGGTTGATTTGTGAATGGGAATGATTCCGTCTCCGGTGATTTTTGTTTCAAAAACACCGTTATTAATTTTGATGCGTTCGAATGTTGTGTGAAGTAAACGAACTGGAATGGGTGGATATGCTATCTTGGTGAGAGGCATAAGAATCGGGTGATGAGCGATAAACTCAATCATGACGCGAATCGATTCATCGTAATCGTTTGGATCAAGAGAAAACAGTTGAGTTGTGTCTCTTAGGAAGGGTTCTGTGGTCATTGAAGAAGATGAGCCTTTCGATGAATTCTTTTTAGGGGCAGACTTGACGGTTTAGGAAGCGGTTTGGGTGGACACCATTGTTGCAGGTAAAAAGATTGAAGAACACTTTAAACATGGGAGAGAAAGGTTGGAATGAGAGCTTTGAGAGCGTAACGGGGAAAAGGGATTTCGATGGGCTTTTATAGGTTCAGGAAATAGATGGGTTGGGTCGAAAAAGTAATGATGAAACCCGTATTAGGAATGGGATCGCATTAAATGTGTTGCCATATTTGGGACGGAGTTGACATGTTATAACTAAAGTACTCTTGATTCATTGAAAAGAATGGTAACCGTCACCATATGACAAGATGTTTGCTTTATGAAGACGTGTGCAAAAGTTGCGAGTTTCAAGGACCAAAAGATAAACATCATTAAAAGTAACCGTTAAGAAATGTTTCATAAAAAAAAACTTTTGGACTTCATCATGTGTTGATTTCGGAACAATATGATTCCGGAATGTTTTGACAAACAGTTTATTATCATGAAGAGTCCGGAGAAATGTTTCAATGATCTCGGAACATGAAAAAGGTCCGAGATGGATTCTGGAATGAATCACTTGAGTTAGAGGATCCGGAATGAGTTTTAAAAAGTTCTGGAGTGAGCTTTTTAAAATGTTCCAGAGTGAGCTTTTGAAATGTTCCAGAATGAACTTTTGAAATGTTTCGGAGTCAAAGACTTTGATCTAGGATAAAGATTTAGAATTCAATACCGTTCCAGGCTTGAATTCTGGGATGATCTTATGAAGTAAGTTCTGAGGTGAGATTTGTACCAATGTGACTATATTGGTCATGAACTTCATGTGATAAGATGAGTTGTACAACTTAAAACTACAGGAGGTGGTTAGAGAAAAAGACACGTAAATTGACCCTATTTATTCCGAGAGGCAATAGTTCCAAGATGAAAAATAATTTGGCGCCGGAACTAATTTTCTTTCTGATGTTGCCATCAGAGAGTGCAAACCTCTTGAAAGAACTGAGGATCAGGCATCATCATACCAATTTTGTTCAGAAAACCATAATGCCTTAGTAAAGACATCAGCAATTTCATTGTCAGATGGAACAAAAATAAGTTCGATGTTACCATTTAAAACATGATCTTTAATGAAGTGGTATCGTATGTCGATGTGCTTCGTCATAGAGTGTTGAATTGGATTGTGCGAGATTGCAATGGCACTTTGAGAATCACAGTAGATTGGAATCTGTTGAAACCGGTAACCATAATCCAAGAGCTGAGATTTCATCTAAAGAACTTGAGATGTGCAACTAGCAGCAGCAATGTATTCCACTTCGGTTGTTGAATTGCAATGCAATTCTGTTTCTTAGATGACCAGTTGACCAATCGACCACCTAAAAATTGACAGCCACCAGATGTGCTTTTTCTGTCCAATTGAAGACCGCCATATTTTGAATTGTAATATGCTTGAAGGAGGAAACTCTCATTTTTTGGGTACCAAATCCCAAGATTTTTTGTACCTTTGAGGTATCGGAATATTTGCTTAACGGCCAATAGATGAGACATCTTTGGATTGACGTGAAATCGGGCAGACAAACATGTTGAAAACATGATGTCCGGACGACTTGCTGTAAGGTATAGTAGTGATCCAATCATTCCTCTGTACTTCTTTTCATCAACTGCTACACCTGAAGGGTCCGAAAATATCTTGTGTCTGAAACCCATAAGTACCTTAGCCGAGGCACAGGTTCCCATTGAATATTTCTTGAGAAGTTCTGAGATGTACTTTTCTTGGTGAATAAAGATTCCTCTGTTGGTCTATTTAACTTAGAGACCTAGGAAGAAGCTTAGTTCACTATTCATGCTTATTTGGAATCTACTAAACATTAACTTAGCAAAGTCAACAACCATTGATGAATCGGTGGATCCAAAAATGATGTCGTCAACATAAATTTGGACAAGCATGAGATGTTTTCCATTTGACCTTTGGAACAGAGTAGGATCGAGAATACCTCTTTGAAAACCTAAACGCTTGAGAAAGTCAATGAGGGTCTTGTACCAGGCGCGAGGAGTTTGCTTGAGGCCATACATAGCTTTCCAAAGTTTGTAGCAGTAGTTCGGATATGAGAGCTTGACATAACCGGGAGGATGTTGAAGATATACTTCAGTATTGATTTCACCATTTAGAAAAGCACTTTTGACGTCCATCTGGTAAAGCTTGAAGCCTTTGTGAGCAGCGTAAGCAAGGAAGATTCTGATAGCTTCAAGATGAGCAACAGGAGCAAAGGTCTCATTGTAGTCAAGCCCTTCGATCTCTTTGAATGCTTTAGCCACCAATCTTGCTTTATTCCGAATAATGACTCATGCATCATCTAGTTTGTTCTGAAACACCCATCTAGTACTAACAATGGGATGATTCTGAGGAGGAGGGACGAGAGTTCATACTTCATTTCTATCGAATTCGGCCAATTCTTCCTACATAGCTGTAAGCCAATCAGCATGTTCTAGTGCTTCTTTGATGGATTTGGCTTCAACCATTGAGATAAATGTCGAGAAATGACATTCATTTTGAACACTTGTGGCAGAACGAGTTTGTACACTAGCGTTTGGATTTCCAATAACTTGGTTCGGAGGATGATCCTTAGTCCAAACATCTAGTCTTGGAAGCTCTTGTGCAGTAGATGATCCTATATCAACAATCGGGTTGTGTTGCTCCCCCTGAATTGTTTGAACGTGTGGGTGATGCCCCCCCTAAACTTCTGAACCGGATAGGTTGACATCATCATCAGGTGGAAAATCGAAGAAATTTTCATCATCATCGTTGTTGATAGGATTAGAGTTGAATTTAGCAGTTGTATCTTGGAATCCATCCACATTTTATTCAATGGAAGGTTGACCATTCTCCCCCTCAACCTGAGAAGGTTAAAATTGTTCGGAATCAAATGGAGGAAAATTGGGTGTCGGACCTGAAACATTTTGGGAGACCGGAACTTTATTTGATGAGGTTTGTCTTGTTCGAGATTCCTAATCAAGAATTGTTTTTGAGGGTCCGAACAAGGTTTCAAAGTCAACTTCATAGATTGTTTGATGGTTCGGACATCCTGGCGCTGGAGCATTGGACTCCATGATGTGAGTTGTAACATGGGTTGGTCCAGAATTCCGAACGAAATTGTCATCAAAGGTAATGTCAAAACTTTCTTCTAGAACATGAGTTCGCCGATTAAGAACTCGATAAGCCTTTGATTTAGAAGAGTATCCAAGAAAGATGGCTTCATCAGCTTTGGGTTGGAACTTGGTAAGCTGGTCACGGTAATTCTTGATGAAGCATCTACATCGAAAAACATGAAGAAAAGAGATACTTGGCTTCCTACCGTTCATGGCTTGATACGATGTCTTATTGAGGTGTCGATTGATGATACTCCTATTCTGAGTACAGCATGCAGTAGAAACAGCTTCATCCCAAAGATAGAGCGGAACATTTTCAAAGTTAAGCATGGATCGAGCAACTTTAACAAGTCTTCTGTTACAACGTTCGACTTTACCATTCTGTTGTGGAGTGTATGGAACAGAAAAGTTGTGGTCAATACCCTTCTTGGTGAATAAGTTCCTAATGGTGGAATTTGGAATTCCGAACCATTGTCACTTCTGATTCGCCTTACTGGAGTTTAATGAGAACTTCAATTCCTTTGATAAATTTGATGAGTTCAGAGGTTGTTTGTAACACCGGGTTCATGGTATGATTTTATTTAAGTTTTATTCTTATTTTTGCCACGAACTCGGCGAGTCTACGTCCCGACTCGCCGAGTAGCAGCAGGGTGGACACGGGATTTGAGCGGTGAACTCGGTGAGTCGATGCATGGACTCGGCGAGTCCACCCGTCTGAATGAAACTCTATTTTCAGACATTTCACCCTATTTTACCCATTCTAAAACACCCATTTCGTCCCAATTTCCTCCCAGAGAGCAGTAGAGAACAACTCTAGCTCCTTTAGTGTTCTTGAGTGATTTTGATCTTCCAAAGAAGGTTTTGGAGCTTAGAAGAAGAAGGAGGAGGTTGGAGTGTTCCAGAAGTGAAGGTAGATCCGAAATCTACTCTGGGGAAGGCATCAAATCAGGTAATAAATCCCTCACTTTGCTCATTAGCTCTTAGGTTCGTTTTGTCCCCAATGGTTGATCTTCAAGCCTTAAAACCCCCAGATTTCGTGTGTATATGTGATAACCAGACCCTAGGAACTGAGACCCATGAGTTGGATCAGTTGCATGTCTCAAATTTGGCCAGAATGGGTGAAGAGTCGAAGGGTACTCGGCGAGTGCCAAAGTGCACTCGGCGAGTTCCATGAAGATGGCCTTAGACTCGGCGAGTTGGATAAGCAACTCGGCGAGTCCTATGAAGATTGCCTGGTACTCGGCGAGTCGTTCCTCAAACTCGGCGTGTCCCTTGAATATAGCCTTGAACTCGACGAGTTGTTCTTCCAACTCGGCGAGTCATATGATCAGTCACTAGGATAAGAAGGGTTAAAGTGTAGGAGGTCCAACCCTCCGTAGTCGCACGTGGAATTAGCAATTTAACGTGTAACTATAGTCCCAGAATCTCCAAATCTCCAAGGTCGATGTTCTGATGGAAGATTGGAGCGAATTGTGGGATCTGTTCGTCGGACTCGGTGAGTCACCCCCTTGGACTCGGCGAGTCCAGTCGCGGGTTTGTTAGTTGTTCCCGTCTAGCGAGTCAGGCTGACTCAGTGAGTGGGAACAGGGACCCGATGAGTCAGAGTCGGGCTAGACATAGAAGGACTCGGCGAGTCGTCATATGGACTCGGCGAGTCCAGTCAATCAGAAGGTTGACTTTGACCAAGGAGTTGACTTTGACCGGTCATTTGACCTTAGGGGTATTTATGAGTACCTAATCCATGTTTACGGATTTATAGCCGGAGGGATTACCGGTGCGGCAGCCAGGCGTAGTCTGAGCAGGTTTTCGGCAGCTACTCTCGAGGTGAGTTTCCTTCCAGTAGGGACGGGTCTAAGGCACCAAGGCCGGCCCGTATAGATGATATGTTAGTATCGGAGTGTGGGCGGAGCCCGTATCTCATAGCTGAGTTTGATTGTTTTATATGCCAGTATGATAGAATTGCTTATACTTGTTGTCTGTGTGATACTTGTATGATATGGTTTAGTAGCGGAGTGTGGGCGAGGCTCGTATCTCCATGGATAGCAGAGTGTGGGCGAGGCCCGTACCTCTCAGAAAGTAAAGTGTGGGCGAGGCCCGTATCTCTATGGGTGTGGGCGAGGCCCGTATCCCTTAGTTACTCATTATATGATTGTATGGTATGTGGCATTATGGGGGAACTCACTAGGCTTTGTGCTTACGTTTTTATAGTTTTGTTTTCAGGTATCTCTTCAGCTAGGGAAAAGGAGCTGGCGCGGTAGCGGCATATCACACACACTCTTGTTTCCGCACTATGGATTTTCTGGGATGTACTCTGAATATTTAACTATGATGTTACCGGTTTTCAGACATAAATTAATATTATGAAAGTTTTGTAACAATGTTTTTATGTATTAACCTAATTTAAAAATGAAATTTTTAGCTGGTATTTTTCGGGATGTTACAAGTTGGTATCAGAGCCCTGGTTTGAGGGATTCGGACACACCTTCGGGGGTGTCTGGACTCAAATCGAGGGATTAAAAGATTTTTATAAAGAAATGATTTTCTAAAGACTATGTAAAAGGGGTTTCTAAAAAGAAAAAGGTGTGTGATGTGCGCGACTGGCCGAGCTCAAGTAAGTTTTTCCCCAAAGTGCCCATACATGTTTACGTTATGATTATCAGTTCAGTTTCAGTAAGACAGCATGCTAGAATAGGACTAAGGATCTAGGAATGATGCCTTATATGCCTGCTTTATGTGTTTCGGCTTTTTGAGAATTACATGCTAGTACAGATCAGTCAGTATGATAGCCAGAGTAGTATATACTTGATTATGTGTACTCAATGCCCGAATGCTGCTTGCTTTGTGCTATTAGGAGTTCTAGTCGTCTTTCATTAACTAGTGAACGAATATGTTAAGTTACATATTGCAAGGATTAAATAATTTCAGAAGGTTGGGTCTAGCTCTATTTCGCAGCTCTTGTTTGAGTCCAACCGTTGTAGGGTAGGACCTCTCATTCGAATAATTATCTAGTCTGAGTAATATGTAATAGTATTCGCAAGCTAGTTAGGGAAAGAAAGCAGGGACTTCTTGTGCAGCTGATGGCAGAGAGTGGGATGGCGACTACTTAGGGTAAGCCTAGGGCAAGAGTAGCACGAACACCGCAGTATTAGTAGAAAGGACTTGGTTGAGTTAAGGCAATTCTTGAGGAAAGTACGGATATACGTGGAAGGTAGTATGGGCCCGTACTACTGAAAGCGGAGGATCCATACTCGATTCAAAAAGGGCCGAGGCGAGACCGGGGACTAGTGGTATGTATGTGAACCTCGTTAGTGGAATATCGTTTGATGATGGTTATGCTATGTTTTTCAGTATGGTGACCACACGACAGGGAGCGGGAGGCTCAGGAGCGGGATCGGGTTCGGGTTCAGGGTCCGAACCCGTTGATGAGGGTCTACGCGAGTTCATTGCGTCAGAGATTACCAGGGGCATCCTTGAGTCGACTCCCATCATTTTCGGGTCGATCAAGGAGGGTATTATAGAGTTGATGGAGGATCGTCTCAGGGCGTTCAGGAGTGATATGGCGGCTAGCCAGTCAGGACCACGCACACTGTCCTTTAAGGACTTCAGGGGCAGTGGTGCATCAGATTTCCATGGGGCGAAGGACCCCATTGCTGCCAGACGATGGATTGCAGACCTTGAGTCTGCACAGCTGATCAGCTTTTGCCCCGAGGGGTCGAAGGTACGATTTGCAGCAGGGTATCTACGTGACAGAGCTAGAGATTGGTGGGAGTTGGTTTGTGACTCTTTGGGAGCCGCGGCCATTGCGGCTATGACATGGCCGGACTTTATGACACGATTCAGGGCGGAGTTCGCGCCTGCGGTGGAGCTCTAGCAGTTGGCACGGGAGTTCTTGGATATGAGACAGACGACGGAGACTGTGGCGGAGATCACCGCCAAGTTCCGGGAGAGGGCGTTATTGGTGCCCCAGTATGCAGGTGATGAGGATATGAGGAGGACCCGCTACCATGACATTCTGCGAGCCGACATTCGGGAGCATGTCAGTTTTTCAGCTTGCCCTACCTTGGATTCTATGATTGCTAGGGCGAGGGAGAGGGAGATAGATCTGGAGCACGTCCGGAAGAGGAAGGCAGAGGAGGGACAGACGATAGGGGCTTCGGAAAAGAAGCCCAAGGGATCAGATGGTAGGCCGAAAGGCCATACAGGACCGGGCCGCTGTAGGAAGTGCGGCAGGTCGCACGAGGGAGCGTGTAGATTAGGACCGACAGGCTGCTACAGGTGCGGCAAGACGGGACATTTCAGCAGGGATTGTACTGCCCCTGCTCCGGTTATTCAGACATCTGAGTTGTTGTGTTTCCACTGCAACCAGAGGGGCCATAAGAGGGCAAACTGCCCCCAGTTGACAGCAGCAGCGTCAGTACAGGCGCCGGCTCCAGCGATCCTGCGGATTACAGATGGCCGGCAGGGCAAGGCAGAGGCTCCGGTGGTGAGGAGCCGGGCATTTCAGCTGACAGCCGAGGAGGCACGCGCTGCACCCGATGTGGTGACGGGTATGATTCTTTCCCTCTGACCTATTTATATGAGATTTACGATATTGACATGTGCTCTGTGTATATACGTTTGGGATCGTTCCATGTGAACGGTATTCTAGTCCAGGTGTTGTTTGATTCGGGGGCTACCCGATCCTTTGTTTCTCTTGCACTTAGCAAGAAGTTTCCTGAGTCCTCGAGAATGTTGGAATACCCTTTGGAGGTCGAGATTGCGGACGACCGGTCGGTGCGAGCATCGGAGGTCTTCCGAGATTGTGTGTTAAGGTTGTTCGAAGAGCGGTATTTGGTTGATCTAGTTCCCATTCCATTGCGGGGAAATAAGGTCATTATTGGTATGGATTGGCTGAGTCCCAATGGGGCAGTGATAGATTGCGCGCAATAGTTAGTACGAGTCAGAGCCCCAAGTGGGGGAGAGTTGGTAATTTAGGGTGAGAGATCACAGCGAGGGCCAACCTTCTGTTCGGCAGCGAGGGCAAGGTGTTACCTTCAGCAGGGTTGCGCAGGATATGTCGCATATGTCATGGACACCCGGGAGGCGGGTAAGGCGACGATGGGCGATGTGCCCGTAGTACGAGAGTTCACGGATGTATTCCCCGAGGAGCTACCTGGGATACCTCCAGAGCGACAGGTGGAATTCAGGATCGACCTAGTCCCTGGTGCGGCTATGATAGCCAAGGCACCGTATCGGTTGGCTCCTCCCGAGATGCAGGAGTTGTCTACACAGCTTCAGGAGCTGTTAGACAAGGGATTCATTAGACCGAGTAGTTCACCCTGGGGAGCCCCGATTTTGTTTGTGAAGAAGAAGGACGCGTCGCATCGGATGTGTATCGATTATAGGGAGCTGAATAAGGTAACGGTGAAGAACCGCTACCCACTCCCGAGGATTGACGATCTCTTTGACCAGCTTCAGGGAGCATCTTGGTTCTCCAAAATAGATTTGCGTTCAGGGTATCACCAGGTGAGGGTCAGAGAGGAGGATGTGCAGAAGACGGCATTTCGGACACGTTATGGCCACTATGAGTTCGTGGTGATGCCTTTCGGGCTCACCAATGCTCCTGCCGCGTTCATGGACCTCATGAACCGCGTGTGTAGACCGATGTTAGACCGGTCGGTGATAGTATTTATTGATGATATCTTGGTTTACTCCAAGACGCGAGAACAGCATGAGGAGCATTTGCGGGAGGTTTTGGAGACCTTGAGAAGGGAGAACTTGTATGCTAAGTTCTCCAAGTGTGAGTTCTGGTTACGCGAGGTGCAGTTTCTTGGGCACCTTGTCAACCAGAACGGGATTTCGGTGGACCCGGCCAAGGTGGAGGCCGTGATGAGATGGGAGGTTCCGAAATCTCCATCTGAGATTCGGTGTTTCCTAGGATTAGCTGGCTACTATCGGAGATTCATTCAGGATTTCTCCAAGATAGCATTACCCCTGACCAGGTTAACGAGGAAGGCTGTGGTCTTTCGTTGGGGGCCTGAGCAGCAGGCAGCATTCGAGACACTAAGACAGAGATTGTGCGAGGCGCCAATCTTAGCTTTGCCAGAGGGCATGGAGGATTTTGATGTATACTGCGATGCGTCCATCTCAGGTTTGGGCGCGGTATTGATGCAGAGAGGGCATGTCATCGCCTACGCATCGAGGCAGCTGAAGCCTCACGAGGCGAACTACCCGACGCATGATTTGGAGTTGGGGGCTGTTGTGTTCGCCCTCAAGATTTGGCGTCATTACCTCTATGGGGTTCGCTGTACGATTTACACGGACCACAAGAGTTTGAGGTACCTCATGGACCAGCCAAATCTGAATATGAGGCAGCGTCGGTGGCTTGATGTGGTAAAGGATTATGATTGTGAAATCCTTTATCACCCGGGGAAGGCCAACGTGGTGGCCGATGTGCTTAGCCGCAAGGCGGCGCCGATCAGGGATATTTGCATGCGGATGACAGTGGTGACTCCGCTTTTGGAGCGAATCCGGGAGGCTCAGCAGGAGGCTATGAAGGAGGAACATCGGAAGAGTGGGCGGATTGTGGGACAGGTTTCCTCCTTCGACTATGACAGCAGAGGATTATTGACATTACACCGCAGGGTGTGGGTTCCATATCTCGGAGGCGTGCGCCAGGTTCTGATGGAGGAGGCGCACAAATCCCGATTCTCCATTCATCCTGGGGCAACGAAGATGTATAGGGATCTTCGTCTGGACTATTGGTGGCCCTGCATGAAGCGAGATGTAGCATGGTACGTTGAGCGGTGTCTGACCTGCAGGAAGGTCAAGGCCGAACACTAGAGACCGCACGGCAAGATGCAGCCGTTGGATATCCCGCTGTGGAAATGGGAAGACATCACGATGGATTTCATCACCAAGCTTCCCAGGACCGCTCGGGGAATGGATTCAATATGGGTCATCGTCGATCGATTGACTAAGAGCGCCCACTTTATCCCGATTCAGGAGAGCATCTCGGCCGAGAAATTGGCCGATATCTACATCAGAGAGGTGGTGGCACGGCATGGGGTGCCAGTTTCAGTGATTTCGGATAGGGATGTGCGGTTCACTTCCAGGTTCTGGAGGAAGTTTCATGACGAGCTGGGTACTCGTCTGCATTTTAGTACATCCTTTCACCCGCAGACGGATGGCCAGAGCGAGCGGACCATCCAGACTCTGGAGGACATGCTGCAGGCGTGTGTTTTAGACTTCGGTGGTAGCTGGGATACCTATCTTCCTTTAGCCAAGTTTTCATATAACAACAGCTATCATGCGAGTATTGACCGTCCTCCCTTCGAGATGTTGTACGAGAGGAAGTGCAGGACCCCGATATGTTGGGGCGAGGTTGGACAGAGGGTCATGGGGAGCACTAAAGTAGTGCTCAAGACGACAGAGAAGATTCAGCAGGTCCGGAGCAGGCTTCAGACTGCTCAGAGTCGGCAGAAGAGTTATGCCGATAGGCGCCGATCAGACCTGGAGTTTCAGGTCGGGGATATGGTTCTCCTGAAAGTGCGTCAGGAAACGGGGCAAGTTGGGTCCCAGGTATATTGGACCGTTTAGGGTTGCAGCCCGAGTGGGCAAGGTGGCATATCGGTTGGACCTGCCAGCCGAACTCAGTCAGATCCACAGCACTTTCCACGTCTCCTAGCTGCGGAAGTGTCTGGTGGACGATTCAGCAGTGGTACCTTTGGAGGACATCCAGGTTGATGACAACCTGAATTATATCGAGCGGCCTGTGGCTATCCTAGACCGGAAGTCGAAGGAACTGAGGAACAAAAGGGTGGAGCTGGTGAAGGTACAATGGCAGCATCGGAAAGGCTCGGAATGGACTTGGGAGCCCGCGGATGAGATGATGGAGCATTATCCGGAGCTGTTCTGAAAGGGAGCGGCAGACTTCGAGGACGAAGTCTAAAATAAGTGGGGGAGAATTGTAACACCAGGTTCATGGTATGATTTTATTTAAGTTTTATTCTTATTTTTGCCACGAACTCGGCGAGTCTACGTCCTGACTCGCCGAGTAGCAGCAGGGTGGACACGGGATTTGAGCGGTGAACTCGGCGAGTCCATGCATGGACTCGGCGAGTCCACCCGTCTGAATGAAACTCTATTTTCAGACATTGCACCCTATTTTACCCATTCTAAAACACCCATTTCGTCCCAATTTCCTCCCAGAGAGCAGTAGAGAACAACTCTAGCTCCTTTAGTGTTCTTGAGTGATTTTGATCTTCCAAAGAAGGTTTTGGAGCTTAGAAGAAGAAGGAGGAGGTTGGAGTGTTCCAGAAGTGAAGGTAGATCCGAAATCTACTCTGGGGAAGGCATCAAATCAGGTAATAAATCCCTCACTTTGCTCATTAGCTCTTAGGTTCGTTTTGTCCCCAATGGTTGATCTTCAAGCCTTAAAACCCCCAGATTTCGTGTGTATATGTGATAACCAGACCCTAGGAACTGAGACCCATGAGTTAGATCAGTTGCATGTCTCAAATTTGGCCAGAATGGGTGAAGAGTCGAAGGGTACTCGGCGAGTGCCAAAGTGCACTCGGCGAGTTCCATGAAGATGGCCTTAGACTCGGCGAGTTGGATAAGCAACTCGGCGAGTCCTATGAAGATTGCCTGGTACTCGGCGAGTCGTTCCTCAAACTCGGCGTGTCCCTTGAATATAGCCTTGAACTCGACGAGTTGTTCTTCCAACTCGGCGAGTCATATGATCAGTCACTAGGATAAGAAGGGTTAAAGTGTAGGAGGTCCAACCCTCCGTAGTCGCACGTGGAATTAGCAATTTAACGTGTAACTATAGTCCCAGAATCTCCAAATCTCCAAGGTTGATGTTCTGATGCAAGATTGGAGCGAATTGTGGGATCTGTTCGTCGGACTCGGCGAGTCACCCCCTTGGACTCGGCGAGTCCAGTCGCGGGTTTGTTAGTTGTTCCCGTCTAGCGAGTCAGGCTGACTCAGTGAGTGGGAACAGGGACCCGATGAGTCAGAGTCGGGCTAGACATAGAAGGACTCGGCGAGTCGTCATATGGACTCGGCGAGTCCAGTCAATCAGAAGGTTGACTTTGACCAAGGAGTTGACTTTGACCGGTCATTTGACCTTAGGGGTATTTATGAGTACCTAATCCATGTTTACGGATTTATAGCCGGAGGGATTACCGGTGCGGCAGCCAGGCGTAGTCTGAGCAGGTTTTCGGCAGCTACTCTCGAGGTGAGTTTCCTTCCAGTAGGGACGGGTCTAAGGCACCAAGGTCGGCCCGTATAGACGATATGTTAGTATCGGAGTGTGGGCGGAGCCCGTATCTCATAGCTGAGTTTGATTGTGTTATATGCCAGTATGATAGAATTGCTTATACTTGTTGTCTGTGTGATATTTGTATGATATGGTTTAGTAGCGGAGTGTGGGCGAGGCCCGTATCTCCATGGATAGCAGAGTGTGGGCGAGGCCCGTACCTCTCAGAAAGTAAAGTGTGGGCGAGGCCCGTATCTCTATGGGTGTGGGCGAGGCTCGTATCCCTTAGTTACTCATTATATGATTGTATGGTATGTGGCATTATGGGGGAACTCACTAGGCTTTGTGCTTACGTTTTTATAGTTTTGTTTTCAGGTATCTCTTCAGCTAGGGAAAAGGAGCTGGCGCGGTAGCGGCATATCACACACACTCTTGTTTCCGCACTATGGATTTTCTGGGATGTACTCTAAATATTTAACTATGATGTTACCGGTTTTCAGACATAAATTAATATTATGAAAGTTTTGTAACGATGTTTTTATGTATTAACCTAATTTAAAAATGAAATTTTTAGCTGGTATTTTTCGGGATGTTACATTGTTTCTTACTTGAGCCTTAGGAAGAAGACCTAGGTGAACCTAGTAAAGTCATCCACAATCACAAGAATGTATTTTTTATGATGCAAACTCTCTAGTGTTGAGGGTCCACACAGATCAACGTGTAGAAGTTCTAAAGGCTCCAAGATTGATTTTTCAATGATGATGGGATGACCCTTCTTCGATTGCTTTCCACACTCACATGCAGTACATAAATGATCATTTTAGAACTTGAGGAGTGGCAAACCTCTGACCATCTCACCAAAAACAAGATCATTCATATATCTAAAGTTCAGATGAGCAAGCCTCCTATGCCATAACTAACTGATGTCAGGAACAACTTTTGAGAGTAAGCAGAGTTGGGGCTTACTGATGGTCATGTTGATGTCAACAGGATACATGTTCTTGTTGCGATTTGACTTGATTAAATATTCCTTCAAGTCTTCGGACATGACATAGATGTGTTTCTTGCAGAATTCAACTCGTCAATTCACATCAGTGAGTTGAGCCACACTTATCAAATTATGCTTCAATTCAGCTACATATACCACATTTGAAATGGAGAAGTTTCCATTTGTAAGGATGCCATAACCTCAGATTTGAGAGTTGGAGTTGTTGCCATACGTCACATAGCCAACATTTGGTGAAAGTTTAGGATCTCGCAGAAAGTCCTTCTGCCCTGTCATGTGCATGGAGGAATCACTATCAATATATCATATTGTTTCTTGCTCCGAAGCATAGAGTGCCTTCAAAATTAGTGAGTTGTGGAGTTCTTAGGCTCCGAGTTAGGTTTTGGGACAAAGGCACGAGTCTTAGGCTTTGGTTGTAACTTTTGAGCAATAGGTGTTTTGGAGGGTTCGTTCCGAGATTCCTTAGGAAACAAACAGAAGGCCATGGTTCTTTCATCTATCCAATAATCATACTCAATGATACGAGGATTCGAAACAACTTTTCTTGGACATTCAACTTCCGGAGTAGTGAGAACCACTGTGTCTCTCGGAGTTGCAGTTTCATCATTGTGATTTTTAACTTTCCATACAAGATTTTGTTTTGAAGATTTTTGAGAGACGGTTTTCTTAGCAACTTCTTTTTTGGTTGATTGTACATTTGGTTTTGAAAACTATTGAGGTTTGAAAATTGTACCATCAGATTTGGCTATGAAAACATATGGAACAGTCCGAGGAGAGTTGGTTCGGACAGATTTAGTTCTTACAATGGGCTTTACCGGGGTAGGACTAACCACTTTCTTATGTTTTATATGACTGGGAGGATTAGATGGCATTTTGAGAATCTTACTCGGTGCGAAGGAGTTGTGACTCTTTGTTGGTGGTTTGACAGTCTGAGATACACTCTTTTTGGAGTTCTCGAGGAATCTAGAACTTTGTCTCGATTTAACTTCCTTTTTGTGAGCATTCAAGGATTCTACCTTAGGATCAACAATATCTTTCCAATTCAACATGGGTTTCCTTTTGGATCGAAGTGAATATTTAAAGGTCTGTCCTACAGAAGGATTGTTAAACATAGGCTTAATTGGAATAAGATTTGATTTGGAAATCACTTGGGGTTCAGAATCACATGAAATTGAATCATCAACATCATTATCTAAAGATGCCCAGACACACTCAGAGAATTCAGGTCCATTTGTCTCCGAAAAAATTTCCTCAACAACAATGTTGTTAGGAGGACTGTGGTTTGGATTTTGAATGACAGGGTTTGAATTACTAGAGTGGGATTCTGAGGTCCGATTCAGGTCCAGGTTTGTCAAAGGCGGAAAATGTGTGGAATCGGGACACTTGACAACTATAGGCTAAAACTCAGGAATTAATGATGCAAATTGGTCAGAAGTCTCGGGAAGGGGTGACAAAGGCCAGACAGGGGTGTCTAAATGTTTGATGTTCGGAACGTCTTCCATGAAAGTTAGGTTTTGTAACTCCTTCAATGGATGAGCAATAGGTTTCGGAAACTCGCTTCCGAGACTAGGAGCTTTTAACCAAGGATGAAGAAAGTTGTGAGTCATCCGTTCATTTGCTTCAAGAATGTCTATGGAATTATGCAAAGCATCTATTTTAGCATTGAGACGTTTGTTGTCAGAATTAAAACATTTCTTTCAGAATAAGTGATTTCACATTTGTCTTTAAGAATGATACATTCATCTTGTGACATTACAAGCTCTCGTTCTAAAGACTATTTTCAACTTCTTATCCTCAAAACGTAATCTAAGACGACTTAATTCACTTTCCTTCTTCTCATTGGCTTCTATGGCTGACTCATAGGCTTTGTAAATGATGTTTATATCTTATTGGATTTGGTTCAGATATGGTTCACAAAGAGATAAGTCAAACTTATTATTAGTAATCATAGATTTTACCTGTTGAACGATGCTTCTACCAGGTGGATCGTTGGTAGCCATGTAGCAGTGGTTTGGTTCAGCGTCTTCATAGTCATCTTCAGATTCAGACGACCAGAAGCCTTCATCACATTCAATTGTTTGTCTATCCATAAAGCACATGTTCCTTCCAGTGTTCACATCATCATCATCTCTAGAAGACCAATATCCTTCCACATCCCTTGATACAGTAATAACAAAAGCCTTTTCACTTTCTGCCATTTCTTGAGCTCGACCTGCATAGTAAGCAGAATCCTTGATCATGGGTTTTTGTGGAGCTTCAGGTAAACGGTCTTTAGCAAAGTAATTTGCATGACCACATTTGTGACATACGACTTTGGGTTTGTCAGACATCAGACTTGGTGAGGTTTCTGAAGTATGATTTTGTGTAGGAAGGTTAGGTTTGTAATAAGGTGGGTTTTCTGAAGGTTTTTTGAATGGTTGATGGTTATTTTGGTGAGGATCCTGGAAACGGTTATTTTGGTGAGGAGCTTGGAAACAATTGTTATATGGCTTTTTGAAAGGACGGTTGTATTTCATGGAAAGCAGGGAAAATTCTTGTTGAAAACGGAGTTCAGAGTCCATTTCTTCAGGGTTAAGATCACACATTGATTGATAGTTAGTGTTTGTGGGAGCAGGAATGGTTGGAGGTGAGGGTTGAATAGGAGGGATATACGGAACAACAGCAGTGAAGGGGTTCGAAACGGTCAAGTTTGGAGTTTGTGGATCATAGGAAATGACTAGAGCTAGAGGACCTCCAATGAGTTCACGTAGGGTTTGTGCAACATTTGATTCATGACCTTGAAGCTCATCAAAAATTTGATAGAGATTTAGCTTTTTTAGAGATCCATTACTTTGAAGACATGATTTCACATTTCCACATCCCTTTTCGAGGTTGTTAATGAACTTGAGGTTGTACTCAAGTGGGTTCGGACTATCCCATGAGTTGTCATGTTGTTGACAACGATTCGATATCTGTTTGAGGCTGAGGCAACAGATTCACCAGGTGTTGAAGTGAAAGTGTCGAACTCATTGACAACCGAGGTTAGTCGCTTATCCTTCATGTTCTCTGACCCTTCGAACAAATCTTGAAGTGTGTCCCAAATCTCTTTTGTGGATTTACATAGTTTGATGTGCTCAAAGAGAGAAGGTGGAACACCAAACACCATTTTGGAAAAGGAAACTTGATCTGCATGCAGCTTTTCAAGATCATCAGCAGTGAGAGATGATTGACATTGTTGATCCTATCCTAAGAGAGTTGCAGCAGCATCTCTAACAATTGTTCGAACTGGAACATGGGGACCTTCTTTAACGGATCTCAAGATAGATTCACATTTTTCTTTTCCAAGTAAAAATCTTTCCATTCTGACTTTCCAGTGATCATACTCTTCAACAACTAGTAGTGGGGCATGTGTACGGCAACCCACACTATTTGCTATTTGCATTGAGTATATTTGTTGAGAATTAGAAGCAGCCATTGAAGTTAAGATATCTTGAGAAAAAGTGGTATATAGAAGAACTTTTATCCAGAACACAGAAATGATCGAAATACCAAGGTAATCTCGAGTCAACTATAATTTATTCTTATGGATTCAAAGGACAACCACTCAAGCCCTGATACCAATTGTGAGAACAAGGATTTGATTGCGTAGGGACAAGGCTCGAAAACTCAAAGCTTGAGGTAATGCTTAAGATCAATGCCTGCTTCTAATTAATAGTTCCAGTCAAGTCTGGCAAGACCAGTCAAGATTGAAGATGAGAATCAACAAAGTACTTCAAGTATCAAATATCTAGTAATGAGATTGATCAAGGTAAAGACAATAAATAAACAAGTAGAATGTTTGAAAGAGTTTGATTTGAGAGAAAGATGCAAGTGAAGTAAATTCAAATATATCTTTGGTTGAACAATATGTCATTTATTCTTGTGATTAAACACTCCTTATATAGGAGAAAGGAGTACATCGTACAAACTCAAACAAATACATAGGACCGGTCAAAAGAGTTACTTTTGACACTCTGATTATCCATTTTGTCAAAATAAACTAAGTCTTATGTACTGTTACATCAAACTAAAATACAATAATCATTAATGCATAGACGGATAGATTGATTCGGACTAATTCACCATTTCGGAACATCAACACTTGAACATACTCTCTATTCCGGACACCAATTTTGCTTTTGACCACTGACTGACTCTGGACCATAATCCACTTCGGAACTAAGACTGAATTCAGAACATCCAAAGGTTAGAGATTGCTAGAGGTTCAGTTTCAGGTTCCAACAAGATATTCTACCAAATGGGCTACAATGGGGACATCTCACTGCTATCCAAGTTTAGGAAACTCTTCCTTCCTCCGATGTGGAATGGGTTATTCACTTTACTATTGAAAAGTTTGTGAAAACTGGTTTCTGGTTCTGATAGTGCAAGCACGTTGTTCTACACCCTAATTTATGGATTATACCATCGCGTCAATCTTGACTATGGGTCTGTTATTTTTGATCAACTTGTTCAAAGCACCAGTTCCTCCACTCACCACGTAGAAATTTCGTGTACCCGCTTTGGTCGATAGTGGTAAATCGGGCCCTAGGTCAATTCAAATTCCCTCTGATGCAAGATTCCCTAATGGAAGAGATTTCGACACTCCAACGTCTACATTTGTGATGTCGGATCCAAAAAAAATTTGATTTTATTGGTTCAGTTCCAGATGAAATGTTAGAAAGGGTTCCACTTGACAATGTCATTGTGAGGGATTATCAAAAGTTACCCTCTTCTGGTGTTCGACCGATGCCTGCCGAGCTAAGGAAGATGATTGATGATGGTAACAAACCAAATCGTGGTGGTAAAAGGAAGGCAAAAGTTACTCCCTCGGAAAGCATCATAGTTCCCAAGAAAACAAAGAAGCCAGTAAAGAAACCGAGATCTCCATCTCCGGTAATTCAAGAGGAATTAGAAGAGAGAACGGTAACAGAAGCTCAAGAGGATGACACACTTCAAAACGAAGAGGAAGATACCGCCCACACTTCCGAACCTCAAATTACAGAGACAATTCAGAAGGTATCCTCGCCATCTTCATCGTCCATTCCTACTTCGAATATATTTGAATCCATTCTTTGAGAACCATTTGTGAAACTTACGACTCCTCCACCTCCACCTCCCATCAATCCACCATCCTCCATAACAACCTCACCAATCACTTCCACAATTCCGATCTCATCGAGGACTTCATTTTTTAGCCCTTTAATATCAACTTCAACAGTGATGAAGACGAAGCTCCCATGCCAAAGGGTCAGTTCAAGCAGTTAAAGGAAAAACTTGACTCATTTTTGGAGTATTCTCAAGCATTCTCTTCTACGAAGTGGGAAAATCTTCTGACTACTCATCGAGCAACTGTGGAAATGCTCACATCTGCAAATACCAAAGTCATTGAAGAATCCCCCAAGCCTCAGAAAAGAAGATAATTGAAGTTGTAGAAAAGGTCCTACAAATACAAAACGAAGTCAAGGAATTCATGGCCAACTTCAGGACCTCTTCGGACAAGAACACGACATAAATGAACAAGTTTATTGAAGGCTTTAGTTCTTCTTTGAAAGCTGATAAAGAAGCTTTTTCAAAAATTTGTGCCAACATAAAGCTTGACAATGTCGATCTGAAATCAACCATCACCACCCAACTTGATAAATTACAGACTGACTTGGCAGTAGAAAAGAAGATAATGGATGCTTTAGCGGAGCAAACTCAGAAGGAAAAGATTTTGCATGAAAAAATGAAGAATGCTAAATCTGATGTCGCTAGGCTACAAGAAGAGAAGCTCTCCGTCAAGCCTTGCAATTCCAAAATTCATCAACAACTGTTACGAATTCATGAGACCAGATCTCATCCATTCAATGATACAGTGCACCTTTCTCTCTCTGAAAAACTAAAACCCGTGTTTATGCTGCTGAATCAAATCCACAGTGTTTTGGGAAGTGATGCTTCTTCGAAACAAGGGGTAGACGAGGAGGTTAATGTGAAAGAAAAATTTTATCAGAATGGTAATGAAGCTTGTGGATCAAGGAAAGGCAAAGGCAAAGGAATTTCTGAAGACGATGCTGAAGAAAATTTGACTGAATCAGAAAGGGTTGAAAGAAAGAAACGGGATAAACAGCTTGATGAGTTCAATTCTCTCCGACAGAAATTTGATGCAGAAGATGTTGAAGTTAAAACTTTGAATTTTATTTTAGAAAGTTAGAAGTCCTTGTTTCCTGCTTGGACGTTCCAACGAATTCAGAAAGAAGCCATTGATCTTCTAGAGTTATACTGGTTGGAACCGAAGATGTCTTTTGACACCAGCAATGGGGTTGAATACCAGTTAGACTTCCCTATCACCCCACGAGTGTTTCTTTTCTGATGCTTTCAAAATATCAAAAAGTACCTAATCTCCAACAACACGACCAACCGAAAACCCTTCAATTTCTATCTCAAATATGGGAACCTTAGTACAAGTCTTGGAGTCTAAAAAGGATCGCTGGTTTGAAGGTCGGCTTACCTGCACAAACTGAAGATTTTCCGAACATTCACTTCAAAGGATTTCAGGGTTCGAATCATGTGCTTCATGAATTTACTTTGGCGGATTTTCCTTTCATGAATCCATATGAATGGATTTCGTTATTCAATATTATTGACAAGGATATGAATGAATACGAGCCTATTTTCGACCATCTGAAGAAGATGATTAAATGCTACATTCTAGAGATTGCGAAGATGGATATTGAGATCGCCTCACTTCTGAATAAAAGGCCCATAATTAAGCCATTTAAAGAGCCTGAGGACATCCAACATCTGCAAGGGGGACTGATTAACAAGAAAAATTGGAGCATCGTGTATAAGAAGGAGGGTGCAGTTTTGAAAAATTGCATGTTCTTTTTAAGGGACAAACACTTGTATTCCACAAGTGCTATGAATCAAATTCTGGCAAGGGCTAAACCGAACCAGGCCAACTCAGCTTCTAATTTAAAATGTGTGTCGTATATGATTCGGTGGTATCTGGCCGTCAGGGGATCTCTTCTGAAGATAATGCCTAATGTTTTTGAAGCACAAAGACAACAGTGAAGTCATCATTCCGATTTGACACAAATGGGGAGATTATTAGGTCTAATATTGTATTGTGTCAAATTGTATGTTATTAGATTCCGAAATGGGCTTGTTCATGTTCGGAACCGCTATATGATTTATTCTATATATAGCGTTCATGTAACTTTTAGGGTTACGAATTTTGAAGCAAGTACATAATAGTTCCGCCTAAAGAACTATTCTATTGTTGTGATTAATAATCATTCGGTACCTTTTTTATCATTGTTGTTTCCTGTGTTTAATTCATCTCATAAATATAGAATCTATCGATCTTTCATTGTTTCTCACACGATTAAGTCAATTTCATTAGATTTAGGCAAAGAAATGTAATCATTCAATGACGAAGTTTCAACTTTGATTTTCTCTTTTGCAACCTTTCTTTGAGAAACATCAACTTTCTTGGTTTTATTTTCTCACCATGTTGACACTCATTCTTGTGATGAAGTACTTCTACTCATTGAATCATTTAAGTAATTCTCATAAGCATTTTGAACTTGTTCTTGAGAATACTTTTTCGATTGAAATTTCCTTCTTTTTCCTTCAAACCAATGATTAAAAATTTTCATTTAATTTATGCCTATTAAAAAAGAAACATTCGACTTATGCTTTGAATCGTCATTTGGAAATTGTGGGTCATCAAGTTTAAATGGTACATTTTTCTTCATAATAGTTGTTGGTTTTGGAAAACTCGTTTGCGAAAAAGATTTGTGTGATTTTTTCTGAAAGCGATTTTGATATTGAGTTTGATATAAAAAAACGGGATTCTTTTTGAAAACTCCTTTGTTCATTATTTTGTAAATGATTTTTGTGGTTACATGTTTGCATTTTGACAACCATTCGTCTTTTGTGAAAAACCATTCTGAGATTTGTCCACAACATTCTTGTTAACCACTTTTGGAATAACTTTTGAAGGTTCATTTAAAGTATGAGTTTCAGATGTTTGAGAAAACTTCTTTTTTGGTATTTGTGATGATTTTTACTTTAATCTCTTTGGCTTTTGAGAATCTTTTCGTTTCTTCCAATAAGCTTTATTTTGAGATTTCCATTTGGAAATTTCGTCTTCCAAATCTGATTTTCAGCTTCTTTGTCATGATTTTGAGTCTTTTCGTTTTGATTTTTGAAGTCGTTGGGAATAGACTTATCACAACACTTCTTATTTTTGTCTTCGACATCAAGTTTATCGATTTTCACAACCCAAACTGTACTTGTATTCTTTTTATTTTCTTGGGAAAAAGATTTTTGACTCTTTTGACATTGAAAAACTTTGGACCTTTGATTCAAACCATTTTCCACAATATTTTGGTTAGAATCAAATCCTTCATCAGTCACTTTTGAATTATCTTCTTTTAACAATTTATTCAATTCAAGATTAACTTTATCCCCATTTCCTTTAGTTACAAAAACTTGATTTAGAAGTTCTTTGATATATGAGGGATAAAGAACTGTATTTATTTCAAGAAAATGTTTTCCTTTTTCTTTTAAAATCTTTTTATATTCCTCAAAATCCTCATACACTTGAGCTTCAACCAGTACAAGAAAAACACGATTTTGCTAGGTAAGGTCGCTATGGAACGTATTTCGTTGTTAATGTGCAATGGATCGTGCTATGGAATGTCGTTCCATAGCAATGTTGCTACCACATTGTCTACGGGTTTTATTTCTGGTAGCGAGAATGGGGCTTGCTATGGAAAATGCTACCAACTCCATATATGTTGGTATTATGCTACCGATAGTTCTATGGAACAAAAATTCGTAGCAATTTTCCAACGACATTTGTTACGAAATCACTTTCCGTTTTATTGCTGCTATGGAATTCATTATCGTGGTTACTATGCAACGGAGTTTGTGACGGAAACCAATTCCATAGTTCAATTGCTATGGAAGTACCATTCGTAGGTATTTGCTAGGGAATTCTGCTATGGAATATGATTTTGTTTGCTTGTTTTGCTATGGAACCAAACGCGTAGCTAATTTGTGACGACATTTGTGGGGATGTTGTATGCTTAATTAATCTTCTTATACTATGGATGAATTATTATTATGATCAATGGAAATTGTAAGATATGGTTTGAAGGAAATGTTTTTGAATTGGTAATATGTGTCATAAACTAATGGCTAAAAAATGTAAAAATGAATTATAAAGTAGATATTGCTAGCAAGCGGACTCGAACTTAAGCTTATGCTAGAAAAGGGAACGGTTGAGCCAGTTGTGCTAATCAAGTTGTGTATAGTTTCTTGAAAACATAGTATATAATGAATAATTAACAACGATTTCATTACAAACTTATTTTTAATTACATTAAGCGGACATGTTAAAGTATATAATCAATGTAGATTACTTTCCTTAATAACGAATTCATTACAAACTTATTTTTAATTACATTAAATATACTTCATCATAAAAATAACATGGGTTTTACGTATACTTCATCCTAGTCAAACAATATAGCAAGCAAAAATGACTAAAATGTCCTTTTAACAAAATGATGTAAACACAAAACCAAAATAAAATTATAGTAGTACTATACAACTTCATATACAATACAAAAAGAACACTAATATTCAATGTCCAATCTATTATCAACCATTAACATTCTCAAAAAATATACAAAACCTACCATACTCTTCATGACCTATTGCAAATGCACCTTTAACAGAATGACGTGGGTCTTCACATTGGAATCTGATGTTATTCGTTGTAAGTCTATGAACAACATTAACAGCCCGCAACAACTCTTTGGCACTATCAACAACACCCGTGTACTCCCCATCATCCAGAACTGCCCAACCAAAATAGGCATCAAGTAATTGTAAACCTACGCATCAAAATATCCATTAGTTAATCCAATGTATCCTTTTCAATAAAACAGTAAATATTATACAACACAACACAACTAAATACTAACCCCAAACTACAAACATGCCTTAATTAACTATATACATAATTTAATTTACATATATACCATATATACATACCTTCATCACATTGATGAGGCCCTCTTGAAATGTAGATCATTCCAAGCAAATAAATTGCCTCAAGATGATCTTCATTTGCAGCTTGTCTCAACAAAGACAATTGTCACACCCCAAAACCGAGAACGGCGGAATACGTTCTGGGGTGGAGGACGTCATGTACAGTATCATAACAAAGCATAATAGTAAAGACAAGCAACAACATCCATTGCATTAAGATAATAATTGTAATACAAACGTGTTCAGTACAAATGTTAGACACCAAAAATACAATCAAAATAAAGTGGAGTCTTATGTGTGCTCCGTCTTCTCAAAAGCTGCATCCGTACCTGTCTACTGATGACCTGAGAATACAAGTTATTTTGAAAACGTTTATCAGCATAAAGCTGGTGAGTTCATAAGTATTTAGTGTCATTTCCTGTATAAAATATTCACAATTATACACTGTAAAAGTAAGTTTCGGTGTTCGAAAATAGCATGGGCCCTAGAAAACCCTATGTTTTCCAGAAAAAGTAGTCTTCACCAAGACCCGATGGTTTGTTTGTTCCTTTGATAATGTACAAGTTTTTTCCAGTAGTTATTTGTTTGAAAATATAAATTGACTTTATCCATGTATAATAATGAGAAAAAATTTTTACCCCAACAGTATCACTGTCGGCCATATGTAATGAAATGCAGGCTCCAGGTAGTATTAAACGTACAATACTCCTCAGGGAGTCTGTTGCCTTTAATTTTTAAAGTATTAATTAAAGGTTTGAATGTGAACTCGTACGTAACCATGCTGATTGACGATCGAATCCCTTTGACCCTCCGAGTCATATGTAGTGATGTGACATTTTGTCACCCCTGGGCCTAGACGGCTCGGACTGTAGCTAGCAGTCGGGATGTGGGAGTGTCTGTCCTGTATAGATCTATACACATAATGCCCGCTCTCCCTCCAGGAGACTCTGGTTACGCGGTGATAGCACAAAGATGTGTCGTATCGAGAAATAGTGTGTCACATTCTATTTTAGTAAGTTCTCTTGTATAGTATGTAGTGTTCTCTTTGTATAGTATATAATGTTCTCCTTGTATAGTATATAGTGTTCTCTTGTATATTACATAATGTTCTCCTTGTATAGTATATAGTGTTCTCTTGTATAGTACATAGCACGTATTGACTCACGACTGAACTGACTCTAGTAGTTGTCATGGCAATAGTAGTACTGAGTAGTATCCCTTAACTATACCTATTATAGTTAAATAGTATTGTTGGTTGCATGTCTTTGATATCCAAAGGCATTGAACTGATATGAAAACTTTTATATCTGACACAAATATATGAGATATATAACTAAGAATTCAACGAGAGTCGGACTAATAACAAAATACCCTAAGCCCACAATCAAACAAGAACAGGAAGTAAGGTGAGTTATTAGTCCTAAGTCCTTCAAGTCTTACTTATATAAATATATTGGTGTAGATATGGTTTGGGAATAAAAATAGTTTAAAAGAATTTTCGAAAATAGTTTTATAGTGATTTAACACGAAAATGAATTTGGTAAGCATTTGAAAACAGTTTAATTGGCTATATAGTTGAAAATATAGAAAATCCCTTTTTGGTGGTAAAAACAGTTAATAGTGTAGAAAATCCTTTTGGTTGCAAGTTATAATTCACATGCGATTGTTACTATAACTTATTTGGTTCAACTTGTATTCCCCCCCCCCCATAAAACAGTTAAAAACATTTAAAAAGGTTCATTTAGGGGTATGAACTCACATGTAGTGAGTGAAGTGGATGGAAACGCCGGGTAGGATGCTAGGTGTCAAGTGAGGACTTGAACATACACACGGATCCTATGTAACATGTAGTGATGTATAAAGTATCTAACTAGTTGTGTAATCACTAATTAAGTGAGTAAAGGCACTTCAATGTATGAAAACACTTGGCTTCAAGTGTTAGGAGTGCTAAAGGTTGCATCTAAGGAGTGTATGGCCTCACTATGGAGTTTACACTTCACTTGGCCACACTTAAGTGTGTTTACGGTTGGGAGACCATTTCCCCCATGAGTTTACGGCCGTAAACTCATGGAAATGGTGAGTTTGTGTGTTTAAAGGTCTCATGCATCACAAGGAAAGTTCCTAGGATCAATTCAAGGGCTTGGGAAGTGATTAGGGTTCAATTGGGCACTCCCTTGGAGTTTACGGTCCTTGGACCACTCCTTGGGAGTTTACGGTCGTAAACTCTAGGGTTTACGGCCGTAAACCCTTGACCACTTCAACCATTTCATGTTTTACAGTCCCAAGCTCATCTACACTAGTTTCTAGTTCATCAAACAAGTTAAGGAAGGGTTTAGGGGCATCAAAACACCATTTGAGGTGTTTACGGTTTTGGGTTTACGGTTTTTGAGTGTTCAAGAACCGTAAACTCAAGTTTATGGCCAAAAAGTCATGATCTTGGGTTCCTTAGTCCATGCATGCAAGTATCTAAGCTATATCTAAGCATTAGAGAAGGTTTGGAAGTGTTTTGGGGCTTCAAAACCCTCATATAGGAGTTTACGGTTTTGGGAGGCTCCCCAAACCGTAAACACATGCATGTTGGGGTATTTGGATGATCCAACTCGAAATAGCATGAATAATAAGCTAGAAAATTCAAGTTAGGAAGATTACCTTTGAATTTTGAGGCTTAAAAGTGGTGTTCTTGAGCCAAACCCGATTTTAGAGAGAGAAAGTAGAGAGAGAAAGCTCCAAGGTGGGGAAAAGACTCTAAAGGTGGACACTCCTCCTTTATATATGGTTGCCTAGTGGGAACCCACCCTACACTGTCGTTTAAATGGAGCTAAATGTTTTTACCCGGTAAACTAACCGTAACCCGACTTAGTTGTTTTTATTCCGTCATTAAATATATATTATTTTAATAACTCAATATAAATTATTTTAATAAATAAAAGTTAACGGAAAATTTTAATAGAACTAACTTTTATTAACGGAAACGGGTTACAGTGACGGAGTAAAGTTCGGGTTGTCACATCATCCCCCCGTTAGAGGGAATTTCGTCCCGAAATTCAGAATTCAAGTAGTTACGTTATTACAACACAACTAAGCAAAAAGATGAGGATAGTTAAGTTTCATTTGATCTTCGCGCTCCCAAGTGAACTCTGGTCCTCGTTTGGCGTTCCAACGAACCTTCACAATCGGGATGCGGCTTTGCTTCGTTCGTTTGACCTCTCGGTCCATGATCTCCACAGGTTCTTCCACGAAGTTGAGGCTCTCATTGATCTCGATTTCATCGAGTGGAATTATGAGAGTCTCTTCGGATAGACACTTTTTCAAGTTCGAGACGTGGAAGGTAGGATGCACATTACTAAGTTCGCGGGGTAGATTGAGTTTGTAAGCTACGGGGCCGATTCTAGCGAGAATCTCAAAAGGCCCTATGTATCTTGGATTCAGCTTTCCGCGCTTTCCGAAGCGTATCAAGCCTTTCCAGGGTGAGACTTTCAAAAGGACTCGGTCTCCCACCTGGAATTCCAAGGGTTTCCTCCGTTTGTCTGCGTAGCTTTTCTGTCGGTCTCTTGAGGCTTTAAGTCGTGCTCGGATTTGCACGATCTTTTCGGTGGTTTCGCGGATGATTTCTGGACCGGTGAGAGTGCTGTCAGGAACTCGTCCCTTAGCTAATTCAGTGTCGCCTACCTCGGCCCAGCACAGAGGGGATCTGCACTTCCGACCGTAGAGGGCTTCGAATGGGGCAGCTTTGATGCTTGTGTGATAACTTTTGTTGTAGGAAAACTCGACTAGGGGTAAGTGGGTATCCCACGCCTTACCAAAGTCGATTACATAGGCTCGCAGCATATCCTCCAAGGTTTGAATGGTTCTCTCACTTTGTCCATCGGTTTGAGGATGGTATGCTGTGCTCATATCCAGCTTAGTTCCAAGAGCCTTCTGTAGTGACTGCCAGAACCTTGAGGTGAACCTGCTATCCCGATCGGAAATAATGGACACAGGTACACCGTGTAGTCGGACTACCTCTTGGATGTAAATTCGCGTAAGTCTCTCCATTTTGAAATTTTCCTTGATAGGAAGGAAGTGGGCGGATTTGGTTAGTCAGTCGACAATTACCCAAATGGTGTCGTACCCACTCGGAGATTTGGGCAATTTGGTAATGAAATCCATAGTAATTCTCTCCCACTTCCATTTAGGTATCTCTGGCTGTTGGAGAAGACCCGAGGGTTTCTGGTATTCGACCTTGACCTTAGCGCAAGTAAGGCACTTATTCACGAAGGTAGCGATTTCCGCTTTCATGTTAGGCCACCAGTACGATTTTTGAGATCCAGGTACATCTTATCTGAACCTGGGTGAATGGAATATCGAGTGTTGTGCGCTTCTTTCATGACCAAGTCTCTGAAGCCACCGTGCCGCGGTGTCCAGATCCGGTCCATGAGGTAGTAAGCTCCGTCATCCTTGACTACCAGATTTTTATCCATTCCTCGCAGAGACTCTCCCGCCACATTTTCCGGTTTCAAAGCTTCAAGTTGTGCTCCCTTAATTTGTGCGGGTAGATGCGAATGGATAGTCATGGTTAGGGACTTGACTCTTCGCCCAGAATATTCCTTCCGACTTAGGGCGTCTGCTACTACATTGGCTTTACCCGGGTGGTAACGAATTTCACATTCGTAGTCATTGAGTAGCTCGACCCACCGTCGTTGTCTCATGTTGAGCTCCTTTTGGTTGAAGATGTGCTGGAGGCTTTTGTGGTCGGTATAGATGGTGCTCTTTGTACCATACAGATAGTGTCTCCATATCTTTAGGGCGAACACGACCGCTCCTAGCTCGAGGTCGTGCGTGGTGTAGTTGACTTCGTGTGTCTTCAGCTGCCTTGAGGCGTAGGCGATGACCTTACCTCGTTGCATCAGAACACAGCCGAGCCCCTGATTGGATGCATCGCAATATACTATGAATTCTTCTGTCCCTTCGGGGAGGGACAGTATCGGCGCGGTGCACAAGGCTCGCTTCAGGGCTCGGAATGCCTTCTCTTGTTTTTCTTCCCAGTCAAAGGCCACGCCCTTCTGGGTCAATGCCGTAAGAGGCTTCGCAATCCGAGAGAAATTCTGAATGAATCTTCGGTAGTAGCCAGTGAGGCCTAGAAATTGGCGAATTTCTGTAGGCGTCTTCGGTGCTGACCAGTTCTCAATGACTTTAATCTTGGATGGGTCCACGTGGATTCCTTCTTTGCTAACCACGTGTCCTAAGAATTCGACTCTTCGGATCCAAAATTCGCACTTTGAGAACTTTGCGTAAAGCTTCTCCGATCGTAGAGTTTCCAGGACCTGTCGCAGATGATTGCTATGCTCTTCCTCACTTCTAGAGTAGATAAGTATATCATCAATGAAGACGATGGCGAACTGATCCAAGTAAGGACGGCATACTCTATTCATCAAGTCCATGAAGACTGCGGGCGCATTGGTTAGTCCGAACGGCATCACTACGAACTCGTAGTGCCCGTAACGAGTCCGGAAGGCTGTCTTCGGAACATCCTCCTCGAGCACTCGCAACTGGTGATACCCGGACCTTAGATCAATTTTGGAAAAGTAACTCGCCCCTTGCAGTTGATCAAATAAATCGTCTATACGAGGAAGGGGATAACGGTTCTTGATTGTCAGCTTGTTGAGTTCTCTGTAGTCGATGCACATGCGGAACGATCCGTCCTTCTTCTTTACGAACAAGACTGGTGCTCCCCAGGGTGAGAAGCTTGGTCTTATAAAGCCCTTGCTGAGCAGTTCGTTAAGTTGGCCGGATAGTTCTTGCATCTCAGCAGGCGCTACACGATAGGGCGATTTAGCTACGGGGGTAGCTCCTGGAATTAAATCGATTCTGAACTCGACTTGACGTTTGGGAGGTAGGCCTGGCAGTTCCTCTGGAAAGATGTCAGGGAAGTCGCACACGACGGGGAAATCTTTGAGTTCTTTCGTTTTCCGGCTCGTGTTGACAACGTGTGCAAGGAATGCGCGATATTCCTTGCGCAAGTATTTCTGAGCTTGAATGCTCGAGATGATGCGAAGGCTCGTACTGGGTTTGTCTCCGTAGATCATCAATGTTTCATTGTTGGGTAAGTTCAAACGGATGGCTTTGTCGAAACACAGAATGTCGGTATGGTGGAGACTCAACCAGTCCATACCTATGATGACATCAAAGCTCTTGATCGCTACTGGTATGAGATCGATAGGAAACGAATGATTATCTAGCGTGAGGGTACAACCTATGTAGATTTCGTTAGAACTTTCCGTCTTGTCGTTAGCCATTTCTACGACGAAGGTTTCTTTCAGTGATTGCGGTGATTGTTTGAGTAAGTGTTTAAAGTTTTGATTTACGAAACTTCTTTCTGCCCCACTATCGAATAGGATACAAGCATAAGAGTTATCAAGAAGGAACGTACCCGTGACTACGGTGGGGTCTGCTACAGCCTCATTATGGCCAATAGCAAGTAGTCTACCTGCTCCTCCCGCATTGCCAGCCTTTGGACATTTCTTTTGAAATGTCCGACTTCGCCACAGCCATAGCAGGCCTGGCTCGCTCCCGAACTGGGAATTTGGGAAATAGGTTTGGGAGGTGCTCTGCAGAACCGGATGGTGTGGCCCTTCTGGTCGCAATTGGTGCAGTGCATTTCACGGCATGGGCCGTTATGATGGAAGGCGCACTTATCGCACTTGGGTAGATTCCCTGCATATGTTTTGGCGGGCACAGGGGCAGTAGGAGTAGTGGCAGCATGGACAGCCACTATTTGATGGTTATTGGAAGAGGATTTAACTGATTTCCCCTTCTTTCGATCTCCCCGTTTTCTC
This sequence comes from Lactuca virosa, assembly GCF_052849685.1. Lineage (NCBI taxonomy): Eukaryota > Viridiplantae > Streptophyta > Magnoliopsida > Asterales > Asteraceae > Lactuca > Lactuca virosa. Next base: position 313,518,867 of record NC_136428.1, on the reverse strand, counting down.
TTGTTGTCGGAGGCGTGAGTTGGAGCAGTAGTGATGGTTGTAGTTGTTGATGGAGCACGGGGAACTTCATGATTGATAAGCATTTGGGCCAACTCCTTGGCACTTTCAAAGGTCGTTGGTCTTGATGATAGAACGTTCCCACGATACGGAGGCACTAGGCCCCCGATGTATCGCTCAATCTTCTTGGCTTCCGAGGGGATCATGTTAGGGCATAGAGCTACCAGCTCGCAGTACCGGTTTGTGTAAGCTACTATATCGGAACCCTGCATTTTGAGACTCCAGAGTTCCTCTTCCAATTTCTGAATTTCTCCCTTTGGGCAGTACTCTGTCATCATTAGGTCTTTCAGTGTATCCCAACCCATGGCATTAGCTGCTACCAGGGAGAGGGCTTTGACATGGCCATTCCACCATGTTAGGGCTCTTTGGGTAAGGGTACAAGTAGCAAACTTTATCTTGCTCCCTTCGGGGCAGGAGCACATTTCGAATACTGCTTCGGTTCTTTCGAACCATTGGGTTAGGGCAAGGATTCCCCCGGTCCCGTTGAAGTAGGTAGGCTTGCAACTGATGAAATCCTTGTAGGTGCATTCCCGAGCACGGGGGTGGGTTTCACCCTGGCTAGAGTTAGTGTCCATTCCACCTCCACTGGCACCACCAGAATTGACTTGCGCCAGAGCGGCGGTCACGGCTGCAGTCACGACTGTTTGGAACAACACCGGGTCGAACTGCGGAGGAACCGGCGGTGTAGGTGGTGGTGGTGGAGCTTGAGTTGCGGGAGTTCTCCTGGTTGGACGCTTGCGAGGCGGCATCCTGTACTGAAAGGTTACAAAAACGATGATAATAGTAAGAATCGATTTGTAAACATGATAAGAGTGTTTCTTGGATTAACTCTCTATAGTCTAACAAACAAAGGGAAATGTACTGCTAGGTTAGGGACACCCAAAAGTACAACTTCCCCATTGATTAGATACTGCCAATATTACTGGTATTACTGATGTATAATGAGTTCGGGAAAGGAAATGACCTAGCAGGAGGTCTTACATCAAACCATCATGGAAAATGTTGGCAGTTTAGTAGTCCAGTTAGAGTACTTCCAAAGTTAGGAATGTTTACAGGCATGTACTCTATTGACTATAGAAAGAAGGCTATTCCTTAATCAAAAGAGAGGGATGAGTTGGCATCTTTTACTGGCGGCGGGGATCCTTTGGGGCAAACCCTAAGATCAGCCAGTTGGCGCACAACTCCCTGAAGATGTTGCTCGTGCGTCCTCTGACGTGCTCGGAGTTCCATGACTTCCGCTCGGGATGCGGTTATGCCATTTACGCGAGAATAGGGAAAGAAAATTGATAGGCGCTAATCTATGATACTTATAAGATGATCGTTATTAGTCGACCCAATATTTGCATAGTGCATACCAATTACATGTAATCGAAGCAGAATAGACCTTCGAATAAGTGACCCTAACTCCAAGCCCACAGTCAAACAAGAACAGGAAATGAAGCAAAGGTCACAGATTCTAAGTCTATAACGCCTTAGTCACATGTAACCGTGGTGTATCCACTTAGCAACTATTGCCCTACTAGTAACGACCCTTTTAGTTCTCACATATGTTGTAACTAGAATGCAGAATACTCCTATAGTATTCTTGTTCTGATGTTCTTGTAGCAGTATTGGTAAGTTTTAGACTTGTTGCAACACCACAACCATTCTTAGGCACATGCTAGCCACTCCTAGAAAAATGTAGTTGATCAGGCTACATCCGCCAAGTTTTGGCCATATGTCTCTAAGCCTAACTGTGCTGTTCAACAATCTTAATACTTTTGTTCTGTTCTAGTATGATACTGACCCTTTGTATGAATGAATGTATATATATACTTAGTTAAATATTTTATTATTTAAAAGTATATATTCTTGTTCAGAGTGTTTTAGTCCCGATGTGTTTATATTTTGTATATCTTTTATGGGTTGATATACTTGATTCACTATAAACAGTGCTCTGATACCAATCTGTCACACCCCAAAACCGAGAACGGCGGAATACGTTCTGGGGTGGAGGACGTCATGTACAGTATCATAACAAAGCATAATACTAAAGACAAGCAACAACATCCATTGCATTAAGATAATAATTGTAATACAAACGTGTTAAGTACAAATGTTAGACACCAAAAATACAATCAAAATAAAGTGGAGTCTTATGTGTGCTCCGTCTTCTCAAAAGCTGCATCCGTACCTGTCTACTGATGACCTGAGAATACAAGTTATTTTGAAAACGTTTATCAGCATAAAGCTGGTGAGTTCATAAGTATTTAGTGTCATTTCCTGTATAAAATATTCACAATTATACACTGTAAAAGTAAGTTTCGGTGTTCGAAAATAGCATGGGCCCTAGAAAACCCTATGTTTTCCAGAAAAAGTAGTCTTCACCAAGACCCGATGGTTTGTTTGTTCCTTTGATAATGTACAAGTTTTTTCCAGTAGTTATTTGTTTGAAAATATAGATTGACTTTATCCATGTATAATAATGAGAAAAATGTTTTACCCCAACAGTATCACTGTCGGCCATATGTAATGAAATGCAGGCTCCAGGTAGTATTAAATGTACAATACTCCTCAGGGAGTCTGTTGCCTTTAATTTTTAAAGTATTAATTAAAGGTTTGAATTTGAACTCGTACGTAACCATGCTGATTGACGATCGAATCCCTTTGACCCTCCGAGTCATATGTAGTGATGTGACATTTTGTCACCCCTGGGCCTAGACGGCTCGGACTGTAGCTAGCAGTCGGGATATGGGAGTGTCTGTCCCGTATAGATCTATACACATAATGCCCGCTCTCCCTCCAGGAGACTCTGGTTACGCGGTGATAGCACAAAGATGTGTCGTATCGAGAAATAGTGTGTCACATTCTATTTTAGTAAGTTCTCTTGTATAGTATGTAGTGTTCTCTTTGTATAGTATATAATGTTCTCCTTGTATAGTATATAGTGTTCTCTTGTATAGTACATAATGTTCTCCTTGTATAGTATATAGTGTTCTCTTGTATAGTACATAGCATGTATTGACTCACGACTGAACTGACTCTAGTAGCTGTCATGGCAATAGTAGTACTGAGTAGTATCCCTTAACTATACCTATTATAGTTAAATAGTATTGTTGGTTGCATGTCTTTGATATCCAAAGGCATTGAACTGATATGAAAACTTTTATATCTGACACAAATATATGAGATATATAACTAAGAATTCAACGAGAGTCGTACTAATAACAAAATACCCTAAGCCCACAATCAAACAAGAACAGGAAGTAAGGTGAGTTATTAGTCCTAAGTCCTTAAAGTCTTACTTATATAAATATATTGGTGTAGATATGGTTTGGGAATAAAAATAGTTTAAAAGAATTTTCGAAAATAGTTTTATAGTGATTTAACACGAAAATGAATTTGGTAAGCATTTGAAAACAGTTTAATTGGCTATATAGTTGAAAATATAGAAAATCCCTTTTTGGTGGTAAAAACAGTTAATAGTGTAGAAAATCCTTTTGGTTGCAAGTTATAATTCACATGCGATTGTTACTATAACTTATTTGGTTCAACTTGTATTCTTCCCCATAAAACAGTTAAAAACATTTAAAAAGGTTCATTTAGGGGTATGAACTCACCTGTAGTGAGTGAAGTGGATGGAAACGCCGGGTAGGATGCTAGGTGTCAAGTGAGGACTTGAACACACACACGGATCCTATGTAACATGTAGTGATGTATAAAGTATCTAATTAGTTGTGTAATCACTAATTAAGTGAGTAAAGGCACTTCAATGTAGAAAACACTTGGCTTCAAGTGTTAGGAGTGCTAAAGGTTGCATCTAAGGAGTGTATGGCCTCACTATGGAGTTTACACTTCACTTGGCCACACTTAAGTGTGTTTACGGTTGGGAGACCATTTCCCCCATGAGTTTATGGTCGTAAACTCATGGAAATGGTGATTTTGTGTGTCTAAAGGTCTCATGCATCACAAGGAAAGTTCCTAGGATCAGTTCAAGGGCTTGGGAAGTGATTAGGGTTCAATTGGGCACTCCCTTGGAGTTTACGGTCATAAACTCTAGGGTTTACGGCCGTAAACCTTGACCACTTCAACCATTTCATGTTTTAGAGTCCCAAGCTCATCTACACTAGTTTCTATTTCATCAAACAAGCTAAGGAAGGGTTTAGGGGCATCAAAACACCATTTGAGATGTTTACGGTTTTGGGTTTACGGTTTTTGAGTGTTCAAGAACCGTAAACTCAAGTTTATGGCCAAAAAGTCATGATCTTGGGTTCCTTAGTCCATGCATGCAAGTATCTAAGCTATATCTAAGCATTAGAGAAGGTTTGGAAGTGTTTTGGGGCTTCAAAACCCTCATATAGGAGTTTACGGTTTTGGGAGGCTCCCCAAACCGTAAACACATACATGTTGGGGTATTTGGATGATCCAACTCGAAATAGCATGAATACTAAGCTAGAAAATTCAAGTTAGGAAGATTACCTTTGAATTTTGAGGCTTGAAAGTGGTGTTCTTGAGCCAAACCCGATTTTAGAGAGAGAAAGTAGAGAGAGAAAGCTCCAAGGTGGGGAAAAGACTCTAAAGGTGGACACTCCTCCTTTATATATGGCTGCCTAGTGGGAACCCACCCTACACTGTCATTTAAACGGAGCTAAATGTTTTTACCCGGTAAACTAACCGTAACCCGACTTAGTTGTTTTTATTCCGTCATTAAATATATATTATTTTAATAACTCAAAATAAATTATTTTAATAAATAAAAGTTAACGGAAAATTTTAATAGAACTAACTTTTATTAACGGAAACGGGTTACAGTGACGGAGTAAAGTTCGGGTTGTCACAACAATCCTAAATCAAAATTGTCATAATAAAAGCACTCATCATGTTGATAGAATAACAATATCAATATATAATATCAATAACACAAAACATTAATAAATGGTATAAATTACATATAATTAATGAAATGCTGTCTGAACATGGCTTCAATGTTATTATGCAATGCTGTCACACCCCAAAACCTGAACGGCGGAAACGTTCTGGGGTGGAGGACTTCATGTACGGTATCACAGCAAAGCATAATAGTAAACAAGCAACAACATCCATTGCATTAATAGAATAATTTTAATACAAGCGTGTTATGTATAGTTTGTAAGACACCAAAATGAATGATCAAAATAAAGATGAGTCTTGTATGTGCTCCATCTTCTCAAAAGCTTCATCTGTACCTGTCTACTAATTACCTGAGAATACAAGTTATTTGAAAGAGTTTATCAGCATTAACGCTGGTGAGTTCATAAGTATTTAGTGTCATTGCTTGTATGAAAATGTTTGTAACAACATAATGTAAATGCTCATAGTTGTTTGTAACTGTTTGTAAATGTTTGAACTCCCTAGAAAATCCTATATTTTCTACTAAAATGCAGTCTTCTACCAAGACTCGACTGTTTGTATGTTTGTTCCTTTATGAATGCAAAAGTTTTCCCTGGTGAAACTATCATCATAAAAATATAGTTTAAGTCATTGTTTACGTGAGATGATCACAAAATACATGTAATAGGGAAAAATCATGTTTTACCTCAGCAGTGACACTGCTGGCTATAAAGTGATAAAAATGCAGACTCCAGGTAGTATTAAATGTACAATACACCTCGGGGAGCCTGTTTGCCTTTAATACTTACTCGGTTAATTAAAGGTTTAAATGTGAACTCGTATGTAACCATGCTGATCGACGACTGAATAAATGATGACCCTTCGGTGTCATACGTAGTGAGGTGGCATTTTATCACCCCTTGGCCTTATCGGCTAGGACTGTAGCTAGAAGTCGGGGTGTGGGAGTGTCTGTCCCGTATAGATCTATACACACAATGTCCGCTCTCCCTCCAGGAGACTCTGGTTACAAAGTGATACAACAATGTAGTATTGTATCGAGAAGTAGTATGTCACATTCTATTTATCGTATTCATATGTTTGTATAGTAAGCCATAGGGTAGTAATGTTTTCTCTGTACTAGTATGTAGTATATCCTCTTGTATAGAGTATAGTATGTTCTCTTGTATAGTGCATAGTAGGTATTGTTTCTCATTATAGTATGTAATGACTCATAATGTACTGGCTCTTGTCTGTGTCGTTAGTAGTAGTAATAGTGAGTAGTAATCTCTTAACTATACCTATTATAGTTAACTGGTAATGTTGTTTGTATGCCTTTGTTGCCCAAAGGTATTGAACTGGAGTGAAAGCTTTTATATCCAAACACATATATACGATATATAACTAAGGTTTCAACGACATTCGGACAAATAACAGGATACCCTAAGTCCACAACCAAACAAGGAACAGGAAATAAGGTGAGCTATCAGTCCTAAGTCCTTCAAACCTTACTTATATAAATATATTTGTATAGATATGATTTTGACAATAATGTAAGTATAAAAGAGTTTGATAAAGGATTTAGTATTTAAAAGAGTTTAATAAAATGTTTTGAAGTGTTTGAAATCCATAAGTTTGATAACAATATAAAAGTAATAGAAAACCTTTCTGTTTGTTCTAGTTATTAATCACATGTCATTAATACAATAACTAGAAGAATTTAACTTGTATCCCCCCCCCCTAAAGCATTTAAAATCAATTAAAAGGTTGATTAAGGGGTATGAACTCACCTGCAGTGAGTGGTTTGGATGGAATTGCTGGATAGGATGCTAAGTGTCAAGTGAAGACTTGAGCACACACGGATCCTATGTAACATATAGTAACACATATATGTATTTAATTAGTGTTTAAGCAACTAATTAAGCAAGCAAAGACACCCTAGGACATGGAAAACACTTTGATTCAAGTGTTAAAAGTACATAGGGTTGCATCTAGGGGTTGTTGGGCCTCTCATTGGAGTTTACGGCCCAAATGGTAAGGCCCGTGACTTTACGGCCCATGGGTTTACGGCCCAATGGGTTTACGGCCGTAAACTCATGGCATCATGTTTCATTTTGTGTGTTTAAGGTCCTACAAGTTTCCAGGAAGGGTTCTAGACTAAAGACCAAGTCTTAGGAAGGATTTAGGGTCCATATGCACCCAATTTTAGGGTTTACGGCCAAGGGAGATTGCCTTGGCCGTAAACACCCTCCTGGACATGATTTCTTGGTGTTTAAAGAGTGATTCTAGCATATAACAAGCTAAGGGTAGTGTACTTACGTAGTAGAAGCTTGAGAGAGTGGTTAGAGCCCAAAAACACTAGTGTGTGTTCTTGGTGTTCTTGGTGAAATGAAGAACACTTGAAGATCTACCCAAAAGAAGAGCTTTCATGGAGGAAATCAAGGGTGAATCAAGAAGAATAGATGTATTAACTCATGTAGGGAAGGATTCACTTACATTTTTGAAGATTTGGAGTAAAACCTCAAGATCCTTGGGAGAGAATTTCGAGTTCTAGGCTTGGAAAAGTGAAAAGTGGCTGAAAAATGCCTAAGGGTCGTATATATAGCATGGAGTTTACGGCCAACATGTGTTTACGGCCGTAAACCCATGACCCTTGGCCGTAAACTCCTCTTTTGAGGGTTTATGGCTTGGTTGATGGGTTACAACTTCACTTGGCACTTTCGTTCACTTATTCCTTGATGTACTAAACTCAGAATGCTCAAATAGACTCTAAATAGCGCTAAAAGTTAGTAGGAAAAGGTCTAACTTTGATTGGATTGAATGGTTTGTACGAGATTGAAATTTCGGGTTGTCACAAATGCGCATGTGCATATAAATGAATCAGCATTCTGATTTTTGGGACCCATTCCTTCAATCATGCCAATGCATGCTGTTCTGAACACTTGAGGATCACCCCCGCTTCATACATCTTTTTTGAACTTCAAAATTTTAAATACACAGTAAATAACAAATAAATAAAGTTGTATTTCATCAAATATACATTCATTATTTGATGTTTATTGAGAATTACCAAAGTCTTGCAGAGACGATTTCTTTCTCAGATTCTGACCCCAATACTACAAATATCCAACTCAAAATCTCTAATGCGAGATCATCTAACGAACGGTGACTTTTAGTATTCGACATTCTACTAACAAAATAGACATTGGAGTAGTTGATTTCAATTCCTTTTTTAAAAAATAAGCGTAACTATGAAAAAACAGTGTAACAGGGTATGGAAAAAAACTTACCTTATGATGATCTGGTCGCGAGGAGTACAGGAGTGTCTATTATCCGAGAAAATTGATTTTAAGAACGATTACCCTTCGACGATTTGGCGGTTTTAGTGTTTGTATGAAGATTTATCGTCCGGAAAAGTTGAGAAGTTCTGAATGGTTGAAGAACTGATAACGCCAGTGTGACGTCAGAGGTATGATGGCGCCTTAATGCTTTAGAGTGAAAAAATACCAAAGTGCCCTTGAAATCATTCCAAATATGTGAATACTAAGGATATTAGTGTCAAAACACATTATTCAAATATTATAACCTTTTATAGGTAACAATTGAATTTTGATTGTTGAAATGGAATTGTAATTTTGATTGTTGAAAAGAAAAAGACAAAAATAACATATATATCATAATCTATAATGTATTACATTAGTGTGTGTGTGTGTGTGTGTATATATATATATATATATATATATATATATATATATATATATATATATATAAGCACAAAAGAGTTAGCAATAGGAACTTTTTGGGCATTAAGATCTTTGCCACATTTTTTTGGTAACTTTGACACTTTTGGCCCTTGGAAACAATACTTTTACATTTTGGTAAAAAAACACAAAAAAAAACTTTAGATTTTTGCCATCATTTTCTTAGCCACTTTGACAATTTTAGTCCTTATTGTAAAAAATTATACATTTTGCACATTATACACGAAAAACATTTTGGTTTTTTCCACAATTCTTTAGCCACTTTGATACTCTTGGGCTTTACAGTCCATATTTTTACATTTCGACATAAAAAACACAAAAAAAACATCCCGGGGCGAAGCCCGTGCTTTCTTCCTAGTATACATTTATGTATTGATATTAAACCAAATTACAAATTAACTTCATCTGAAATAAAAACATTAAACCCAAAAACATCTAGTCATTATCTTCTTCTTCCTCTTCTTCTTCATTGCTCGATATACTATACTCATAACTACCCTCACTTTCAGGAATACCATCATCATCGTCCTCATGAATTTCACCTTCTTCAGCAATATTATTTTCATTATCTGAACCGTTGCTTGACATTTCGTGATCATCATAATTGTATGTATCGGCTGCACTTCGTATAATGATTTCATTTGATTCAACTTCATCTTCTTGGAAAGCAACGTATTTCTGAGGATGATTTTCATCGGTCCAACCACGAGGTTTAACTTTAAATACAACCCACTAGTCCGACTTGTTTGTTTTCGAACTTGGGTAAGGAATGTAACACACTTGAGTGGCTTGCATGGCTAAAAATATGGCTCGAACTTGTTGTATTTTCTTTTGACGTTTATCTTGACCAAGTTATATTGTTTGTGAACCTTAACTCCTGTGTTAGGTGTTGGATCGTACCAATGACATTTAAACAAAACTGTGGTTTTAATTGGGTAACCAGGGTACTCGACTTCTAAAATTTCCACTACCTTACCATAATAATAACCTACTTGGCTACTAACACACAATCCGCTATTGGTTGTTGATTTGTCAAACTATGAGCTTTTGTGTGAAACTTGTAACCATTGACAAAGTATACACTATATAATTTCACTTTTTTGAATGGCATTTTGGGAAGGTCAGATATATACTTGTTGTTTATCGGGATCTTACGTGCCTATATGAAAAATGGTAAAACACTTAAATAGAGTTAATTATAACCATAACAAAAAATAATAAATTTTAAAAAATACAAAAATAACACTCACATAGTTTTGAAACCATACTGGAAAGTTCTTCTCAACTTCAGCTGCAAGGACCTGTTCATCCATATCCCCCATAAGTTCATTCAAATTTTCTTCAAATATTTTGTATCACCAGTTGAATAACATTTTGAAGTTACTATGAATGTAATAAACAAAATCATGCATGTTAATGTTATTAATTCATAGCAATTACACAACAAATGATTATTATAATTAAAAGTGATGCATATGTTACGTGCCTGATGTAATGCTTGATCTTATCTTTGTTAAGGAGTATGTAAGTTTAGGCAGCATGCACTTCCTCATCAGACATCGTTCTATTCGTGAATCTTCCATAATGACGCCCAGGATATGAAAACATATCTAACATGTCATTGTTAGCATCCGCTTTCTCATCTCCTCCTCCATCATCATTTCGAGGAAATTTTCTATTACGTGTGGGGACACCAGTCTCGAAATAATGAGAGCAAAATATAGATGCTTCACGTAGCAAGTACGCGTTAACAACGGACCCTTCCACTCGAGCTTTATTTTTCATATCTTTTTTCAACTGATTTAGATACCTATAGTGAAGATTATTTAAATCAGCTTACAAAAATAGCAACATACATTTTGATGTACCATACAAACCTTTCAAATGGATACATCCACCGATATTGGACAGGACCGGCTATCTTCGCTTCGTATGGCAAATGTACTGGTAAATGGTCCATGGAGTTAAAAATACCAGGGACAAAGATGGTCTTTGATTTACATAGTATTATTGGGATCTCGGTTTCAATCATTTCCATGTCTTTTGTTGTGATTGATGTTGCTGTTAATGTTTTGAAGAAAATACTCAACTCTATTAATGCTTCCCACACTTGTTTTGGCAACATCTCACGAAATGCAATTGGCATCAATCTTTTCATAAAAACATGACAATCATGGATTTTCATTCCGAACAGTTTACACCCTGTTAAATCAACACACCTCCCCAAATTAGAAACATAACCATCGGGGAAACGCAATTTCTCCACCCATTGGCATATGGATTTCTATTGATTCTTGTCCAGAGTGTAATATGCTCTTTCATTATCTTCGACTCCTTTTCTCTTCCTACAATAGAGCTTCAGATCTCTTCTGGCTGCAACATTGTCCTTCGTCTTCCCTTTGACATTCATTACAATGTAAAAAAAGTTTTCAAATACATTTTTCACAATATGCATAACATCAAAATTATGTCTAATGAGGTTTGTTTTCCAATATGGTAAATCCCAAAATATGATTTTCTTTTTCCAACCATGATCGCCACATCTATTGTTTACATCATCAGCATTTAGTTCAGTCACTTTTACCAAACCTAATTGTTCAATCTCCCTTAAAGTTTGTTCCTCGTTCTTACTTGGAGGAGGACCTTCTATCACCTCACGATTCTTCTTGAACTTATTTTTATCCTTTCTATATGGGTGATTTACCTGTAGAAATCTTCTATGGCAGTCAAACCATGACATCTTATTACCATTCTTTAGTCTGAATACATATGTATGTTTCCTACAATGAGGACATGTTAGTTTACCTGCTATAGACCATCTGGACAGCATTGCATATGATGGAAAATCGCTTATTGTCCACATCAAAGCTGCTCTTAGATGGAAATTTTGTTTTAAAGATATACCATATGTTACTATGCCTTCTTCCCATAATTGCTCCAACTCTGCAACAACTGGTTGCAAAAATACATCTATTTTATGCTTAGGGTTTGACGGTCCTGGCACAAGTGCGGTCAAAAACATGTAAGGCTCTTTCATGCACATAGAAGGTGGCAAGTTATAAGGTGTTATAATAATAGTCCAAGATGAATATTGTTTTCAAAATGCTCCATGTGGTGCAAACCCATCTGTACTTAGGCCTAATCTTACATTACGTACTTCTGCTGCAAATGAAGGATGACTTTTGTCAAAGTGCTTCCAAGCTTCTGAATCGGATGGATGACACATTAATCCAACATCATGTGCATGATTCTCGGAGTGCCATCGCATGGAAGCGGTTGTGGCTTGTGAAGCATATAGTCTCTTCAACCTTGGAGTCAAAGGAAAGTAATGCATTTTCTTGAAGGATACACGAGAACATCTGGCCAAATTTTTTTATCGTTTGTACCTATCCGCATTGTAGAATTTGTACCGATAAAGATCTTTGTCTTGCCTCTAATATATCATACATCCAGACCTACAGCAGTCAATCATCTCCATAGGCAAACCTAGTGCTTGTATTAACTTTTTGCTCTCGTATAAACTACCTACCATATTATTCTCCTCTGTTAACACATCATTTATCAACTAGCAGATAGCATCATAACTTTGCTCAGGTATGCGATTCTCTGATTTTATATTCAATAGTCTAGCTACAGCAAATAGTTGTGTCACTTTTTTACATCCAGGCCACAATTCTTTATCGGCTGCATCTAGCATATCAAAGAATTTTTTATCTAGTGCATTTGGCTCCTCTTCAGGATCACTATTATTTAAATCAGGAGCCATTGCATCTATGACCATTTTTCTATAAGAACATGCACCTTCACTAAAATTTGTGTTTGAATCATCCACTCCTAAAAACATATTGTCATCATCAATTGATGTTTCGTCATGTTTATCCCAACACCAATATTCCTCAACAAAACCAAACTTGTACAAATGATGCTTAACAGTATGAACTTTTGTATATGGTATGTTACGACATTTTATTCATGGGCATTTGATTTTATCTTCATCCATGAACCTATGTTGAATGGTAGCAAAATCTATAAAAATTTTCACTCCTTGTACGAAAGCAAGCGATATACAACTACTACTATCTTTTCTTTCATACATCCATTTTCTACTTGGATTGTTCATTGTCTTAAATCTGTAAAGTATAAATTTAAATAACACAATATTAATTGTATGTTCATTAATGTTGATTTGAATTCATATATGACATTTGAAGTAAATATATAGTTACCATACAAACATCGCAAAGGTACCTTAACAACGACTCGTTTCACAAAGCTAATGACTGAATGCTGAACAAATCTTCAAAGTTTTCTAATTTGAATGGTTGAATAACTTTTATTATTGGATAAAGGCATGGAATATTAATAGAATGGTTTAATTGAGATCGACACTTGCAGAACACATATTCAAACAAAGTATATATCGATTAGGGTACCTTCAACAACCCTTGATTTCAATGTGTTGGATGGATACTAGGTCGTATTATTGGGTCGATATTATTCAATACCAGGTTAAAACCCATGTAGTATACGGGTAATTATAAATTTAAATAACATTCATAATAAATATAGATATAGATCTACTTAAAATATAAATTCTATATATACAGTTTTTTCTTTAATAACGACTTGATTAAACACTTTTTTTTATTTCCATAGCAAAAATGGTGCCTTCACGTTAGAGATTGCAAATAGACCAAAGTGCCCTTGAAATCTATCCAACTAGGCCACAAAAAACTTTTGGTTAGTAAAATGAAAAAGACAAAAATAACATACATATCAAAACTAACATATATATATTAACATTTAATAAAGTTATAAGTATGTATTTCCATTACACCAGAATAAACATACAATATGCATCACTAATTGTGTGAATCAAACAACAATCATATATATAACTACTCCAAACTAATGTCAAACATCCTATCAAAATTAACAAAACATGCATCCCACAAAAAAATATCACAATTCAACAACCAAGTGCAGTGATACATAAAAAATTTTCCATAACTGCTCACAGAAGGTTGCTTTTCACAACTTGTATGTAAGTCATGGAATTTTATCTGCTTTGATCTCCTTACCAAGTGGTTTTGAACCTTGTTACAGGTATGCCTTAGATTCCAACTTCTTCTAGTATTAAAGTAGGCATTATTTAACATGATCAGAGCTTTTTGCTTCCTTTCAATGCCTTAGGCCATCAACATCATTCCCAGAATGAAGATCGCATCCAACTGCCCCTGATCGGCTGCATTTTGAAGCAACTGTTTCGCTGCAATTTCTTCCCCTATCGAAAAATACTTAGCCTAAAATACAATAAGTAATCATACAATTTTAAAAATAAAAATATAGAAAACTAATTGAATTCGTAATTATCCGATTGCTTAAAAAAAGAGTATGATTCCATCGTTGAAGAGTATGTGTGGGTTGTTTAACTTTCTGCATTTGCTTATGACTTCATACTGTTGAATACTTAATGGACGAAACCTTAATCGATTTGTGTCTATGATTTTATATATTGCGTCTGATGTTACAGAATCCCTAAATAGTTCGCAACTTTAATTCACAAATCAACAAAAGTAATCTATTAAACACTAAATTAAATATGTATATAAGTATAATATAAGTAATGAACATCATACTTACAATAACTGGAACTTAAATGCATCGATTGGTGAAGTTGCTCCAACCGTAGTTACTATTTTTTCGATCAAGTGCGACGGCAAAGCAGTAATTTTTGTTCCTTGTTGTCTTGTTTGCTTTCTTTCTGATGAACAACTCGTTGCCATTATGTTGAACTGCATCGAGTGTGATTCAAATTATATAACAACAATGATTTTAGGGTTTATTGATCAACGTGCCGGAATTTTGATTGTTGGGAATGGAATGTATATGATCAATCGCCGATAAACTGAAACGACGGGATAAGTCTGACTAAAAATTATGGCGCCTAAGTGTTTACACTATGAATTCACATAATTTCCCTTTAACGTACAAAGGTTACTACGTAAATAGTTAGGGTATTTTTGTCAATACATACGGACATTTTTGTAAATAAATTGACATTCTAAATTTAAAAAGATGAAGTTAACTAAAATTATTGATTAAATTCAGAGAGACGAATTTAATTAAAATTATTGACATAAGTAGGATTCGAACCTGCGACTTCGGGTAGGAAGAAAGACGCGTTTGCGAGAAAAACTAAATTAACTTCCGTTTCTTCTAATTGAAAAACCATAATATTGTGTTCATTAATATTGCAGCCCATATGTCATCCATGGACACCATAAGCCATTACAATGTTAACCAATTGCCCATATGTCATCCATATACACCATAAATCACTACCATGTTGACCAATGGCCCATATGTCATCCATGGACACCATAAGCCAATACCATGTTGACCAATGGCCCATATGTAATCCATGTACACCATAAGCCATTACCATGTTGACCAATGGCCCATATGTCATCCATATACACCATAAGCCACTACCATGTTGACCAATGGCCCATATGTCATCCATGGACACCAGAAGCCACTACCATGTTGACCAATAGCCCAAATGTCATCCATATACACCATAAGCCACTACCATGTTGACCAATGACCCATACGTCATCCATATGTAATCCATGGACTCCATAATCCACTATCGTGTTGACCAATGGCCCATATGTCATCCATGGACACCATAAGCTATTACCATGTTGACCAATGACCCATATGTCATCCGTGGACACCATAAGCTATTACCATGTTGACCAATGACCCATATGTCATCCGTGGACACCATAAGCCATTACCATGTTGACCAATGGCACATATGTCATCCATATACAACATAAGCCACTGCCATGTTGACCAATGGCCCATATGTCATCCATGGACACCATAAGCCACTAACATGTTGACCAATGGCCCATATGTCATCCATATACACCATAAGCCACTACCATGTTGACCAATGACCCATACGTCATCCATATGTAATCAATCGACACCATAAGCCACTACCATGTTGACCAATGGCCCATATGTCATCCATATACACCATAAGCCACTACCATGTTGACCAATGGCCCATATGTCATACATGGACACCATAATCCATTACCATCTTGACCAATGACCCATACGTTATCCATATGTCATCCATGGACACCATAAGCCATTACCATGTTGACCAATGGCACATATTTCATCCATAGACACCATAAGCCACTTCCATGTTGACCAATGGCCCATATGTCATCCATGGACACCATAAGCCACTACCATGTTGACTAATGGCCCATATTGTTGTATAAGGTGTCTAAGTCTATAACTATATTTGGTATGAACTTGACCTGACCCGGCATGGTCCATTTGGGTTGCACTTCACCTAACAATTTGTATGGATATACCTTTGAGAATAAGATGTTTATGATCTATTAATATATTATAGGTTATAATATATTAAAATGAAATCATATTATTTAATTAGCATTGATCAAGAATTGATTTTGGAATTTATTTAAAGATCAAAAGAGGCTAATTAAATATGGACTCTTTCATATATATGGATTGGGCTAAGATTTATTTAGGATGGGCTAAGAGTATATGGAAGTCCATGGATAGTCCATGGAGCTCTTAACCCATGGATCCTAGGTAAATGAAGAGTCATGGGTATTAGGGTGTAACCCTAATCCTCCATACTATATAAAGAGGGCCTTGGTTCTAGAATTGGCACTAGTGTGTGTGAGAAACAAGGGTGGGCCGATTTTAGCAAGCATCATATTCTCTCAAGTATTTCCAAGTTGTTTTGGGTGATTTGTGACACAACTTGAGGCATCCACACTATTGGTGCTAGGCTCTAAAACTCCAAGCAATCAACCACAAAAGAAAGGTATGTTATTCTACTTAAAGTTTTGTATTACAAGTACCCCATAACATGCTAGTTAGGTTGTAAAACCTTGGAAATCAAATTTGCATGTATTTTAGAGAAAACATATATCCAAGGTTTTTAGGGTTGCATGTACACCATAGGAGTGTTAGTATGCTCAAAACCCAACACATATGTCATCCATATACACCATAAGCCACTACCATGTTGACCAATGACCCATACGTCGTCCATATGTAATCCATGGACACCATAAGCCACTACCATGTTGACCAATGGCCCATATGTCATCCATATATACCATAAGCCACTACCATGTTGACCAATGGCCCCTACGTCATCCATATGCCATCCATGGACATCATAAGACATTACCATGTTGACCAATGGGCCATATGTCATCCATAGACACCATAAGCCACTACCATGTTGACCAAAGGCCCATATGTCATCCATATACCATGTTGACCAATGACCTATATGGCATCCATATGTCATCCTTGGACACCATAATCCATTACCATGTTGACCAATGGCTCATATGTCATCCATGGACAACATAAGCCACTACCATATTGACCAATGGCCCATATGTCATCCATATACACCATACGCCACTACCATGTTAACCAATGGCCCATATGTCATCCATGGACACCATAAGCCATTACGATGTTGACCAATGACCCATACGTCATCCATATGTCATCCATGGACACCATAAGCCATTACCATGTTGACCAATGGCACATATGTCATCCATATACACCATAAGCCACTGCCATGTTGACCAATGGCCCATATGTCATCCATGGACACCATAAGCCACTACCATGTTGACCAATGGCCCATATTTCATCCATATACAGCATAAGCCACTACCATGTTGACCAATGACCCATACGTCATCCATATGTAATCCATGGACACCATCAGCCACTACCATGTTGACCAATGGCCCATATGTCATCCATATAAACCATAAGCCAATACCATGTTGACCAATGACTCATATGTCATCTATGGGTATACCATGGACATCATAATCCACTACCATATATATTGACATGACCCGTGCGTCTTTTGTATATAAATTTTGGTTTAAACATAAAAGCATAAAGATGTATGGTTTATTAATGTTTAGTCCTCGTATATAATTTTAAATTAAAATTATACTATGAACACATCGTTAGTCTAGGTTCTTTCTTGACGTTATTTATATGTATATACCCTATCTATCAATATGTAACTACTTTAATAAATCTGAATTACTAAATATTTAGCGGTAATTAGCACCATTTGATTTTTTTATTAGCGGAGGTTCAAAATATTTCACAATTCCTTTCCCTCCAACCTACACACGTTCATGCTGCATATTAGGGTAAGTTTACTGATTAGAAATAGGGTTTACATTTTCTGTAATCATCATCTCCGGCGGCTAATTGATCAAAATCTTTGTTCATTATACGTTTGTGCACTAACTTTAGCGATATAGGTTGTCACTCATCTAAAATTTATTTTTATTTAATTTATTGTTATCGTGATGATCGATCGTTTTTTGTTCTCTGGTCATCTTCATGTATATTATCATCTTAAACTACAAGTAAATTGATTTTGATTGTATTCAATAGTTTGCATGCAAAGTAAGGCCTTCATATGTAATTTATTTTTATTGTTTATGTCTCTCTTGTCATCAGTAGCTTATCATCTTTAGTACATTGGTATTGACTACAATTTTTTGTTAATTTTTAAGCCAGAAAAATGTCGACCTCGAAAGCAAAAGGAGCATCCGGTGTGAAGCCAACTAAATTCATTGCACCACAAGTTATAAAACGCAATAGGATTTCAGCTGCAAATTAATAAACAGACATTTACAAGATGAAGAAATCGACATCCCAATACCAACAAACACATCCAAAGCACCTATAACATCTACCAACAAAACCCCTAAACCTATATCATTAACATCACCCATGACTACAACTTCCTCGGCATCACTTACGACATCCACACCCTCCTTAGAAAAAAACATATAAAACTTTATAAACTGGAACAATACAATCCTCAACACTTACAACAATAACCAAAACTTCAGCACCTACATCATCTAAACCATTCTCAACACCGACACCCACTACCACATCATCAACACCTATATCTACTACCACAACCTCAAAACCTGCATCTACACTACCATCCTACACAACTACAGTAACTACCACACCCTCTTTAAGTAAAGGAACTACCACATCCTTAGCATATACATCTATCCTAACACCTACCCCAAAATATACCCCATCTACAACACCTATCCCAGAATCTACCCCATCACCAACACAACCAACCATGAATGGATCTGTAGTGGAAAGTATAGAAGGTGAAAACAATTCCTCTGAAGATTGTGGACCAGATGGACGTTTAACTGTTCATGTTTGGAAAAAAAAAGTGAGTTACCAATCAAATCTTAATTACAACTTTTTCTATGTATAAACTTTTGGTTTACACGTACATATCAATTCATAACTTAACACATCACATGATTACTTGTAGGCTAATGCCACCAGGCCCTTGTGCACACTTTATTAGTTAGTCCTTTAAACAAAGAGTAGATCTAGAAGGGTACTCTTGGGAAAAAGTAAGCAAAGAAATGCGCGAATTATATTGGGAGGAGTTTCAGGTGATTAACTATATGTGATAAATTGTTGTTTGGTAAACATTTACACTTAAACTTATGTTTATATTGCTAATATATAGAAAAAATGTTGTTGGGATGAAACAATAGACTCGCTGGTGAGGCAAGCTTGGGCAAGGAAAGCGGCAGAAAGTTATGGTCAATATCTCTTCAACATGAGGAGCCCAAAAAGAAACAAACATGGCTTTAAGCCAGCTCATATTCCTTAAGAAGTCTGGAACTCTTGGCAATTAAAATGGAATACAGAAGAATACAAGCTAAAATCTGAGCAGAACAAGAAAAATAGGCGTAACGGTGTGGCTGATGGAGTAGCAAAATGTAACATCCAGATTTCCAGGTATAATATTTGAAGTATTTATTTTGAGATATGTGGAGTGCCTCGACGAGTTGGTGCCTCAACTCGTCGAGTAGAGTCGCGACTGGTGACGCGGATTAACGAGTAGACTCGACGAGTCTGTGAGACGACTCGCCGAGTCAGCGCTGCTGAGGGAAACCCTAATTTCTCGGGCTTGTGGCCTATTTAAAGGCCCTTATAGCCTCCCTTTGCGGCCACCTTCCCCAGAGAGAAACCCTAACCTGCCCTTTTCGTTGTATAACAAGAGAGAGTGTGGCCATCTTGAGCATTCTTGAGTTTTTGGAGGAAAGATTGGAAGATTTGGTGGATCTACTCAAGAGGAGGTTGTGGATCTTGCATTCTACTGTCATTAGCTGCTATTCAGAGGTATAAAGCTCTCATCTTGACCTCTTGTTTGTTAGATCCCATTTTTGGGAGCTTTTAGGGTTTTCTCTCAAACATATTGTGTTCTTGAGCTATTTGGGCATGGTTTGAGGTTAGAGCCTCAGATATGGACTAAAAAGGACCTTGAGCGTCCAAAGATTCGAACTTTATTAAGTTAGAGACAAGTCCCGATGCATTTGACCTTCCTTAGAGCTTGTGATGGCATTATGGAGCATTTATGCCATGCATGGTCATCAAGACAGAACCTTTACGTGACTTTTGGGTATTAAGAGGCTAGATCTAGAGGTTGGATTGCATATCTGACCTCAGACGTCTAAATGAGACATCCGGATGAGTCAACTCACCGAGTCTAGGAGATGACTCGACGAGTCGGATCGGGTTGCCCCAGCGATTCGTGACCCAGTGAAAACCGTCGAGTTATGGGTTAAATCGACGAGCTGTGTGAGACCCTTGGAAGAATTCAGAGGATACGAGTGGACTCGGCGAGTCACATGGGTGCACTCGACGAGTCAGGTCAACTTTGAGTGCTGACTCATATTGATTTATGTTGACTTCATGAGTGGGTTAATTAGGAACATTGAGACCATGGAGGGGTAAAATGGTCTTTTACCCATCCAAGAGAGTAGAAAGAGAAAAGAGGACTTTAGGTGTAAATGAGGAAATAAGGGATACTGATTGAAATGTTTGTCTAATGCGTTAGGCGGAGGTTAGTTCAGGATTTTCGAGTGCGTGTCTATTTCCTACTAGCTACGAGGCAAGTTTTCTTATTATACCTTACCTAGAGTGGTGACTATGCATGACCATAGGGTCTTATGTGTTTACATGAGTTATGTAGTATTATGTTTTTGTGATATGTATATGTTATATCGTGATGCTTGCAAAGCTAGGACCGGAAGGTCAACAGAGTTAGGAGCGGAAGGTCTACAGAGTTAGGACCGGAAGGTCATCATGGCTAGGACCGGAAGGTCCACCAGAGTTGTGGAACCGGAAGGTCCTACAGAGACACAGTGACCGGAAGGTCTTACAGAGCTATTGCCTCGAGTGGCTAATATGTTGTATGTGGTATTTTGGGGAACTCACTAAGCTTCGTGCTTACCGTGTTATGTGTTATGTGTTTCAGGTACTTCCGATGATCGCGGGAAGGCCCCAGCTTGATTGTACACACACTCGCTTTGGAGATATATTTTTTGGAGGATCCTGGTTTATGTGATAAACAACTTTTGATACTGTGAGTTGCTTTGAGTGCGAGTAGGTAGCAGGGAGGAGCCTATGATAGGCTTACTAGAGAGTAGCTTGTGTTCAAAGAGGCATAGAGTACTTGCGATCTGGGATCCTACGAGGAGGACTTGGGATGAATATGGATGCGGTGTGAAAGGTAGTATTGGGCCCGTACTACTGGAAGCACCGGATCGGTAAGCAGTCCAAGTAAGAATCTTTATGGTGCTAAGGAACAAGTAGGGGTGAGTGATCAAGTACGAGTATTCTCGATCGAGTCTCTGATTATTTTGTGTTGTGTTTTAGAGAGACATCATGGTGGGTACGCGCCACAACCCAGGGGGCAGTGGTCCCAGTGGTACCATTGACGAGGAGATTCGCAGGATGATTCACGAGGAGGTGGCCGCAGCCATCCGAGCAGAGATTCCAGAGATGTTTGGGTCTATCAAGAACACCTTGATTGAGACATTTGATGAGTGTTACGTTGCGGTTACCGAGGCAGCTGCTGCTGCAGCCACCGCAGCTGTCACTGCTGCCAGGCCACATGGAGGCCACTCCTTGTTGTACCGGGAGTTCAGCAACCTGAAGCCATCGGGGTTTGACGGGACTCAGGATCCAATTGTCGTGATGAGATGGATCTCTGACATCGAGGGGTGTTTCTACACTTTTTCCTGTCCGGAACATTTGAGGGTTCGGTTCGCGCTGAACCAGCTTCATTTGGGGGCTAAGGATTGGTGGAAGTTTGTGACAGCCAGCTTCACTCCTGTAGACCTCATTGCAGTGTCTTGGGAGAGGTTTACTACTATGTTTTGAGACGAGTATGTTCCCCCGATGGAGAGGGAACGTTAGGCCCAGGAGTTCTTGTCCCTCAAGTAGAGGACAGAGTCTGTGACAGTCATTACGAGGATGTTCCATGAGAGGGCATTGTTTTGCCCTAAGCACGTGTCTACCGAGCAGGCACGAATGAGCTGATACTTGAGCATACTGAGGAGGGATATTCACGAGTTTGTGGCGAACTCAGCATATCGGACATTTATTGAACTTCAGGCAAATGCCCGCAAGAGGGAGATTGAGTTGGAGACTCAGGCCAGAGAGGAGGCAGAATCTCAGGGGAGGGATAGGCGACCGGTACAATCTCAGCCGGCAGCCAAGCGGGCAAAGCCCGCTGATTCGAGATCTGGAGGCCAGAAAGGCCGCACTTGTGGGAAGTGCGGCAACGGACATGAGGGGATGTGTCGAGCAGCCGCTTGCTAGAAGTGTGGCAAGGAGGGGCATATAGCCAAGGATTGACCCAAGGGGTTCACAGTCTGTTTTCACTGCAACCAGACCGGCCATAGGAAGGTCGAGTGTCCACAGCTCGTCCAGGGATCAGCACAGGGATCTACGCTTGCTGCTTTACGCGTTACCGATGGTCGGCCGGTGAAGGCCGAGGAACCAAGAGCCCGTGGGAGAGCATTTCAGCTGACAACGGAGGAGGTCAGCGTAGCACCTAACATCGTGGCCGGTATGTGTTCTTTTTACTTATTTCAGGTTATTTTGTGCTTATATCGTGACATGAATAGGTACTTTTCTAGTGAATTATGTACCTGCCTTGGTGTTATTTGACTCGGGTGTGAGTCGATCCTTCGTATCACTAGCGTTTAGTCGTCACATCAGCATCTGACGAGAGGCGTTGACTCGACCTCTGAGAGTATCCATAGTCGATGAGCGTGTGATGTTTGCGACTGATATGATCCAGGGATGTGTGTTTGAGATTTTTGGAGTTGAGTTCCCGATAGATCTGGTACCAATCGCGATGGGGGATGTCTGTGTCATCGTGGGCATGGACTGGTTGAGTCGATTCGGAGCTGTGATCGACTGCAAGCGTCAGTTAGTGACCATACGATACCCTAGTGGGGGAGTACTTACAGTATATGGGGAGGGTACCCGATATGGGTCGGCATTTTGCTCGGCCGCCAGAGCGAGAAAGAGTCTACAGCAGGGTTGTAAGGGTGTTGTAGCGTATGTTATGGATACGCGAGTGGCTGCCGAGAGATCGAGTTCTATCGCCGAGGTTCCGATAGTGAGAGAGTTTCTAGATGTTTTTCCCGAGGAGTTACCGGGTGTGCCTCCCGAGAGGCAGGTGGAGTTCCGGGTCGATTTGGTTCCGGGAGCGGTGCCTATTGCCAACACCCCTTATCGCCTTACGCCGCCTGAGATGCAGGAGTTATCCTCGTAGCTTCAGGAGCTGTTGGGGAAGGGATTCATCCGACCAAGTAGCTCGCCGTGGGGAGCGCCGATCCTTTTTGTCAAGAAAAAGGATGGTTCACACCGGATGTGCATTGATTACCGGGATTTGAACAAGCTGACGGTCAAGAACCGTTATCCGCTTCCGAGGATCGACGATCTGTTCGATCAGTTGCAGGGTGCATCTGGGTTTTCCAAGATCGATTTGAGGTCCGGATATCATCAGATGAGAGTCCGCGAGGAGGATGTTTAGAAGACGGCCTTCAGGACTCGCTATGGGCACTACGAGTTTGTGGTGATGGCTTTTGGGCTCACCAACGCACCGGCAGCATTCATGGATCTCATGAACCGGGTGTACAGGCCTATGTTGGATCGTTTGGTGATCATGTTCATCGACGATATCTTGGTGTATTCGAGATCCAGAGAGCAGCATGAGGAGCATTTGCGAGAGATTCTTGGAGTGTTGAGATCGGAGAGGCTTTATGCCAAATTCTCCAAGTGTGATTTCTGGTTGCGGGAGGTCTAGTTCCTGGGACACCTCGTTAACTAGAATGGGATATCGGTCGATCCGGCCAAGATTGAGGCAGTTATGAGATGGGAAGTGCCGAAATCCCCTACCGAGATCAGGAGTTTTCTGGGTTTGATCGGCTACTATCGGAGATTTATCAGGGATTTCTCCAAGATTTCCGTCCCCCTCACCAGATTGACCCGGAAGGGCGTTGCTTTTACTTGGGGTCCTGAGCAGCAGACCTCATTCGAGACTCTTCGCCAAAAGTTGAGCGAAGCCCCGGTTTTAGCCCTTCCCGAGGGGATGGAAGATTTTGTGGTTTACTGTGATGCATTCATATCTGGGTTGGGTGCGGTGTTAATGCAGAGAGGGCACGTGATAGCCTATGCATCGAGGAAGCTGAAGCCTCACGAGACGAGGTATCCCACCCACGATCTAGAGTTGGGGGCGGTGGTGTTCGCCCTCAAAATCTGGCGCCACTACTTGTATGGGGTTCGTTGTACCATATACACGGACCACAAAAGCCTGAAGTATCTCATGGATCAGCCCAACCTGAATATGCGCCAGAGGAGGTGGTTGGATGTAGTGAAAGACTGTGAGATCCTGTATCATCCGGGCAAGGCTAACGTGGTAGTCGACGCCCTGAGCCGCAGATCAGAGTGCACCCCGATCCGAGATGTGTGTATGAGGATGACCGTGATGACTTCGGTCTTGGATACCATACGAGAGGCCTAGGTGGAGGCCGTGAGACCGAAGAACCGCAAGAGGGAGCGGGTGATTGGGCAGGTGTCCGATTTTGCGACGGACAGCCCAGGACTTAATGACTTTCCGAGAGCGAATTTGGGTGCCCTATACGGGCGGAGCTCGGCGTATACTGATGGAGGAGGCGCATAGATCAAGGTTCTTGATCCATCCCGGGGCCACTAAGATGTATTTGGACCTGAAGAGAGATTATTGGTGGCCCTGTATGAAGAGTGATCTTGCCTGGATAGTTGAGAAGTGCTTGACCTGCCGTCGAGTCAAGACAGAACACCATCGTCCACATGGTCCACTGCAACCTCTGGAGATTCCCCAGTGGAAGTGGGAATAGATCTCGATGGACTTCATCACCAAGTTACCGAGAACTGCGCGTGGAGTTGATGCGATTTGGGTGATTGTGGACCGGCTGACGAAGTGTGCTCACTTTCTGGCTATCAGTGAGAGCTCTTCTGTGGAGCGTTTGGCTGAGATCTATGTGAGGGAAGTGGTAGCACGACATGGAGTGCCGATCTCTATCGTTTCGGATCGAGACGTGCGTTTTACTTCCAGGTTCTGGAAGAAATTTCATGAGGAGTTGGGCACGCACTTGCATTTCAGTATTGCGTATCACCCTCAGACAGACGGACAGAGCGAGCGGACGATCCAGACGCTCAAGGACATGTTACCGGATGTGTCATGGACTTCGGAGGAAGTTGGTGTTGGATTAATGTCTAAGTCCATAACTATATTTGGTATGTACTTGACCCGACCCGGCATGGTCCATTTGGGTTGCACTTCACCGGCACAATTTATATGGATAGTCTTTTGAGAATAGTATAATTATGATTTATATTAATATATTATAAGTTCTAATATATTAATATGGAATCATATTATTTAATTAGTATTGATCAAGAATTAATTTAAAATTAATTAAGTGATCAAAAAGGAACTAATTAAATATGGACTCTTAGATATATATATATATATATATATATATATATATATATATATATATATATATATATATATATATATATATATATATATATATGTGTGTGTAGTGGGCCAAGTTCATTTAGGTTGGGCTAAGTCTTCATGGATAGCCCATGGAGCTTTAACCCATGGATCCTAGGAAATGAAAGGTCATGGGTATTAGGGTTTACATGGATGTAACCCTAATCCTCCATAATATATAAAGGGGTCCTTGGCTCACAAAATTGGCACAAGTGTGTGAAAATAAGAGTGGGCCGATTTTGGTGGGCATACATATTCTCTCAAGTTCTTCCAAGGTGTTTTGGTGATTTGTGATTCCATTTGAGGCTTCCACACTATTGGGGCTAAGCTCTTAAAGCTTGAAGACATCAAGCTACATCAAAAGATATGTCATCTAACTAGAACTTTGTAGTATAGGTGCTTCATAATATGCTAGTTAGGATGAAACCTTGGAATGGTTAATATTTGCATGTATAATAGAGAAAACATAGATCCAAGGTTTATAGGGTTGTATGTACACCATTGGAGTGTTAGAATGCTCAAAACCCAACAGTGGTATCAGAGCCATGGGTTGTTTTCTGTTATATTGATGCAAATGTTTTATTTTCAAAGTTGGAAAAAAAAAAGAAAAAAAAAACATGAAGTTTGTCAAATTTTAAGATAATTACTTGTTTTTGTGAAAAACTAATTATTTGTAAAATTTGAATCATTTGCTATATGAGTTGAATTAGGTCAAATTTAGTAAAAGATAAAATGATATGATTATTTTATTAGTTTTAAAAGTTTGATCTAAAGGGTCCATATGTTTATTTTGCCAAAGGAAGGGGCGTTGATTGCAAAGCTGCCAAATTTACCTAAGGATGTTAAAGTCAATAAGTTTGACTCTACATCAGGTAGAGCCCATTATCTAACTTTGTTAAGGTCTATTCTGAGATCCTCATTACATGATGTGACTGGGTCACATGTTGATGTTTTAAGAATCAAAGAATAGAGAGAAATCTTAAAGGAAGTATATGATGATTCTGATCGCGAAGGTGGATTTCGATCACATCAGAATTTTGAGCAGTTGCTTAAGAAGTTATGATATATTGCTAAGGAATAGATAACAACAATTTTCCATGTGGATTGTAAGGATAAGTTTTTCTGCAAAGTTTTAAAATAAAAGAAAATTGTTTAATTTTATTTATTTGAAGTATCCTTACAATGGCATTTGTGGAAAATTGTTGCTTATATGATTCCACTGACAGCAATATTGGAAAATGGATTTGATTCTTTCATTTGTGGTAGTGTCTAAATTTACCAAATCAGGAAAGTTCCTCATCCCCCAAGTTTCAATTGGACCGAAACTTGGAATCATGCAAGTTGAATAGTATGATGAATGAGAACTTTCAATCATTTGAAAATAAAGACTAATTACTTGTTCACATGAATGTGTGAGTCAAGTGAAGGACTAAAGGGATCGAGTACACATTCTTGTGCACTGGTCATGTCCACCACAAAGCTTGTTAAGACTATTTGATTTACTAAAGTTTAGTAAATATGGTTATACTTACAAGTTTAAGTATAATTCTGAAACATTGGAAAAGTCTCAATGTATGGCAGAACGAATGGAAAGAATCAAATTAGGCAGAAAGATAAAAGTTTCTCAAATCTAAAAAGATGGGAGAGTACTTTAGTATCATGTTTGTGATCATCTTAATGATTTAGAAATCATATCACAATTAGTCCTCTAAAGGTCATCTTAGTGCATTCTTATGACTAAGAAGAGGAGTCATGAATTGTTGAAATGGTTAGATCAGGAAGATGAGTCATACTTCGTTCCAAAACAATTCTTAGAGTCATACTCCAAGATTGTAACTTGAGTGACATATCTTAAATAAAGGTTTAAAACACTTGTCAAATGTAAGAGTAAAAGTGTCCTACTCTTGTACATTTGAAATTGGTAAGTTGTGATGTTTTGGATAAAACAAAGACCAACTAAGGCCAATTGTGTGAAGTGTTTGTCTTGATAAAGAATCCGCACTATCTCTTGAATATTTGGCAAGATAGTCTTATATGTCAATAGGATAGTGGGAGTCTTAAAGATCCTAAAAAGAGTTTCAAGAACTAATAAGAATAAAACCTGAGATTCTTCACTAGCACACGACTTGAGGTTTATAACATATCGTGTTGACATATTCTGTGCCCATTCCAGTTAAAGTTGGCTTTGCATAGGAGTTCTGAAAGTTCTCAATTGGTTGCATAACAACTTGGAAGCAATGGCAGGCCCTATACTGCTAGGTAGCAAGAAGTTAAGATTGCATAAGTTCAGTCCATATGAGTTTGGATTTGTCATTATCCTTGTCTTGTGACTATGGTTTTGATGATTCACATGGATAAGAACACATACACCATAAAATCTAAGGGTAATAAGGTTTCTCTCCTATTCATGAAAATGATGGTGAGGAAACACTTCCACGAAGTAGATTTGAAGCAGATGGCAAAAGGTCTAAACAATTGAGACTATGATTACGGCATCCTTTTTCATAGTTCTGAAATTGTTTAGACACACATGCATGCTATCTAAGGAAAGGTGTATGATTTTGATAAAGTTTTATCAAAGCATCTCGTATCAGAAATCTAAACTTTGGTAAGAAAGTCAATAAAGTATTGATTTCTAGAAGTCCAGCTGATTTCTGAGTACATGTCAAAGCTAGTGGGAGCATAAGTGTTATGCTAATAATCATCATGTTAGTGGGAGCATGATAATTATTGTTAGTGTTGCAAGTTAGCAATGTTAACTATAGAAAACAAAAGTTTCAATTCGTGAGGCTGCAGGGATTGAAAAATTTGTTTTGCTATAATTAAGGGAGAGGATATACTTCGTTTCAGTTCTAAAGGCTTAGATTGAGACCTTAATCATCTTTAGTCAAGAATATATATATATATATATATATATATATATATATGAATTTCATGTTGGATTGGTTCAACTTAAGGAAATTCTATATATTGCGTTCTTAAAATTCGATTATGATTACGGCATCCCTCTTCATATTCAAATTTTGAATACATGGCAAATAAAAATATTGTACAAAAGACTGGTCTAGAATCATGTCTTTATGTGAGACATCATGAATCGTGTACCATTTGCTTTGGGTACAGGATCGATTGCATGTGCTATAATATTTCTCATTTCTAAATTTTTTCCAAATGCCCAGAGGCATTAAGAAGGGAAAAGGTCTAGAATTGGATATAACTAAAATGATTAAGCAATTGTCGAGGACAATATGAGGTTTACCAAAGATTGGTTGCTCAAGGACAGTTGGAAGTATAGTGCTAATTTTGGAAGGACCATATTGACATATTCTGAAAAGAGGCATCTCTTATTCAGAAGTGATAGTTACAATGAGAATATGGAGTTGTCTCCATAGGTGGAAGTTATCTGTGTAAGATTAGAAAACTTAATGCAAGAAGCATGTCCAAAGCAATGTACTTTGAATATGAGACTTAGTTTCCATGGAGTTGATCTCCATTGGAATACCTTATAATGACTGTTGACAAGTCTTTGTGACTTTGTACATATTCATTACAGGAGGGTCGGTGCATATAAGTTTAAAATCTAAACAGATTTCGATAAATGATAGGAATTTGAAATTCTCACATTTTTCGATAAGGATTTGGGAGTGTGAAATTAGAATCATTGAAATTATGTTCAATTGGTTTATTTCACAAAGTAAGGATCATAGACAAACATAGAGTGCATACTTGGTGTATGGCAAAGCTATTGTTTAAGAAAAACATAGTGTACATGCTTGGAGTATGGGACAACTAGTGTTTTTAATTCATGTATAAAGTTGATAAAACCGAAACAATGAATAATGAGTAATCAGTATGGTGATAAATAAAAGTGTTTATTTATATTCATAGGGTTTGATACCATATTTGATTCATTTATTCTTGTGTTTCACTTTGCATGTTTTGACTTCCAGAATAACTAAGTCGCTCTTCCTGAATGATTAAGTTATTCAAACCATCCACAGTCGGTCATATGTTGGAAGTAGATATGAATCAAGACTGTCATGGGTTGGTTTGTAGAGGTCCAAGTTGGTGGACAAAGTGGTGCTACAACACTCATGAGTGCTCATAAGTTCTGAGTATTGGATTCAACCCGCGCTCATTTGAATCACTTCATGGATTTTATCACGAGTGATCATGAGACGATAATATCTTATATTCTTCAAACCTAGAGATATGAGTTGTTACTATGAGTTGGTTATACATTGATTGCACGAAAACGCATTTGGTAACTCGATGTTATAAAACGTGCCTTTGTGTATGATTCAACAAGTAGTAGAACAAGCCATATGAGTCGAAGTTTATCCATTCCTTTTACCTTCGGGATAAAAGCGATATCTGTGGGCCCCTTGATGATTTAGCGATGACACATGTGAGTGCTTGGCCAAGCCAGGACTGATTTGATTTGTTCAATCAGTCGGTCATCATAAATTGAAAATCGTGAAACAACAAATGGACAAATAGAATGATTATAATCCGTGTCTCAGTCCATATGATATCTAGAATGGAGGAATATATGATCCCTTATCTAATGGACAAGTCATTGACAAGGTCAGAGTTCGACAGCGGCTTTAAGAGCTACGATTGCCAGTTAGGTTTTGAAGTCATACTCAATAATAGTTTTAGACTTATCCAAGTGGGAGACTGTTGGATTAATGTCTAAGTCCATAACTATATTTGGTATGTACTTGACCCGACCCGGCATGGTCTATTTGGGTTGCACTTCACCGGCACAATTTATATGGATAGTCTTTTGAGAATAGTATATTTATGATTTATATTAATATATTATAAGTTCTAATATATTAATATGGAATCATATTATTTAATTAGTATTGATCAAGAATTAATTAAGTGATCAAAAAGGAACTAATTAAATATGGACTCTTAGATATATATATATGTGTAGTGGGCCAAGTTCATTTAGGTTGGGCTAAGTCTTCATGGATAGTCCATGGAGCTTTAACCCATGGATCCTAGGAAATGAAAGGTCATGGGTATTAGGGTTTACATGGATGTAACCCTAATCCTCCATAATATATAAAGGGGTCCTTGGCTCACAAAATTGGCACAAGTGTGTGAAAATAAGAGTGGGTCGATTTTAGTGTGCATACATATTCTCTCAAGTTCTTCCAAGGTCTTTTGGTGATTTGTGATTCCATTTGAGATAGTGTTGAAGACGACCGAGCAGATTCAGCAGGTCAGACAGAGGTTACTAACAGCCCAGAGTCGCCAGAAGAGTTATGCAGATAGGCGACGATCTGAGCTAGAGTTTCAAGTAAGAAATTTTGTGCTCCTGAAGGTATCCCCCTGGAAAGGGGTGATCTGGTTCAGGAAGCAGGGCAAGCTGGGGCCCCGATATATAGGTCCTTTTAGAGTGACCTCCAGAGTGGGTAGGGTAGCATACCAGTTGGAGCTACATGTAGAGCTAAGTCAGATTCATAACACCTTGCACGTGTCCCAGCTGAGGAAGTGTGTGGTCGATGAGACGTCAGTAGTACCGCTAGAGGACATTCAGGTGGATGCGAGCCTGAATTACATTGAGAGGCTTATCGCGATTTTAGACCGAAAGGTGAAGGTTCTAAGGAACAAAGAAGTGCCCCTGGTTCAAGTCCAGTGGCAGCATCGGAGGGGATCCGATTTGACTTGGGAGTCGGAGTCAGAGATGCGGGAGCAACATCCTGAGCTATTTGAAAGACAGGACTTCGAGGGTGAAGTCTGATTCTAGTGGGGGAGAATTGTAACATCCTGATTTCCAGGTATAATATTTTAAGTATTTATTTTGAGATATGTGAAGTGACTCGACGAGTTGGTGCCTCAACTCGTCGAGTAGAGTCGCGCCTGGTGACATGGATTAATGAGTGGACTCGACGAGTCCATGAGCCGACTCGCTGAGTCAGCGCTGCTGAGGGAAACCCTAATTTATCGGGCTTGTGGCCTATTTAAAGGCCCTTATGGCCTCCCTTTGCGGCCACCTTCCCCAGAGAGAAACCCTAACCTGCCCTTTTCGTTGTATACAGAGAGAGAGAGAGAGAGAGAGAGAGAGAGAGAGAAAGAGACCATCTTGAGCATTCTTGAGTTTTTGGAGGAAATATTGGAAGAGTTGGTGGATCTAATCAAGAGTAGGCTGCGGATCTTGCATTCTACTGTCATTAGCTGTTATTCAGAGGTATAAAGCTCTCATCTTGAACTCTTGTTTGTTAGATCCCATTTTTGGGAGCTTTTTGGGTTTTCTCTCAAACATATTGTGTTCTTGAGCTATTTGGGTATGGTTTGAGGTTAGAGCCTCAGATCTGGACTAAAAAGGACCTTGAGGGTCCAAAGATTCGAAGTTTATTAAGTTAGAGACAAGTCCCCATGCATTTGACCTTCCTTGGAGCTTGTGATGGCATTATGGAGCATTTATGCCATGCATGGTCATCAAGACAGAACCTTTACGTGACTTTTGGGTATTAAGAGGCTAGATCTAGAGGTTGGAGTTGCAGATCTGACCTCAGACGTCCAAATGAGACATCCGGATGAGTCAACTCGCCGAGTCTAGGAGATGACTCGACGAGTCGGATCGGGTTGCCCCAGCGATTCGTGACCCTGTGATAACCCGTCAAGTTAGGGGTTAACTTGACGAGCTGTGTGAGACCCTTGGAAGAATTCAGAGGATACGAGTGGACTCGGCGAGTCACATGGGTGCACTCGACGAGTCAGGTCAACTTTGACTGCTGACTCATGTTGACTTCTATTGACTTCATGAGTGGGTTATTTAGGAACATTGAGACTATGGAGGGGTAAAATGGTATTTTACCCATCCAAGAGAGTAGAAAGAGAAAAGAGGACTTTAGGTGTAAATGAGGAAATAAGGGATACTGATTGAAATTTTTGTCTAATGCGTTAGGCGGAGGTTAGTTCAGGATTCTCGAGTGCATGTCCATTTCCTACTACCTACGAGGTGAGTGTTCTCACTATACCTTACCTAGAGTGGTAACTATGCATGACCAGAGGGTCTTATGTGTTTACATGAGTTATGTAGTATTATGTTTTTGTGATATGTATATGCTATATCCTGATGCTTGCAAAGCTAGGACCGGAAGGTCAACAGAGTTAGGACCGGAAGGTCTACAGATTTAGGACCGGAAGTGTTGGGTTATGAGCATTCTAACACTCCTAAGTGTACATGCAACCCTAAATACCTTGGATCTATGTTTTCTCTATTATACATACAATTATGAACATCCAAGGTATTATCCTAATCTAGCATACAAAATAATAAATATAACAAGATAGAATACATACCTCTTTGATGTAGAATGTCTTCATGAAGCTTGAGTGCCTAGTGCCCCAAGTGTGGCACCTCAAATGGTTCACACAACACCAAATACACTTGGAATAACTTGAGAGAAACTTGAACACTCCTTGAAATTGTCTAGCCCTCACACTCACACATTAGTGCAAGATTTCTTGAGCCATGGGATTCTTTTATATGGTGGCTATTAGGGTTACACCATGTAACTCATAACTTTACCCATTCCTTATGCTCCATGGATTTTAACCTCCATGGAGTATCCATGGGTCACCCCATGGACTTAGTCCAACAAAAGGAATCTTGGATCACAAGCCCACATATATAAGAATGAATCATTACACAATCAACCCATATATTTAATTAGTCTCCTTTTGATCACTTAATTAATTCCAAATTAATTCTTGATCAATACTAATTAAATAACCTTATTAATATATTAGAACTTATAATATATTAACCAACCTTAAGTGTTATTTCTCTCATTATAGTCTATCCAAATGCATGATGCCATGCAACCCAAATGGACCATGCCGGGTCGGGTCAAGTCTTACCAATTATAGTTATAGACTTAGACATTAATCCAACAGTCTCCCACTTGGATAAGTCTAAAACTATTATTGCGTATGACTTCAGGAACCGATCAGCAATCATAGCTCTCAAAAGCTTCTGTCGAACTCTGACCTTGTCGATGAACTCTGACCTTTGTCAATGACTTGTCCATTAGATAAGGGATCATATATTCCTCCATTCTAGATATCATATGGACTGAGACATGGATTATAATCATTCTCTCTGTCCATTTGTTGTTTCCTGATTTTCGATTTATAATGACTGACTGATTGAACAAATCAAATCAGTCCTGGCTTGGCCAAGCACTCACATGTATCATCTTTAAATCATCGAGGGGCCCACAGATATCGCTTTTATCCCGAAGGTAAAAGGAATGGATAAACTTCGACTCATATGGCTTGTTCTACTACTTGTTGAATCATACACAAAGGCACGTTTTATAACATCGAGTTACCAATGCGTTTTCGTGCAATCAATGTATAACCAACTCATAGTAACAACTCATATCTCTAGGTTTGAAGAATATAAGATATTATCGTCTCATGGTCACTCGTGATAAAATCCATGAAGTGATTCAAATGAGCGCGGGTTGAATCCAATACTCAGAACTTATGAGCACTCATGAGTGTTGTAGCACCACTTTGTCCACCAACTTGGACCTCTACAAACCAACCCATGATAGTCTTGATTCATATCTATTTCCAACATATGACCGACTGTGGATGGTTTGAATAACTTAATCATTCAGGAAGAGCGACTTAGTTATTCTGGAAGTCAAAACATGCAAAGTGAAACACAAGAATAAATGAATCAAATATGGTATCAAACCCTATGAATATAAATAAACACTTTTATTTATCACCATACTGATTACTCATTATTCATTGTTTCGGTTTTATCAACTTTATACTTGAATTTAAAACAATAGTTGTCCCATGCTCCAAGCATGTACACTATGTTTTCTAAACACTAGTCATGGCATACAACAAGTATGCATACTATGTTTGTCTATGATCTTTACTTTGTAAAATAGATCAATTGAACATCACTCCAATGATCCTCTTTTCACAGTCCCAAATCCTTACTGCAAATGCAAGAATTCCAAATTCATGTCATTTACTGAAATCTGTTAGATTCTAAACTTATATGCATTGATCCTCTTAATGATTATGCACAAAGTCAGAAAGACTTGACAACAATCATTACAGAGCATTCCAAAGGAGATCAGCTCCTTGGAAACATCCTTCTTTCATTAAGTTTCCTAATCTTACACAGATTGAATAATTTCTAACTTTGAAACATTTCCATATTCCATTTTGACTATCACTTCTGAACAAGAGTTGCCTCCTTACAGATTATGTCAATATGGTCCTTCCAGAATTCACATTATACTTCCAACTGTCCTTGAGCAACCAATCTTTGGTAAACCTTAGATTGTCCTCGACAATTGCTTAATCATTTTAGTCATATCCAATTCTAGACCTTTTCCCTTCATAATGCCCCAGGCATTTGGAAGATTTTAGAAAGGATGAATATAACACATGTAATCGATCCTATATCCGAAGCATATGGGACACGATTCATGATGTCTCACATAAAGACTAAACCAGTCTTTTGCTATAATATTTCCATTTCAATTTGCCAAGTTCTCAAAATTCAGATTATGAAAAGGGATGCCGTAATCATAATCGAATTTTAGAACGCAAATAATGGACCCATATATAGAATTTCCTTATGTTGAGCCATTCCAACATGAAATTCATATATATATATCCTTGATTAAATAAATTAAAATCTCAATCTAAGCTTTTTAGAATTGAAATGAAGTATAATTTCCTCTCCCTTAATTATAGCAAAACAACTTTTTCAACCCCTGCAACCTCACGAATTGAAACTTTTGTTTTCTATAATTAACATTGCTAACTTGCAATACTTATCATAATTATCATGCTCCCACTAACATGATGATTATTAGCATAACACTTATGCTCCCACTAGCTTTGACATGTATCCAGAAAACAACTGGACCTCTAGAAGTCAATACTTTATTGACATTCTTACCAAAGTTCAGATTTCTGATACTAGATTGCTTTGATAAGACTTTATCAAAATCATACACCTTTCCTTAGATAGCATGCATGTGTGTCTAAACAATTTCAGAACTATAAAAAGGGATGCCGTAATCATAGTCTCAATTGTTTAGACCTTTTGCCATCTGCTTCAAATCTACTTGGTGGAAGTGTTTCCTCACCATCATTTTCATGAATCGGAGAGAAACCTTATGACCCTTAGATTTTATGGTGTATGTGTTCTTATCCATGTGAATCGTCAAAACCATGGTCACAAGACAAGGTTAGTGACAAATCCTAACTCATATGGATTGAACTTGTGCAATCTTAACTTCTTGCCACCTGGCAGCTCAAGGGCCTGCCATTGCTTCCAAGTAGCTATGCAAACAATTGAGAACATGTAGAACTCAAATGTATAGCCAACTTAACTAGAATGGGCACAGAAATGTCAACACGATAGGTTATAAACCTCTAGTTGTGTGCTAGTGATGAAATACAGGTTTTTTATTCTTGATTACTTCTTGAAACCCTTTCAGGATCTTTTAGACTCCCACTGTCTCCTTGACCTATAAGACTTTCTTGCCAAATATTCAAGAGATAGTGTGGATTCTAATCAAGACAGACACTTAACACAATTGGCCTTAGTTGATCTTTGTT
The DNA here is from genome assembly GCF_052849685.1 of Lactuca virosa. Taxonomy (NCBI): domain Eukaryota; kingdom Viridiplantae; phylum Streptophyta; class Magnoliopsida; order Asterales; family Asteraceae; genus Lactuca; species Lactuca virosa. The sequence goes on along the minus strand of NC_136428.1, from coordinate 313,482,555 downwards.
TTATCCAAAACATCACAAATTACCAATTTCAAATGTACAAGAGTAGAAAACTTTTACTCTTACATTTGACAAGTGTTTTTAAACATCTTTTAAGACATGTCACTCAAGTTACAATCTTAGAGTATAACTCTAAGAATTGTTTTTGGAACGATGTATGAATCATCTTCTTGATTTAACCACTTCAACAATTCATAACTCCTCTTCTTAACTATCAGAATGCACTTAGAGGATGAATTGTGATAAGGTCTCAAAATCATTAAGATGATCTTAAAACATGATACTAAAGTACTCTCCCATCTTTTCAGATTTGAGAAACTTTTATCCTTCTGCCTAATTTGATTCTTCTCATTCGTTCTGTCATACATTGAAACTTTTCCAATGTCTCAGAATTATACTTAAGTTTGTAAGTATAATCATATTTACTAAGCCTTAGTAAATCATGACGAATAGTCTTATCGATCTTTTATGGTGGACTTGATCAGTGCACAAGAATGTGTACTCGATCCCTTAGTCCTTCACTTGACTCACATATACATGTGAACAAGGAACTAGTCTTAATTTTCCAAAGTTGAAAATTCTCATTCATCATACTATACAACTTGCATGATTCCAAGTTTCTATCCAACTGAAACTTGGGTGATGAGAATCTTTCCTTATTTGGTAAATTTGGACACTACCACAAATGAAAGAATCAAATTCATATTTTCACTCTTGCTCTTAATGGAATCTTATAAGCAACAAAGATTTTCACAAATGCCATTGTAACGATATTTTAAAATAAATAAAATCAAAAATTTTCCTTTTATTTTAAAAACTTTGCGGAAAAAACTATCCTTACAGTGCAAAAGCACATGAAAACTTTGTTGTTATCTATTCCTAAGCAATATATCATAACTCCTAAGAAGTAGCTCAAGAATCCGATCTTCAAACTATGCGATAGAAATCCATCTATCCGATTCAGCATATTCTTTCTTTAAGTTTCTTCACTTTTCTTTGATTCTTCAAACATCAACATGTGACCCAGTCACATCATGTAATAAGAATCTCCAAGTAGGAACTTAATAGAGTTAGACAATGGACTTTACCTGAAGTAGAGTCAAACTTATTGACTTTAACATCCTTAGGTAAATTTGGCAGCTTCGCAACCAATGCCCCTTCCTTTGGCAATGGACCCTTGATAATGGGACTATCTAAGACTTAGCCTCTCTCTTTACCATTTGGTCAACCGATTTGACTATGGCCGATCCCTTTCCATTGGGAAGAGAGAGCTTTACTGGATATCCAATGTCATCATTGTCAATGTCCATAAAGTTTTAGGAAGTTGATCTTAGCAAATAGATAAGATCATTAAGGGTCTTGTCATAGTCTGTTTCATAGGAGTCCCAAAGGAACTCACTATGTGACTTAGAAAGTAGTTTAGCCACCAACTTTCTCAAGACTTTGACACCCAACTCTCCCGGCTTGTCAATATGTGACTACATCTCCAAGATATGATCACACATAGACCTTTGCTTGCCAATAGGGCTTGAGTGACCTTAAACTTTTCAAGAACTTGTGGGTTAGGGAGAATAATTGGAGGATGTGGAGGAAGTGAAGTTCCAAGAGATTTGGGATGATCATAGATGTCTGAACTAGACATCTTTTGGGAGAAATTCAAGATAGTTGATTTAAAGTCCTTAATATAACACCCAATATGAAATATTAAGGCTAGGACCCAACACAATATTTTATAACTTGGAAGAGGGATGTCGTAATCCAAGCTATAGAATATTTGAAGGTAGGTGAATGATGAGTCACCAATTTCCACCAAGATAAACGAAATGTATTATTAGGTTTTAATTGGTTTTGAAACTCCTAGATTCTTTTGAGATTCATTGAACTTTTCAAAGGCATGTTTCAATCTCGAGTGTGCCCTTCAGGTTTTGTGACTGGGATGCCGAGGATCACAAAACAAGGTGTGAAGTAACCATGCAAATTACTTGGTACCCTTAAGTGTTTACCCCTCAATCGATGTGTTGGTTAACCACACACGCTCCATCGATACTATGATAAACATTAAGTTACCCTTTGCCTACCTTGTTAAATACGAGTTAGTGTGCCGGTTAACCACACACGCTCCACTAACCGACTTAAACAAAGTGCAAAGTGTACTTTCATGGATTAGCACCTTATTCACGTTTTCCTAAGTAACTAAGATTGGGAATTTATAAGTGTTTAGTTACTTAGTATTTATCATTAATACTTTTAATGAAGGGAGAATTATAGTCCTTGTCCTACCCGTTCGGCTAACGACCCTCCACCAGTCAAGGAAGCGGTGGGTGAGAGTGGACACCAATTAAACTGCCATTTTATAGGCAGTAACCTTATACCCCCCTTATAGACCGGCTTCGTGAATGAGGCCTACTAACGGTAAGACTGACTTGCTCTTATACATATATTTATTATTAACTTATAATACTATAAAGTATAAGGGTTGAATTTTAACTTTTAAAATTCTAAGGGCTAACTTGGAATTAAAGTATTCATGGGGAAAACTTTACAAATTCCAAAACTTGAGGGCAAGTTTTGAAAATATTCAAAACTAATTAATTCCATAACTTATGTGTTTAAAGTAGTTTTAATTAAAAAAAACTCTTCAAGTTCCATAACTTGAGGACAAGTTATGGAAGACTTTAAACTAATAAAAGAATGTAACTTTTATTTATTTTTGTAACTTATGGAACTAATTAAGGTTACACTTTTTTTTAATTTAATGAAGAGACTCTTCATTTTGTAACCTTTGCCAACTTTTATGAGTTTTATGATTCTTAAATGTGACTTTTCATATAACTTGAGGACAACTTTTATGAGTTTTACCCATTCCTTATGCTCCATGGATTTTAACCTCCATGGAGTATCCATGGGTCACCCCATGGACTTAGTCCAACATATGGAATCTTGGATCACAAGCCCACATATATAAGAATGAATGATTTACACAATCAACCCATATATTTAATTAGTCTCCTTTTGATCACTTAATTAATTCCAAATTAATTATTGATCAATACTAATTAAATAACCTTATTAATATATTAGAACTTATAATATATTAACCAACCTTAAGTGTTATTTCTCTCATTATAGTCTATCCAAATGCATGATGCCATGCAACCCAAATAGACCATGCCGGGTCGGGTCAAGTCTTACCAATTATAGTTATGGACTTAGACATTAATCCAACAGGAAGGTCATCATGGCTAGGACCGGAAGGTCCACCATAGTTGTGGGACCGGAAGGTCCCACTGAGACACAGTGACCGGAAGGTCTTACAGAGCTATAGCCTCGAGTGGCTAATATGTTGTATGTGGTATTTTGGGGAACTCACTAAGCTTCGTCATTACCGTGTTATGTGTTATGTGTTTCAGGTACTTCCGATAATCGCGGGAAGGCCCCGGCTTGATTGTACACACACTCGCTTTGGAGATATATTTTTTGAGGATCCTGGTTTATGTGATAAACAACATTTGATTAATAAATTGTATTAATATTGATACTTGAGATTTTTGGGAGATGTGACATGTGATTTTTATGTTTGAAACGAAAATTTTGATTTGAAAATTTTACGTCGTTACACAAAACCTACACATAACGCTGGATCCGCAAGTCATTTGAAGATAGCTTCTGATTTTGTAATTTTTTAAATGGTACATCGTATCAATGTTTGTATATGTTTATCTGATATTTGACATTTTATATGGTATTTATGCAGAAGAGGAAATTAGGACATGAGCCACTCCATAGTGAATTGTTCCTGTATACACACACGAAGAATCACGATGGAGTCACTTTCACAAATGAAAAAGATAGAAAAATTCGTGTAATATTCATTTCAGTTTAAACTTTTATATTGTAGGTACTCCATAATATCATTCCTAAATTTGATATCTTTTAACTTATAATTTATTTATTTTGTAGGCGGCCTATACAGAAAAACGGGAAGAGTTGGAAGCTGAAGGTGTTGAATTTAAGGAGGACAAGCTATTTTATGATGTTGTTGGTGCTCATGATAAAAAAAGACTTTATGGATTAGGCTCTTGTGCAAAGGCGGTTCCCAATAGGAATGGTAAAACAGATGTATCTTACATTCCGGAAAAAAATGATGAAATAGAAGAAATAAGGGAGCTTGTTGCTAAACAAAAACTGCAAAACGAAGAGCTTAAAGAAATGATGAACGCCCAACAAGAGGAAAACAAAGCAAGGGTCGGGCATCTTGAAAAACAACTTCAAACGGCATTGGATCTTATTAATGGCTTTACAAAACAACAAGAGTAGTAGGTTGATATATGTTTATTGCAGATTATGTATTTTAGAGTAGCAACTTTCTTCTTTCCATGTAATAAATAATTATTTTATTATTTTATGATATAATGGTTATGATTTTTTTTGTTTTTTTTTTTGTTTTTCATATATTACTACAAATCTATTTGGATATAATTTATAAATCAATTATCAATCGGTCCATATGGAATCTGGTATATAATATACACCACTAAAATTGCTAGGGATTCATGACCACGAAATTTACTAGGAAGTCATCAAACGAAATTTGCTAGGGATTCATGACCACGGAATTTGCTAGGAAATCATCAAACGGAATTTGCTAGGGATTCAGCACGACAGAATTTACTAGGGAATGACCACCACGAAATTTACTAGGGAATCACCACGATGGAATTTACTAGGGAATGACCACCACGGAATTTACTAGGGAATCACCACCACGGAATTTGCTATAGATTTATCACCACGGAATTTTCTACGGAATGACCACCACGGAATTTGCTAGGGAATCACCACCACGGAATTTGTGATGGAATAACTATCACGGATTGTGCGATGGAATCCTACTACGGAATACACGACGGAATACCACCTACCACGGATTTCATTTCGTTGTCACATTTGTGACGAAATTATCTTTTCCGTTGCAAACCCTTGCTACGGCGTTTTTAGGGACGGAAATAGGTCGTTGCAAATTTCGTCGCTATTAGTCTTTTGCAACGGAATTTCAGCTTTTCGCAACGGATTCCTTCCGTAGCAAAAACGCATTTTTCTTGTAGTGAACAACTTGTGGAATTTATTTTTCAGTCGAATCATCATCACTATCACGTTCATTGTTCGTTATGTCCTTAACAAAAACAAACTTCTTTTTATAATCACAAGTTTTGGTTGTAGTAGATGAATCTTTGTTTAGTTTCGTTGTTGAATCAACATTCTCTTTGCCTTTAGCTAACGAACTGACATTAATGAAAAAAAATTTGAGCAATTAACACATTCCTCTTCCTCAATTTCAGTGATATTGTCAGAATCATCTTCGATATCAGTAAAATTTTGTTGAGTAATTTGTGTCGAATTCTCAGTCTTGTTCAAAATTTTGATTCGTTCGTTTTTGTTCAAGGTCTCATTCACAATAGCAACCAATTCATCAACATTCAAACAATCATTAATATTCACAAGACCATATGCATACGAATCATTAGGAATAATATCATAATCAACTACATTACTTTCACAATCAAAATTAGTCTCATCCATTAGTTCACATTTGAAAGTATTAGACGGGAGTAGCTTTCTATGTTGTCCATTGCATATGTTCAATGAATTATACAGGTCAGTTAGTTTTCCATACAGATATCTAGCGGTACTACAAGAGATATTTCTTTTTTACCAACATACTGTTGTCCATACGATTCAAATCCCTATCAAACATAATGTTCGTAATTTTTAAATCTAATCCTTCTATTCTACTATTCTTTTCCTCTAACTTATTACGAGCTTCATAAAGTAAAGCCTTAGATTTCTCTGTTTCACTACTCATAGAGATCAACATATCATTAGATAAGAGCGACTATCTTCAAAATCATATAAAATATAATGGTAAGAGTTTAAAGGAACATTAAGAGAAAAAGACGATAATGTACCTTCTCAGTCATTTGAGACCTTGAAGCAGTCAAAACGAAACATCTTCCAGTCAACATTTCATCGTCTACTTCACTCTCTTATCCAATCTCCTTCTCTAACACTTCCCAATCGTTATCAACAAACTCATCACTAACCATGCCATTCTTACTAGAAAGATCTCCAACATGCTTTGCAAACATGACTCCATGAGTAGGATGACACATCTCTTCATCATTGGAGCCTGAGGACCATATTTGATATGTCCCTTCATCATCATCATCATCATCATCATCATCATCATCATCACCCTTCGCAAGCAAAGAAAGATTGTTTGGTTGAACAGGCACTTCTTCAAGTCTCTTAGCATAATATGCTTCATCCTTCACTTTCTCCTTTTTCTCCTCCTTCCTTAACGTGCAGTCCTTCGTAAGATAATTATGTCCTTTATAATATTACAATTGTAACCGGAATCATGTTTTAGTTTCAATTTAATATTCTTCTCTTCTTCTTTCTTCTCAATTTTCTCAACACCTTTTTGTCCTGCACCAGTGTTCGACATCTACTTCTTTTCAAAAATGTTTTTGAAATTCCCACCAATTGGCTTCTTGTACAACTTTTTGACCCTATTATTGGATAATAGGCAACAGCTTCATCACCGGAATTGAGTAGAAAACTTCTTCACTTTCTTTTGCTTCTTCATCAGAATAATTAATTTTCGCAGTTGTCTTTGAGACTAGTGACATTGGACCACAAAAATTCATTCTGTTGTTCTCCTCAACTATCTCCTTTACCTCAAACTCATGTGCTTTCACTATATTATAGAGATTCGACAAAGAGTATGTGTCGAAATTCTTCTGAGTCTTAATCATGAGACAAACGTTTCTCCATTCCTTTCTCAGCCCCGGAATGAAGGTAAGATTGTACTCCAAGGTATTACGAACCACTGCATATCTTGTACACTTGAAGATTGACTCATTTAATCTATCATAATATCCTTCGATAGACTCACTTTCTTTTTGCTTAAAATCAGCTAATTCTGACAAGCATTGCGTCACATAGGTCTTTTTGGTTCTTTCATTCCCTTGGTATTTTTCTTTCAAAGTATCACAGATATCCTTTATTGTCTTACAACCTCGAACATATTTGTAAACAATAGGTAGAAGAGCTCCTCGCAATTCACAGAGATATTTTTTTGTCATTTTCCTTCTTCTTGTTGGTTTGAGTGATTATGTCTTCTGCAACACCAACATTTCCAACAACTTGAACAAGACCCGCACGAAAAGGTCCAGTTTCGATGCATCACCAATGATCTCCGTCAACCCCATTGAGATAGTCTTGCATACGATCTGCTCATTGATCGTAGTACTCAAGAATTAACATTGGCACTTTTGTAGCAGATCCAAGCAAGTTTGTGAAATTCATCATGGTGTGAACATTCCGATTAGCAATTGAATCATAAATTTGAGTTGAATAAAAGTTTAAAATAGGATAAAATAGAGAAATCATAAATCAGAAACAAATCGACTGTGAAAACAAACGAAGAATCGATAAATCATAGTGCTTAATCAAATAATTTTTCTCGCTTTGCGCAAATATTAAATCGGAATAGTCAACTCAATAAAGTGAAAACACGAAAGAAATTCTATAATTAATATGATGATTCCTGCTCCAATTGAAGAGATGTTTTTAATTACGTTTTAATCAGTCGATATTAAATCAGAGTAAATAACACGAAGATCTAAACAATATCTAATTTCAGCTTAATATATTTTTGAGAAAGGTACAATAGAGATCGCAATGAGAATGAATGCTCCGTGTGTACAAGTGTGCAAAAGATATTATGACTATTTAAAGTGGATACCCTATTTATAGTGTACTCACAGAAACAAAAATGACCAGAACTCGACATTACATAATGAATCGACAAGATGCCTAGAAAATACATTACATAACGAGAACCAGTAAACACTAGTTATTTAGACACTATTCAACATATCACAACATAACATGACTCAACAACGATTCATGTAATTTACTTAATCTTGTATTATGTCTTATTCATTATTTTATTTTATAACTTATCTTTAAAGTATGACATATATATATATATATATATATATATATATATATATATATATAATCAAATTAAAAGAATAGTTGTTTGAAGCTCCCTAAAAGTGGCACACAATCCATCAAATAATTCATTTCCCACTTTGTCTTAGTGGGTTGATGCAGAGTCATTGTTTAATATTTTGGATTTTACGAAACATATGTACTTTTATTTTAATATCAATTATCGTTATTTTCAACTTTCATATTGCTCGTTACTGGGCTTTGTTTGAGCATATATTGTTTCTACGTGTTAAAAGACAAATTTTCGTAGACAAAAGCCTGTAATGGGCCTTATCAAGTCTCAATCTAGGCTAAAGAGAGCGGTCACAACTAACTCATTAAAAGAGTGTTGTGAACTCAGTGTCACTTCAGTTCTTCTATAAGCTCACTACCAAACCATCAGTCCTTGAAAATGATTACCACTCCATAATTTTTATTTTTTCTTGTAATTAAATTAAGAAAAAGAAATGGAGTATGGTCATGACCATTGAAATTTGATTGCTTCCTATTTGTTGTCTCTTCCCGTCTTTGCAACCCCATCACAACCAAACCAACACACATCGGGGTGGTGTTCACGTGTGACTTGGCTTACCATAAAGGAAACTCATGCATGACTTAATGCCCATTCCGAATAGCCTTATCTTGATTCAAAAAAAAAAGTAAATTACACGAATGGTCCCTATGGTTTGGGATAATTTGCGCGCTTGATCTCTAACTTATTTTTTTAACTCGGAAGGTCCTTATTGTTTATTTTTGTTACATGCTTGGTCCCTATGATTTGTTTTTGTTACAAGTTTGGTCTCTATCTTACCTAAAAAGACTATTATTTAAATAGAGAAAAATGGTGGGGTGGATAAGGTAAGGTGATGGGGTGAGATTGGGGGTGTGTTTATTTAAATAAATCAAAAAATCAAGGGAAAATAGTGTTTTTAGGTAAGATAGGGACCAAACGCGTAACAAAAACAAACAGTAGGGACCTTCCGAGTTAAAAAATAAGTTATGGACCAAACGCGCAAATTACCCTAAACCATAGGGACTATTCGTGTAATTCACTAAAAAAAAGACGAAACTACAAAAATGGTCCATGTGGTATGTATTTTTCTCGGTTTTTGTCCAAATACCATTTTTTTAATTAGTTGTCATTTTGAGCTAGTTTGCTTATGGTTTTGGTCCATTGGAAAACTATAAAGACTAAAATGTCTTTCTGATTTATTTTTATGTTTTTTTTCTATTTAATTTAATGGTTTATTAATAAAAAGATATAGCTCTCTCTCTCTCTCTCTATATATATATATATATATATATATATATATATATATCTCGTAAAAACACACCGACCCGCCTTTATCTTTCTCCTTCACCTCCAAAAATAGTGAACCCCCCTCTCGATTAGAACTGGAAGCGGCCTTCTGCTCCCACAGATCCACTACAACCCCTTCCAGTCAACAACCCTAAATCAAATGTGACTGAAAAGTTTCACGAATAGATTATAGAACATGAGGCAAAATTTACTGATGATACAGTTCAATCAAAAGATATTCTGAAAATGAAGAGATCCATATGGCACCAATGGTGGCAACGCCGAGTGCTGGTCCGGAGACGTTTTATATGGATGTTATGTTCTATTACGCCATGAAAATCGAATTATCGTCGTCCAACGTTGCTTCTCTCTGTTGTGCTTCAGAAGTTTGAGAAACTTCTCTCTGCCATGGATCCGTCTCTGTTCAGTTTGTCGAACAACGAAGCAACTCCGAGTGCTGGTGGCAAAAATATGGGAGCCACCACCAGATCCACCCCCATTCATAATGATACGACTCATCACTTACCACATTTCCCCTTCTAAATTCACCATTAAATATTTCTGGTCTTTTTCTCACATGTGCAGAATTAGTCAACCTAAGACTCATTGTTAATGAAGAAAATTTTCAATATGGAAAAAGACCTAGGAATACCAAGTCAAACCAACGTGTTCATTTTTATTCTAGAGGATCACAAGAATATCGGACTTATTGTTACTTAGACTAGACTATAAATACACATGTATTTCGCACACTACACACACCTAGACTCACTGCAATACTTGTACTAGTTTACTTACTTCCAATTCTTTAATCAATCATTCAATCAATACAATTAAACAAGGGAAATCATTATTATCACCTCCCAAGGTTTTGTATCGGAGATCCTAGCAAGGTCAATAGCTTTCCCTATAAACCAATTGTGCAATCTTATTCTAGTTTTGATAATAACTTTACCAATAACACCACAACCTCTCATACAAATTAGTTAATATCTACTCAGTCGATTTTTGACCAAAACAATTTGACGCCTACCAAGGGGTCATGGTGTTTATAATCCTTGAAAACATAGTCTACACATCCAACCTTCTCTTCTTCCTCCATTCCCTCTATTGCTCCGAAAAATCTTACACCTCTTCCAAGAAGAGCCCCTGGTCAGAAGAAGACTTCTGATGTACCGAAGAAGAACACTCATCCAGTTGTTCCAGGACCCCTAGGATCCCAGGATCATCTTGCCTCAGTCTCAAATAACGAACTCTTCGCCATGATGGAGATAATTACACAACAGATGGCTCAACAACATGAAGACAATAGAACACTGCTTAAGGAAGTGGAAAGGGATAAGGGAAGAGATATGTAAATCTCAGTAGGTGACACCTTCAATCTTACAACCGGGATCCTGAATTTCGAAAACCCAAGATCCCTAAGGAAACATACAGAATCGACAGCTCCAACATGGATTACATGAAAGTATTCTTGTCGACGTACCACCAGTGCATCAAGATGCCTACTCCATGGGGAACAGTGAAGATTTTTGGGGGTCAGCAAGAATCTAGAGAATGCTACAACACCTCGATGAAATTTTCAACAGTACCATGACAAGCATAGCAATTAAATCAGGCGTTATGAGTTGTGCTAGAAGCAAGAGAGCAAGATATGAAGGAAGTGCCCCTAAGACTCGAGGATCCTGAAGTCAGAGTCCTCATAGGATCCACAATACCAGAACAAATCGAGCAACATTAAATAAAGTTCTTAAAAGACAGAAACAAGACCTTCGCTTGGAAGCATGAAGATATGACAGGTATAGATAAGAAAATTATAACCCATAAACTAAATATAGATCCTTTTTTCAAGCCTATACACAAAAAAAGATGGAAATTTGCACCCTAAAGGAACCAAATCATTCAAGAAGAAGTTGAAAAACTTCTCATAATATGGATGATTAAAGAATTGAAGTTCCCAAGATGGCTAGCCAATGTAGTGGTGGTCCAAAAGAAGAATGGAAAATGAAGAGTGTGTGTGGATTACACGGATCTCAATAAGTCATGCCCTAAGGATCCTTTCCCTTTACTGCATATAGACTCGATGATAGATGCCACAGCAGGACATGAACTACTAACATTCATGGACGCTTCAGTAGGATTCCAACAAATACATATGGAACAATCCGATCAAGATGATATTGCCTTGATAACTCCTACAAGTATATATTACTATATTCACATGCCTTTTAGTCTTAGAAATGCAGGAGCAACATACCAGAGGCTAGTGAATCGAATTTTCAAGGATAAACTAGGCAACACTATGGAGAGCTGAAGATCACCTCAAGGATCTTCAAGGAGCCTTCGACATTTTACACGAATACAACATGAAGCCGAACCCTTTCAAATGCCACTTAGGGATGAAGGCAGGAAAGTTTCTTGGATATATGGTCACCAAGAGAGGGATAGAAGCCATCCTTAAACATATCAAATACATAATCGATCTAAGATCCCTAATGACGACCAATGATATCCAAAGACTGACTGGAATAGTAGCAGCTCTTAACAGGTTTCATGTAAAGATCCTCAGAGAGGTGTAAACCTTTCTATGACATACTGAAGAAAAACAAGAAGTTTGAATGGAACGGGGAGCACAAAAAAGCCTTCCAAAAACTCAAAAAGTATTTAAGTTTAGCACCCTTACTAGTGAAACCATTAGATGGGTAGCCACTCCTCCTATGCCTTTCAGTATCCTCGAATAATGCAAGTGCAGTCATGGCCAAGGATCTTGACGAGGACCAATATCCCATATAGTGTGTAAGTAAAAGTCTACTGGATGCTAAAACTAGGTATTCTCATCAAAAAAAACTAATACAAGCACTAGTAACGACTTCTACTAAGTTAAGAAACTATTTCAAAACTCATACCATACATGTAAAAACTAATTACCTAATTAAAAATGTTATGAGAAAGCCACAGATATCAGGAAGAATGACTAAGTGGTCGGTAAAGCTCAACACTTTCGATATAAAGTATGAGCCAAGATCTGGGATAAAGTCACAAGCATTAAAAGACTTTTTGGTTGACTTTAGTGATGATCTACAAGTCAAACTAGAGATAGAGACAAGAAAACTCCAGGAATAATAAAACATGGGAAGATGGGCGCTCTTCACGGGCAGAGCATCCAACCAAAGAGGAACCGGTCTTGGGATCATATTAAAATCACCACATGGGGACATACTACTTCATGTCGTTAGCTGTGAGTTCGATGCAACCAACAACGAAGCGGAAAATGAAGCATTGATTATGGTATTGCAACTAGCCAATGATCATCAAATTTAGTATTTTCAGGTATTCGTAGATTTGTTATTAGTTACTAACCACTATAATGGATATTATGCAGTTAAAGGATATATTATAACATCATATCTTCAAATTCTTAAAAAATTAGCCTCTGAATTAGAAGTCTTTAGTTTAAACCAAGTTCCCAGGGAAGATAATGTTGAAGTAGATGCATTGGCCAACATGGGATCTTCCCTTACGATCCCATCAGAGACGAGGATTCCAATAATCCATGTAATGATCCGAGCGATTAAGGATCCATTCAAAAGATCAGAATATCCAAATAACCATGATCAGATAGCGAACATCGTAACAATCCAAGAGCCTGACCCTCAACCTGCTCATCGGGATCCTAGTAGACAAATTAGTCATGATCCTACAAGATTTTGGATCAAACTCATCATAGAATACCTTCGAGATGACACAATCCCAAAGAAGATAAAAGCGACAGATCTTTCAAGATGAGGGTCTCACACTTTGTGATGATACAAGGGAAATTATAAAAAAAGTCCATAGCATGTCCATACCTAAGATGTTTGGAAGATCACGAAGCAGCAGAAGTTTGAACGACATACATGGAGGAGATTGTGGCAACCATACTGAGGGCAGATCCTTATGCTTCAAGATACTAAGGATAGGGTACTACTGCCAACAATGAAAAAAGATGCCTTCTTACATGCACAACATTGTGATGCTTGTCAAAGACATATTAAGATCATTCATTAACCGGTAGAACCTCTATACCCTATCATCCCTTCCTGGTCATTCATAAAATAGGGGATGGACATAGTAGGAAAGTTACCTAAGGCACCAGGAGGAAACCTCTTCATGCTAGTAATGCCATACTATTTCTTGAAATGGATCAAGGTTGAGTCTTTTGTCCAAGTAAGAGATAAGGAGGTGGTCATGTTTATCAAACGTAATATCCTGACCAGATTCGGGATCCTGATGGAAATCATATGTGATAACGGATCCCAGTTCATAAGTAAAAGAATTACTGAATTTTGCACAAGTTGGGGAATTACAATGATAACATCCACTCCTGTTCATCCTATAGCCAATGGTCAATGGGAATCTAGCATCAAAATCATAGTCAACGATCTGATGAACATGCTAGATGAAAAGAAAGGCAGATGGGTTGAGGAACTTCCTTTCATTCTGTGGGCGGACAGGAGTACATCAATAACAACCATGGGTCAAACTCGCTATTATTTGGTGTTTGGAACAGAAACCATGATCTCAAATGAAATGGTGATACCTATGTTGGATTTGGTGTTCTAAGCTCATAACTTTAATTGGTATGTACTTGGCCCGAGAGTAGCATGGTCCATTTGGGTTGCCTTCACCAAAACAATTTGATAGGAAGGATATTTGAGAAAGAGGTTATTTATGATTTATTAATATATTACAAGTATAATAAGTTAATTATGAAATCATATTATTTAATTAGTATTGATCAATAATTAATTTGGAAGTAATTTAGTGATCAAAAGAGACTAATTAAATTAACGGGGACTGATTATGCAAATCAGTGATATATATAGTGTTTGGGCTATTGATCCATGTTGGGCTAAGTTTTATGTAAGTATCCATGAAGAGTTAGCCCACATGAGATATGAATCATAACCTAAGTGTATGGATTAGGGTTTACCCATGACTCTTGGAATCCTACACTATATATGTGTTATCCCTTAGCCAAAATCGGTGAACCCAAGCATTCTAAGAGTTCTAAGAGAACCCTAGCCGATTTTGGTGGTGCTTAACTTCTCTCTCAAAGTCCTCCTTTGTTCATGGTGTTTGTGAACCATTTGAGGCATCACACCTGAGGTGCTAAGCTCTTGAAAGGCCAAGAACTACAAACTACATCAAGAGGTATTCATCTGACTTGATTTTATATGGTATATCCTCTATTGTATGCTCGTTAGGATGTATGCTTTGGAAAATTCATATTGCATGTATAGTTAGAGAAAAACATAGATCCAAAGCATCTAGGGGTTCATGTGCACCATAGGAGTGTTATACTGCTTAAAACCCAACAGTGGTATCAGTGCCTAGGATTGTTTTCTGTTATATTTGATGCTTGTTAATTTTCAAAGCTGAAAAAATCGATTTTTTGGCCTCTGACTGATGAAATCGCCGAGTCCATGAACTGACTCGACGAGTCCACTCATTAAAAGGGCAACTCGACGAGTCATGATCATGCACTCGTCGAGTAGAGGCTTCTGGTTGCAGAATTTCGATTTTTTGGCCAGACTTGGATTAGGATCATTACCACAAACTGTTTGTAATCTTAAAAATCGTATTTTCTGATTTGGTGATGATGATCAACATCCAATTAAAGGAAAATTGTCAAATTTTAAGATAATAAGATAATTATTTGTATTATTTGATTTGAATTGCCTTGCTATGAGTTAGATTAGATCAATAGTGAAATTATATGATAATGTTGTTAGTTAAAATTGATCTAAGTTGTTCTTGAAGTGAGTTTTACTAACTTTAGTAAACCATAACGAATAGTCTTATCGTTCTTTGTGGTGGACCTGACCAGCGCACAACCAAGTGTAACTAATCTCCTAGTCCTTCACTTGACTCACATATACATGTGAACAAGGAATTAATCTTAATTTCCCAAAGACGAAAATTCTCATTCATCATACCATACAAGTTGCATGATTCCAAGTTTCTATCCAATTGAAACTTAGGTAATGAGAATCTTTCCTTATTTGGTAAATTTTGACACTACCACAAACGAAAGAATCAAATCCATTATCAACATTGCTAGAAACATACAAACATCAATTTTCACAAATGCCATTGTAAGGAGATATAATATAAAACATGATAAAATCAGAATTTTATTTATTTATAAAATGCGGAAAAACTTTTCCTTACAATGCAAGTACAAATGAAAACTATGCCATTACAAAATTCTAAGCAATCTATCATAACTCCTAAGCAGTAGCTCAAAAATCTGATCATCGAATCAAGTGATTGAAATCCATCTCTTCTCGATCAAACTCAGCATGTCTTTCCTTTAAGCTTCCTTTTGATCCTACAAACATCAAAATGTAATCTTATCACATCATGTATTAAGAATCTAGAGATAGAAACTTAATAGAGTTAGATAGTGGACTTACCTGAAGTCTCTTAGATCTTTCAGGTATTCAGGGCAGCTTCGCTTCCAATGTCCCTTCAAATGACAGTAGAAACAAATGGCTTCTTTTGCATTGGCACATGAGACAATCCCAGAACTGGCTTTTCTCTTATGATCAAGACTTTTAACCATGCACAATTCATTTCCTATAGGAGAAGGAATCATTTCCGGGATGTCCATGTCATTGCCCATGTCATCTTGGGAGGTAGATCTTCCAATCAAATTTGCTTGACCATTGCGCCAAATCATTGTTGATTCAGTAGCAATTAGCAAATAGGTAAGATCAATGAGGGTCATGTCACGATTTGTCATATAGTAATCTTTAACGAACTCACTATATGACTTGGGAAGTGACTGAAGAACCAAGTCAATAGCCAACTTCCTTGGAAAACCGACACCCAACATTCCCAGCATGTCAATATGCAGCTTCATGTCCAAGACATGAGCACATATAGACCTTCCATCCTGATGTTTCATTACAAGTAGGGCTTGAGTGACCATGAAATTTTCAAGTCTTTGAACTTGTGGGTCAGGGATAATTATTGGAGGAGGTGTAGGAAGTGAAGTATGATATTGTGGAATATCATCTTCATGTGAAAAGCTTTTTCCAACAGATTCGAGAAGACCATAGTTGTCTGAACTATACATCTACAAGGGAGAAATTCAAGTTAGTTGATTTAAGTCCTTAATATAACACCTAAAATGAAATATTAAGGCTAGGACCCAACACAATATTTTACAATTGTAAAGAGGGATGTCGTAATCAAATTGTAAAATATTTGAAGGTAAGTAAATGACAATTTACCAATTTCCACCATGAAAAACAAAATAGATTATTAAGTTTTAATTAGTTTGAAATTCCTAGATCTTTGAGATTCATTGAACTTTTCAATGGCATGTTTAAATCTCGGTGTGCCCTTCAAGTTTATGACTGGGATGCCGAGGATCACAAACAAGGTTTGAATAACCATGCAAATTAGCTTGGTACACCCACTGTTACAAATCACCTAATCAATGTGTCGGTTAACAACACACGCTCCATTGATCTATGATTAACATCAAGCTACCCTTTCTCACGCACTGTCAGTCCCAGATTAGTGTGCCGGTTAACCACACATGCTCCACTAACGACTTAACAGGGTGCAAAGTGCAATTTCATGGATTAGCACCATTTTCACATTTTCCTAAAGTAACTAAGATTGGGAATTTAATAAAAGTTTAGTTACTTTATAATTTTATCATTATACTTTTAATGAGGGAGAATTAATGTCCTTATCCTACCCGTTCGGCTAACGACCCTCCACCAGTCAAGGAAGCGGTAGGTGAGAGTGGACACCCATTAAACTACCATTTTATAGGGAGTTACCTTATACCCCCGTTATAGAACGACTTCGTGAATGAGGCCTACTAACGGTAAGCCTAACTTGTTCTTATACATATATATATATATATATATATATATATATATATATATATATATATATATATATATATATATATATATATATATATATATATATATATATTACAAAGAATAAGGGTTGAATTTTAACTTTTAAAACTCTACGTTTTGGAAATGAAATTTCATTAATGTACCTTTTCAAGTTCCAAAACTCGAGGGCAAGTTTTGTAACTTGTCAAGACTTTTGAAATTCATAACTTATGGATTTTAAAGTTGCATAAATGAGATCTTTCCAATTCCATAACTTGAGGACAAGTTATGAACTTTTCATGACTCTGGGTATTTCATAACTTATGAAAATTAATGTTCCATGAATGGTGTGACGTTTCACATTCCATAACTTGAGGACAAGTTATGGAACTTATTCAAGAAACAATCATAGATCAAATTAACTAATCCAATTATGATAGGATGATCACTTACCAATTTGATCTAACTTGATTCATATATTATGATAACTTCAAATTATACAAATAACTAGTATACATAAAACAAGTAGTTATCTTAGAATTTGAAAAATATCATGTTATTGGATGGGGATTAACATTACCGTATCATTAAAAACAATTTTTTATGAACCAAAACAGTTTGTGGTAATGTTCCTAATCCAAAACAAGCCAAAACTCAAAGATTCTGCCAACAGATGCATCAACTCGTTGAGTTCAAGGAAATCTCCATCCAACTCGTCGAGTTCATAGATGGACTCGGCGAGTTGGCCCTGGTAGAATCCCGAAATTCAGTTTTTCAACTTTGAAAATCTAGTAAGCATCAAATATAATAGAAAACAATTCTAGGCTCTGATACCACTGTTGGGTTTTGTCACACTCCCAAACCAAGATGGCGGAAGCATTCAGGGGCGAAGCACGTCATGTCTAGTATCAAAGCAATTGAATAATCGTAATCAAAGCAACAACAACCATTGTATTAATAGTATGATGTTTACATTGAATTCGGATCATATATAACTGACTCCAAAAGTAAATAACGAGTAAAGACTTGAAGCTACTATGCTCCATCTTCTAGAAACCGGTGCGTGTACCTCTCTACTAGTGTCTTGAGAATACAAGTAGGTTTTGAAAGTGTCAACATTAAAGTTGGTGAGTTCATAAGCATTTTGTTTCAGAAAATAGGTTCTCTGTTCTTTGTAAAACGTGATGTGATACTCTAGAAAATCCTATATTTTCTAATGTGATGAATTCTAAGTAAAATGATTCGTACCAGTTCCTTTTGCGAGTACTTAGTGTATACAAGTCATATACAATCCAGATCAAACAAACAATCGATTCTGTGGTTCTGCCCAAGCCCAAAACCAAACAAGGAACATGAAATCAGGCGGAGACCACACATCCCACTGGTTGTCGGATCCTCATCTATATAACCCTGACGTATTCACTACGTACTTACAGAGTTAACTGTATTAGTCCTTTGAAATCTGTTGAAAGTGTTCCTCAAGAAAATCCGATATTTTCTTAGTAAAAGTATGATAATACTAGTTCCTTCTATGACCACTTAGTTCATACTAGCTATGTATAAACCAATATGGAACGGACAGTTGATTGTGTGGATCTGCCCTAAGCCCACAACCAAACAAGGAACAGGAAATGAGGCGTAAACCACACATTCCTCTACCTATCGGATATTCTTCATACATGACCTTGCTGTATAAACTAAGGAATTATAGAATTAACAATGATTGCTCGTTAGTTGAATGATAAACCGTTTGATTGTAAAACACTGATGTTTGCCCTGGAAAATCCTATATTTTCCATAAAAGTAAGTTGTTGTCTTAAATGTTCCAAAACTGAAAAGTACAAGTATATTTCCATACTTAAGGTGTAAAGTGTAGCTTTAATAATAAATAAAACTAGCCGAAAACGTGTTTGTTATGTAAACCGAGAGTGACGTTAATACCCTCCTGTGATCGCTTGGTATATACGAGTTATAGAAATTTAGATCGAACAGATAGTCGATTGGGTGATTCGGCTCTAAGCCCACAACCAAACAAGGAACAGGAAATTAGGCGGAGGCCACACATCCCACTGGCTGTCGGATGTTAATTTCATATCACCTTGTGTATATACCAAGTAATCACATAGTTATTAACCCTGTAGACTGTTTGTTAAGCATATTATTATGTGAACGATTCGGTGTCAAGTGTATACGCGGGGGTGGTATATAATTAAGATTCTATGGACTTAGGATGTGTGTTTCCACCCTATCTCCTGTTTCTCGTTTGATTGTGGATTTGGGGCAGAGTCACCCATTCGACCGTCTTGTTAATCTTAATTATATACGACTTATATACGCGAGGCGATGATAGACGAACCAGGTATGAATCTTACCATGAACTTTAGGACAAAGCTGTTCAGATCTACGAGTGAACATCCTACCAGTTGGATGATCATAAGCAAGTAAGTCAAACCCATACACTCTCCACTGATCAGAACAACAGATTCAACAGCGCGGATCCACTGGAACGTCAAGCGAGGATCTAAATTCACTGGAGAACGAGAAGTTCAGAGAGAACTGAAGCACTTACCCCCTTTGCAAATTCCTAACAGCCGCTCAGAATTCGAATTTCGGGACGAAATTCCCTCTAACGGGGGGATGATGTCACAACTCGAAATTTTAAACCTAGTAAAGTCCAAAACCTAACCTAGAACAAGTGAATCTATATTGCAACCCGTGTTGCATTGTATCCTCTTTAGCCTTTAGGGCTTGTGTTTAAGTTATATACCTAAGCTTGGTTTGAAACCTAAGTTAATTTAGGGTAGTATAATGCAAGTTTTGGCAAAAGACAGAGGTTTAAAACATAAATATACTCCATATATAAGGTAATTCGGTCCATAATCCAAGTAAACAAAAGGGAATTCGGTCATGAAAAGGAATTAAACCATGAATTCGGTTTTTGGAATCTTTCCAAATGTTGTTTTCGGCCACTAAATCATTCCAAGATGTGTGTTCGGTCAAGGTAAGACCAAATCCTCCTCAAATATGGCCCATTAAGACCGAATTATCCTAATGCCCAATCCACTAAGACCGATTTCCCATTCCTTTATATATGTGTATAACCAATTTCCCAAGTCATTTCACACTTTTGCCACCGAACTCTTGCCAAATTTTCTCTCAATCTTCAAGAGTGTTCTGCCCAGATCTTCATCCCATTCAACCGAATTCATCAACCGATTTCATCAATCATATTCAAATCTTCAAATCTTCATCACACCGAGTTCATCCAACTTCTCCACCGAAAACTCCAATTCCACCGAACACACCCTTCCCCTTTTATTTCAAACATTCCGAATTAATTTTGTAAGTATTCTTTATTTAATTAATTAATTATTTCACACACTATTTAAATTAATCTATTAGTAATTTAAATATGACGACGAATACAATTATTTTTAGGATACGACCACTGTTCCGTATTCTAACCCGAGGAGCATTCGCAATCACTTCGAGTCCGATCAAGCATGCACACTAGAGGTGAGTTCATACCCCCATATTTTTCCAAGATTTTTAATGTTTTTAGAGGGGAATACAAGTAAAACACATTTAATATTGTGTTTAAAAATATAATTTCATTTATTATATTTTCTTATCGTTAACACGCATTTGAACGTAGAACTAACTAAACATGACAAACGTTGTTACTACTAGACTTACGAACAATTTTACAAACACGTTAAGATACAAAATTTACAAACACAGGTTTCTAACACAGAAAAAAACTTATAAACGATGGAAAAAATGTACTATTTTTACAAGGATACATGTTATTAACAAAAAGGGTTTTCATTGTATTATTCTTGAATTCGTTGAGAGAACTAAATTATGACAAACGTCTTCTGGGAAGTCTACTCCTTAAGAACCAGAGTCTCCTGGAGGGAGAGAGTGAGTTTGTGTATAGACCTATACGGGACTGACAATCCCGCACCCTAACTATTAGCTACAGTCGACCTGGGTGACAAACGTCATTACAGTTTACGACGTCCGAAGAACGTCGTAGTACTATCGTCCATCGGCATGGTTATAAGAACTCACAGCGTTAAACAACGACTCGTTCACGTAATAATATGCTTAACAAACATTCTCCAGGGTTAATAACTATGTGATTAATTGGTATATACACAAGGGTGATATGAAATTACCATCCGATAGCCATTGGGATGTGTGGCTTCCGCCTCATTTCTTGTTCCTTGTTTGGTTGTGGGCTTAGGGCAGAATCACCCAATCGACTGTCTGTTCGATCTAAATTTCTATAACTCGTATATACCAAGTGATCACATAGAGGGTATTAACGTCACTCCCGGTTTACAGAACAAACACGTTTTCGGCTAGTTTTATTTATTAATAAAGCTACACTTTACACCTTAAGTATGGAAATATACTTGTACTTTTTAGTTTTGGAACATTTAAGAAAACAACTTACTTTTATGGAAAATATAGGATTTTCCAGGGCAAACATCAGTGTTTTACAATAAAACGGTTTATCATTCAACTAACGAGCAATCATTGTTAATTCTATAATTTCTTAGTTTATGCAGCAAGGTTATGTATGAAGAATATCCGATAGGAAGTGGAATGTTTGGTTTCCGCCTCATTTCCTGTTCCTTGTTTGGTTGTGAGCTTAGTGCAGATCCACACAATCAACAGTCCGTTCGATATTGGTTTATACATAGCTAGTATGAACTAAGTGCTCATAGAAGGAACTAGTATTATCATACTTTTACTAAGAAAATATTGGATTTTCTTGAGGAACACTTTCAACAGATTTCAAAGGACTAATACAGTTAACTCTGTAAGTACCTAGTGAATACATCAGGGTTTTATACATGAGGATCCGACAACCAGTGGGATGTGTGGCCTCCGCCTCATTTCCTGTTCCTTGTTTGGTTGTGGGCTTGGGGCAGAACCACACAATCGATTGTGTATTCGATCTAGATTGTATATGACTTGTATGCACTAAGTACTCACAAAAGGAACTGATGCAATTCATTTCACTTAGCATTCATCACATCAAAAAATATAGGATTTTATGGAGTATCACATCACGTTTTACAAAGAACAAAGAACCTGTTTTCTGAAACACATCACTTATCAACTCACCAACTTTAATGTTGACACTTTCAAAACCTACTTGTATTCTCAGGACACTAGTAGACAGGTACACGCACCGGTTTCTAGAAGATGGAGCATAGTAGCTTCAAGTCTTTACTCGTTATTTACTTTTGGAGTCAGTTATATATGATTCGCTTTCAATGTAAACATTATACTATTAATACAATGGTTGTTGTTGCTTTGATTACTATTATTCAATTGTTGTGATACTATAAATGATGCCCTCTGCCCCCGAACGTTTCTGCCATCTCGGTTTGGGGGTGTGACAAAACCCAACAGTGGTATCAAAGCCTAGGATTGTTTTCTATTATATTTGATGCTTACTAGATTTTCAAAGCTGAAAAACTGAATTTCGGGATTCTGCCAGGGCCAACTCGCCGAGTCCATCTATGAACTCAACGAGTTGGATGGAGATTTCCTTGAACTCCACGAGTCCTTTATGGCACTCGACGAGTTGATGCATCTGTTGGTAGAATCTTCGAGTTTTGGCATGTTTTGGATTAGGAACATTACCACAAACTATTTTGGTTCATAAAAAATTGTTTTTAATGATATGGTAATGTTAATCCCCATCCAATAACATGATATTTGTCAAATTCTAAGATAACTACTTGTTTTATATAATACTATTTATTTGTATAATTTTCGGTCAACTAATGGGTTTTCGGTCAAAGCCTTGTATTTTAGGCTTGGCCTTTTATATATATATATATATATATATATATATATATATATATATATATATATATATATATATATATATATATATATAGTGTTAGTGGAGTCATAAGTGTACACGGCCAGAGAGGAGCATTCATTCATATTATGTGCCAGAGAGAGAACTAGTGTCTGTGCATCTTGTGTAACGAAAATCATTCTAATCATATAAACATTGAAGATTCATCAAGATTCATATTATTCTTCTTCTCCTTCTTCCACCATTTGATCTTGCATCATCCAATTGATTGGGATTCCGCACGATCAATTGGATCTGATTGATACATCAAGCAAATTTGGGACTTATAGTTGGTATCAGAGCTTGGATTGTATCAATCATATTGGCAAGATCTGGAGTGTTTTTGCATTTTTTTTGAAGTATTTCGTGTTTTTGGATCATTTTTGAAGAAATATTGGGGGTTTGTTCTTCAAGTTTTTCATAAAAACGAGTTTTTGATCGAGTTTTGGGCTTAAAAAGGGTAAAAAACAACGCTGTTTTTTTCGTAATTTCCGAAGTGTTTACGGCCTCCGAAGAAGGGTTTATGGCCGATTCGAAGAAGGGTTCACGGCCAAAGAAGCTTTCACGGCCCGAAGAAGCGTTTACTTCCGGAATTCGTTTACAGCCGGCTTCGAACGTTTACGGCTCAGCAAGCGTTTGCGGTCCTCACGCGTGTGCTCCTCGTTCGCGGCCTGCAGCGAATATTCAAAATTCTTGCGTGGTGCAAGGATCGAACCCAGGTCACTTGGGAACTCAACCAACGCCCTTACCAGTCCATCTAGCAAGGCTGGTGTTTTATTCCTTCCCGATTTAATTCAAAAATACTTGCTGCTTCGACCTTAATTTCGCAATTTTGACAATTTCAGCCCAAAATTCAACTTTTTAAATTTTAAAATTCCATTTTCAACCCAAAGTTTTTGACTTTTAATTTTTGACTATCTAAATTGACTTTTGACCTTAAAATTTTGACTTTGACTTTCAAGTTTGACCGTTGACTTTAACCTTTGACTTTCTCGTTTAACCTTCAAATTTTTACTTTTAGCTTATCGGCTTGACTTCTAAGTTTGACTTTTAAGTTTGACTTTTTAAGCTTGACTTTTGAGGTTTTAAGTCAAAGGGCAATTTTTTAAACAATGATTTCCTCAAACATCCCGATAAATGAGGTTTCATGTTCTCAATCTTGTGAAACTACGATTAAATTTCTTCACGAACAAATCGATATATTAAAAAGAGAAAACGATGACCTTAAATATGAAGGTTATACCCTAAGGAAAGGTCAAAAACCCCTAAAAGCACAACTAGAGGCCAAAATCAAGGACTTTAGAACACTTCAAGAAGAATATAGCAACAAATGTGAAAACTATGATTATGTTAAGAGACAACTTGCCTCTGTGACTGCCGAGCTTGACACATTGAAAAACAAATTTGAAAATGTAGATTTTAATTTCAGAAAATATGATGTGTCAAGTGAGGTAGTTGCCTCGATGATTGAAAAACAGTTTAAATTTAAAGCTAATCAAACTAAGGGTTTAGGGTATCACAATGTGCCACCTCCCTTCAATGAAAACTATAACCCACCCCTTGAGACCAATGAGGAAAAAATTACTACTCAGTATGGCCAACTCCCTGTCCTAGCTTCAGTTAAGACTGAACCATCTGGGCCTACTGAGGTTACTAAGGTGAATGTTTCTAATGCTCCTACTTCATGTGCAGGTAAAGTAGTGGAAGATGAGAACAAGGAGAACACTATTGAACAAACAAATGACTCCTTGAACTCTGAATTTGTTGCTTCTAATCAACCTGTTTTTGGTAAGTACATGCCACCAAAGCAAGTGAAACAGACGGCCTGCTACAAGTGTGCTTGTGGGAACAATCAAAGACAAGGCAAGGGCACGCCACCAGGGGCAGGAAGAAACAATTCCTATGTGAAGAAACAAACGTGTTTTCACTGTGGAACACCTTGACACATTGCCAGAAATTGTCCTATTCGTGCATATGTTCCCTACTACGCACAAGGATGGAAAAACGCACCAAGAGGGAGATATTTCAAAAGAAACCCTTCGAGGCCATGTTCAAACAATGGTGACTGGAACGCGCAGAAGGCGAAAAATCAAAATCCCAAGGTCAAGAAGGGAATGTCTGCCAAGAAGCCCAATTCAAAAGATGCTCCAGTGAAACAAAGACCGGTTAGGTCAAATCCATCTCGACGGCCGACTTCAAGTTCAAAAGAAAGTACTGAGCCACCCATCCGATCGAACAAGAAATGGGTTAAACCCGACTACAGATGGGTACCAAAGGTTCAATCTCCCAAATCTCCCAAATCTTCTAATGATTCTAATATCTCTTCATCTTCTGTTTGTGATAAGCAGGACATGTCATGGGAGAGAGTACCTTGCGCAGACGGTAACGGCCAACCCAGTTTCAAAATGGACTGGGTTCCAAAGACCAACTAATCCCGCACTCTATGCTGGAGCAGCTATGGAGTAATATCATCAGACTTCGGTTTGTTGATAGTAGCTGTTCCAAGCACATGGTAGGGGACATCTCTCAGCTGTACAACACTCAGAACTTTAAGTGAGAGTATGTGTCTTCTGTGGGAAAGGAAGAAAAGGGAGGATCACAAATGGGGTTTGTGCTTAAAGATGTGAAGAATTTTCGGATCTGTTCCGAGATTGAAACAAAGCTAAGGCTGAATTTGTTGCTGCTTACATCCTCAATTGCTGACTTTCGGTTTGAATTCTTTCGATACACCTGAGTTTTTCTTAAAATGATTCATTTTAAAGACAAATTTCTTTTAATTTTGCGCATCTATTTTATTTCTTCCCTATGCTCAATTTATGGGGGAGAAATCAAAATACAAAAAATAAAATAAAAATAAAATAAAATAAAATAAAATCACAAAAATATGTTTTTCTTAAGTAGGTATTATTTGGGAAATTATATGAGATTTAGTGATAAAGGGCAAATTTATTGACCCCAAAAGCATTTTGTATTTTACTTTTGTTTTTGATTAAATTTGTTCATATTTTCTTATATGCACAAATTTAGGGGGAGAAAGAATTCAAAACAAAAAAAATTATAAAATTTCAAAAAAAATACAAAAATCTTTTCATTTATGTTTTTATTTCTTTTTCAGAAAAATCAAAAATCCAAAAAATAGTGTTTTGAGCGTATTTTACTTTTATTTTTATTTCTTAATGTGCTAAGTTTACTTTTATTTTTTATGTTTATCTCAAAAATTATCATTTGTCTTGAAAAAGTGAATTCAGGAGAAGATGAGACTCAAGGAGTATGTATCGAAATATTCTGAGCAAGGAGAAGAAACCTGAAAGTAGAAAGGAATTGACGGTCATTTCACTTCACACTACTTTCACAAGGAATTGACGGAAAATTCAAATATGGGTGATAGACTCTTTCATATTGAGACATATACCAGTCTTAATAGGAGTCTTCGCATCAAATGTTAATGACCAAAGGTGATTTTTACCATGACCAATGTGAAACACCCAACCATTCTTCACCTATATCTAAAATTTTCTCCATCAAATCACTTCCACATACCGGTACCCCTTGAGGTTCGAGTATATAACAACTCGGCTGACGGTTGCCAAAAAGTATGTGTTTATGATCTTAGATGTCATTGTCACCAGGACTCTAAGTGAAACCCAAAATCCAACACCATTGATTTCTGAATTGACGGTGAACATTTTATATGTTCTAGATTTCACCCATGAATTGACGAATAATGGATCATACCTGGTGTGACATTGTACAAAATGCCAGTCAGGCAGTTTCTTTCTAAGAACTGTCGTATCTAAGGAATTGAAAGTCTGAAATGGTACAAATTGTCAGATTGGTCTTGTCAGCTTTCTTTACCTAAGAACTGTCACGGCACCAGGGCGATTCACCCAATAGGGAAACAGGTATTGTTGAACGTCTCGCCAAGGACCAATTTAACTCGTTAACTTGATAACTGTATTGAGATCTATGATCAAGAATATACAGGGGCTAACATCAAAACTAGCCAAGAGTAGTTCTCCGATACTCAACAAATCGTAGTGCGTTCCTCCGAGTTCACACAGCTACTGCGAGAAGTCTCTTTCTAAGCCAAGGATTCATCCTTGAACAACTATGGTGAGAAGGGTCTTTATGATTCTTCAAGTGATCCACAGGGACTTTTTAGTCACGGTTACTTCTCAAGACGCATCGGTAATCATTCAAGAACATTCATTCAAAGGAACTAGAAGAGAATATCATTTTTCAACATACAATATTTCAACCCCAGAAACAGGGTGAACCTGACTTGAAGATTATGTGACAAGTTGTAATGAAGCCTCCTCAATCAATTTGTTGCTATCTATGTACCTGCTAAAGTGATCCAGAAGTTTTGTTCTCTATTCTCTCTGAAGATTCTCAAGCTGAAAGCGCAAATTTTCAAGAATCTCTACATGAAACCTCCTCACCCAACGTTCGTTCAAAGTCA
Source organism: Lactuca virosa (assembly GCF_052849685.1). Taxonomy (NCBI): domain Eukaryota; kingdom Viridiplantae; phylum Streptophyta; class Magnoliopsida; order Asterales; family Asteraceae; genus Lactuca; species Lactuca virosa. Next base: position 313,454,944 of record NC_136428.1, on the reverse strand, counting down.
AATCTTGAAGAAAAGCCAAACCGTTCAAGATGAAGTCATTCAACTAGAAGATTCAATTGTTCATCTTGAAGTTGTAAAGAAATAGAAGACAAAAAGTTGAAGCCAAGCTCCAAATGAAGATTGACAAGAAAAGTCAGCTACATTCTTAGGGGGAGTTTGTTGCGTCAAAGAAAAGAAAGCTATAAACCAAGGGGGAGATTGTTAGGTCAAAAATATGGTTTATACTTTACTTTTATAGGCAACTATATTTTTCGGTCTAGGACCGTAAACAGCCTGGTGTTTACGGTTGTATGGGTGTTCACGGCCATGAACCTGTTTACGGCCGTGAACGTGTTTTCTGTCAACTAATGAGTTTTCGGTCAAGGCCTTGTATTTTGGGCTTGACCTTAGGTCCATATATATATATATATATATATATATATATATATATATATATATATATATATATATATATATATATATAGTGTTAGTGGAGTCATAAGTGTATACGGCTAGAGAGGAGCATCCATTCATATTATGTGCCAGATAGAGAACTAGTGTGTGTGAATCTTGTGTAAGGAACATCATTCTAATCATATAAACATTGAAGATTCATCAAGATTCATCTTATTCTTCTTCTCCTTCTTCCACCATTTGATCTTGCATCATCCATTTGATTGGGATTCTGCACCATCAATTGGATCTGATTGATACATCAAGCAAATTTGGGACTTACACTAAACTTTTATTAAATCCCCAATCTTAGTTACTTTAGGAAAATTTGAAAATGGTGGTAATCCATGAAATTGCACTTTGCACCCTGTTAGGTCGTTAGTGGAGCGTGTGTGGTTAACCGATACACTAATCTGGGACTGACAGTGCGTGGCAAAGGGTAGTTTGATATTAATCATAGATCAATGGAGTGTGTGTGGTTAACCGGCACATTGATTAGGTGATTTGTAATAGTGGGTGTACCAAGCTAATTTGCATGGTTATTCACACCTTGTTTGTGATCCACGGCATCCCAGTCACAAACTTGAAGGGCACACCGAGATTTAACATGCCATTGAAAAGTTCAATGAATCTCAAAGATCTAGGAATTTCAAACAAATAAAAACTTAATAATCTATTTTGTTTTTCATTGTGGAAATTTGTAAATCGTCATTTACCTACCTTCAAATATTTTACAATTGGATTACGGCATCCCTCTTCGCAATTGTAAAATATTGTGTTGGGTCCTAGCCTTAGTATTTCATTTTGGGTGTTATAGTAAGGACTTAAATCAACTAACTTGAATTTCTCCCTTGTAGATGTCTAGTTCAGAAAACTATGGTCTTCCCGAATCTGTTTGAAAAAGCTTTCCACATGAAGATGATGTTCCACAATATCATACTTCACTTCCTACACCTCCTCTAATAATTCTCCCTGACCCACAAGTTCAAAGACTTGAAAAGTTCATGGTCACTCAGGCCCTACTTGCAATGAAACATCAGGATGGAAGGTTTATATGTGCTCATTTCTTGGACATGAAGCTGCATATTGACAGGCTGGGAATGTTGGGTGTCGGTTTTCCAAGGAAGTTGGCTATTGACTTGGTTCTTTAGTCACTTCCCAAGTCATATAGTGAGTTCGTTAAAGATTACTATATGACATATCGCGACATGACCCTCATTGATCTTACCTATTTGCTAATTGCTGCTGAATCAGCAATGATTTGGTGCGATGGTCAAGCAAATTTGATTGGAAGATCTACCTCCCAAGATGACATGGGAAATGACATGGACATCCTGGAAATGATACCTTCTCCTATAGGAAAGGAATTGGCGATGGTTAAAAGTCTTGATCATAAGAGAAAATTCAGTTTTGGGATTGTCTCATGTGCCAATGCAAAAGAAGCCATTTGTTTCTACTACCATTTGAAGGGACATTGGAAGCGAAGCTGCCCTGAATACCTGAAAGATCTAAGAGAAGGTAAAGTCAAAAAGGTTTGACTCTACTTCAGGTAAGTCCACTATCTAACTCTATTAAGTTCCTATTTGTAGATTCTTAATACATGATGTGATAAGATTACATTTTGATGTTTTGTAGGATCAAAGGAAGCTTAAAGGAAAGGCATGCTGAGTTTGATCGCGAAGAGATGGATTTCAATCGTCTGATTTGATGATCGGATTTTTGAGCTACTGCTTAGGAGTTATGATAGATTGCTTAGAAATTTGTAATAGCATAGTTTTCATTTGTACTTGCATTGTAAGGAAAAGTTTTTCCGCATTTTATAAATAAATAAAATTCTAATTTTATCATGTTTTATATTATATCTCCTTACAATGGCATTTGTGAAAATTGATGTTTGTACGTTTCTAGCAATGTTGATAATGGATTTGATTCTTTCGTTTGTGGTAGTGTCAAAATTTACCAATTAAGGAAAGATTCTCATCGCCTAAGTTTCAATTGGACAGAAACTTGGAATCATGCAACTTGTATTGTATGATGAATGAGAATTTTCGTCTTTGGAAAATTAAGACTAATTCCTTGTTCACATGTATATGTGAGTCAAGTGAAGGACTAGGAGATCAGGTACACTTGGTTGTGCGCTGGTCAGGTCCACCACAAAGAACGATAAGACTATTCGTTATGGTTTACTAAAGTTAGTAAATATGGTTATGCTTGTTGGATTAGTGTCTAAGTCCATAACATGTACTTGACCCGTTTTAGCATGGTCCATTTAGGTTGCATGGCATCGGAATAATTGGATAGACAAAATGAGAAAAAGGATACTAGTGATTTATATTAATATATTATAAGTTCTAATATATTAATATGAAATCATATTATTTAATTAGTATTGATCTAGAATTAATTTGGAATTAATTTAGTGATTAAAAGGTAACTAAATAAATATGGACTCTTATATATATATATATATATATATATATATATATATATATATATATATGGTGGGCCAAGTTAATTTAGGTTGGGCTAAGCTTGCATAGATAGTCCATGGAGTTTTTAACCCATGGATCATATGGAAATGAAAGGTCATGGGTATTAGAGTTTACATGAATGTAACCCTAATCCTCCACACTATATAAAGAGGTATGGATCATGAAATGGCACTGGTGTGTGTACATAATAGGGTAAAACCAATTTTGGTGCAAGCATCCTTATTCTCAAGTTATTCCAAGGGTTCTTTGTGTTGTGTGAACCATTTGAGGTGCAACACTTGGGGCACTAAGCTCTTAAAGGTTCAAGACTTCAAGCTCCATCAAAAGGTATGTCACTCTACTAGATTCTTGTATTGTATATACTTCATATTATGCTAGTTAGGATGAAACCTTGGAATATTGAATATTTGCATGTATGATAGAGAAAACATAGATCCAAGGTTTACAGGGTTGCATGTACACCATAGGAGTGTTAGAATGCTCAAAACCCAACAGTGGTATCAGAGACTAGGCTTGTTTTCAATTATACTTGATGCAATTTGCTGAAAAAAGCTGGAAAAAACGAATTTTTTATAGTCTGGACAGGGGACTCAATGAGTCCATGTGAAAATTCATCCAACTCGTCGAGTTGGTTCTTGCACTCGACGAGTTGGACCCCCTGACAGCATATATTCGAGTTTTTTGGCTGGAATTGGACTAGGAACATTACCCTAAGCTGTTTCTGAACTTGTAAACCTGTTTTTGATGTGGTAATGTTCATGCTAATCCAATTTCAAAGATAATTGTCAATAGATTCATGTTTTGTATTTGTTTAATGGTTAGTCTAATTTCATGAAAATTGGTTGATTTGAATTATCTTGTTCTTATGAGTTAGTTTAGATTAATAGAAAATTATGTGATAATCTGTGTTCATTCCAAATTGATCTAAATGTTTTTCATAATATGTGTTTTTGTAACTTGTCCTCAAGTTCTATGAAAAGTCACATTTATGATTTTTAAAACTCAAAAGATTTCCATAAGTTATAAAAATGAAGAGTCTCATTTTTAAATGCTTTAAAGTCTACCATAACTTGTCCTCAAGTTATGGAGCTTGAAGAGTTTTTTGATTAAAACTACTTTAAACTCATAAGTTATGGAATTGAAAAGTTTTTTGAATTGTTCAAAACTTGCCCTCAAGTTTTGGAATTTGTAAAGTTTCCCTCATGAATACTTTAATTCCAAGTTAAACCCTTAGAATTTTAAAAGTTAAAATTCAACCCTTATACTATTATAATATTAATAGTTAATAGTTATATATATGTATAAGAACAAAGTCAGTCTTACCGTTAGTAGGCCTCATTCACGAAGTCGGTCTATAAGGGGGTATAAGGTTACTGCCTATAAAATGGCAGTTTAATGGGTGTCCACTCTCACCCACCGCTTTCTTGACTGGTGGAGGGTCGTTAGCCGAACGGGTTTGATAGGACTCTAATTCTCCCTTCATTATAAGTATAATGATAAATATAAAGTAACTAAAGCTTTTATAAATTCCCAATCTTAGTTACTTTAAGAAAATGTGAATTTGGTGCCAACCCATGAAATTACACTTTGCACCTTGCTTAAGTCGTTAGTGGAGCGCGTGTGGTTAACCGGCACACTAACTTGGATTTAACAAGGTTGGAAAAGGGTGGCTTAAGGTTTATCATAGATCGGTGGAGCGCGTGTGGTTAACCGGAACATCGATTAGGTGATAAAAATTAAGAGTACCAAGTATATTTGCATGGTTATTCACACCTTGTTTTGTGATCCTCGGCATCCCAGTCACAAAACTTGAGAGGGCACAATCGAGATTGAAACATGCCATTGAAAAGTTCAATGAATCTCAAAAGATCTAGGAGTTTCAAATCCAATTAAAACCTAATAAATTATTTCGTTTTTCATGGTGGAAATTGGTGAATCGTCATTCGCCTACCTTCAAATATTTTATAGCTTGGATTACGGCATCCCTCTTCCAAGTTATAAAATATTGTGTTGGGTCCTAGCCTTAATATTTCATATTGGGTGTTCTATTAAGGACTTAAATCAACTAACTTGATTTTCTCCCATTGTAGATGTCTGGTTCAAACAATTATGATCTTCCCAAATCTCTTGGAACAAGCTTTCCTAATGAAGATGATGTCCCGTGATTGGATCATGGAAATCATACTTCTCTTCCTCCACCTCCTCCAATTATTATCCCTGACCCACAATCTCGGAGACTTGAAAAGTTCAAGATCACTCAAGCCCTGCTTGTAATGAAACATAAAGATGGAAGACCTGTGTGCACTCATATCTTAGGAATGAATTCACACATTGACAGGTTGAGAATGTTGGGTGTCGTTGTCCCAAGGAAGTTGGCTATTGACTGGGTTCTTCAGTCACTTCCTGAGTCATATAGTGAGTTCATTAAAGACTACTATGTGACAGATCATGACATGACCCTAATAGATCTTTCTTATTTGCTTGTTGCTGCTGAATCAACAATGATTTGGCGCAATGGTCAAGCAAATTTGGGTGGAAGGTCTATTTCTCAAACTTCCATGGGCATTGATAATGGAAACATTGGAAGTCCAGAAAAACTTTCTTTTCCCAATGGAAAGGAAGTGGCCATGGTCAACCCGGTTGACCAAATGGTAAAGAGAAAGGCTAAGTCTGTGACTGTCCCATGTACCATTCCCAAAGAGTCTGTATGTCTATACTGTCAAGAGAAGGGACATTGGAAGCGAAGCTGCCCTAACTACCTGAAGGATCTGAGAGAAGGAAGAATAAAAAAGTTTGACTCTGCTTCAGGTAAGTCCATTATCTAACCCTGTTAAGTTCCTAATTGTTGATTCTTAATACATGATGCGACTAGATTGCATTTTGATGTTTTGCAGGATTAAGCAGAGGGAAGGAAGCTTAAAAGAAGAGTATGTTGAATCTGATCGCAAAGATGGACTTCAATCACATGGTTTGAAGATCGGATTTTTGAGCTACTACTTAAGAGTTATGATAGATTGCTAGGAAATATGTAATAGCATAGTTTTCATTTAAAGTTGCATTGTAAGGAAAAAGTTTTTTCCGCATTTTATAAATAAATAAAATTTTGTTTTACTTTATTTTATATCTCCTTGCAATGGCATTTATGGAAAATTGATGTTTGTATGTTTCTAGCAATAATGGAAATATGAATTTGATTCTTTCATTTGTGGTAGTGTCTAAATTTACCAAATAAGGAAAGATTCTCATCACCCAAGTTTCAATTGGACCGAAACTTGGAATCATGCAAGTTGTATTGTATGAGAGTTTTCATCTTTGGAAAATTAAGAAAAATTCATTTTTCACATGTATATGTGAGTCAAGTGAAGGACTAAGGGATAGAATACACATTCTTGTACAATGGTCAAGTCCACCACAAAAAGATCGATAAGACTATTCGTCATGATTTACTAAAGTTTAGTAAATATGGTTATACTTACAAGCTTAAGTATAATTCTGAAACATTGGAAAAGTTTCAATGTATGGCAGAACGAATGAGAAGAATCAAATTAGGCAGAAAGATAAAAGTTTCTCAAATCTGAAAAGATGGGAGAGTACTTTAGTATCATGTTTATGATCATCTTAATGATTATGAAACCATATCACAATTAATCCTCTAAGGACATCTTAGCGCATTCTTATGGCTAAGAAGAGGAGTCATGAATTGTTGAAGTGGTTAAATCAAGAAGATGAGTCATACTTCGTTCCAAAACAATTCTTAGAGTCATGATCCAAGATTGTAACTTGAGTGACATATCTTAAAGAAGGTTTATAACACTTGTCAAATGAAGAGAAAAAATGTTTATTACTCTTATACATTTGAAATTGGTAAGTTGTGATGTCTTGGATAAGACAAAGACCAACTAAGACCAATTGTGTGACGTGTTTGTCTCGATAAGAAACCGCACTAACTCTTGAATATTTGTTTGTTAAGTAAGGTTTCTTGACAAGGGAATTTTATATGTCAAGTGGTCAGTGGGAGTCTTAAGGATCTTGAAAGCTTCAATAACTAATCAAGAATAAACCTATTGTTAATCACTAGCGCACGACTTGAGGTTTGTAACCTATCGTGTTGACATATTCTTGTTTCTATGCCCATTCCAGTTAAAGTTGACTATGCATGTGAGTTCTGTGAGTGCTCAATTGTTTGCATAACAACTTGAAAGCAATGGTAGGCCCTTGAGCTGCCAGGTGGCAAGAAATTAAGATTGAACAAGTTCAGTCCATATGAGTTTGGATTTGTCACTAACCTTGTCTTGTGATTATGGTTATGACAAATTCACATGGATAGGAACATATACACCATAAAATCTAAGTGTCATAAGGTTTCTCTCAAATTCATGAAAATGATTGTGTGGAAACGCTTTCACTAAGTAGATTTTAAGGAGATAGCAATTGTGATATTTTCATTCTCAAATTTGATTATGATTACGGCATCCCTCTTCATAGTTCGAATTGTGAGAAATGGCAAATAGTTTGAACATTCAGAACTTATTGTTGTAAGTTCTGAATAGTTTAGACACACATATGAGCTTTCTAGTAAAGGGTGTATGAGCTTATATAAAGGCTTATCAAAGCATCTCGTGTTAGAAATCTGAACTTTGGTAAGAAAGTCAATAAGTATTGGTTTCTAGAAGTCCAGCTGATTTCTGGATACATGTCAAAGCTAGTGGGAGCATAAGTGTTATGCTAGTAACATAGTAATTATTATGCTAGTGGGAGCATAATTATTATGGTAACTATTGCGAGTTAGCAATGTTACTTATAGAAAACAAAGGTTTCAATTCGCAAAGTTGCAAGGTTTGAAAAGTTGTTTTGCTATAATTAAGGAAGAGGAACTTATACTTCATTTCAATTCTAAAAGTTTAGATTGAGATTTTAATCAAATTTAGTCAAGGACATATATGAATGTTATGTTGAAAAGATTCGACATAAGGAAATTCTATATATGGAAATGTTATAGCAAGAGAATGGTAAGGTATCATGTCTTTATATGAATCGTATCCCATATGCTTCAGGTATAGGATCGATTGCATATGCCATAATATTTATGTGTTCTGAATTTTCCAAATGCCTAGGGCATTAAGAAGGAAAAAGGACTAGAACTGGATATGACTAAAGTTGCTAAACAATTGCTAAGAACAATCTAAGGTTCGCTAAAGATAGGTTGCTTGTGGGCAATTAGAAGTATTGTAATGAATGGACCATATTGATATGATTTTGAATAGATAGGATTCTATTAAGAATGGATAGTAATATGGCAATTATGCAAAAGTTTCCATAATAGGAGTTCGATATCAAGAATCTATGAGTAAGTTAGAAACTTTTATGCAAGAAGGATGTTCAAAGGAATGTGCTTTGAATATGATACTTTGTATCTATGGAATTGTTTTGTAATAATGTCCAATGGAAAGTTTTGTAATTTGCAAACTCTCTATGACTTGTGTACATAGTCGTTACAAAAGGATCATTGCACATAAGCTTAGAATCTAACAGATTAAAGTAAGTGGCAAGGACTTGGTATTCTTACACTTACGATAAGGATTTGGAATTGTGAAATGAGTGTCATTGGAAATTTTTACAATTTATATATTTCACAAAGTAAGGACCATAGGTAAACATAGTGTGCATGCTTGGAGCATGGGATAACTATTGTTTTAATTCAAGTGTAAGGTTGATAAATCGCAACATTATACAATGAATAATGTGTAACCAATATGGTGATTAAATAAAAGGTGTTTTATTAATATTCAAAAGTTTTGAGACCATATTGGATTCGATTATTCTTGTGGGTCTGTAGATTGTCTAAAGGCGTTTAGACATAGCACAAGTTTGTTGCAGTGTTCATGAGTACTCCTGTAAGAAGATTTGAGTATTGGATTAAACCCACGCTCATCTGAATCACTTCATTGATTTTATCACGAGTGATTATGAGACGATAATATCTTATATTCTTGACACCAAGACATGTGAGTTGTAGTTTACAAGTCGGTTGTGCATTGACATATGTAAACGCACCAGTAACTTGGTGTTATAAAACATATTGTTGTGTGTGATCTGATGAGTAAGTACAAGCAAGCATTTGAGTCGAAGTTTATCCGTTCCTTTTACCCAATGTGGATAAAAGCGATATATGTGGGCCCCTCGATGATTTAGTGATGACAACCCTAAGTGCTTGGCCAAGCCTGGACTGATTTGATTTGTTCAATTAGCCGGTCGTCATAAATCGGAAATCGGGAAACAACACATGAACAGAGATAATGATTATAATCCATGTCTCAGTTCATACGATATCTAGAATGGAGGAATATATGATCCCTTATCTAATGGACGCGTCATTTGACTAGGTCAGAGTTCGACAGCGGCTTTTAAGAGCTACGATTGCTAGTCGGGATTTTGGAGTCATACTTGCAATAATAGTTATTAGACTTATCCAAGTGGGAGACTATTGGATTTGGTGTCTAAGCCCATAACTATAATTGGTATGTACTTGACCCGAGAGTAGCATGGTCCATTTGGGTTGCCTTCACCAGAACAATTTGATAGGAAGGATATTTGAGAAAGAGGTTATTTATGATTTATTAATATATTACAAGTATAATATATTAATTGTGAAATAATATTATTTAATTAGTATTGATCAAGAATTAATTTGGAATTAATTTAGTGATCAAAAGAGACTAATTAAATTAACGGGGACTGATTATGTAAATCAGTGATATATATATATAGTGTTTGGGCTATTGATCCATGTTGGGCTAAGTTTTATGTAAGTATCCATGAAGAGTTAGCCGACATGAGATATGGATCATAACCTAAGTGTATAGATTAGGGTTTACCCATGACTCTTGGAATCCTACACTATATATGTGTTATCCCTTAGCCAAAATCGGTGAACCTAAGCTAACTAAGAGTTCTAAGAGAACCCTAGCCGATTTTGGTGGTGCTTAACTTCTCTCTCAAAGTCCTCCTTTATTCATGGTGTTTGTGAACCATTTGAGGCATCACACTTGAGGTGCTAAGCTCTTGAAAGGCCAAGAACTACAAACTTCATCACGAGGTATTCATCTAACTTGATTTTATATGGTATATCCTCTATTGTATGTTGGTTAGGATGTATGCTTTGGAAAATTCAAATTGCATGTATAATTAGAGAAAACATAGATCCAAAGCATCTAGGGTTGCATGTGCACCATAGGAGTGTTATAGTGCTTAAAACCCAACAACCTATAACAATATACCAAATCCAAGATCATAAAAACAATGATGAGATCCTAGCCTAGGATCTCGACACTGTTGATGAACTCATGAATCTTGCCAGGATCCGCATTTCATCTCATCAACCAAGAATCTCCAAAACATACAACAAAAACATAAAAGTCAGAAAATTCTAGGTAGGTGGCTTGGTTCTAAGGAGAGCTTTCCAAAATACCAAGGATCCTAGTGCGGGCAAGTTGGCACCCAAATGAGAAGGGCCACATCTTATCGATTCAAAAGCAGGAAATAGGACATATTTGCTCGCTACCCTTGAAGGGGATATCTTAACAAGCTCCTGGAACGCCACACACTTGAAAGCATATTTTGTGTAAGTTAAAATCTTTCGTTCTCCAACAAGATCTAAGATACACATTCTTTACCTTTGATTTTATTTCGAATTCTTTTATTTAATGTTGAAGAACATTAGTGACTTAAGCATTGGAGAGGCGTTAGCCAGGATAACGTCCACCCCAAGCTAAAATTTTCAACATACCGAAGCTCAAGGATCCTAACAACTACGAATAGAGACTGATCATCTTTTATATGATTAAGGTTACTTAATTCCCTCTAAGGTTTAAAGAGTTAATTACCTCTTTCAGACGAGTCTAGGTTTCTGTACCTCACTTGGATGCACGATGTCTTACTATGGGATGTGAGTAAGGGGATCATTTCATGCTTAGTGACTTGGCAACCCTCTTATTTATGAACATATGTAAAGATCCTAACGTGTAATCAAAGACTTATAACATTGACATGTTATCCTAAGTTTTGATCTTCCCTAGTAAATGCCTAAGGTTTATAACATTATCATTATTAGGGCCAAGATCCTCAATCCTATCCAGGATCCCCTGTCTTAAAGATATATCTAAGGATCCTTAAACCTATCCAGGATCCCAAATCTTAAAGGAGTCTTAGGATCCCAAACATACATCAAGATCCTGAACATCGCCATTATTATTTCATACCAATATTAACGGCTATATTTCTTGTTTATTTCTCACATGTGCGGAAATTGTCAACATAGGACTCATTCACAATGAAGAATCACTCCAACCAGGCTTAAAACTCGGGAATACCAAGTCAAAGCACGTTACAAATACCAATTCAACAGGATCTCGGAAATCTCGGATTTATAGTTACTTAACCTAGACTATAAATACACTTGTAAAACTCACACAACGAGCACAATTAGCTGACACCTTTCTCATCTAGGCTTACTTTATCATTTGTAATTGTATTATCAAGCTCATCTCTATAATTCATGTTCAAATCAATAAGATCATGCAAGGCAGGTGATCATTATCACCTCCTAATGTTTTATGCCGGAGATCCTAGCAAGGATCAAGGGCTTTCCTTGTAAAACACATGTGTTATTTTGATTTTAATTCCATATTCAAATTAATAACAACACCACAGCCTCTCATGCAATTTGGTTGATATCCATCTAGTCGATTTTTGACCAAAACAATTTGGCGTCCACCGTGGGGTCGTGGTGTTCACAATCGTTCGAGAATCATATTTACCCAACCAACTTTATCTTCTTCATCTATTCCTCCCATTTCCTCTGAAAATCTTCCACTACCTCTAAACGGACCTTCCGGTCAGAGGAAAACTCTAGATACCTCTAAAAAGAACACCTCTCTGATCATCATTCATGGGAATCCAGGATCCCTGGGATTTCAGGATCCACCTATTCTGATCTTTAACGGTGACGGTAAAGCAATAATTAAATCAACACCCTCGATCTTGCAGCCCAAGATCCTGAACTGTGACCATACAGGATCCTCAGGAAACCGCCGGGAGACAGGATCCTCAACACCAACACCTGCTCCCACTTGGGGTGTAACTCCAAACGAGCGAGCCCGTGTGATCCAGGTTCCCGAAGAAACCTTCATCACTCCCAATAACAAGGATCCTGGTAACTTTGTGAATAATAAAACTTTTAACGCTAACGCTATGGACCCTGATGTAGGAATAAGCCTGATAATGGCCAAGGAACTTTAGCAGTTAAGGCAAATGATCTCGAGCGTACCAGGAATAGTCTAACCTATACCAAAAGCATCCCCCGTAAGTCATATAATCTCGAGATTTTCTCTTGTGATAGCCAATACTGATGTTCCAAAACGATTCCAAACTCCTAGCATGAAGCGCTACAATGGAACCACAGATCCTGAACAACACATAGCGCAATATAGAGAGATAATGGAGATTATTCCTATTCCACCAAACTTAAAGGAAACTTGTTTATGCAAAGGCTTCGGATTGACTCTTACAGGATCAACCTTAAAATGGTTTCATAATGTTCCTCCTTACTCTTATTTTCTTGTTGCATATAGTTTTCATTTAACATTATTTTGAATTAGAATTTTCATTTACCAAGTTTATTACAATAAGCATACTCGTTTTTGCTTAAAGAATGAACGATTACACCACACATATTAGCGAAAAATAACTCTTATAATTATACATAATAATTTATATAACCAACAAATCAACGAATCATTGAAAAATAAGACTCGTGTAATTATACATAATAAGTTTAAAAACCATGTCTTAAACTTTTAGTGATCAAGACATGGTTTTTTAACTTTTATAAATTATAATTTTTTTTGTCCACTCGTCATAAAGGGAAATAATGTAAAAACATCGTCAATCCATACAAGTTTCATACCACTCCATCTCATCATTTCGTTTCTATACAACTTTCCAAATAAACTTATCATTCCAATTCCGCCTCACCCCATATTTATCATATTCTTTATATATTTATCAACAAACAAAATAAAAACCCATACAAAAAACACCACTGTATGATGATATAACCCAAATCTGATACCACCCTCCGATCCATACAACTCCATCTCACCCCATACAGCCCCACTTGAGATGCTATAAAAAGGCTTAATATACATCACGACTTAATTATGTTATCCTAAAATGCTCACGAACGTTAAAAATATTTATGTTTTTGTCATCTACATACGCAATCATTAGCAATCCAACCTAATTCACAACCCAATCAGATATTAAACAACCTAATCCAACCCCCATTCACAACCCAATTAAATCCATTCACAACTCAATCATATTATTTAACCATTGACAACCCAATCCAACCCAATCATATATTAAAAAACTAATTTCTCTCTCTTCCACATCTACAACTTAATTAAACCCAATCTTTTACTCCCATTAACAATCCAACATAATCTAATTTTATATAAACCTGTTTATTTTTAAAAAACAGCTAAAAAAATATTTAAAAAATGTACCAATATTGGTATCATATCGTAGAGAAAAATTAATCTCGTATTTTGATATACATTATTTATTTTTTTACTCAAAATAAAAAGCAATTACTAACAAAATTAGTTTTAATTACAAAAATAATTTGACTCCACCACTAAATAATATTATTAAAAAGAGATGAGCTTTGGTGATCTTAGGTTGTCTATGCGGCCTAGGTCACCAAATATCTTTTAGTTTTGATTTTCTTTTAATTTATAGATGGTGAGCGGCTCACCAAAATTGGGGGTAGTCTTATAGAACTGAAAATAAATCTTTTTTCGGTATAGGCTGCTCTTTTCTTAAAGAAAAGGGTCTACATCTCATTTGAAGATAAGTGAATGCCAGATTTATGTGTGAAATTCACAAATAGCTATTTAATTCTCAAATGAAAATTTAGTTAAAAGTTCAAATCCTTCGCCAACCACAACCAGAACATCATCACCTTTCCTCCCCTCCTCAGGTCGCCGGAAAAAATGGTGCTCTTTGATCTGCATGCAAAATTGATCCAGAACACCCGGAATCTTCCCATTCATGCTCCTCATCATGTTCATATCAAGTCCCTACTACAACAACCAGGTTGTGATTCCATCTTGTAGCATTAGTTGTTGTGGAAAAATCATATTCATAGTGTTTTGATGTTCACAGTTGTGTAAGAATCTATCCCTTTTCCCATTAGTAATCTTGTGAAGAATCTGGAAAATAATAATCTTGTGAAGAATCTGAAGTTGAGGGAGAGGAACAAATTGATTTAGGCCCATCATTCTTTTTGGTTCTAAAAACCCCCCACAGATAGTACTTCCCTCGAAATCCTGCAAAATATTTGATATATTAATAAAATGTATTTGAATTTTGAAGTCAATTAATTATGTTGCCATGACTCACTCCTGAACGACTTAGGGAGCACTGAGGAAGTAAAAATCAATAGGTCTGCATTTGTGGATGCGGCTCTCATTGCCAGGTCATCATCCATCATTTCTAACACCAATCCATCAAAAGCCTTTTCATTTCTGAATTCAATATAATGTTTCAAATTTTCAATATATATATATAAAAAACAAACAGTTAATCAAGAGATAGATAATTTAACTTACATTGGGTCTCCTGGAAAAAAGTAGAGGCCTATATGATCATCAGATGGCTCACAATCTTGGAAACTTTTTGGCCATAAAAAAGTCTTGGGATGCATTTCAAGAATAAGCAATGAAGGCATCATATTTGCTTCTTCAAAGACTTTACCACAAGCTTTGTCTGATAAATGTCCCACAAATCCTTCAAATAAATCATCATAATCTGTGCCTAGGACCTTGAAGCTACCCCTGTCCATTGTTGGGAGAATAATAAGCTCATGCTAAAAAAAATGAAAATCAATAAAATGGAAGGAATCACATTCCTTTAAAAAAAATGAAAATTGTTACCTCCATATTGGATCGATGATTGGTCGTGCATGTCTATAATAGTTGTCTTGAAAGTTATATTCATAATTTTGCCATTGAGGATCATTATTATGTTCCTTTCTCTTAAAAGCTGAAATCCTTTTCCTATTTGTACGTTTTTTCTTTGGTATATTATGGTTAAGAATAGCCCCCTTTGTCTCTTCTATTAAAGAACGATATCTTGTTCTTTCTGTAGGAGGGTGATCTTCTAGGATCATACGGGGATAGTTCATGATGACATCATCGATGATCTCATCAATTCGTTGATTTTGTTTACCAATTCGTGCTTCCCATTCATCAAATTCTATTAGATACGAAGAACTACAACTTGAATTGGAATATGATGACATGTTTTCACTGACACACATTTTGAAAAAATTGAATGTTAACAAACATGTGGTAACAGTAATAATAGATTTAAGCAAATAAATATATTATCAAAATCCTTACTTCCGTATTGGATCGATGTTTTTCTTTCTTTCCTTTTTCTGGGGCTCTGAAGACTTATTGGGTGAAGTAACCTCATTTTCAACGGTTGTTTGGCAGCTTTCACAATACCAAATTACTCGCTCTGTGTACGACTTTGGCATTTCCTTTAAGCAGTATCTGAAGAAAAATATTATAAAAAAAAAAAAACCAATGTTGGAAGCCATGTATCTTGTATTGCTTTTGCTTCTTTTTTGAGTTGTTTTAGATTTTAGTCATACCCTTATAATAATTAGTTCATTGATCAAGTTACTAGCTAATCTTAGGCTAAATGCAAGAAATGAAGAAATAGCAACTTACTTCCCATTTACTTGTGTATAATAGGATGCGACTTTCATTTCTTTCTACTACAACAGTCTAGTTTTAGTATTTTTCTATAAAATTATACTTTTAACCTTTTCTTAAATGGGTATTCTACTTTGATAAAATCTACCCTATTTTGATGATATTGCTATGATTGCATAGATTCTTAAAAGTAAAACATTATATATACAAAGACCTTCAATATATATAAGGCTATAAGCAATACACAATTGGTTAGCACTTAAATGGAAAGTTAGATAGAAAAGTAAAAAAGAAAAAGAACAACGATTCGTACCTGTGAATGGCAAACTCCAGACACTTAACACAGTAAACAAAAGCATTGGTGAATCCTTCATCCCCACAAGTCTGACATACCAAAACCTAATATAGCAACAGGAAAACCTAGCAAACTTAGCAATATTCGAGATTAAAATCAAATGCATTTATCCTCAGATTGAGCACAGCAATTGGAATTAAAAACTAGGTGATAAACGCAGACTCAATAAATCACCCTTTGGAGGTTTATGGAAAAGAAGAACAAAAATTACTCCGATTTACTTGGTGGAATACAAACCTTAATTGGTTCCATCTCCTTTACGTTTTCATGAAGCGATCAGTGATTGAAAAGTGTGAAAACAAACCCATTGACCTTGAAGTGGAAGATAAAGGACAGATGTTGGAAAAGCTATTATCCAAACTTCAACTAAAAGTTCCAGCTAACAGATATGGGGGTGTACTTAGCGATGTGGTGAGGAGGCGGCGGAGGGGGTGGGGATGGTGGCGATGTCGTGGTCCGTGAGAGAGAGAGAGAGAGAGAGAGAGAGAGAGAGAGAGTGTGTGAGTGAAAATGGACAGTGAGGAAAACCAGGTGAGAGAGACCTTTGTGAAATTGGACCTTGAACTAGAAGGTGGGGACGCCGGTGCTGGCGACGGAAAGAGGGAGAGAGAGGCGAGAAAGTGAGGACGTCAATGACACCTAAACATAATATGTCCATTTACATATATATAGTCCCTGTAGTTTGTAGGTTTTACTGGTTTTGTTCAGAGTTTTTTTTGTAAAAATTTGGGATAATGTCTAAACTAGTTTCTTTTCCTCCGTAGAAATAGGGCTTTTTGCTATAAACAAACATTTAGATGTTGGTCCTTCGACTTATATCGTTATTTATTTATAGCTTTTATTATCGAAAATTTTAATATTTAACCTTAATATATATTATACATAAATTACTTTACTCAAATAATATTAAAGTAAACAGTAGAGATAGATGAAATATGCACAAAAAGAGATGTATCTACATTCGCGAAAACCATTTGTGACCAATTATTGTTTGAGTTTTGTAAACCATGCTCTTGGGGCTTGTTTAAGGTCATAAACAGTTTTGTGTAACGGACATACATGTGTGGGCTTATTGGGATCTTCAAAGCTTTTTGGTTGTTTCATGTATACCACATCAGTTAAGTCACCATTAAGAAATGCGTTGTTAAAGTATAGTTGTCGAATTTTCCATCCTTGGGAGCAGGGTCGGCCCTAGAGGGAGGGCAAGTTGGGCGACCGCCCCGGGCCTCGCCAAATTTTGGGGCCCTACAAGTTACGGTTAGTATATATATTTATAGGGTAAGATATTATGACAACTGGCAGTTCTGGGTCAATCAAAGTCAACAAGTCAGGAAAAGTCAAACAAGTCAACTAAAACCAACTGATTAGGACATAAAATTGTGAGTTATACTTTGCTTCTAGAGTTTTCGGTTAGGACCGAAAACTCTATGATCTCGCCTTTAGAATTCTCGGTTGGGGACCGAATACTCTATGATTTCGGTGGTACTGGACCGAAATCACATGTGATTTCGGTGGGTTAATGAGGTTATCGGTTGATTAAAAAAAAGAGTTGACTTAGTGACATGAAGGTTTCATCCTTTCCAACACAAAATATTATCCAGCAGGTATCAAGGCTATTATCCATCAAATAACGATGCAAACATCACTTTACCCTCCCCCTCTTTAACTTCGATCTAGAACCTCAAACTCCCACCATCTTCAAACTTCTTCACTCTTCTCTCAAGAAACAAGTGCAAACCTACCAATGATTTATTTCTTCAAGTTGGTTCTTAGGATTTTTGGTAAGCATTTCTTGTTAATCTAGTGTTTCTACACACTTTCATGCTAGTTTCATCTCATTTACACACATTATCATGTGTTAAAACTCATAGGATAATACCATCTTCAAAGAGTTCTTCAACCACCTTCAAGTGTTCTAGGCTTGACGATCTTCACCATCACCTCTTTATCCAACCACAAACACACTCAAGGTGAGTTCATACCCCCCATATTTTCGAGTTTTTCATGTTTTAGGGAGGGAATACAAGTAAAGTTTGGTTTATAACACAAATGTTTGCATGTTTTATTTCTATGTTGAATATAAAG
Source organism: Lactuca virosa (assembly GCF_052849685.1). Classification (NCBI taxonomy): domain Eukaryota; kingdom Viridiplantae; phylum Streptophyta; class Magnoliopsida; order Asterales; family Asteraceae; genus Lactuca; species Lactuca virosa. Next base: position 313,436,795 of record NC_136428.1, on the reverse strand, counting down.
TATTATTTGCATGAAATATGAGTATTACTAGTTTTTAGAACATTTATTTGTGGTATGATAGTTTTAATGATATAAAACTAAGAAAAACAAACATAAACTGTAACGCCCCGATTTTCAGGTATTGGTTTATGTAAGAATTTTCTTGGTTTCAAGGTCTACTCGACGAGTTGGCTGCCCCACTCGTCGAGTAGCAGCGGGTTGGTCCGCGTGTTTTAGTGATCTACTCGTCGAGTCCAAGAAGGGACTCGACGAGTAGGAGCTGGTAGATGAAACCCTAAATCCCGGGGTATTGCACCCTATTTAAAGGATCATTGGCCTTCCACAGCCTCCCCTTACAGCTCCTTGGCACCCTTAAACCCTAAATCGTGTGTGTGTGTGTGTGTTTCTTTGGTGTGATAGAGCTTGGAAGAGAGATCTTGGTGAGGAACACTTGGGGGAACAAGTAAAATCTAAGCTAGGAAATCGTGGGAAGCAAAGATATACATCAGTTGACACTCTCTGGAAGGTATTAAGCTGTCTCTTTGGCTCATCTCATCTTTAACCTCTTTTTGTGTGGGTTTTAGGAAAGGATTTTGTGTTTGAGCCAAGATCTGAAGTTGCAACTTCAGATCTGGACTCCCTTTGGTCTCTAGATCCATAAAGGTAGCAGCTTTGGCAAGTATGAGCCTTCCCTCAAGTGTTGGACTTCATTTCAAGCTTAGTTTTGTTATTTTAGGGCCTTAAAGCTTTTCATGGACGTAAAGTTTGCAACTTTACGTGATAAGCAGGCCTTGGAAGGTTGGATCTGCAATCTGGAGCCTTTGCATGGCTTAAAAAGCATCTGTATGGATGAAGGTCTGAAGGGACTCGACGAGTGGCATGGTCGACTCGGCGGGTCCGATGAAGTTGGTCGTGGGTTCGACGAGTCGGATAAGTAACTCGGCGAGTCCGATGAAGATTGCCCTGGACTCGGCGAGTCAGTGAGTGACCCAGCGAGTTGGTAAAATTAGGCAAGAACTCGGCGAGTAGTTGAGGGTGCTCGACGAGTTGAGGTTAACATGGACTATTGACCTTGCTAGTTGACTTTGACTTTGACCAAGGGTTGACCAGTTGACTTCTAGGGGTATCTCGGGAATTTATGAACTTTGTGATGTGTTGGATATAGGTGGTGGAGTTGGTGGCGGTGATCCGAGAGTTGAGCTTTCTATTTCCAGTCGGCAGTTGCGAGGTGAGTTATCCTCACTATACTCAAGGGTCTAAGGCACCAAGGCCGGCCCTTTGGATTTTTATCTGGTTATGTTATGCTAGTATGATCTGTTAGATCGATATCCTAGAAGGTAGGATAATATTATGAGGTATGTGGTATGATCTGTTAGATCGATATCCTGGTAGATAGGATGGTATTATGTGTTATGTGGTATGATCCGTTAGATCAGTTGTTGTCTATAGACTGTTATGTGATTATCTATTATATGTGCACATGTTTGTTTGGAGGTTGAGGCTTATCTGCTTTGTGCGAAAGCTAATAGACCTAGGCATTCCAACCTGTTGGTTGTGGGTCGTGAGTATTACATCCCGAGGATGACTGGACTCATAGTATGTGGGCATTCTAACCTGTTGGTTGTGGACCTGGGGTATTCCATCCCGATGATGATTGGACCCATAGTATGTTGGCATTCCAACCAGAAGGTTGAGGGCCTGGGGTATGCCAACCTGATGGTTGACTGGACCCATAGTATGTTGTTTATGATTATATGTGTATTGTTGCGGGTGTGGGTCTTTTGGGGGAACTCACTAAGCTTTCGTGCTTACAGTTTCAGTTTATTGTTTCAGGTACATCAGGGGATCGTGGCAAGGCTAAGGCGTGATCGTACAGCTCCTCACTTTTTATGACTTTGTTTCTAGGATACTCTGATATAACACATTTTGAAAACAAGTTTTTAATGGTTAATAGATTTGAAATGTTTTTAAAAGTTTAAATTTGGCATGATTTTTATGGGTGTTACAAGTCGGTATCAGAGCCTTGGTTTGAGTGAATTGGAGGAACACTCGCATAACTCCAGTCTCAAATCAAGGAAAGGATTTTTAAAATGATTTTTCAAAAGGTTTTCAAAATAAGTAAAGGAAGATGCAGGGTGTACGATCAGTCGAAGCCAGTAAGTTGACCCCAAAATACCATACAGTTATTTGATTATGTGATATGTTAGAACAGCATGCTAGTGCTAGGCTAGGGATCTTCAGGAATTGCATGATAGATTTGCCTGATTACATGATGCCTGGTAGCCTAGGGTTTTCCTTATATGAGATTGACATCATTACTGTAGTTGCTTAGTGTATGCATCACGGTCGTACATAACTAAGATCTTATAGCCTGAGAATGTTTGGTTTGGCCTTATTTCCTGTTCTTGTTTGATGAAGGGCTTAGGGTAGGATCAAGTATTCGAAAGTCTATAGGGTCCAACATTATGTATGGCTAGCATACACTAGTGATGCAGGGTTGGTGGAAGTTTCATGGATGGGTGGGTTGTGTGAGACCGGTAGGTCAATTGTGAGACAGTTAGCCTTCCTCTAGGAGTGAGGTTGAGCGACCACTAGGTGTATGTATAGTGTTAGGGTGTTGTGGTGATACTTGAGACAAATATGGGTAGGTGTGGAAGGTAGTAGGGGGCCATACTACTGAAAGCACATGACCCATACGCGTAGCAAGGAAGTCACAACCCCTAGGGTAAAAGTCGGGAGTTGGTTCTTGGTTATTTATGCGGATTTGCTGATATCTTCCTGTTATATTTTTAGTATGGTGGTTACGAGGCGTTTCGTGATAGGATCCGGATCGGGGTCAGGACACGGTGATCAAGAGGCCCCAGTAGCACCTGAGGTTATCGGCCAGGAGGGGCCATTGTTGACAGAGGATCGAGTCAGGGAGATCATCCGCGAGGAGGTGGTCGAGATTGTCCGGGGTCAGATTCCGGAGTTATTTGGGACTATAAAGTCCGCTATGATGGAGTACTTTGATGATAGATATGCAGCCCTTACTGAGACGGCTGCCGCTGCAGCTACCGCGGCTGTAACAGCGGCAGGAGGGGGAGCGGGCCGAGTCTTTCAATACCGATACTTCGATAACACGAAGCCCCCGACTTTTGATGGTACTAAGGATCCCATAGTAGCATGAGGTGGCTGTCGGATGTGGAGGGGTGTTTCTTTACATGTTCATGTCCTACTGACCAGAAGGTCAGATGTGCCCTGAACCTGCTGAGGTCCGGGGCAAAGGACTGGTGGAGATTGATGACTGGGTCGTATATGGATGACCAGAGAGCTGCTGTTACTTGGGAGCAGTTCGGGGACATGTTCTGTGCTCGCTACATTCCGAGGGTCGAGCGTGAGCGGTTATCTTAGGAGTTCTTGGAGCTGAGACAGGGTACTGAGTCGGTAAAGAAGATCACCCGTATGTTTACTGAGAGGGCGATGTTTTTCCCAAAGTTTGCCTCGGAGCAGGCTCAGATGACATGCTATCTTAGCATGCTCAACACTGACATCCGTCAGTTTGTTGCCACTCAGAGATGCGATACTTTGCTGGAGTTACAGGAGGCTGCCAGGCGGCGAGAGTTAGAGATTAAGCTGCAGTTGAGGGAGCAGCGGCAGGCCCCGACGCAGTCGTAGCCGGCGTCGAAGCGGTCCAAGACCACTGATACCAGGACTAGGGGACAGCCAGGCCGCACTTGTGGGAAGTGCGGAAAGGCTCATTCAGGGACGTGCCGAGTAGGGAGTGGGTGCCACCGATGTGGCAAACAGGGCCATCTGGCCAGGGATTGCAGGCAGCCGACTCTGACTTCCAGATTCAGGCTTTACTATCATTGTGAGAAGGTGGGCCATATGAAGGCCCAGTGTCCTCTACTAGCCGCCAAGCCGGTGCAGGCTCCAGCGCCGGCTACTTTGAGGATCACGGATGGGAGACTAGTCAGGGCAGAGCCTCCGAAGGCTCAGGGTTGTGCCTTCCAGCTTACAGCCGAGGAGGCCAGGGCAGCACCAGATGTGGTTGCTGGTATGTTTCTGTGACAACCCGAAACTTTTTTCGTTATCCTTACCCAGTTTTCGTTAATAAAATTTGGGTTTTTATTTAATTCCGTCAAATTCCTAAGTTTAGGAAGGACTTCACGTTTTTAAATAAATCAATTCAGATTTATTTCCGTTCACGTTAGTATTATTTTTGGTCTAATGGAATATTCTAAGCTCAGTTCAATCGAGTTTCGGATTCAAAAACGAGGTTTTCTAAGTCAAAGCATAGCATCCGGGCCAAACAACCCTTCGAGAGGAGTTTACGGCCACAAACTCAGTTTACGACCGTAAACCCTGTTTACAACCGTAAACCTTGTTCACGGCCATAAACCCTCCACCCCACCCCTTGGTCGTAAACTCACCCCTATATAAGGGATGAGTGGCCTTCATTTCTCACTTTACACACTTCAGAAGCTTTCTCTCTCTACTCTCTCTCTACTCTCTCTCTCTCTCTCTCACTCTACAAACTTCGAATTTGCTCAAGGATCCTCAAGAATGTAAGTGATTCTTCACTTTGATTGTGTTTCTATTCTTATTCTAGTGATGAATCCATGTCTCATCTCCTAAATTTCATCATTTTCTAGATTTTCTCTCTCACCAAGAACACCAAGAACACACACTAGTTCTTGGTGGCTAAAAACCTCATTCCAAGCTTCTTAACAGTAAGTAACAACCATTTGTACTTGATATCTACTAGAAACCATCGATTTTCGCCTAAAAATCGACCTTAAACGCATGAACTGAGTGTTTACGGCCGTACACCCTTCAATGGCCGTAAACTCCATTTTTGGTCGATTATTGACCTTTAAACTCTTCCTTGAGCTGGGGACGAGGCTTAGAACACTTCCAGAAGGCTAGAAAGGACCTTGAAACACCAAAAATCGCACCTTTCACCAAGTGTTTACGGCGTAAACCCATGGGCCGTAAACCCATGGACCGCAAACACTTGGGCCGTAAACATATGGGCCGTAAACCCTGTTCAGCCGCAAACCCTTGACCGTACACTCCTTTTACGACCGCAAACTCCCCATTTTCAAATCACATGCGATTCTAACACTTAGTTTCAAGTGTTTCCTGGTCCCTAGGATGATTTCCTTCCATAACAAATAGTGTTAAGCCCTCAGCTAATGCATATATGTACTTTTACATGCTAAATAGGATCCGTTTGTGCCCGAGGCTTTATTTGACACTCAGCAACTCCTAGCAACTTACACTCGAATCCCACGTCAAACTGTGAGTTCATACCCCTACTCTTTTTCCGAGTTTTTCATGTTTTCAGGGGGGAATACAAGCAAAAGTACAAGGAAACTTGTGCTCAAAGTATATTATTTTGTATTAAATAATTATATGTTCAGTATGCTTTTAACACAGAAAACAGTTTTACCAAACGATTAAGAAATCAACTCGTAGAAACAGTTTTCAAAACTAAAGCAATGAACTTGTGAATCTTGTCCCAAAATGTGATATTTTATAAAGGATTCATACACATCATAAACAGGATTTTCTGTATTATTACATGCAAATTGTTAGTCTAAAGTTGGAGACACGTCCTTGGTAACACTCCCACCGAATTCGAGAGTGTAGGACTAATACTTGTAACCAGAATCTCTTGTAGGGAGAGCGTGACTGTTGTGTATAGATCTATACGGGACCGACTATCCCGCACCTTACTGCTAGCTACAGTTGGACCGAAAGGTCCAGGGGTGACAAAGTCATAAAAAGATATTGGCCCCGTTACATGCCATATCAAGTCTAAGTACGATTATGACACTCACAACCTAGATAACAGAATTTACTTTTGTAATAATGAAACAAGTGAACTAACCTCAAAGTAATAACCGATTTGATTACTAGAGGGTATTAATAATACCCTTAGGATTTTGTTCACCACATATTTATTAGTTTTATTTATGTAATAAGGCTAATACATCTCTCATGGAGCGAACAGGGTTTTTCAAGGAAACTACATCTAACGATACAAGTATGGTAGATACTTGTACACCTCAGACAAGAACAGATAACCAACTATCAGCTTTTAAGGAAAATATAGGATTTTCTTGGGATAACTCAACCTTACATAAACAGGCTGTTAAACAAATAACGAATGGATAATCAAACATCTTTCATAAGAAAATATAGGATTTTCTCGGGAAACACTTTTCAAAGGATCAAAGAAACATTTCTTTCACCAGAACTAAACACTTATGAACTCACCAGCTTTATGCTGATATTTTAAAACTGCTTGTATTCTCAGGGCAACAATAGACAGGTACTCTTGCCAACTTTTGGAGAAGACGGAGCATTTTGGAGTCACGTCTTTTACTTTCGTTATATACTGTTATGTACAAAACTATGTTTTCAAACCGATGTAAATAATCATATTAATGTAATGGTTGTGTTTACTTCGCTTGCTATGATACAACTGTTGTGATACTACAAATGACGTCACCCGCCCCCGGACGTTTCCGCCGTCCGTTCCGATGGTTCGGGGGTGTGACAGATTGGTATCAGAGCTATTGTTTATAGTGAACTAATTATACCGAACCTTACATGGTATACAACTATAAACACTAAGGGGCCGAAGTGCTCTGAACTAAAAGTATACTTTTAAAATACAAGTATTTTTGCAAAAAGTATACAAGTATACCTACATACCAGAAACAATATCATGAGTAGAACAAAACAAAAGTATTTGGATGCTGGACGCTGCGGTTAAACTTGGGCAGTTATGAAATCATGTCTAGGGTCAATATAGCCTGATCAACTATATTCATTCGAGACATGACCAACATGTGCTTGGGAGTGACTTTGGTGTTGCAACAGGCCTAAAACTTACCTAGTATCCATACAACAAGGTATCAAAAGAACAAAACATACAACTTAAAATACTGTAGGAGTATTTTAGCCAGAGCCGAATACATTGTAGGAATTCATTCCTAGTGTTGCTACCTATTCGTTTCTTAGCGATGACTTACTTTCATTAGTAACCTTTCGTTGCTTATCGCTTGGTAGAACACTTTATTATCAGGATGGGATATATTTTGTTTCATATATCTTGAGGACTTACCATCCTCTTCTTCCTGGTTGTTTCTAGAACAAGAGGCCTCCCCGACGAAGACCCATCAGAAGAAATGACGACACTCCACCACCACCACCACCCCCTCAGTTCGATCCCGCTATGTTCCAGGCAGCTATTACTGCTGTTGTGGCTGCCGCGATGTCACATATTAATCCTGGCGGATCTGGCGGGCAGGGAGGTGGTACTCATCCCCAAAATCATGAAGGTGGTCGGGGACACCAGAAGGAGTGTTCCTATAAGGACTTCATGAACGCGAAACCCACATCTTTCGACGGCAAAGGAGGGGTTATTGCCCTGACCCAATGGTTCGAGAAGATCGAATCCATTTTCGAAATCTGTTCCTGTTCTGAAGCCAACAAAGTAAAATTCGCCGCTTGCACTTTCGCCAACAGAGGACTGACCTAGTGGAATGGTCGGGTCAAATCCCTAACCCTGCCAGTGGCGAATGCTATGGGTTGGGAGAGTTTAAAGGAACTCATGCTGGCTGAGTACTGCCCACGGGGCGAAATGCAGAAACTGGAGCACGAGCTCTGGACCCTAAAGATGAAGGGTTCCGACATTGCTGCTTACACTTCTAGATTTGAAGACCTAGCACTTCTTTGCCCGGGAATGGTCACCCCGGAAAACAAAAAGATTGAGAGATACATTTGGGGACTGACACAACCCACCAAAGGAAATGTCTTGGCTGCTAGGCCAAACACCTTTGACAGTGCTAAGTGTTTGGTGCAGACTCTCATAGATCACGAAGTTGATCTTGATAATGTGACGGCCGCTCCTGAGCCAGCAAAAGGGAGTGGTGAGAAAAGAAAGTTCTGGAAGCAGCGAAAGGGCCAGTCTTCGCAGGAGCCCTCAAAGAAACAGCAAACGGTGGCAGTCCACGTTGCTACTACTCCTGCCGCTGCTCCTGCCATTCAAGCACCTACGAGTAGATATGTTGGTACCCTTCCTCGGTGCGACAAGTGTAACTATCATCATAATCCCGGCCGATGCCGAGAAATGTCATGCACCAGCTGTGGCAAAAAGGGGCACACAGCTCGAGCTTGCAAGACACCGGTCCAACCAACCAACCAGGCATCTGGAGCAGGCATCGGTCAAGCCTGTTATGGTTGTGGAGAAGTCGGGCACTACAAGAGAAACTGCCCCAAGGCAACAACAACTGGTAGCACGGGGAGAGTGCTAGCGATGGGCCAAGAAGAGGCAGTTGCAAATCCCACCGTTGTTTCGGGCACGTTCCTCCTCGACAACTCTTATGCATGCATTCTTTTCGATTCTGGTGCGGAGAGAAGTTTTATTAGCCATGCATTCAAACATCTCCTCAAACATAAACCTCAACCACTAACCCATACATTTACCGTCGAGATGGCTAACGGTGAGAAAGAGAGCACTAATGATATATACGTAGGCTGTACCCTTACCTTGAACGATCATTCATTTCCTATCGACCTTATGCCAGTTTCCATAAAAAGCTTCGATGTCATCATCGGCATGGATTGGTTGAGCCCCAATCATGCTGACATCCTTTGTTACGAAAAAGCTATCCGTCTCAATCTTTCCTCTAATTAAACTCTCATGATTTACGGCGATAAACTCAGTTCAAACCTCCGCATCATTTCGTGCATCAAAGCCCAGAAACTTCTGCGAAAGGAGTGTCATGCATTCCTAGCCCATGTCATTAAAGAGAAGCAGGAAGTTAAAGACCTCCAGAGCATCCCCGAAGTCTGCAACTTTCCCGATGTTTTTCCCGAAGATCTCCTGGGAATCCCTCCCGAGCGCCAAGTCGAGTTTTGCATCGACTTAGTCCCCAGAGCTACCCCCGTAGCTAAATCCCCATACCGATTAGCGCCAGCAGAAATGCAGGAGTTATCCAGTCAGCTCAATGAGCTGCTCAGCAAAGGAATCATCAGACCGAGTTCCTCACCCTGGGGAGCCCCAATCTTATTTTTGAAAAAGAAGGATGGATCCTTTCGGATGTGCATTGACTATCGCGAACTGAACAAGCTTACAGTCAAAAACCGTTACCCTCTTCCTCGAATCGACGACCTTTTCGATCAACTTCAAGGAGCCAGCTACTTCTCCAAAATAGACCTAAGATCAGGGTACCATCAGCTGCGAGTCCATGAGAGTGACGTTCCTAAGACAACATTTCGGACTCGGTTTGGTCACTACGAATTTGTAGTAATGCCCTTCGGTCTAACCAACACACCGGCGGTATTCATGGACCTGATGAATCGGGTGTGCCGTTCTTTCCTAGACAAGTTCGTAATCATGTTTATCGACGATATACTTGTTTATTCCAGAAGTGAGGAAGATCACCGACAGCACTTGAGATCGGTGCTGGAAACCCTAAGGACGGAGAAGCTGTACGCGAAATTCTCCAAGTGCGAATTCTGGATTCGAAAAGTAACCTTCCTAGGTCACGTGGTAAGCGAGGAAGGCATACACGTGGACCCCTCCAAAATCAAAGCGATAGAGAACTGGTCAGCACCGAAGACACCCACAGAAATCCATCAATTCTTGGGTCTCGCTGGCTATTATCGCAGATTTATCCAGAATTTTTCCAAAATTACCAAACCCCTAACCACTCTGACTCAGAAAGGTGTACCTTTCTGTTGGAGTGAAAAGCAAGACACTGCGTTCCAAACGTTGAAGCGGGCCCTATGCAGCACACCTATCTTGTCTCTGCCCGAAGGAACGAAGGACTTCGTTGTCTAGTGTGATGCATCCAATCAGGGCCTAGGCTGTGTGCTCATGGAATGGGGAAAAGTCATTGCTTATGCCTCAAGACAGCTGAGAGCACACGAAGTCAACTACACAACGCACGACCTGGAAGTGGGAGCAGTGGTTTTCGCATTGAAGATATGGAGACATTATCTCTACGGACTCAAGTGCACTATCTGTTGGATTAGATGTCTAAGCCCATAACTATTATTGGTATGTACTTGACCCGAGAGTAGCATGGTCCATTTGGGTTGCATATCATCAGGACAATTTGTTAGGATGGACTTTTGAGAGAAGGTTATTTATGGTTTATTAATATATTATAAGTTATAGTATATTAATATGAAATCATATGTTTTAATTAGTATCGATCAAGAATTAATTTGGAATTAATTTAGTGATCAAAAGAGACTAATTAAATATATGGGGACTAATTATGATAATTAGTTATATTTATATGTGTTGGGCTTATGATCCATGTTGGACCAAGTTTATGTATGGATACATAAAGATTTGGGCCACATGAACCATGGATCATAAAACACATAGGTATGGATTATGGGTTATACCCATGACCCTTGGAATCCTACATATAAATAGGTTACTCCATAGCCAAAATCACCACTTCTTTTCTTAGAGAAATATGGAGGTGTTTTGGTGCATGGAATTCTCTCTCAAGAGCCACCTTTGTCCTAGGTGTGTTGTGATTCCATTTGAGGCATTTCATACAATTGGTGCTAAGCTCTTAAGGCCAAATACATCAAGACTTCCAGCCACATAAAAGGTATGTTTCCCTAACTAGTATATTATATGGTTTATGTCAAATGCATGCTAGTTATAGGTCTAATGCCTTGGAAACCATTTGCATGTATAATTTGTGAAAACATAGATCCAAGGTATTTAGGGTTGTATGTGCACCATAGGATGTTGTATTATACCAAAATCCAACAGTGGTATCAGAGCCATGGGTTGTTTTCTATTATATTTGATACAAATGTATTTTTTTTTCAAGTTGAAGGAAAAAAAAGAAAAAAAAACATGAAGTTTGTCAAATTTTATGATAATTAGTTGATTTTATGAAAAACTAATTATTTATAAAATTTAAGTCACTTTACTACAAGAGTTGAATTAGGTCAATTATTTAAAAGATAGAATGATATGATTATTTTATTTGTTTTAAAAGTTTGATCTAAATGGTTTTAAGGAGTTACAAATTTTGTCATAAAATTTTGGAACTCAAAAGTTTTTTTTAAAGTTATGATCTTAAGAGTTTTGAAACTTCCATAAGTTATGGATGTAAAATGTCTCATTTATTAACTCTTTAGGTTATGAATTCCAAGAGTCTTCAAAGGATAATTGTCAAAGTTTCAAGATTTGTATTAGTTTATATGATTATCTAATTTCTTGAAAATTGTTGATGTGAATTATCTTTACTTATGAGTTTAATCTAGATCATAGAAAAATTATTTGATTATTGTGTTAATTGGAATATTTGATCTTAATGGTTTTTATGAACTCCATAACTTGTCCTCAAGTTATGGAAAGTGAAGAGTTTTTCTTTTTAAAGTGTCATTAAGTCTCATAGGCTATGAAAATAGAAGAGTCACTATTTTTAATGTCATCATTAAATGATTTAATGTCTTCCATAACTTGTCCTCAAGTTATGAAACTTGAATTTTTTTTTTCATTAAACCTTAATTAAACTCATAAGTTATGAAAAATCCAAGAGTTTTGAAAGGTTTCAAAACTTGTCCTCAAGTTTTGGAATTTGTAAAGTTACCCCCCATGTATACTTTAATTCCAAACTAGACCTTAGAATTTTAAAAGTTTAAAATTCAACCCTTATACTATTATTATAATTTTAATTATATAGATATGTATAAGATAAAGTCAATCTTACCATTAGTAGGCCTCATTCACAAAGCCGGTCTATAAGGGGGTATAAGGTTACTGCCTATAAAATGGCAGTTTAATGGGTGTCCACTCTCACCCACCGCTTCCTTGACTGGTGGAGGGTCGTTAGCCGAACGGGTAGGATAAAGACTATAATTCTCCCTTCATTAAAAGTATAATGATAAATACTAAGTAACTAAACACTTATAAATTCCCAATCTTAGTTACTTAGGAAAATGTGAAATGGTGCTAACCCATGAAATTACACTTTGCACCTTTGTTAAGTCGTTAGAGGAGCGTGTGTGGTTAACCGGCACACTAACATGGGACTGACAATGTGTGGCGAAGGGTAACTTAAGTTTATCATAGATTGGTGGAGCGTGTGTGGTTAACCGGCACATCAATTAGGTGATAAAGTTGAGGGTACCAAGTCAATTAGCATGGTTATTCACACCTTGTTTGTGATCCTCGGCATCCCAGTCACAAACTTGAGAGGGCACAATCGAGATTCAAACATGCCATTGAAAGTTCAATGTATCTCAAAAGATCTAGGAGTTTCAAATCCAATTAAAACTTAATTATATTTCGTTTTCATGGTGGAAATTGGTAAATCGTCATTTACCTACCTTCAACTATTTTATAGCTTGGATTACGGCATCCCTCTTCCGATTATAAATAGGTTGTTGGATCCTAGCCTTAATATTTCATATTGGGTGTTATATTAAGGACTTTAAATCAACTAAACTTGAATTTCTCCCATTATATTTGTCTAGTTCAGACAACTATGGTCTTCCCAAATCTTTAGGAACAAGCTTTCCTATTGAAGATGATATCCCACATGGCAATCAAGGTGAAAGATTAATCCCTTTGTTGTGCATTAATGGGACTGGAAATCATGCTTCACTTCCTCCACCTCCTCCAATTATTCTCCCTATCCCACAAGTTCAAATACTTGAAAAGTTCAAGGTCACTCAATCCCTATTGGCAAGCCAGGAGAGTCAGGTGTCGAAGTCTCGAGGTAGCTGGCTGTTGACTTGGTTCTTCAGTCACACCCTGATGACAGATCAAGACATGACCCTTAATGATCTTACCTATTTGCTTGATGCTGCTAAATTAGCAATGATTTGGGGCACTAGTAAAGCAAAATTTTATTGGAAGATCAACTTCCCAAACTTCCATGGACATTGACAATGGTAACATTAGAAGTCCAGAAAAGCTTTCTCTTCCCAATGGAAAGGGATCGACCATGGTCAAGTCATTTGACATAATGGTAAAGAGAAAGGATAAGTCTGAGATAGTCTCATGTGCCATTTCCAAAGAGTCCATATGTTTCTTTTGCCAAAAGAAGGGGCATTGGCTGCGAAGCTGCCAGATTTACCTGAAAGATCTGGTAAAGTCAAAAGTTTGACTCTACTTCAGGTAAAGTCCATTGTGTAACTCTATTAAGTTCCTACTTGGAGATTCTTATTACATGATGTGACTGGGTCACATATTGATGTCTTAAGAGTCAAAGAAAGGAGAGGAAGCTTAAAGGAAGTATATGCTGATTCTGATCGCGAAGATGGATTTCGGTCGCATGGTTCGGTGATCAGAATTTTCGACTGTTACTTAAAGAGTAATGATATATATTGCTTAGGAAAATATAACAACAAGGGTTTCATATGGATTGTAAGGATAAGAAGTTTTTCCGCAAAGTTTTAAAATAAAAGAAAAAGGTTTTATTTTTATTTATTTTAAGTATCCTTACAATGGCATTTGTGAAAAATTGTTGCTTATATGATTCCATTAAGAGCAATATTGGAAAATGGATTTGATTCTTTCATTTGTGGTAGTGTCTAAATTTGCCAAATAAGGAAAGATTCTCATCACCCAAGTTTCAAATTGGACCGAAACTCGGAATCATGCAAGTTGTATAGTATGATGAATGAGAACTTTTAGCTTTGGAAAAATTAAGACTAATTCCTTATGTGAACAAGGAAAGGACTAAAGGATCGAGTACATATTCTTGTGCACTGGTCAAGTCCATCACAAAATATCGATAAGACTATTCGTCATGATTTACTAAAGCTTAGTAAATATGGTTATACTTACAAGTTTAAGTATAATTCTGAAACATTGGAAAAGATTCAATGTATGTCAGAATGAATGAGAAGAATCAAGTTAGGCAGAAAGATAAAAGTTTCTCAAATCTGAAAAGATGGGAGAGTACTTTAGTATCATGTTTTGTGATCATCTTAATGATTAAGAAACTATATCACAATTAGTCCTCTAAGGTCATCTTAGTGCATTCTAATGGCTAAGAAGAGGAGTCTTGAATTGTTGAAGTGGTTAAATCAAGGAGATGAGTCATACTTCGTTCCAAAACAAGTCTTAGAGTCATACTCCAAGATTGTAACTTGAGTGATACGCCTTAAAGAAGGTTTATAACACTAGTCAAATGTAAGAGTAGATTATGTTCTACTCTTGTATATTTGAAATTGGTAAGTTGTGATGTTTTGGATAAAACAGAGACCAACTAAGGCCAATTGTGTGAAATGTTTGTCTTGATAAAGAATCTGAACTATCTCTTGAATATTTGACAAGAGAGTCTTATATGTCAAGAGGACAGCGGGAGTCCTATAGGTCTTGAAAGTCTCAAGAGCTAATCAAGGATAGAAACCTGATGTTCATCACTAGCACACGACTTGAGGTTTATAACCTATCGTGTTGACATTTATGTGCCTATTCCAGTTAAAGTTGGCTTTGCATATGAGTTCTGAAAGTTCTCAATTGGTTGCATAACAACTTGGAAGCAATGGCAGGCCCTTGTACTGCCAGGTGGCAAGAATTTAAGATTGCACAAGTTCAGTCCATATGAGTTTGGATTTGTCATTAACCTTGTCTTGTGATTATGGTTTTGACAAATTCATATGGATAGAACTCATACACCATAAAATCTAAGTGTCATAAGGTTTCTCTCCGATTCATGAAAATGATGGTGAGGAAATACTTTCACTAAGTAGATTTTAAGTAGACATCAATTGTGATATTTGCATTCTCAAAGTCGTTAGTGGAGCGTGTGTGGTTAACCGACACACTAACATGGACTTGTGAGAAATGGCAAAGGTCTAAACAATTGAGACTATGATTACGACATCCCTTTTCATAGTTCTTAAATTATTTAGACACACATGTGAACTATCTAAGAAAAAGTGTATGATTTTGATAAAGTTCTATCAAAGCATCTCGTATTAGAAATCTGAACTTTGGTAAGAAAGTCAATAAAGTATTGATTTCTAGAAGTACAGCTGATTTCTGGATACATGTCAAAGCTAGTGGGAGCATAAGTGTTATGATAATAATCATCATGTTAGTGGGAGCATGATTATTAAGTTTAGTATTGCAAGTTAGCAATGTTAATTATATAAAACAAAAGTTTCAATTCGTGGAGTTGCAGGGGTTGAAAAGTTGTTTTGCTATAATTAAGGGAGAGGAATTTATACTTCATTTCAATTCTAAAAGCTTAGATTGAGGTTTTAATCATCTTTAGTCAAGGATACATATATGAATTTTGTGTTGGAATGGCTCAACATAAGGAAATTCTATATATGGGTCCATTATTTGCGTTCTAAAATTCAATTATGATTACAACATCCCTTTTCATAATTTGAATTATAAGAACTTGGCAAATAGAAATAGAAATATTGTAGCAAAAGACTGGTTTAGTATCATGTCTTTATGTGAGACATCATGAATCGTGTCCCATATGCTTCGGATATAGGATCGATTGCGTGTGCTATAATATTCATCCTTTCTAAATTTTCCAAATGCTTAGGGCATTAAGAAGGGAAAATTCTAGAATTGGATATGACTAAAATGATTAAGCAATTTTCGAGGACAATGTAACGTTTACCAAAGATTGGTTGCTCAAGGACAGTTGGAAGTATAATGTTAATTTTGGAAGGACCATATTGATTTATTCTGTAAGGAGGCAACTCTTATTCAGAAGTGATAGTCAAAATGGAATATGGAAATGTTTCAAAGTTGGAAATTATTCAATCTGTGTAAGATTAGAAAACTTAATGCAAGAAGGATGTTTCCATGGAGTTGATCTTCATTGGAATACTCTGTAATGTCTGTTGACAAGTCTTTGTGACTTTGTGCATAATCATTACAAGAGGATCAGTGCATATAAGTTTAAAATCTAACAGATTTAAGTAAATGGTAGGAATTTGGAATTCTTACATTTACGATAAGGTTTTGGGACTGTGAAATGAGAATCATTGGAGTTATGTTCAATCGATCTATTTCACAAAGTAAAGATCATAAACAAACTTAGTATGTATACTTGGTGTATGGCATAACTAATGTTTGCACAAACATAGTATGCATACTTGGTGTATGGCATGACTAGTGTTTAGAAAACATAGTGTACATGCTTGGAGCATGGGACAACTAGTGTTTTAATTCAAGTATAAAGTTGATAATTTGAAACGGTATACAATGAATAATGTGTAATCATATGGTGATAAATAAAAGGTGTTTTATTTATATTCATAAGTTTTGAGACCATATTGGATTCGATTATTATTGTGTTTCACTTTGCATGTTTTGACTTCCAGAATAACTATGTCGTTCTTCTCGAATTACTAAGTTATTCAAACCATCCACAGTCGATAATACGTTGGAAGTAGGTATTAAGGCAAGACTGTCATGAATCGGGTTTGTAGATGTCCAAGGTAGTGGACATAGCAAGAGTTGCTGCAACATTCATGAGTGCTCATAAGTTCTGAGTATTGGATTCAACCCACGCTCATTTGAATCACTTCATGGATTTTATCACGAGTGAATCATGAGACGATAATATCTTATATTCTTCAAACCTAGAGATATGAGTTGTTACTATGAGTTGGTTATACATTGATTGCACGAAAACGCATTGGTAACTCGATGTTATAAAACGTGTCTTTGTGTATGATTCAACAAGTAGTAGAACAAGCCATATGAGTCGAAGTTTATCCATTCATTTTACCCTTAAAGGGATAAAAGCGATATCTGTGGGCCCCTCGATGATTTAGTGATGACACCCTAAGTGCTTGGCCAAGCTTGGACTGATTTGATTTGTTCAATTAGTCGGTCGTCATAAATCGGAAATCGGGAAACAACAAATGGATAGAGAGAATGATTATAATCCATGTCTCAGTCCATATGATATCTAGAATGGAGGAATATATGATCCCTTATCTAATGGACGCGTCATTGATTTGTTCAGAGTTCGACAGCGACTTTAAGAGCTACGATTGCTAGTCGGGTTATGAAGTCGTACTTGCAATAATAGTTTTAGACTTATCCAAGTGGGAGACTGTTGGATTAGATGTCTAAGCCCATAACTATTATTGGTATGTAGTTGACCCGAGAGTAGCATGGTCCATTTGGGTTGCATATCATCAGGACAATTTGTTAGGATGGACTTTTGAGAGAAGGTTATTTATGGTTTATTAATATATTATAAGTTATAGTATATTAATATGAAATCATAAGTTTTAATTAGTATCGATCATGAATTAATTTGGAATTAATTTAGTGATCAAAAGAGACTAATTAAATCTATGGGGACTAATTATGATAATTAGTTATATTTATATGTGTTGGGCTTATGATCCATGTTGGACCAAGTTTATGTATGGATACATAAAGAGTTAGGCCACATGAACCACGGATCATAAAACCCATGGGTATGGATTATGGGTTATACCCATGACCCTTGGAATCCTACATATAAATAGGTTACTCCATAGCCAAAATCACCACTTCTTTTCTTAGAGAAATATGGAGGTGTTTTGGTGCATGGAATTCTCTCTCAAGAGCCACCTTTGTCCTAGGTGTGTTGTGATTCCATTTGAGGCATTTCATACTATTGGTGCTAAGCTCTTAAGGCCAAATACATCAAGACTTAAAGCCACATAAAAGGTATGTTTCCCTAACTAGTATATTATGTGGTTTATGTCAAATGCATGCTAGTTATAGGTCTAATGCCTTGGAAACCATTTGCATGTATAATTAGTGAAAACATAGATCCAAGGTATTTAGGGTTGTATGTGCAGCATAGGATGTTGTATTATACCAAAATCCAACACTATCTTCACTGATCATAAAAGTCTGTAGCATATCTTCGACCAGAAGGAGCTGAACATGAGGCAACGGCGATGGGTTGAGCTACTCAGCGATTACGAGTGTGAAATCCGCTACCATCCCGGCAAGGCCAATGTGGTAGCCGATGCCCTCAGCCGGAAGGAGTACTCAGGTCGTAGAGTGAAGGCACTGACCATGACTATCCATTCCCATTTATCCGCGCAAATCAAGGAGGCTCAGCTGAAAGCCTTAAAACCAGAGAACATGCCGGGTGAAGCCTTGAGAGGAATGGAAAAGAACCTAGAAATCAAGGGAGACGGAGTCTATTATTTCATGGACCGGATCTGGACCCCAAAGTTCGGTGGTTACAGAGAGGTTGTAATGAACGAATCTCACAAGACTAGATACTCCGTTCATCCAGGCTCGGACAAGATGTACCTCGATCTCAAGAAACTCTATTAGTGGCCGAACATGAAAGCAGAGATCGCTACCTTCGTGGGCAAGTGCCTGACTTGCGCCAAGGTGAAGGTCGAATATCAGAAGCCCTCAGGTCTACTCCACCAGCCGGAGATACCTGAGTGGAAGTGGGAGAGAATTACTATGGATTTTATCACCAAATTACCCAAGTCTCCGAGTGGGCACGACGCCATCTAGGTAATTGTCGACCGACTGACTAAATCCGCCCACTTCCTGCCGATCAAGGAAAACTTCAAAATGGAGAGACTCACACGAATCTACATCCGAGAGATAGTTCGACTACATGGTGTGCCAGTGTCCATTATCTCCGATCGAGATAGCAGGTTCACTTCGAGGTTCTGGCAGTCACTGCAGAAAGCTCTTGGAAGTAAGCTGGATATAAGCACAGCTTACCATCCTCAGACAGATGGGCAGAGTGAGAGAACCATCCAGACCTTGGAAGACATGTTGAGAGGATGTGTCATTGACTTCGGTGAGTCGTGGGACACCCATTTGCCCTTGGTCGAGTTTTCCTACAACAACAGTTACCACACAAGCATCAAGGCTGCGCCTTTTGAAGCTCTCTATGGCCGCAAGTGCAGATCCCCTCTGTGCTGGGCTGAGGTGGGCGACACGCAGCTAGCCAAGGGGTAAGTCCTTGACAGCACTCTCACTGGCCCAGAAATCATCCGTGAAACCACCGAAAAGATCGTACAAATCCGGGAACGACTCAAAGCCTCACGAGATAGACAAAAGAGCTATGCCGATAAACGACGAAAACCCTTGGAGTTCCAGGTTGGAGACTGTGTCCTGCTAAAAGTCTCACCCTGGAAAGTCATGATACGCTTCAGAAAGCGTGGAAAGCTAAATCCAAGATACATAGGACCCTTCGAGATCCTCGCTAGGATCGATCCCGTAGCCTACAAACTTCGTTTACCGCAAGAACTTAGCAACATTCATCCTGTCTTCCACGTTTTGAATCTTAAGAAATGCGTATCCGACGAAACCCTTACGATTCCTCTCGACGAGATTGAGATCAACGAGAACCTGCACTTTGTGGAAGAACCAGTCGAAATCATGGATAGAGAGATCAAACGAACGAAACAAAGTCGCATCCCGATAGTGAAGGTTCGCTGGAATGCCAAGCGGGGACCCGAATTCACTTGGGAGCGCGAAGATCAGATGAAACAGAAGTATCTGCATCTCTTTCCTAATCCATGATTTGTATTCTATGTTCAAATTTCAGGACGAAATTCCCTCTAACGGGGGGCTGATGTGAAAACCCGAAACTTTTTCCGTTATCCTTACCCAGTTTCCATTAATAAAATTTGGGTTTTTATTTAATTTCGTCAAATTCCTTAGTTTGGGAAGGACTTCACGTTTTTAAATAAATCAATTCGGATTTATTTCCGTTCACGTTAGTATTATTTTTGGTCTAACGGAATATTCTAAGCTCAGTTCAATCGAGTTTTGGATTAAAAAACGAGGTTTTCTAAGTCAAAGCATAACATCCGGGCCGAACAACCCTTCGAGAGGAGTTTACGGCCGCAAACTCAGTTTACGACCGTAAACCCTGTTTACAACCGTAAACCCTGTTCACGGCCATAAACCCTCCACCCCACCCCTTGGCCGTAAACTCACCCCTATATAAGGGATGAGTGGCCTTCATTTCTCACTTTACACACTCCAAAAGCTTTCTCTCTCTACTCTCTCTCTCTCACTCTACAAACTTCGAATTTGCTCAAGGATCCTCAAGAATGTAAGTGATTCTTCACTTTGATTGTGTTTCTATCCTTATTCTAGTGATGAATCCATGTCTCATCTCCTAAATTTCATCATTTTCTAGATTTTCTCTCTCACCAAGAACACCAAGAACACACACTAGTTCTTGGTGGCTAAAAACCTCATTCCAAGCTTCTTAACAGTAAGTAACTACCATCTGTACTTGATATCTACTACAAACCATCGATTTTCGCCTAAAATTCGACCTGAAACACATGAACTGAGTGTTTACGGCCGTACACCCTTCAATGGCCGTAAACTCCATTTTTGGTCGATTATTGACCTTTAAACTCTTCCTTGAGCTGGGCACGAGGCTTAGAACACTTCCAGAAGGCTAGAAAGGACCTTGAAACACCGAAAATCGCACCTTTCACCAAGTGTTTACGACCGTAAACCCATGGGCCGTAAACCCATGGACCGCAAACACTTGGGCCGTAAACATATGGGCCGTAAACCCTGTTGGGCCGCAAACCCTTGACCGTACCCTCCTTTTATGACCGCAAACTCCCCATTTTCAAATCACATGCGATTCTAACACTTAGTTTCAAGTGTTTCCTGGTCCCTAGGATGATTTCCTTCCATAACAAATAGTGTTAAGCCATCAGCTAATGCATATATGTACTTTTACATGCTAAATAGGATCCGTTTGTGCCCGAGGCTTTATTTGACACTCAACAATTCCTAGCAACTTACACTCGAATCCCACGTCAAACTGTGAGTTCATACCCCTACGCTTTTTCCGAGTTTTTCATGTTTTCAGGGGGGAATACAAGCAAAAGTACAAGGAAACTTGTGCTCAAAGTATATTATTTTGTATTAAATAATTATATGTTCAGTATGCTTTTAACACAGAAAACAGTTTTACCAAACGATTAAGAAATCAACTCGTAGAAACAGTTTTCAAAACTAAAGCAATGAACTTGTGAATCTTGTCATAAAATGTGATATTTTATAAAGGATTCATACACATCATAAACAGGATTTTCGGTATTATTACATGCAAACTGTTAGTCTAAAGTTGGAGACACGTCCTTGGTAACACTCCCACCGAATTCGAGAGTGTAGGACTAACACTTGTAACCAGAATCACTTGTAGGGAGAGCGTGACTGTTGTGTATAGATCTATACGGGACCGACTATCCCGCACCTTACTGCTTGCTACAGTTGGACCGATAGGTCCAGGGGTGACAAAGTCATAAAAAGATATTGGCCCCGTTACGTGCCATATCAAGTCTAAGTACGGTTATGACACTCACAACCTATACAAAATTTACTTTTATAATAATGAAACAAGTGAACTAACCTCAAAGTAATAACCGATTTGATTACTATAGCGTATTAATAATACCCTTAGGATTTAGTTCACCACATATTTATTAGTTTTATTTATGTAATAAGGCTAATACATCTCTCATGTAGTGAACATGGTTTTTCAAGGAAACTACATCTAACGATACAAGTATGGTAGATACTTGTACACCTCAGACAAGAACAGATAACCAACTATCAGCTTTTAAGGAAAATATAGGATTTTCCTGGGATAACTCAAACTTACATAAACAGGCTGTTAAACAAATAACAAATGGATAATCAAACATCTTTCATAAGAAAATATAGGATTTTCTTGGGAAACACTTTTCAAAGGATCAAAGAAACATTTCTTTGACCAGAACTAAACGCTTATGAACTCACCAGCTTTATGCTGATATTTTAAAACTGCTTGTATTCTCAGGGCAACAATACACAGGTACTCTTGCCAACTTTTGGAGAAGACGGAGCATTTTGGAGTCACGTGTTTTACTTTCATTATATACTGTTATGTACAAAACTATGTTTTCAAACTGATGTAAATAATCATATTAATGTAATGGTTGTGTTTACTTAGCTTGCTATGATACAACTGTTGTGATACTACAAATGACATCACCCGCCCCCGGACGTTTCCGCCGTCCGTTCCGACGGTTCGGGGGTGTGACAGATTGGTATCAG
This sequence comes from Lactuca virosa, assembly GCF_052849685.1. Classification (NCBI taxonomy): domain Eukaryota; kingdom Viridiplantae; phylum Streptophyta; class Magnoliopsida; order Asterales; family Asteraceae; genus Lactuca; species Lactuca virosa. Next base: position 313,414,735 of record NC_136428.1, on the reverse strand, counting down.
AGCTATTGTTTATAGTGAACTAAGTATACCGAGCCTTACATGGTATACAACTATAAACACTAAGGGGCCGAAGTGCTCTGAAATAAAAGTATACTTTTAAAATACAAGTATTTTTGCAAAAAGTATACAAGTATACCTACATACCAGAAACAATATCATGAGTAGAACAAAACAAAAGTATTTGGATGCTGGACACTGCGGTTAAACCTGGGCAGTTATGAAATCATGTCTAGGGTCAATATAGCCTGATCAACTATATTCATTCGATACATGACCAACATGTGCTTGGGAGTGACTTTGGTGTTGCAACAGGCCTGAAACTTACCTAGTATCCATACAACAAGGTATCAAAAGAACAAAACATACAGCTTAAAATACTGTAGGAGTATTTTAGCCAGAGGCGAATACATTGTAGGAATTCATTCCTAGTGTTGCTACCTATTCGTTTCTTAGCGATGACTTACTTTCATTAGTAACCTTTCTTTGCTTATCGCTTGGTAGAACACTTTATTATCAGGATGGGATATATTTTGTTTCATATATCTTGAGGACTTACCATCCTCTTCTTCCTGGTTGTTTCTAGAACAAGATGCCTCCCCGACGAAGACCCATCAGAAGAAATTACGACACTTCACCACCACCACCACCCCCTCAGTTCGATCCCGCTATGTTCCAGGCAGCTGTTATCGCTGCTGTGGCTGCCGCGATGTCACAGATTAATCCTGGTGCGGATCTGGCGGGCAGGGAGGTTGTACTCATCCCCAAAATCATGAAGGTGGTCGGGGACACCAGAATGAGTGTTCCTATAAGGACTTCATGAACGCCAAACCCATATCTTTCGACGACAAAGGAGGGGTTATTGCCCTGACCCAATGGTTCGAGAAGATCGAATCCATTTTCGAAATCTGTTCCTGTTCTGAAGCCAACAAAGTAAAATCTGCCGCTTGCACTTTCGCCAACAGAGGACTGACCTGGTGGAATGGTCGGGTCAAATCCCTAACCGGGCCAGTGGCGAATGCAATGGGTTGGGAGAGTTTAAAGGAACTCATGCTGGCTGAGTACTGCCTACGGGGCGAAATGCAGAAACTGGAGCATGAGCTCTGGACCCTAAAGATGAAGGGTTCCTATATTGCTGCTTACACTTCTAGATTTGAAGACCTAGCACTTCGTTGCCCGGGAATGGTCACCCCAGAAAGCAAAAAGATTGAGAGATACATTTGGGGACTGACACAACCCACCAAAGGAAATGTCTTGGCTGCTAGGCCAAACACCTTTGACAACGCTAAGTGTTTGGCGCAGACTCTCATAGATCACGGAGTTGATCTTGATAATGTGACGGCCACTCCTGAGCTAGCAAAAGGGAGTGGTGTGAAAAGAAAGTTCTGGAAGCAGCGAAAGGACCAGTCTTCGCAGGAGCCCTCAAAGAAACAGCAAACAGTGGCAGTCCACGCTGCTACTACTCCTGCCGCTGCTCCTGCCATTCAAGCACCTACCAGTAGATATGCTGGTACCCTTCCTCGGTGCGACAAGTGTAACTATCATCATAATCTCGGTCGATGCCGAGAAATGTCATGCACCAGCTGTGGCAAAAAGGGGCACATAGCTCGAGCTTGCAAGACACCGGTCCAACCAACCAATCAGGCATCTGGAGCAGGCGTCGGTCAAGCCTGTTATGGTTGTGGAGAAGTCGGGCACTACAAGAGAAACTGCCCCAAGACAACAACAACTGGTAGCACGGGGAGAGTGCTAGCGATGGGCCAACAAGAGGCAGTTGCAGATCCCACCGTTGTTTCGGGTACGTTCCTCCTCGACAACTCTTATGCATGCATTCTTTTCGATTATGGTGCGGAGAGAAGTTTTATTAGCCATGCATTCAAACATCTCCTCAAACATAAACCTCAACCACTAACCGAAACATTTACCGTCGAGATGGCTAACGGTGAGAAAGAGAGCACTAATGATATATACGTAGGCTGTACCCTTACCTTGAACGATCATACATTTCCTATCGACCTTATGCCAATTTCCATAAAAAGCTTTGATGTCATCATCGACATGGATTGGTTGAGCCCCAATCATGATGACATCCTTTGTTACGAAAAAGCTATCTGTCTCAATCTTTCCTCTAATTAAACCCTCATGATTTACGGCGATAAACTCAGTTCAAACCTCCACATCATTTCGTGCATCAAAGCCCAGAAACTTCTGCGAAAGGAGTGTCATGCATTCCTAGCCCATGTCATTAACGAGAAGCAGGAAGTTAAAGACCTCCAGAGCATCCCCGAAGTCTGCAACTTTCCCGATGTTTTTCCTGAAGATCTCCTGGGAATCCCTCCCGAGCGCCAAGTCGAGTTTTGCATCGACTTAGTCCCCGGAGCTACCCCCGTAGCTAAATCCCCATACCGATTAGCGCCAGCAGAAATGCAGGAGTTATCCAGTCAGCTCAATGAGCTGCTCAGCAAAGGATTCATCAGACCGAGTTCCTCACCCTGGGGAGCCCCAATCTTATTTTTGAAAAAGAAGGATGGATCCTTTCGGATGTGCATTGACTATCGCGAACTGAACAAGCTTACAGTCAAAAACCGTTACCCTCTTCCTCGAATCGACGACCTTTTCGATCAACTTCAAGGAGCCAGCTACTTCTCCAAAATAGACCTAAGATCAGGGTACCATCAGCTGCGAGTCCATGAGAGTGACGTTCCTAAGACAGCATTTCGGACTCGGTTTGGTCACTACGAATTTGTAGTAATGCCCTTCGGTCTAACCAACGCACCGGCGGTATTCATGGACCTGATGAATCGGGTGTGCCGTTCTTTCCTGGACAAGTTCGTAATCGTGTTTATCGACGATATACTTGTTTATTCCAGAAGTGAGGAAGATCATCGACAACACTTGAGATCGGTGCTGGAAACCCTAAGGACGGAGAAGCTGTACGTGAAATTCTCCAAGTGCGAATTCTGGATTCGAAAAGTAACCTTCCTAGGTCACGTGGTAAGTGAGGAAGGCATACACGTGGACCCCTCCAAAATCAAAGCGATAGAGAACTGGTCAGCACCGAAGACACCCACATAAATCCATCAATTCTTGGGTCTCGCTGGCTATTATCGGAGATTTATCCAGAATTTTTCCAAAATTACCAAACCCCTAACCACTCTGACTTAGAAAGGTGTACCTTTCTGTTGGAGTGAAAAGCAAGACACCGCGTTCCAAACGTTGAAGCGGGCCCTATGCAGCGCACCTATCTTGTCTCTGCCCGAAGGGACGAAGGACTTCGTTGTCTAGTGTGATGCATCTAATCAGGGCCTAGGCTGTATGCTCATGCAACGGGGAAAAGTCATTGCTTATGCCTCAAGACAGCTGAGAGCACACGAAGTCAACTACACAACGCACGACCTGGAATTGGGAGCAGTGGTCTTCGCATTGAATATATGGAGACATTATCTCTACGTACTCAAGTGCACTATCTTCACTGATCATAAAAGTCTGCAGCATATCTTCGACCAGAAGGAGCTGAACATGAGGCAACGGCGATGGGTTGAGCTACTCAACGATTACGAGTGTAAAATCCGCTACCATCCCGGCAAGGCCAATGTGGTAGCCGATGCCCTCAGCCGGAAGGAGTACTCAGGTCGTAGAGTGAAGGCACTGACCATGACTATCCATTCCCATTTATCCGCGCAAATCAAGGAGGCTCAGCTGAAAGCCTTAAAACCAGAGAACATGCCGGGTGAAGCCTTGAGAGGAATGGAAAAGAACCTAGAAATCAAGGGAGACGGAGTCTATTATTTCATGGACCAGATCTGGACCCCAAAGTTCGGTGGTTACAGAGAGGTTGTAATGAACGAATCTCACAAGACTAGATACTCCGTTCATCCAGGCTCGGACAAGATGTACCTCGATCTCAAGAAACTCTATTAGTGGCCGAACATGAAAGCAGAGATCGCTACCTTCGTGGGCAAGTGCCTGACTTGCGCCAAGGTGAAGGTCGAATATCAGAAGCCCTCAGGTCTACTCCACCAGCCGGAGATACCTGAGTGGAAGTGGGAGAGAATTACTATGGATTTTATCACCAAATTACCCAAGTCTCCGAGTGGGCACGACGCCATCTAGGTAATTGTCGACCGACTAACTAAATCCGCCCACTTCCTGCCGATCAAGGAAAACTTCAAAATGGAGAGACTCACACGAATCTACATCCGAGAGATAGTTCGACTACATGGTGTGCCAGTGTCCATTATCTCCGATCGAGATAGCAGGTTCACTTCGAGGTTCTGGCAGTCACTGCAGAAAGCTCTTGGAAGTAAGCTGGATATAAGCACAGCTTACCATCCTCAGACAGATGGGCAGAGTGAGAGAATGTAAACTCACCCCTATATAAGGGATGAGTGGCCTTTATTTCTCACTTTACACACTCCAGAAGCTTTCTCTCTCCACTCTCTCTCTGTCTCACTCTACAAACTTCGAATTTGCTCAAGGATCCTCAAGAATGTAAGTGATTCTTCACTTTGATTGTGTTTATATCCTTATTCTAGTGATGAATCCATGTCTCATCTCCTAAATTTCATCATTTTCTAGATTTTCTCTCTCACCAAGAACACCAAGAACACACACTAGTTCTTGGTGGCTAAAAACCTCATTCCAAGCTTCTTAACAGTAAGTAACTACCATCTGTACTTGATATCTACTACAAACCATCGATTTTCGCCTAAAAATCGACCTGAAACGCATGAACTGAGTGTTTACGGCCGTACACCCTTCAATGGCCGTAAACTCCATTTTTGGTCAATTATTGAGCTTTAAACTCTTCCTTGAGCTGGGCACGAGGCTTAGAACACTTCCAGAAGGCTAGAAAAGACCTTGAAACACCGAAAATCGCACCTTTCACCAAGTGTTTACGGCCGTAAACCCATGGGCCGTAAACCCATGGACCACAAACACTTGGGCCGTAAACATATGGGCCGTAAACCCTGTTGGGCCGTAAACCCTTGACCGTACCCTCCTTTTACGACCGCAAACTCCCCATTTTCAAATCACATGCGATTCTAACACTTAGTTTCAAGTGTTTCCTGGTCCCTAGGATGATTTCCTTCCATAACAAATAGTGTTAAGCCCTCAGGTAATGCATATATGTACTTTTACATGCTAAATAGGATCCGATTGTGCCCGAGGCTTTATTTGACACTCAGCAATCCCTAGCAACTTACACTCGAATCCCACGTCAAACTGTGAGTTCATACCCCTATGCTTTTTCCGAGTTTTTCATGTTTTCAGGGGGGAATACAAGCAAAAGTACAAGGAAACTTGTGCTCAAAGTATATTATTTTGTATTAAATATTTATATGTTCAGTATGCTTTTAACACAAAAAACAGTTTTACCAAACGATTAAGAAATCAACTCGTAGAAACATTTTTCAAAACTAAAGCAATGAACTTGTGAATCTTGTCATAAAATGTGATATTTTATAAAGGATTCATACACATCATAAACAGGATTTTCGGTATTATTACATGCAAATTCTTAGTCTAAATTTGGAGACACGTCCTTGGTAACACTCCCACCGAATTCGAGAGTGTAGGACTAACACTTGTAACCAGAATCTCTTGTAGGGAGAGCGTGACTATTATGTATAGATCTATACGAGACCGACTATCCCGCACCTTACTGCTAGCTACAGTTGGACCGATAGGTCCAGGGGTGACAAAGTCATAAAAAGATATTGGCCCCGTTACATGCCATATCAAGTCTAAGTACGATTATGACACTCACAACCTAGATAACATAATTTACTTTTGTAATAATGAAACAAGTGAACTAACCTCAAAGTAATAACCGATTTGATTACTAGAGGGTATTAATAATACCCTTAGGATTTAGTTCACCACATATTTATTAGTTTTATTTATGTAATAAGGGTAATACATCTCTCATGGAGCGAACAGGGTTTTTCAAGGAAACTACATCTAACGATACAAGTATGGTAGATACTTGTACACATCAAACAAGAACAGATAACCAACTATCAGCTTTTAAGAAAAATATAGGATTTTCCTGGGATAACTCAACCTTACATAAACAGGCTGTTAAACAAATAACGAATGGATAATCAAACATCTTTCATAAGAAAATATAGGATTTTCTTGGGAAACACTTTTCAAAGGAGCAAAGAAACATTTCTTTCACCAGAACTAAACGCTTATGAACTCACCAGCTTTATGCTGATATTTTAAAACTGCTTGTATTCTCAGGGCAACAATAGACAGGTACTCTTGCCAACTTTTGGAGAAGACGGAGCATTTTGGAGTCACGTCTTTTACTTTCGTTATATACTGTTATATACAAAACTATGTTTTCAAACCAATGTAAATAATCATATTAATGTAATGGCTGTGTTTACTTCGCTTGCTATGATACAACTGTTGTGATACTACAAATGACGTCACCCGCCCCCGGACGTTTCCGCCGTCCGTTCCGACGGTTCGGGGGTGTGACAGTTTCTATCCTTACTCTCATTTGTTATATTTGTTATATGCTTATCTGTTGTACCTGTGATTAGGTATGTTTTTAGTAAACTCCTTGTCTGCATTGGTGTTATTTGACTCGGGGGCGAGTCGGTCGTTTGTATCTCAGTCTTTCAGTAGGGAGTTCAGTATGCCAGTAGGTGAGCTAGAGTGTCCGTTGCGAGTCTCCATCGCCAACGAACACGGGATTTCTGCTTCTTCGGTCTACCCAGGATGTGAGTTGGAGATTTTCGGAGTGTCCTTTCCGATAGACCTGATACTGATACCCATGGGGGAGGTGTGCGTGATTGTAGGGATGGATTGGCTTAGTCGTTTTGGTGTCATGATAGATTATGAGGGTCAGCGGGTGGTAGTTCGCACCCCAAGTGGGGGAGAACTGATCGTATATGGCGAGGGCACCAGAGTGGGATCGGGGTTCTGTTCAGCTGCCAGGGCTCGGCAGTATATTCAGCACGGGTGTGCGGGGTATCTAGCGTATGTGGTGGATACGCGGGTCGGGGATCCGACTCCAGTATCAGAGGTTCCAGTGGTTAGAAAGTTTGCTGACGTGTTCCCGGAGGAGTTACCAGGAGTACCTCCAGAAAGGCAGGTCGAGTTCCGGATCGACCTGGTGCCGGGTGCGGCTCCTATCGCCAAGGCGCCGTACCGATTTGTGCCACCCGAGATGCAGGAGCTGTCATCACAGCTGCAGGAACTGCTAGGCAAGCAGTTCATTCGATCTAGAAATTCTCCATGGGCAGCACCGATCCTCTTAATCAGGAAGAAGGACGGCTCGCACCAGATGTGCATTGATTATAGGGAGTTGAACAAGTTGACGGTGAAGAACCGTTATCCACTCCCGTGGATAGATGATCTCTTTGATCAGTTGCAGGGGGCGTCTTGGTTCTCCAAGATAGATTTGAGATCGGGGTATCATCAGGTTCGGGTCAGAGAGGAGGACGTGGAGAAGACCGCGTTTCGGACTCGTTATGGTCATTATGAGTTCGTGGTGATGCCGTTTGGGCTCACCAATGCGCCGGTAGTATTTATGGACCTGATGAATCGGGTCTGCAGACTGATGTTGGATCGCTGGGTCATCGTGTTTATAGATGACATCTTGGTGTATTCCAATACTCGAGAGCATCACAAGGAGCACCTCAGGGAGTTTTTGGGAGTTCTGAGATGAGAATGGCTATATGCCAAGTTCTCGAAGTGCGAGTTTTGATTACGGGAGGTCCAGTTCCTTGGACACCTCGTTAACCAGGATGGGATTTTGGTCGACCCGACCAAAATCGAGGCAGTCATGCAGTGGGAGATTCCGAAATCTCCCTCAGATATCAAGAGTTTTCTGGCATTGGCAGGGTACTACCGGAGGTTCATACGGGACTTATCCAAGATTGCAGTACCCCTCACTCGTCTGGCGAGGAAGGGGGTGGATTTCCGATGGGGCCCTGAGCAGCAGAGGACAATCGAGACCCTCCATCGGCGTTTGTGTGAGGCTCCAGTTTTGACACTCCCGGAGGGAGTTGAGGATTTTGTGGTGTTCTGTGATGCATTCATCACAGGTTTAGGGGCGGTCCTCATGCAAAGGGGACGCGTGATAGCCTACGCATCGCGACAGCTGAAGCCGCATAAGACGAGATACCCCGCTCATGATTTAGAGTTGGGAGCGGTGGTGTTCGCTCTCAAGATATGGAGACATTACCTATATGGGGTCTGTTGTACTATATACACAGATCACAAGAGCTTGAGACATATCATGGACCAGCCAAACCTGAACATGAGGTAGCGCAGATGGCTGGATGTAGTCAAGGACTACGATTGCGAGATCCTTTACCACCCCGGTAAAGCGAATGTGGTGGCGGACGCTCTGAGCCGCAAGTCAGCTGGGACTTCCACCCCAGTGATATGTATGAGGATAACAGTGGATTCTCCGCTTGTGAGTTTGATCAGAGATGCTCAGGTGGAGGGCATGCAACCAGAGAACTGGAAACTAGAGAGGATCAGGGGTAAGAACGCCCGGTTTGTGCAGGATAGCCGGGGGTTGTTGACCCGATGCGGTCGGGTATGGGTTTCGATGTCTGGTGGAGTCAGACAGACAATCATGGAGGAGGCTCATAAGTCTCACTTCTCTATTCACCCGGGGGCCACCAAAATGTACCGGGACTTGAGTTTGAGTTACTGGTGGTCGTGCATGAAGCGAGAAATCGCTTGGTACGTCGAGAGGTGCTTGACCTGTAGGATGGTCAAGGCCGAGCATCAAAGGCCGCATGGCAAGCTGCAGCCCCTGGAGATTCCCATGTGGAAATGGGAACAAATCACGATGGACTTTATTACCAAGTTGCCAAGGACGGCGAAAGGGTTTGATGCTATATGGGTCATCGTGGATCGATTGACCAAGAGTGCCCATTTCTTGGCCATACGGGAGAGTTCATCGGCCGAGAAATTGGCCGACGTGTATGTCCGCGAGATCGTGGCTCGCCATGGGGTTCCAGTCTCCATTGTCTCCGACTGGGATGTTAGGTTTACCTCCCGTTTCTGGAAGAAGTTCCACGAGGAACTGGGCATGCGGCTGCACTTTAGCACAGCATTCCACCCGCAGACCGACGGTCAGAGCGAGCGGACCATACAGACTGTCGAGGACATGTTGAGGGCTTGTGTCATTGACTTCTGTGGGATATGGGATTCCCACCTACCCCTTGCGGAGTTCTCCTACAACAACAATTATCATTCCAGCATAAGTGCCCCGCCTTTCGAGCTGTTGTATGGGCGGAGATGTCGCACCCCAGTTTGTTGGGGTGAGGTCGGACACAGGGTGATGGGACAAACGGAGGTAGTTTTGCAGACTACCAAGAAAATTCAGCAGATTAGGTAGCGATTCCAGACCGCTCAGAGTCGGTAGAAGAGTTACGCCGACAGACGCCGATATGAGTTAGAGTTTCAGGTGGGTGATATGGTACTCCTGGAGGTCTCACCCTGGAAGGGTGTGATCCGCTTCAGGAAGAGGGGGAAATTGGGTCCTCATTTCATTGGTCCATTCAGGATCCTTGCCAGGGTTGGCAAGGTGGCATATAGGCTAGAGCTACCAGAGGAGCTTAGCCGGATTCACAGCACTTTCCACGTTTCGTAATTGCAAAAGTGCATTATGGATCAGGAGGCAGTAGTGACGTTGCATGATATTCAGGTCGATGAGCGCCTGAATTATGTGGAGAGGCATGTGGCCATTCTGGAAAGGAAGATGAAAGTTCTGCGGAACAAGGAAATACCTTTGGTAAAGGTGCAGTGGGAGCATCGAAGGGGATCCGAGTAGACGTGGGAGCCGGAGGCTGATATGCGGGAGCATTACCCGACGTTGTTTACCTCGGCGGACTTCGAGGACAAAGTCTGGTTCAAGCAAGGGAGAATTGTAACGCCCCGATTTTTAGGTATTGGTTTATGTAATAATTTTCTTGGTTTCAAGGTCTAATTGACAAGTTGGCTGCCCCACTCGTCGAGTAGCAGCAGGTTGGTCCGCGTGTTTTAGTGATCTACTCGCCGAGTCCAAGAAGGGACTCGACGAGTAGGAACTGGCAGATGAAACCCTAAATACCGGGGTATTGCACCCTATTTAAAGGATTATTGGCCTTCCACGGCCTCCCCTTACAGCTCCTTGGCACCCTTAAACCCTAAATCGTGTGTGTGTGTGTGTGTGTGTTTCTTTGGTGTGATAGAGCTTGGAAGAGAGATCTTGGTGAGGAACACTTGGGGGAACAAGTAAAATCGAATCTAGGAACTCGTGGGAAGCAAAGATATACATCAGTTGACACTCTCTAGAAGGTATTAATCTGTCTCTTTGGCGCATCTCATCTTTAACCTCTTTTTGCGTGGGTTTTAGGAAAGGCTTTTGTGTTTGAGCCAAGATCTGAAGTTGCAACTTCAGATCTGGACTCCCTTTGGTCTCTAGATCCATAAAGGTAGTAGCTTTGGCAAGTATGAGCCTTCCCTCAAGTGTTGGACTTCATTTCAAGTTTAGTTTTGTCATTTTAGGGCCTTAAAGCTTTGCATGCACGTAAAGTTTGCAACTTTACATGATAAGCAGGCCTTGGAAGGTTGGATCTGCAATCTGGAGCCTTTGCATGGCTTAAAAAGCATCTGTATGGATGAAGGTCTGAAGGGACTCGACGAGTGGCATGGTCGACTCGGCGGGTCCGATGAAGTTGGTCGTGGGTTCGACGAGTCGGATGAGTAACTCGACGAGTCCGATGAAGATTGCCCTGGACTCGGTGAGTCAGTGAGTGACCCGACGAGTTGGTAAAATTAGGCAAGAACTCGGCGAGTAGTTGAGGGTGCTCGACGAGTTGAGGTTAACATGGACTTTTGACCTTGCCAGTTGACTTTGACTTTGACCAAGGGTTGACCAGTTGACTTCTGGGGGTATCTCGGGAATTTATGAACTTTGGGATGTGTTGGATATAGGTGGTGGAGTTGGTGGCAGTGATCCGAGAGTTGAGCTTTCTATTTCCATTCGGAAGTTGCAAGGTGAGTTATCCTCACTATACTCAAGGGTCTAAGGCACCAAGGTCGGCCCTTTGGATTTTTATCTTGTTATGTTATGCTAGTTTGATCTGTTAGATCGGTATCCTAGAGGGTAGGATAATATTATGAGGTATGTGGTATGATCTGTTAGATCGATATCCTGGTAGATAGGATGATATTATGTGCTATGTGGTATGATCCGTTAGATCAGTTGTTGTCTATAGACTGTTATTTGATTATCTGTTATATGTGCACATGTTTGTTTGGCGGTTGAGGCTTATCTGCTTTGTACGAAAGCCAATAGACCTGGGCATTCCAACCTGTTGGTTGTGGGCCGTGAGTATTCCATCCCGAGGATGACTGGACTCATAATATGTGGGCATTTCAACCTGTTGGTTGTGGACTTGGGGTATTCCATTCCGATGATGATTGGACCCATAGTATGTTGGCATTCCAACCAGAAGGTTGAGGGCCTGGGGTATGCCAACCCGATGGTTGACTGGACCCATAGTATGTTGTTTATGATTATATGTGTATTGTTGCGGGTATGGGTATTTTGGGGGAACTCATTAAGCTTTCGGGCTTACAGTTTCAGTTTATTGGTTCAGGTACATCAGGGGATCGTGGCAAGGCTAAGGCGTGATCGTACAGCTCCTCACTTTTTATGACTTTGTTTCTGGGATACTCTGATATAACATATTTTGAAAACAAGTTTGTAATGGTTAATAGATTTGAAATGTTTTTAAAAGTTTAAATTTGGCATGATTTTTATGGGTGTTACATAAACTATCTTATATGTTCTTTAGAAAAGGGTTAAAACCACAAAGCTACAAGGATTTTAAGACTTTTATGATGAAGATAAGGTTGTTCTAGCAAAATTGGTTAGATTCTAGTTATTTCACCATTTTTGTGGGATACAACCCAAAATATGTTGTTTTGACCATACATTTTGAAACTAGACAAAAATACCGTTAGAAAGGGGCAAAAGCTCGAAATGGACTTTTTCATACCAATTTCTCATACGTGTGTTAGATGTAAGTTTTTATGACATAATCTTATAAAAACATCTAGACAAGATAACTACTATATATTTATATAAATGATTATATAAATAGGCTTCACAAAACAATCATAATAAACTATAATTGGTATAGTTGGGAGTCGCAAACACTACTTTATCATTTCGGACGATGCATATAATTATTTAAAGGTATAATTATTTTTACACAATGTAATCACTATGGAAGAGTAATACTTTCATTTACAAGAAAAACGGTTTTCATTACACTAGACGTAAACCGGTTAATATAAATTTGTGAGACATTTGGCTTCACCGTACCTACCAGAGTACACACTAAAGTCGTGAATTATAACCAGAGTCTTGGTAAGAGAGTGTGACACTTGTGCATAGATCTATACGGGACTGACAACCCCGCAACCAAGTTGTTAGCTATAGTTAGACCGGCAGGTCTAGGGTGACAAATGTCTAACATTCTGACGCCTAAAGAACGTCGTAGCAGACCACTAGTCGCTAGCATGGTTATGATAACTAACATGGGGTATTAAAAATACATTTGGTTTACGGGGTTAACATACATTCAAATAGTTTTATATAAAGATAAAACTTCATAATACTATTTTCCAGTACAACAATACTTATAGTTTTGGTATTTGGATTTAAGACTTACAGTTCATTTTTAAAGAAAATATTGGATTTTCTGAAAGCACACTCTATCATTTTACAAGGAAAAGTTACCAATTTTTCTCATACAAAACTCTTATGAACTCACCAACTTAATTGTTGACTCTTTTCAAAACCACTTGTATTCTCAGGAAATTAGTGAACAGGTAATCCAAAGAGTTTCGAGGATGGGGCGTCGTCGCATCACGTTATTTACTTTTGACATATGAGTTTAATATCAAGTAAACAAGGTTTTGTGTACAATGTAAAATACTTAATTATCAATATGATGGTTGTATGGCTTTGATCACTATTATTCATTTGTTATGATACTGTACATGAAAGTCATCCACCCCCAGACGTTTCCGCCGTTCTGGTTTGGGGGTGTGACTGATATATAATATATTTAGTAGCACAAACCAAAAGAATTTGAAGTTGACATGGTTAAGGCATCGGGGACTTTTAAGTCTATAAGTTAGGCTCGTGTTCAAAACGCACTTGTACAATATTTTTTTTATTCTTAAACAGGAAAAGACCCTCGAAGTGAAACATCGCAAAAATAAGACCCGAAAAATTCGTTTTTAATTTAGTAAAACCAATATTTCCAAAACAACATCGATACAAGCCAAACAAAATAATGTGTCAAACATCATAACAATCAGAGTAAAACACAGAAAGCGGAACGAGGTGTTGTGTGCTCTGCAATCATCCCGAGCCCTTCCCCTTGGAACTGGAATTACCTGAAACATAAACTGGAAACCCTAAGCACAAAGCTTAGTGAATTCCCCACGACACTGCATACCAAATATATAGCACATAACGGGCCCCGCCCAAAGAGTATAACGGGCCCCTCCCTAACTCGCATAACGGGCCCCTCCTAATGCGTATAGCGGGCCCCGCCCAATGAGTGTAACGGGCCCCACACTAACTCGCATAACGGGCCCCGCCCACATACAATTCATACTACATAACAAGTAATAGCATACATAATAATCATTGGGCCCCGCCCAGTAAGCATAAAAGCACATACACACACTAGTGTCACACAGACAATGAGTATTCTAACATAACATATCATGGTTCGGCATTGGTGCCTTCGACCCGCTAAACATGGTGAGGAAACTCACATCGGACTGCTGAATCACACTGATAATCCTTGGTTGTTGGTTCGACAAATCTCCGAGCTATCAATATCAAATAAAACCCAAAAAACAATTGGAGTCAAATCTATATCCTTCAATCCATACTTAGGGTAAAAAGACTATTTTGCCCCTTACCTAGGTTGGTCCAAGACTAAGGCCCAAACTTTCTATCTAAAAGACCCAAAAACCAATTATCCATCCAAGGCCCACATATGGCCCAATTTTCCAAATTGGGCCCAAATCCTTACATGGACCTTACCCTAAGGCCCACTAATTTTTCCTAATCTAAACTCCTACATTCAGGTGGCCCAACAAGGCCCCAAGCTACTAAGACCAAAGAAAAGCCAAAACCGAAGCCCAGCATGTGAAGTCCACCTGACTGAGTACGCGGGGCGTACCCAGCACGTACACGCAGCGTACTCGCTTGAGGGCTTGTACGCTAAGCATACTTGCTTGTACGCCCAACGTACGCACCCATTCAGCCAAAATTCGATTTCAGACCTTAATGCATTAAAACATAGCCCCAAAACATATATTAGACTTCCTTGAGCTGGAAAATCATGTAAAGTTGCTAAATTTACGTTCATGCGTGGCTAAATGAAGCTCTTAAGCTTAGATATGACTTAACAAGTGACTTAATACATGTATGTGAAAAAAAATCCCATAAAGCTTGCACCTTTTTGCTTAAGGAGTCTAATACAAACTCAGGTCTAAAAGAATAAGCCCCTAAAACTACTTAACTCTTCCAACAACCCAAAAAGGGGACCAGAAGCATAATAAAACAAACTATGAAGTGATCTAAACATTTATAAGCCAAGATGCAAACTTGATACCTCATAAAGCTTGCACACAAGATGATGATTCTGGATCCAAAACCTTCTCACCAAGCAAAGCAACTTTAAGCCTCTCTACTTCCTTCATAAAGGAAAAAATGGGCACCAAAGACTTCTTAATAGCTCAAGAACACCACAAAGAGGCTTAAGGGTCGATTTTAGGGTTTTCGTGGCAATGAAGGTTGGTAAAGAGGCCAACCATGAGGACTTAAGGCCTTTATATAGGGTACAACAATCTAAATTAGGGTTTCAACATAACCCACGTATGCCCCGCGTACATATATGTACGCCCAACATACATGTTCGGAGTCCCATCCCAACCTCGCATCAGTATGCTAAGCATACCAAGTGGTACGCCCTGGGTACTTGCTTTACACCTTGTACGCTAAGTGTGCCAGGTGGTACGCCCTGCGTACTGCTCAAGGACCAAAATGCAAATATTTTAATAACAAGGGCAAATAAGAAACATACCATGCATCAGGTGTTACAATTCTCCCCCAATTGAATCAGACTTCGTCCTCGAAGTCTGTTGTCCCGAATAACTCCGGATAATGCTCCCTCATCTCATCCTCGGGCTCCTAATTCCACTCTGAACCCTTGCGGTGCTGCCATTGCACCTTCGCCAACTTGAAAACCTTGTTCCTCAAGGTTTTCGTCTTCCGATACAGAATCGCCACCGGTCTCTCAATATAATTCAAGCGGTCATCCACCTGAATATCCTCCAAAGATACCATTGCGAAATCATCCACTAATCATTTCCGTAGCTAAGAGACGTGAAACGTGCATAAATCTGACTGAGCTCGGCTGGAAGATCAAAACAATATGCAGCCAGACCCACTTGAGTCAAAACCCTGAAGGGACCAATATACCATGGCCCACCTTGCCCTGCTTCCTAAACTGGATGACACCTTCAGGAGAACCATATCTCCCACCTGGAACTCTAAGTCTAACCGGCGTCTGTCGGCATAACTCTTCTGCTGACTCTGAGCTATCTGGAGCCTGCTCTGAACCTGCTGAATCAGCTCAGTGGTCTTGAGTACCACCTCGGTACTCCCCATAACCCGCTGACCGACCTTGCCCCAACAAATCGGGGTCCTGCACTTCCTCCCATATAGAATCTCGAAAGGAGGTCGATCGATACTCATGTGATAACTGTTGTTATATGAAAATTCCGCTAATGGAAGATAAGTATCCCAACTCCCATCGAAATCCAGAACACATGCCCGCAACATATCCTCGAGGGTTTGAATAGTCCGCTCAATCTGACCATCGGTCTGTGGATGAAACGTTGTGCTAAAATGGAGACGAGTACCCAACTCGTCATGGAACCTCTTCCAAAACCTCGAAGTGAATTGGACATCTCTATCGGAAACCACTGATACGACACCCCATGACGTGTCACAACCTCCCGGATATAAATCTCAACCAACTTCTTTGTGGAGTCCAATACAAACTCAGGTCTAAAAGAATAAGCCCCTAAAACTACTTAACTCTTCCAACAACCCAAAAAGGGGACCAAAAGCATAATAAAACAAACTATGAAGTGATTTAAACATTTATAAGCCAAGATGCAAACTTGATACCTCAAAAAGCTTGCACACAAGATGATGATTCTGGATCCAAAACCTTCTCACCAAGAAAAGCAACTTTAAGCTTCTCTACTTCCTTCACAAAGGCAAAAATGGGCACCAAAGACTTCTTAATAGCTCAAGAACACCATAAAGAGGCTTAAGGGTCGATTTTAGGGTTTTCGGGGCAGTGAAGGCTGGTAAAGAGGCCAACCATGAGGACTTAAGGCCTTTATATAGGGTACAACACCTTAATTTAGGGTTTTAAAATAACCCATGTACGCCCCGCGTACATATATGTACTCCCAGCATACATGTTCGGAGTCTCGTCCCAACCTCGCATCAGTATGTTAAGCGTACCAAGTAGTACGCCCCGCATACTTGCTTTACAGCTTGTACGCTAAGTGTACCATGTGGTACGCCCGACGTACTGCTCAAGGACCAAAATGCAAATATTTTAATA
Organism: Lactuca virosa; assembly: GCF_052849685.1. NCBI lineage: Eukaryota > Viridiplantae > Streptophyta > Magnoliopsida > Asterales > Asteraceae > Lactuca > Lactuca virosa. Next base: position 313,398,035 of record NC_136428.1, on the reverse strand, counting down.
ACAAGGGAAAATAAGAAACATACAAGGATTCAGGTGTTACAATTCTCCCCCAATTGAATCAGACTTCGTCCTCAAAGTCTGTTGTCCTGAATAACTCCGGATAATGCTCCCTCATCTCATCCTCGGGCTCCTAATTCCAATATGAACCCTTGCGGTGCTGCCATTGCACCACCAACTTGAAAACCTTGTTCCTCAAGGTTTTCGTCTTCCAATACAGAATCGCCATCGGTCTCTCAATATAATTCAAGCGGTCATCCACCTGAATATCCTCCAAAGATACCACTGCGGGATCATCCTTTAAGCATTTCTGCAGCTAAGAGACGTGAAATGTGCTATGAATCTGACTGAGCTTGGCTGGAAGATCTAAACGATATGAAGCCCGGCCCACCTGAGCGAAACCCTGAAGGGACCAATATACTTGGGGCCCAGCTTGTCCTGCTTCCTAAACCGGATGACACCTTTCTAAGGTGACAGCTTCAGGAGAACCATATCACCCACCTGGAACTCTAAGTCTGACCGGCGTCATTCGGCATAAGTCTTCTGCTGACTCTGAGCTATCCGGAGCCTGCTGTGAACCTGCTAAATCAGCTCAGTGGTCTTGAGTACCTCCTCGGTACTCCCCATAACCCGTTGACCGACCTCGCCCCAACAAATCGGGGTCCTGCACTTCCTCCCATAGAGCATCTCGAAAGGAGGTCGATCGTTACTCGCGTGATAACTGTTTTTATATGAAAATTCCGCTAACGGAAGATACGTATCCCAACTGCAATCGAAATCCATAACACATGCCCGCAACATATCCTCGAGGGTCTCAATAGTCCGCTCAATCTGACCATCATAGTTGTTCTAAAATGGAGACGAGTACCCAACTCGTCATGGAACCTCTTCCAAAACCTCGAAGTGAACTGGACATCTCTATCGGAAACCACTGATATGACACCGCATGATGTGTCACAACCTCCCGGATATAAATCTCAACCAACTTCTCTGTGGAACTACTCTCCTGAATCAGAATGAAATGCGCGCTCTTGGTCTAACGATCCACGATGACCCAAATCGAATCCACTCCGAGCGCAGTCCTTGGAAGCTTCGTGATAAAATCCCATAGTGATATCCTCCCATTTCCATTTGGGAATCTCCAACAGCTGTATCTTGTCGTGAGGACGTTGATGCTAAGCCTTGACTTTCCTACAAGTCAAGCACTGCTCCACGTACCAAGCCACATCCCGCTTCATGCATGGCCACAAATAATCAGGACGAAGATCTCTATACATCTTCGTCCACCCGGGATGAATGGAGAACCTAGACTTATGGGACTCCTCCATCAGAATCTGGCGTACACCGCCCTAATACGGAACCCAAACTCGTCGATGCAGAGTCAACAATCTACGACTATCATAATCGAAGGAAGCCACCTGACCCACAATACGCTCGCTCTTTCGGTGCTCTTCCTTCATAGCCTCAACCTGTGCCTCACGAATCTACTCCAACAACGGAGTAATCACGGTCATCCTCAAACACATATCCCTGATCATAGTCGCGACCACCTTGCGGCTGAGAGCATCGGCCACTACGTTGGCCTTCCCCAGGTGATAAAGGATCTCACAAGCATAATCCTTCACCACATCCAACCATCGACGCTGTCTCATATTCACAACAACGGAGTAATCACGATCATCCTCAAACATATATCCCTGATCAGAGCCGCGACCGCCTTGCGGCTGAGAGCATCAGCCACTACGTTGGCCTTCCCCGGGTGATAAAGGATCTCGTAAGCATAATCCTTCACCACATCCAACCATCGACGCTGCCTCATATTCAGATTGGGCTGATCCATCAAGTACCGTAGGCTCTTGTGATCCGTGTAAATAGTACAACAAACCCCATAGAGATAATGTCGCCAAATCTTGAGGGCAAAAACGACGACCCCTAAATCCAAATCATGCGTCGGATATTTCGCCTCATGAGGCTTCAGCTGCCTCGAAGCGTAAGTGTCACACCCCCGAACCGGAGAAATGTCGGAAACGTCCGGGGGTTAGGGTGACTTCATCTTGTAATACCATCACAATGTATATAATTGAATCAAGACAACATCATCATCACACATACAATAATACAACAATCATTGTTTACATAAGTGTTTTGGTTTACAAGATTACATTCTCGAAATATAAGTGTACGATGATAGCAAAAATACATCAAATCCATGAGTTCTTGAAGGCCAACCTGTTTAACGATTTCCTGAGAATACAAATTATTTTGAAAATGGTCAACATATATAATGTTAGTGAGTTCATAAGCATATTTGTATGAAAATTTTGTATCACTTTATAAACACAGAAAATCCGATATTTTCTGTAAAAGAAATAAATGGTTTGAACGCTTTGTATCACATCTTGTATTAAGGCATGTGTGTTTTTTGTTTTGAAAATGTAATAAGAGTGTAATCCAGAAAATCCTATGTTTTTCCGTTGTAAGTAGAAAGTAATGTATAATGTAGGTTTTTCCCAGAAAATGTGATATTTTCTGCTTGTAAAAGTGTTGTGGTATTAAAACCCAAAGACTGTAAAATAGTGTTTTTATAGAATTGTGACTGTAGAAACATATATGTATTCCGTAAATTTTACAACGGAGTTAATTTCTATGTGAGCCGTTATAACCATGCTTGATGTCACAACTAGCATTTTTAGCTAGGAAATTCTATTTTCATGTAATCAATCAACTTTTGTAAGGCATGTACTCTAAGTGAATATCACTCAATGCTCATTCAAATACATCTGTTATGTTCAATTAAGGGTTGGAAACCCTAGAAACCACAGTTCAAGTTTACTATGGACTAGGATTTTCTTATTGGGCCTAATGGGCCAATAAGCCTTCAATTCGAATACTTTGGGCCTAGAACCCTTAAATGGGCTCTGAAGGGGCCCACATTCATAAAATCTAGTATGCTGAGCCATGCGGGCCTAAAATGGATTAGTTTATCCCTAATGGGCCTTGTTGGGCCATAAATAAATTAATTACCTCTAATAGACCATAAACCCACTCCTTTATACCATTATTGGGCCCATAAAGTCGGACTAAGCTTAGAACGGACCCAAGCTATCTATTCTCATTCCCTTGGCCCAAATCTCGGCCCAATATATATATATATATATATATATATATATATATATATATATATATATATATATATATATATATATATATATATGTGTGTGTGTGTGTGTGTGTGTGTGTGTGTGTGTGTGTGTGTGTGTGTAAAAAAAGAGAAAGATTAATGGAAGGATGCATGGATTAGGTAAATGACAACTCATAATTATACAACAAACATCTAGAAATCACATACATCCATTAGGTTTATTACCCTCCATGCAAAAGTCACTCTTTCCCTCTCTCTTTATTACCTTCGGCCGAGAGACAAGCCACAACACAACACACTCACACATTTTCAAACACTCTCTCAAACACTCAAGAACATCCCCCCCCCCCTTCCATAAAAAATTTTGAGATTTCTAAGTGCTTCAAGAGGATCCTTCACTAACATCATCAACCTTGGTAAGTTCTTACTTAGTTCTATGGGTTAACTTCTTGATTTCATCTACAAATCTCTTCTTAACCCCCATTATTTCGTGATCCATACTCTTGGACTTCATAGAACTCGAGATCAACTCAAGGAAGCTTGCTAGGATCAAAAACTCACTCCATTTCTTCTTCAAACCAAAAACAACGAAGCAATGTGAGTTTATACCCCCTTGTTTTCGTTTTTTTACATGTTTTTGGGGGAGAATACAAGTGTTCATGTGTAGATCTATGTATTGTTGCATGTTGTGTGTGATTTTCTTGGTTTATGTTGTGATTTTATGATAAATCTTGATGAATCTCGAATACTCTAACGAAAATGGGTGAGATTCATAAACTAAAACACTCTAAACATCATACTACAAGGATAAAAGTGTTATACATGCTTTAGATGTGAAAAGCAAAACAAAAATCTTGTATAAGGACCATTTTTGACAAGTAAACAAAAGATTGGGATAATTTTTTCCACTCACGGTTTTTGTAAGGATCAAAAGGGTCAAATTTGTATAAAAATGAGTTTGTATAACAACAATACCTTCCAAAGGACCAAAAGTGTAATATTTTGCATTATGGTCCTCAATTTGGGCCTTACGGCTTTTTAGGCCCAAAATTGCAAAAATATCAATTTTTGGGGATTAAAATGTTATTTAATCAAAACTTGAGCCAAAATTAAGAATAAATGAAAATAAGGGCTGAAAATGACACTTATTTCAAAATTGGGCCAAAAATGGTAATTTTACAAAATTTGGGCCGAAAATATCATTTTATTCAAATAAGGGCTGAAAATATAATTTTCTGCAAAAATGGGCTGAAAATGTCATTATATGTATTTTTGGGCCAAACCAGTCAATTACTAAACATTTGTGGCAAAAATATAAATTTTTATAAATTTATGGACTAAAATGTTATTTTTAATTTAAAATAGACCAAAATGACATTTTATGTAAAAATAAGCCTTTAAATGTTCAAATTAGTTCTTAAGGGACCTAAAGTGTAATTTTTAATAAATACGGGTTCAAATTATAGAATTTTGATGTATCTAACTAAAAATATCATTACAACAAAACACTGGACTTTTTATAACATTATGGATAAATGTTTCGACTGAATGAACTATACTATAGCAAATAAACGAAATACAACAACAGTAAGATTATTGAGCCTAGTACTTGCTATACATGCTTATTGGGCCTTCGTGATCCATTTGCATGTTTATTGGGCCCAATATATTCATTACATGTCTATTGGGCCTCAGTGGCCCAATTAAATGCTTAATGGGCCTAAATTAGCCTTTACATGTTATTGGGCCTTAGTGGCCCATTTACATGCTAATTTAGCATGGAATAATTCATCATGTGCTTAATGGGTTTTAATGTGCCCATGACATACTTAACAAGCCTGGAAATAACTTACACGTCTAATGGGCCATAGTTGTCTTTTCTTCATGTTTGTTGGGCCTTATCCTTTCATATTCATGTATCATCTGTGTTCGAAATTCTAAATACATATAACGTATACATATTCATGTGGCAATAATTGGAATCTAGTGAGACTTGTCGGTTGACTCCATTGAGTGTATGGCCGTAGCCTGTAGTTATAATCAGAGTCTCCTGGAGGGAGAGCGAGAGTTTGTGTATAGATCTATACGGGGGTGACTCCCCCACACCTGAGTTTTCGCTACAGTTAGACTAGGCCCGTCTAGGGTGACAAAACCTTGATCAAAAATCCGGCGTTTGGAAAAATGCCAAAACAGGCAAATCAGTCGCTATCACGCATGGTTATAACGACTCATATAGAGATCCATTACCATCACGACATTACAGAAATTAAAACTCGTAAGTCCTATTGATACAAAACAAATCATACAGTAGTGCAAGGACCGCAACATTTTTATAAATCAGAAAATATCGGATTTTCTGGGGGAAATACTATTATTCATTACCTTCTACTTACAACAGATATAATACAATGAAAATTTGGATCATTTATTTATACATGTTACTAATAATAAATTCACACTTGCATCTACACTCGATTTACACATCATTTTTCAGACTTTTACAGAAAATATCGGATTTTCTGGGTTTTTTACAAACAATACAATGACTTTCATTCAAACATGCTTATGAACTCACCAACATTATATATGTTGACCGTTTTCAAAATAACTTGTATTCTCATGTAACCGTTAAGCAGAAGAACCTTCAAGTGTGTGAATTTATTTTGTGTAATGTCAATCATCGTACAATTTATATTTTGGGAACATGTAACCTAAGACAATGTACTTGATGTGAACAATACCAGTTGTAACATGTAATGTTCGGTGATGATTGTGCTATGTTTCATGTATATTTATTGTGATGATATTTCAATTGATAGTCACACGAGCCCTCGGACGTTTTCGCCGTCTGGTTCGGGGGTGTAACAGGTTGGTATCAGAGCATTGTTTATAGTGAACTGGCATATCTAACCATACATGATATGCAACTATAAATACAATGGGACTAAAACACTCTGAATAAGTGCATACATTAAAAACTGTAACATTAAAAGTCTCTAGAGGGAATGGAACACTGTAATTAAACCCAGGCAGTTATGTAGTTATATTGGGGGTAAATATAGCCTGGTCAACTATATTTATTCAAAATATGACCAACATGTATTTGGGGGTAATTATGGCAGGAAATTGACCTAGAAACTTACCTCATATCCAAAACTTCTCTGGAATTCAAACATAAATAATGAAAATACTATAGGAGTATTTTGAAATTTTATATACACCCCTTTTACACACTTCTCGCTCCCAGTTTCTCGCGCAACCACCATGGATGGAGCGCATCAGGGCATTCTTTTCTATCAGAACCTTGTGGCCCACGGAGTAGTTGAGGAAGATCCCGTGGTGGAGGCAGCCCCTGGTGTCGGACCCGACGAATACGTGGATACGGACTATGAGTTTGAGGAATCCGATGAGGTCACAAAGGAGGATGGAAATGTGAATGAGACACCTAGTGAACCCCACCCCTCGAGAGTCCAATCAGATCTACCCACGATTCAGGAGAGTGATGCAGACTATATACGCTCTCTTGATGAAGAAATAACCAATCTCAAGCGGCAACTCTTTGCGGCCGAAGCTAGAGTCATTCGGGCCGAGCAAAGGGAAGATGTAATCACCCAAGAGGTGAACGAACTGGCCGAACTTCTGATATGTCAGCTCGATGATTAAGCACCATCGTCACCACTACTGATAGGAATTGTTCCTCTGTTTACTATTATGAGTACTAATATATGTAGGACCAGCCGTATCTCTCGCTAGTATTAAGTATCTTTTTATATATGCTACTTTATGTACTATTGACCTTATGTTTAAGTGATTACACTACTTATAGGGTCGTCATGCTGTCGGATTATATGTTTTCCTATGTACTGTATGCCTTCTGGCAAATTTTCATGTATTAAAAACAATTAGTATTAATGGAAATGCTTTATGTTTTCATCGTGATGTTGTTATCTGCTATGTGTTTTATTTCCTTGTTTTATGTTAATGCATGGAATCACTTAAATGCACACTCGATTCGTCGAGTCTATGGAATTCTAAACTCGGAATACGATATGTACTCAACATCTTTCCGTTCTTTGACAGAAAAATGCCTCAAAGACCCAACCGTGGAAACAACGCAACACCGACCCCGCCAGAAATAAACTCGGTTGCATTCCAAGCAGCAGTGTCCGCTGCGGTCACTACAGCACTTACGCAGATTCGCAATGGAAACAACGGAGAATGCAACGGACAAGGAACTGGAAGCACAAATCAAGGAACAAACCACGAAACCACACGAACCTGCACCTACAAGGATTTCACCAACGCCAAACCTCGAACCTTCAATGGAACAGGAGGCATAATAGCCCTGAAGCGATAGATTGAGAAGGTGGAATCAGTTTTTGAAATTTGCGGGTGTCCGGATGGGTGCAAGGTCAACTTTGCGGCCTGCACATTCACTCATCAAGCTCTCTCCTGGTGGAATGGCCACGTAGAGGCCATGACACTCCCGGTGGCGAACGCAATGCCATGGGAAGAGCTTAAAGAAATGATGTTGGCTGAATATTATCCAAGAGGCGAAATTCAGAAGATGGAACAAGAGTTGTGGAACCTCACAGTTCAAAACTCTGATATCGATGCATACATATCCAAGTTTAGTGAGCTATCTCTCTTGTGTCCCGGAATGATCACCTCAGAAGGGAAAAAGATTGAGAGGTTTATCTGGGGATTGACTGCACCTATCTAAAGGAATGTCATTGCGGAAAACCCTGAGACGTTTGATAGTGCCAAGAGACTGGCCAAGAAATTGTATGTTCATGGCAACAAAAAGGGTGCCAAAACAGGAGAGGCGGAGGTTAAGAAAGAAGGTGAGAGCAAGAAAGGGAAAAACAACAAGCGAAAGGGAAAACAAAACTCCGAATCATCAAAGAAACAACAAATTGTGACTGTCCATGCTGCAACTCAAGCTACCACCACACCACATGCTCCAACCTCATCCACGCCAAATGCTCCAAAGCAGTACTCAGGAAATCTCCCCAAATGTAACAAATGCAACTTCCATCATCAGGGGGGAATGCAAAGAGATGATTTGCACAAGGTGCAACCAGAAAGGCCATACAACAAAGTACTGTAGGACTCAGCTTCAACAAAACCAAATGCCAAACAATAACAACAACAACAACAATAACAACCACAACAACAACAACAACAACAACACCAATGTTGGGGCCATTCATACCTGTTACGGATGTGGGAGAACCAGGCATTTCAGGCGCAATTGTCCCAATGTTAACAATCAAGGAGCTGGGGGATCGGGAAGAGTTTTGACTTTGGGACAAGGTGAAGCAGTCCAGGACCCTACCGTTGTCACCGGTACGTTCCTACTTAACAACACATGGATCTTATTCGATAGTGGAGCATAGCGAAGTTTCGTTAGTAACAAGTTTAAACATTTACTAAAACAACGACCCCAGAAGCTCAATGAAACCTTCACGGTGGAAATGGCTAATGGGAAGACTGAATCAACTAAAGATATCTATATAGGATGCACGTTAACAGTAAACAACCACTCTTTCCAAATAGATTTGATGCCTGTAAATGTTAGGATTTTGATGTGATAATTGGCATGGATTGGTTAAGCCCCCATCATGCTGATATTATGTGTCATGAGAAGGCCGTTCGCCTTCATCTTCCCAATCACGAAACCATAATAATCTATGGAGATAAACCCGGCACAAATCTTCGCCTTATCTCGTGTATCAAGGCACAAAAGTGTCTACACAAGAAGAAGTACACATTCCTCGCTCACGTCGTAGATAAAAGCAAGGAAGAGATAAACATTTATAACATCCCAGCGGCGTGCGACTTTCCAGATGTATTTCCTGAAGATCTTCCAGGAATACCCCCAGAAAGGCAAGTCGAATTTCGAATCGACCTCATGCCTGGAGCCACTCCGATCGCCAAATCACCCTATAGGTTGGCTCCCGCTGAAATGCAAGAATTATCAAGCCAACTGAGTGAACTCCTGGATAAAGGATTCATAAGACCAAACTTCTCTCCATGGGGAGCTCCGGTTCTTTTCGTTAAAAAGAAAGACGGATCCTTCAGGATGTGCATTGACTATAAGGAACTGAATAAGCTCACCATCAAAAATCGGTATCCCCTTCCGTGAATCGATGATCTATTTGACCAGCTTCAAGGGGCTCGTTACTTTTCGAAGATAGATCTGAGATCCGGTTATCATCAACTCAAAGTCCGAGATGAGGACATTCCTAAGACTGCTTTTCGAACGCGATACAGTCATTACGAATTTGTCGTGATGCCCTTCGGTCTGACAAATGCCCCCGCTGCATTTATGGACCTCATGAATCGATTTTGCCTCCTATTCCTTGATAAATTCGTGATTGTCTTCATCGACGATATTCTCATTTACTCTCGAAGCGAAGAAGAGCATATCATCTCCGACGGAACTTAGAGACCCTGCGGGCTGAAAAGTTGTATGCGAAACTCTCCATATGTGAGTTTTGGATCCGCAGTGTAAGTTTCTTGGGTCATGTTGTCAGCAAGGAAGGAATTCATGTAGATCCTTCCAAGGTCAAAGCCATTGAAGGCTGGCCAATTCCGACAACACCAACAGAAATTCGCCAATTCTTGGGTCTTGCAGGCTACTACCGAAGGTTCATTCAGAACTTTTCCAAGATAGCCAAACCTCTCACCACATTGACACAAAAAGGCGTAACTTTCAACTGGACTGATAAGCAAGAGATTGCCTTCCAAACCTTGAAGCAAGCCCTCTGTAGTGCACCAGTGCTATCCTTACCAGAGGGAACTGAAGACTTCGAAGTCTACTGTGATGCTTCGAATCAAGGTTTAGGTTGTGTCCTTATGAAATGCGGGAAGGTAATTGCGTATGCGTCCAGGAAACTAAAAAATAATGAAGTAAATTACACCACCCATGACCTCGAGCTGGGAGCTGTGGTCTTCGCCTTGAAGATTTGGAGGCACTACATTTATGGTACCAAGTGCACCATTTTCATCGATCATAAAAGCCTCCAACACATTTTAAATCAAAAGGAACTAAACATGAGGCAGCAGAGATGGGTTGAGCTGCTAAATGATTACGAGTGTGAGATCAAGTACCACCCAGGCAAGGCTAACATGGTAGCCGATGCCCTGAGCCGAAAGGAGTATTCAAGTCATCGCGTGAAAACTCTATCAATCACCATTCAATCTCACCTAACCTCACGTATCAAGGAAGCCCAATTGGACGCATTGAAACCGGATAATGTCGCTAGTGAATCACTACGGGGAACGGATAAGGGATTTGAAGTTAAAGATGACAGAACTCACTACTTCATGAACAGAATCCGGGTTCCTAAGATTGGGGGATTCAGAGAAGTAGTCATGCATGAAGCCCACAAGACGTGATACTCTATTCATCCTGGGTTAGATAAAATGTATCTGGATATCAAACAACATTATTGGTGGCCAAATATGAAGGCAGAGATAGCCACTTACGTGGGCAACTGTCTTACTTGCGCCAAGGTAAAAGTGGAATACCAAAAACCCTCGGGATTATTGCAACAACCAGCGATACCCAAGTGGAAATGGGAAAGGATAACTATGGACTTCGTGACCAAATTACCTAAGACAGCAGACGGATTGGATGCTATTTGGGTAATCGTCGATAGGTTAACAAAATCCGCTCATTTCCTACCAATAAAAGAATCCTACAAGATGGAAAAGCTGACCCGAATTTACATCAAAGAGATCGTGAGGCTCCATGGAGTGCCAGTGTCTATTATCTCGGATCGAGATAGTAGGTTCACTTCAAGATTCTGGCAATCTCTTCAGAAGGCAATGGGAACACAGCTAGATATGAGCACTGCCTATCACCCACAGACGGATGGTCAGAGTGAACGTACCATCCAGACACTTGAGGACATGCTCCGAGCTTGCGTGACTGACTTCGGCAAGTCATGGGATGCTCACTTGCCTCTAATCGAATTCTCATACAACAACAGTTATCACACGAGCATCAAGGTTGCTCCTTTCGAGACTCTTTATGGTCGTAAATGCAGATCGCCTCTATGTTGGGTCGAGGTGGGTGACACCCAACTAGCAAAAGGGTAATCACCGAACAGTACTTTAACAGGACCAGAAATTATTCGTGAGACAACTGAGAAGATAATCCAAATCAAAGCTCGACTCCAAGCATCACGAGACCGACAAAAGAGCTATGCTGACAAGCGGCGAAAGCCATTAGAATTTCAAGTCGGGGATCGCGTGTTATTAAAGGTCTCTCCTTGGAAAGGAATGGTTCGCTTTGGGAAACGGGGAAAACTGAACTCGCGATACATTAGACCATTCAAGATTCTTATCCGGATTGGTCCAGTGGCTTACAAGCTGCAACTACCTGCTGAGCTCAGCAACGTACACCTCGTGTTCCATGTCTCGAATCTAAAAAAGTTCCTATCATATGAAACTCTTGTCATTCCTTTGGAAGAGATCGAGATTAACGAGAATCTTCTGTTCGTCGAAGAACCAGTCGAGATATTGGACAGGGAAGTGAAGCGTACAAAGCAGAGTCACATTCCAATTGTGAAGGTTCGATGGAACGCTAAGCGTGGACCGGAATTCACATGGGAATGCGAAGACCAGATGAAGCAGAAGTACCCTCACCTATTCTCTCATCCGTGAACCTATCTTTCGAAAGAATTTCGGGACGAAATTCCCTCTAACAGGGGGATGATGTCACAACTAGCATTTTTAGCTAGGAAATTCTATTTTTATCTAATCAATCAACTTTTGTAAGGCATGTACTCTAAGTGAATATCACTCAATGCTCATTCAAATACATCTCTTATGTTCAATTAAGGGTTGGAAACCCAAGAAACCATGGTTCAAGTTTACTATGGACTAGGATTTTCTTATTGGGCCTAATGGGCCAATAAGCCTTCAATTCGAATACTTTGGGCCTAAAACCCTTAAATGGGCTCTGAAGGGGCCCACATTCATAAAATCTAATATTCTGAGCCATGCGGGCCTAAAATGGATTAGTTTATCCCTAATGGACCTTGTTGGGCCATAAATAAATTAATTACCTCTAATGGACCATAAACCCACTCCTTTATACCATTATTGGGCCCATAAAGTCGGACTAAGCTTAGAACGGACCCAAGCTATCTATTCTCATTCCCTTGGCCCAAATCTCGGCCCAATATATATATATATATATATATATATATATATATATATATATATATATATATATATATATATATATATATATATATATATATATATATATATATATATATATATATATATATATGTGTGTGTGTGTGTGTGTGTGTGTGTGTAAAAAGAGAAAGATTAATGGATGGATGCATGGATTAGGTAAATGACAACTCACAATTATACAAAAAACATCTAGAAACCACATACATCCATAAGGTTTATTACCCTCCATGCAAAAGTCACTCTTTCCCTCTCTCTTTATTACCTTCGGCCGAGAGACAAGCCACAACACAACACACTCACACATTTTCAAACGCTCTCTCAAACACTCAAGAACATCCCCCCCCCTTCCATCAAAAATTTTGAGATTTCTAAGTGCTTCAAGAGGATCCTTCACTAACATCATCAACCTTGGTAAGTTCTTACTTAGATCTATGGGTTAACTTCTTGATTTCATCCAAAAATCTCTTCATAACCCCCATTATTTCGTGATCCATACTCTTGGACTTCATAGAACTCGAGATCAACTCAAGGAAGCTTGCTAGGATCAAAAACTCACTCCATTTCTTCTTCAAACCAAAAACAACGAAGCAAGGTGAGTTCATACCCCCTTGTTTTCGTTTTTGCATGTTGTGTGCGATTTTCTTGGTTTATGTTGTGATTTTGTGATAAATCTTGATGAATCTCGAATACTCTAACGAAAATGGGTGAGATTCATAAACTAAAACACTCTAAGCATCATACTACAAGGATAAAAAGTGTTATACATGCTTTAGATGTGAAAAGCAAAACAAAAATCTTGTATAAGGACCATTTTTGACAAGTAAACAAAAGATTGGGATAATTTTTACCACTCACGGTTTTTGTAAGGATCAAAAGGGTCACATTTGTATAAAAATGAGTTTGTATAACAACAATACCTTCCAAAGGACCAAAAGTGTAATATTTTGCATTATGGGCCTCAATTTGGGCCTTATGGCTTTTTGGGCCAAAAATTGCAAAAATATCAACTTTTTTGGATTAAAATGTTATTTAATCAAAACTTGAGCCAAAAATGAGAACAAACGAAAATAAGAGCGGAAAATGACACTTATTTCAAAATTGGGCCAAAAATGGCGATTTTACAAAATTTGGGCCGAAAATGTCATTTTATTCAAATAAGGGCTGACAATGTAATTTTCTGCAAAAATGGGCTGAAAATGTCATTATATGTATTTTTGGGCCAAACTCGTCAATTACTAAACATTTGTGGCGAAAATATAAATTTTTATAAATTTATGGACTAAAATCTTATTTTTAATTTAAAATAGACCAAAATGAAATTTTATGTAAAAATAAGCCTTTAAATGTTCAAATTAGTTCTTAAGGGACCTAAAGCGTAATTTTTAATAAATACGAGTTCAAATTATAGAATTTTGACGTATCTAACTAAAAATATCATTACAACAAAACACTGGACTTTTTATAACATTATGGATAAATGTTTCGACTAAATGAACTATACTATATGTCACACCCCCAAACCGGAACGGCGGAAACGTTCGGGGGTTGTTGACGTCATGTGTAGTATCACAACAATTGTATCATAGAAAGCATAGTAAACATAACCAAACATTGACTATATATATATATATATATATATATATATATATATATATATATATATATATATATATATATATATATATATATATATGAAAAAGGTTTACATTTGTCTTAATACATAATTTCGTTCATATCAAAAGTAAATAAAAAGGCGTGACTCTAACGCTCCGATTTCTCCAACTCCTGGAAGTACCTGTCTACTAATTCCCTGAGAATACAAGCAGTTTTGAAAGAATATCAGCATAAAGCTGGTGAGTTCATAAGCATTTAGTTTGGTGGAAAAATGTTCTTTGATTCTTTTTGAAAAGTGTTCCTAAAAAAAATCCTATATTTTCTTATGAAAAGCAGTTTTGAAAGAGTATCCATTAGTAGAAAGTAAACCATCAGTTTTAGAAATGCCAGTGTTATCCTGGGAAAATCCTATATTTTCCCTAAAAACAAGTTATCCGTTCTAGAGGTAGAGACGTAAGTTTAGAAATCCCTTATTACTATCAGTATGTATAAAAGTAGTTTTATTACTCAAAATAAAACAATGAAGAGTAGAGTCCGTAAACCAAAGTTAGTTTATACTTATTTGCGAGTCGTATAACCATACTTGATATGACCTAGAGACCAACGTTAAGTTAAATGACATTTGTCCACCACAGGCATGCCTGCCTAACTGTAGCTAGCAGTTCTGGTGTGGGATTGTCAGCCCCGAATAGATCTATTCACAAATCTCACGCTCTCCCTCCAGGGTACTCTGGTTATACTATGATAGGATTTAGTTCAGTACACTGAAGGTACATTATTGAAGTAGAGCCTTACAATTATGTATAATCTAGTTTACTAGCGAGAAAACAGTATAAAACAGTAATTATTCTTGAATAAATGTACTTTATACTTCTGAGAAAACATATAACATAAACTAAATCAGCCATAGTTTATATATATTCATCCATGAAATCTGATTTGGTAGAAACTGCCTAAAGGTTATCCCAAACTATACCCATTATAGTTTACTAGTGTTGTTATGGAAAATGTTTTGTAAAACCTTTCTGAAAGCTATGAAGTGAGATTTCCAAAATAACAGTTTCCCTTATGCTCAATATGTTACAAAAGGGATAAAATATTCGGGTAAGTTATTAAACATTGAAATCGTTGAGTTGTATTAATAAGTTTAAAACTTAATAAAATACTTTGAGTTTGGCTTGTATTCCCCCCTGAAAACATTAAAAATACGGAAAAATGTAGGGGTATGAACTCACCTGTAGTGAGTGGTTCTGACGTGTGGTTGGAAGAGGAGTGCAGAGTGTCAGGTGTAACCTTGAGCACACAATGATCCTAATAGACACATATAGACATGTATGTGTATGAATTTAGTGTATAGACGATTAAATAAGAAAGGTAACACCCTTATTGGCTAGGAAACTCTAAGATTTATGGGATACAATCACATATGATTGCATAACTAGGTTATATGGCCACCCTATAGAGTTTACGGTGAATGAGGTATGTCCATTGGAGTTCACGGTCCAAGTGTTCATGGTCTTAGGTGTTCACGGTCTTAGTGTTTACGGTTCATGGGTTTACGGTCCAATGACCTTACGGTCATGGAGTTCACGGCCTAATGACCTTACGGTCATAAGGTTTACGGTCCATGGGTTCACGGTCCATGGGTTTACGGTTCATGGGTTTACGGTTCATGGGTTTACGGCCCATGAATATACGGTCATTGAAGGGTGTACGGTCTAAGGAGATACAACCATAAACTCATCAATCTTGCACAAATGATGGTTTTCAAGGGCTTCATTCAAAGGCATCGGATTCTACGGACCATGCTTAGCCTTAGGAAGGGTAAAAGCTATAAGAACACCCTTTATAAGGGTTTACGGTCTATGAAGATTCATAGGACCATAAACTCTTTTGTTCAAGAAAAGAGTGATGATCTTAAGTCCAAAATGAAGGATTTTAACTCGACAGATGTAAAGGAGGATGGTACTTACGATTTGGAGGCAAATGGGGGTGTTTTCGGCCCAAAAGCACTTAAGTGTTCTTGATGTTCTTGAGGATCTTGAAGATCTAGACTCAAAAGATGAGATTTGTGGATGAATTCAAAAGTGAATCAAGAAGAAGAGATGTATTCACTCAAAAAGGGAAGGAAACACTTACATTTTAGGGGATTTTCAAGAAGATCCTATGATACTTGAGAGAGTTTTCGAGATTCTAGGCTTGAAATGGAAGAAATGATCAAAAATGATCATGAAATATATATATATATATATATAGGAAGGAGTTTACGGTCACCCTGACCGTAAACTCAAGGGTCCTGACCGTAAACGGGTTTACGGTCTACACGAGTTTACGGTCGTAAAATCGTCCTGACCGTGAACTCGGTGTTTTTCGAAGAAGTTTCAAGTTTTTCGCGTGATTCCCGGTTCATTCCGACTCGTATAAAATAAATATTATTTATTTAAAACGTAAAGTCTTTCTCAAACTAATAAATTTGACGGAATTAAATAAAAACCCAAATTTTATTAACGAAAAACTGGGTAAGGATAACAGGAAAAGTTTCGGGTTGTCACATCATCCCCCCGTTAGAGGGAATTTCGTCCCGAAATTCAAGAATAGAGTACAATCGTGAATTTAGAAAAGAAGAGGGTACTTCTGTTTTATTGAATCCTTGCGCTTCCAAGTGAATTCAGGTTCCCGCTTGGCATTCCAGTGAACCTTCACTATCGGGATGCGACTTTATTTCGTTCGTTTGACTTCTCGATTCGTGAGTTCAGATGATTCTCACACAAAGTGTAGACTTCCATCCAGTTCGATCTCATCGAGGGGAATGACAAGTGTCTTGTCGGACAAACACTTCTTTAGGTTCGAGACGTGAAAGACAGGATGTACGTTGCTAAGTTCTCGAGGTAAACTTGCTAACCCGGTCGGAGGATATGATTACAGGTATCTCATGAAAACGGATTACTTCTCGAAGGTGTACACGGGTGAGTCTCTCTCCTTTTTGTATTCGGGCTCTCACTAGATGTTTCAGCGGATCTTCATTGTTGTATTCGCTAGTTCTGATTCATACTCTTCGCATGAATACTTTCGGGTTTCAAAGAGAGATGAACTTTCGAAGTTCGCATATAGTTTGTCGTTACGAGCGATGGGAGTTTTGCGATTGAACGATTTAAGACAAAAGGGTTTGGTATAACATAGACTCATTCGAACTAAGCGGGATGATGTTGTAGAATCGCGCGTTAAGTTAGTTTGGAAGGATCGTTTTGTTAGAACATTGATGCCCTAGATGAATGTCTCTGGTGTTTTCTATGTTGGACTCGAAGTTAACAGGTACTACTAACACGAGGGTTCTGGTGTTTTGAAACTATGAACTTTCATGAAATGGTTCTTACTAGATCTCTCTATGATCGTTTGGTGTACACAAGCCGTGTATAACTACAACTGACCCTAGCGTATTCACTAAGCTATCATAATTTGCTCATTAGGGCTTTAAACCTTATAAGGATTTCGTGATTTAATTTGGACGAGGAAGTAATCACGATTATGAGCAAAAAAAAAAAAAATTTTTGGGTTTTCGAAAACGTACCAAAACATAGCAGGGTTCTTTGATGCTTCCTCATTCCCTGAGGTCAGACTCCTCCTGTTTCCTCATTGTTCTTCTCTGTTGGGCAGTCTATTTTGATATGTCCCATTTCGCCACATGTACAGCACACTTGAACTATGCTAGCGTCGGTAGTGGAAGTGATGTGTTAAGTCGGGGTCTTTGCGAAGCGAGCTTCCTGGCCATCCTTAGCCCTTGGACAATTTCGTTTGAAATGTCCAGGTTCGCCACAATTGTAGCAAACCTGACCCATCTTTACACCAGTAATCGAGGTGTTTGGCTGTGCCGGTGCCCTGCAGTAACGAGTGGCGTGTCCTTGCCTGCTGTAGTTCTTACATCGCGATTCGCAGCATTTTCCTACGTGGTGGAAGTTGCATTTCTCGCAATATGGAAGTTTTCCAGCATATTGCCGCGCTGGCGTTGGCATTGGTTGGGCGGATGTGGCGGCTGTAGGAGCTATCTCGAGTTGTCGTTTCTTGGCAAGTTTCTGAGACAACTTGCGCTCCCTCTTGTTCCAAAATTTTCATTTGGCGCTCTTAGGTTTGGGAGTTGGAGTGCCCTCCTGAATAAGCCCTTGTTGGTTTCCTGGTGTGCTTCTACAGTTCAAGGTGTGGAAACTGTTCCCATTCCCATTTGGGTTGTTAGCGTTAAGAACAGCTAGGGCGGCTGCTACGGCTGCTGTGACAGTAGCTTGGAACGTGGCTGAGTCCATCTGAAGGACTGGTGTCTTACTGGTGGGTTGGTTACGTTCCTTCGGAGACATAATTCTGCTACATGACAAGAAAAGAAGCTTGTGAGCAACAATGGTTGCCTCTGGATGTATTCTAAATGTTTATCTATGTACTACGATTTCCCGTTTTGCTATCTGACTTTCACTGACTCGACTCACATCCCCAAGATGTGGTCCTAGCAAGAATAGAAAAGATTCGGACACAATAAACTTCACATACAATAAACTTACGAACTCCGTGTTGTTCAGCTCATTGAGCTGGCTGGATAACTTCCCCCATTTTCTCCGGCTCTAGGCGATATGAAGGGTTAGCAACAAGGGTAGCTCCGGGGATCAAGTCTGTTGAAAAATGTTTTTGTATGTGACCTTGTACGTGACCATCACTGAAATAAGATGAACTTTTTTTGTATTATCTAACAAATATTATCAGTTATTTCAGGTTGCATGAATGCATGATGAAAACGGAAAATACGAAATCGTGCGAAAAACGGAAAATACGAAAACGTGTGAAAGACGGAAAACGCATAAACGAGAAAATTTAGTTGTGCGACTAAACGGTTTCAACAATATATATATATATATATATATATATATATATATATATATATATATATATATATATATACACACACACACATATATGTACATATATATGTACTATGTATATATATGTATATATGTATGTTGTATGTTAAAAAGTCAACAATGTGGAAGTAGTCAACAAGGAATAGTCAACAAAGCAATGGAAATGTGAAGCAAAACCCACACCCACGTTTTTGACTCCTACTCTACCACAACTTGCAGCCAACTCTTTCACTTAAACTCAAGTGCATGAAGATATTTCTTACTCATATATGTATACGTGAGTTTGTATGTATGAAAGTGTGTGTTCATTTTGTTTTCTTGTAACACTTCCTACAAACACTCCCAAGAACATCACCAATCTTCATCTTCTTCAACACCAAGATAAATCCCTGGAGAAAGTGAAGAACACCAAGATCAAACAACAATGAAGTGAAGAACATCAAGATCATCAACAATGAAATGAAGAACACCATCAACCATCTTCATCTTCTTCATTGAAACTCAAGGTTCTTCATCTTCACTACCTTTGTTCATCACACCATACACCACCAAACACTTTCCTTACATCAAAACACCAAAACACAACCATGAAACACCCCAAAACCTTCTGCATCAAGATCAACCACAAAACCCATCACTATTCATCATCATCTTCATAGAAATTTCACCACCATCACCACCTTATATCAACCTCCTTCCAACCTCTAAACAACCTTGAAAACATCCTCAAAACACCATAACACCATTACCTTAGCCAAAACATCACAAACAAAACTTACCTTCAAATCACAAAAATCCCGAAATTGACAGCTGCGTGAACACGCCCCGTGTTCAGCATGCCTTATATCAGACACGCCCCGTGTACCCCTCTGTTTGTATCTGTACATCAACACGCCCCGTGTTAAAAACAAGCCTAAAATCAACACGCCCCGTGTTCAGCATCATCATCAAGAAAACCCTCCAAAACTCTCCTAATCCTTCCTACACGACCCGTGTCACTTATGCCTTATCATACACGACCCGTGTGCATGTTTTTACCCAAAAATACCTCAAATACAAATACATAAACTCATGTATTTTGTACCCTTTTGTAAACAACTTGTTTTATATAAAACCGAGCTTTGAATGAACTCTTTGTTACTTATCAAACACCGAATTGATCTTTGAACAAATATCGACCAGTCGTTCCAAGAGTCCCAATATCGATTAGTCGTTCAAAGAGTCCCAATATAGACCAGTCGCTCCAAGAGTCCCAATATCGACCAGTCATTCCAAGAGTTCAAATATCGACCAATCATTCCATCAGTCCAGTTCAGTCAATTTATTGACGAACCTACTTGATATATATTTATATACTTATATACTTTATTATAGCTTTATGTCATTTAAATATAGTCATTTATATTATTTATAGTTTTACGTCATTTAAATACAGTCATTTATATTATTTATAGCTTTACGTCATTTAAATACAGTCATTTATATTATTATAGCTTTTAGTCATTTATAGCTTTCATATTTATACTTATTCCGCATTTATTATTCTTATATATATCTACATCTTATATCTTTAACTTATATATCTGTCACACTGTAACTGGTAACCGAGCCTGTTGTTGTGGTGATCAGATTTTTATATTTCCAACAATCGGTATCTGAGCTGATATAAAAGGAATAATATCCAACAATTGGTATTAGAGCTTGTGTGATTTACCTTGAAATTTTTGTCGAAAAACTTTTGGTTATAGCGTTTATAAACCTTCCGTAAGCTTTTCTTTAAAAATTTCATTTTAATATCACTTGTTCAAAATCCTTTCAAAAAAATGTCTTTGGCAAATTACTCCAACATGAACTCTGTCTCCATTGCAAATAGCTTAGGATCTGGTTCACGGGCACCCATACTTATTCCTGAAGAGTATAATTCGTGGGTTGGCCGTATGAATCTTCATCTTAACGCTATAAATGAAGATGTATGGAAATGCGTAGAAGGAACATATATTACTCCAGAAAATATGGCTACTCTTGCTACAAATCAAGCCACTCAAACCAAAATCAGAAGAAAGTTGGAACTCCAAGCCAAAATGGAACTTGTGTCTGGAATACCTCACAGTATTCTAAGTCAAATGGATGACATTATAATGTTAACCGCAAATCAAATTTGGGAAAATTTGAAAAATCGTTTTTGTGGAAATAAAAGAATTATCGGAAACAAAAGAACATCTGTTTTGAATGAATTCGATAATTTCAAAATGCTTTCATCAGAAACCATCCATGATGCTCACGATAGGTTCAATCTTATTATGGTCAAAATGAACAATTTGAGTATCAAAAAGACAAAACATGAGATAAATCTCAAATTTTTAAGCAATCTTTTCGAAAGCTGGAAAATGGTTAAACTCATTATTCAGGGAAATCCAGCTATTCATACTGAAACTTCGTACAATTTGTATGGAGAACTTCAATCGTATGAATCCTCGATTGACCCACCAACCACTTCAACTTTTGGAGGACCACTTGCTCTTGTGTCCACAACTTCACAAAACCAAACACCTTTCAATGATCAAAACTTTAATCATTTTAATCAGGCTACATCTTTTCAAAACCAAGCCTTATGGAGAACTTCAATCGTATGAATCATCGATTGACCCACCAACCACTTCAACTTTTGGAGGACCACTTGCTCTTGTGTCCACAACTTCACAAAACCAAACACCTTTCAATGATCAAAACTTTAATCATTTTAATCAGGCTACATCTTTTCAAAACCAAGCCTTCGAGTCTGATTCGAATGATGAAGCAGACTATCAACAATTGTGTGTGTTGGTTGCAAACACAAATCTCCAGAGATTTATCCCAAATCATGGTCAATCAAATTTTAGACTAAACTTTCAAAAGAGACCATCTTTTGGATAAAATAACTCAGGTTTTCAACCAAGACCATCTTTTGGACAAAACAACCAAGATTTTCAACCTAGACCTTACTTTGGACAAAATTCTCAAAGACCTTCCTACCATAATAACTCAAACCAAGGTTTTCAAAATCAGGGATTTCAAAACAATCCCAACTCAAGTCATAATTACAATCCAAATAGCAGTTTTCAAAATCAAAACAGAGGTCTCCAAAATCAAGGTTACAACAATCAAAACAATGGTTTTCAAAACAACCAAAATTTTGGATTCCAACAAAACCATTCTCAACCTTCTCAACAAACCCAAACTCAAGCACCTGAAAGACTTCCGATTAAGAGTCAAAAGGATGACAGTGATGAAGAAGTGATCATTAGTCACAATTGCAAAGGAACAAATCACTATGCCAGAGAATGCCGAGCCAAAAACAAAACCAAAATCACAGACTCAGCATACTATGCTCAAAGAGCCGGTGAACTGAAGAAACTGGAAAACCAAGGAAAACAAAGAGCATTGATGGCAATCCATGAACCAAGCGTGGAATACTGGCCAACTTCTGATGACGAAGCTGACAATGAACAAGCACAATCAAACTTCTGCTTCGTAGCTGGTGTTGATATACCTTCAAGAGCTCCCAACGTCATAGAACACGTATGGTCTATGATCTCTGAACTTGGTTTTTCCAAAACAATTTTTGAGTCCCACATAACCAAAATTGAGACTAGTCTGGAAGTTGATCTCAAAACATATCATGACACAATGGTTAATTATGATATATGCAAATCTGAGTTACAAACCTTGCAACTCAAATTTGGAGAATCAACAAGAACAAAAAGAAAATTGGAAAGAGACGTTGAAAGAAAATCAGAAGATTATAATCACGTCTTGGAACAATTAAATCGGACCCTAATTCAGAAAAGGGATTTGGAACAAAAAAAGCAGTCAGTCATTTCTTCTGAAATAAAAGATGTTTTAGAAATGGAAATCCTTCAGTTGAAACAAGACTTTCAAGAATCAACTGACAAATACAATATTTTAAATGAAAAACTGACTGATTCTTTAAAACAAATCAATTCTCTTGAAACTGAGAATAAAAGACTGATATGGAATATGGATTCTATCAAAGTTGCTAGAAAACTAAGCGATGATATTTTCACCAAGGCAAACACCTTAGGAACTGGCAAAATTGATACGAATTACAGACCAGGAATTGGAAGAGAATCCTTTGAAATAGAACAAGCAAAACAGGAAAACATGACGAATTGTGAAAACTCTGAATCCACTCTACCAGATCTTTTCACATCTGTTAATGAGGAAGATTCAGATGACGAAACAGTTATCAACTGTAGCCCAGATGATACTGCTTTCACTGTTTCCAAAAAGTCTTTCAAAAGAGTTGTAAATTCTGAAACAGACTCTGCTAGTTCTTTAACTCACCAAATCAAACATACCGATGGAACCACCAAACTCAAAAACTTTTTGAATGGAGAAAATTCCTCTTATGAGGATGGTAGTACTTCTGTACCAACTGCTTTTCCTACAATGAGTTCATCAAATGTTGGAAAAACTAGCCCGGGACAAAAATACTCCAAGAAACAACAAACAAGCAAAAAATCCATTCAAGTCAACAAAACCCCACTTTTCAAATCAAAAGCTTTTGAAAACAAACCAAAGAAACCAGTTCAACCCTACTTTGTACCACATAAACAGGTTTCCAAACAAAAACCAAAACCTTTTCTAAAACCTTTTGAAAACCGCTTTCAAGATATTACTTTTAATCATTCAAGGAACTTTCAAAAACCATCACATCAGAAAGTTTCAAACCATCATCATCAAAAAGCTTTTCAAATCCGCCATTCACATCCCAGATATGAAGAAAACTTTTCAAACAAACCTTCACATCTAGGATATCTTTCACCAAATCACAGATCTTATCAACCCACAGATTTTCAAAAACAAATCACATTTTGGGTAAACTTGATGAATCAAATCAAACCTCAACCATTCCATCATCATAAACCAAACTCTTACAACAACGCGGAGTTAAATGCTAGAAATTCATTAAGCAAAGAACCCAAAATAACAACTGACAAACCAGGACCCATTCAGATTTGGGTACCTAAACTTTCTGTCTGATTGTAGATACTTAATGCTGGAGAACCTAATGATGATACATGGTATATTGATAGTGGCTGCTCCAAGCATATGCCACACGTCACTTCAAACCTATACAAACCAAAATGATGCAGATCAATTCGAGGGGGAACCACCAACACATACTTCCTCTTTGGAACAAACACCAAATCCTCCTTTGAACACCCCATCCCCAAATAGCCAAAACAATCCCGATGCATCATTTATGGGGGAATCTTCAAACCTAAGGCTCTCGATGAAACAAAGTTTCAATACTTCCTAGTCCGTCTAGGAATGTTAAATCCAGATAACATCCATCCTTAAAATTTTACTTTTTGTTTGTATAAAAGTGTGTTTACTTTCATTCAAAAAGAAAATTCAAAAACAACTGAAAAGTGCTTTCTTTTCAAAAATACCAAAAACATTCAAATAACCAATACTTCCAAAAACATTCAGATAAACAAATCTTCAAAAAGATAATAAAAGACTTACCATAATAAGCTTTTATAGAACCTTGTGATTAATCGTCTCTTGACTTAATTTTCAGATGCTTATGCTCGATGAAGATTTTAAGTCATATTGATTCTCAATTGGAGTGAAGGTTCAAATCTCCTACTTTTCATAATGTATATAACTTTATTTCCTTCAATTTTATTTCATTATTGATGATTTTAAAAAGGGACATAAGGTTAGGAGGTTCAGATGAAAGCAAAAACCCATGTGAGAATTTGTGCCTCGTCAATCTGAATCATTGTGGAATTCATTTCTTGTGAGCTTAGGTGTGTCACTAATGCTTATAAGGTATAACCGATTATACCTTGTCACGGTCTCATTTTTGCTTAGATATCAAAATGATCAGGGACGATACATTCATTTCTTACATACTAGACAAACTGTCTTTTATGCCACCAATCCCTACCTAGATATAAGCCAACCAAAAATGAAGTCTTGAGATCCCGTGATCCATCAACAAGAAAAGACGAAACAAAAAAAGGGATTTCAAGAATCACTTATCAAAGAAAAACAAAGATCTATCCACATCCAATCTTCAAAGACGAATCAAGATAAAGACAAATCAACAAAAAGGCCAAATCATTCACCGAAGAAATACCAAAGAAAACAAAAATATTCTACATTTGGTATTTTCAAACAAACTTTTCAACCAAATGGTTATTTCAAAACAAACATCATAAGATCCCGTGATCTGTTTTTAACCATTTTTCACAAAAGAAGATATCTTAATCCCGCAAGACAGATACTCTCAAAAAACCCAATTTTCTCAAATATAACAAATTCTCGATGCTAAAACAAAATATCTTTTTACAATAAATCGATATTGATCAACAAACAGGATACCATCAAAGAAGAAGCTGCAACAACAATGGATTTCTCGGGATACTGTAGCCTTCATCACTGAAGAATCTTAGTTGCAAACTGCACTATGAAAATTGCTAAACCCCTCAACATGTATTTCCCGACGGAGAGAGAGTGAACGTTAATGGCATGAATGAAGAAACTCGCTGAGTAATGTCGAAACCAGTCTTACGTGATTGATTATCTAATAATGAGACTAAGTGACTTTCAGGAAAAGCATAGCTGAACACCTCCAATATGAGTGTGAGTCGTCAGAGAGAGATATCACTCATTTTTAGTGATCATTAACCTGTTCTGCTGCCAGAAGAACCAGACACCCAAGTGAAGTGTGAGCTATACCTATGAGCGTTCATCTGAATCGACCTGTTAGACCACTTGTCGTCATTAATAATGCTATAAAATATTAGGAAATTTCTTTAGATACATATATGGCTACCCTTTGATAACCGAACCCGAGACTTTCATTCGGAAACAAATTTCTGAAAATCATTTACATAAGATATGTTAAACCAAGTCACAAACTTTCAAATCAATTACTATGGTTTTATATATATCTTATCAATTGACAAATCTTTTATCTCGAATCTTCAAAAGTTAAACTGTCAATGTGATTATATCATACCTGTCCTTATTTCAGCAATGATCACATAGGGGGAAATTGTTGAAAAATGTTTTTGTATGTGACCTTGTATGTGACCATCACTGAAATAAGACGAACTTTTTTTTGTATTATCTAACAAATATTATCAGTTATTTCAGGTTGCATGAATGCGTGATGAAAACGGAAAATACGAAAACGTGCGAAAGACGGAAAACGCATAAACGAGAAAATTTAGCTGTGCGACTAAACAGTTTCCACAATATATATATATATATATATATATATATATATATATATATATATATATATATATATATATATATATATATATATATATATATATATATATATATATATATATATATATATATATATATATATATATATATATATATATATATATATATATATATATGTGTGTGTGTATATATATATATGTATATATATATATATATACACACACATATATGTACATATATATTTACTATGTATATATATGTATATATGTATGTTGTATGTTAAAAAGTCAACAATGTGGAAGTAGTCAACAGGGAATAGTCAACAAAGCAATGGAAATGTGAAGCAAAACCCACACCCACGTTTTTGCCTCCTACTCTACCACAACTTGCAGACAACTCTTTCACTTAAACTCAAGTGCATGAAGATATTTCTTACTCATATATGTATACGTGAGTTTGTATGTATGAAAGTGTGTGTTCATTTTGTTATCTTGTAACACTTCCTACAAACACTCCCAAGAACATCACCAATCTTCATCTTTTTCAACACCAAGATAAATCCCTGGAGAAAGTGAAGAACACCAAGATCAAACAACAATGAAGTGAAGAACATCAAGATCATCAACAATGAAATGAAGAACACCGTCAACCATCTTCATCTTCTTCATTGAAACTTAAGGTTCTTCATCTTCACTACCTTTGTTCATCACACCATACACCACCAAACACTTTCCTTACATCAAAACACCAAAACACAACCATGAAACACCCCAAAACCTTCTGCATCAAGATCAACCACAAAACCCATCACTATTCCTCATCATCTTCATAGAAATTTCACCACCATCACCACCTTATATCAACCTCCTTCCAACCTCTAAACAACCTTGAAAACATCCTCAAAACACCATAACACCATTACCTTAGCCAAAACATCACAAACAAAACTTACCTTCAAATCACAAAAATCCCGAAATTGACAGCTGCGTGAACACGCCCCGTGTTCAGCATGCCTTATATCAGACACGCCCCGTGTACCCCTCTGTTTGCATCTGTACATCAACACGCCCCGTGTTAAAAACAAGCCTAAAATCAACACGCCCCGTGTTCAGCATCATCATCAAGAAAACCCTCCAAAACTCTCCTAAACCTTCCTACACGACCCATGTCACTTATGCCTTATCATACACGACCCGTGTGCATGTTTTTACCTTAAAATACCTCAAATACAAATACATAACTCATGTATTTTGTACCCTTTTGTAAACAACTTGTTTTATATAAAACCGAGCTTTGAATGAACTCTTTGTTACTTATCAAACACCGAATTGATCTTTGAACAAATATCGACCAGTCGTTCCAAGAGTCCCAATATCGATTAGTCGTTCAAAGAGTCCCAATATAGACCAGTCGCTCCAAGAGTCCCAATATCGACCAGTCATTCCAAGAGTTCAAATATCGACCAGTCGTTCCATCAGTCCAGTTCAGTCAATTTATTGACGAACCTACTTGATATATATTTATATACTTATATACTTTATTATAGCTTTATGTCATTTAAATATAGTCATTTATATTATTTATAGTTTTACGTCATTTAAATACAGTCATTTATATTATTTATAGCTTTACGTCATTTAAATACAGTCATTTATATTATTATAGCGTTCAGTCATTTATAGCTTTCATATTTATACTTATTCCGCATTTATTATTCTTATATATATCTACATCTTATATCTTTAACTTATATATTTGTCACACTGTAACTGGTAACCGAGCCTGTTGTTGTGGTGATCAGATTTTTATATTTCCAACCATCGGTATCTGAGCTGATATAAAAGGAATAATATCCAACAATTGGTATTAGAGCTTGTGTGATTTACCTTGAAATTTTTGTCGAAAAACTTTTGGTTATAGCGTTTATAAACCTTCCATAAGCTTTTCTTTAAATATTTCATTTTAATATCACTTGTTCAAAATCCTTTCAAAAAAATGTCTTTGGCAAATTACTCCAACATGAACTCTGTCTCCATTGCAAATAGCTTAGGATCTGGTTCACGGGCACCCATACTTATTCCTGAAGAGTATAATTCGTGGGTTGGCCGTATGAATCTTCATCTTAACGCTATAAATGAAGATGTATGGAAATGCGTAGAAGGAACATATATTACTCCAGAAAATATGGCTACTCTTGCTACAAATCAAGCCACTCAAACCGAAATCAGAAGAAAGTTGGAACTCCAAGCCAAAAAGGAACTTGTGTCTGGAATACCTCACAGTATTCTAAGTCAAATGGATGACATTATACTGTTAACCGCAAATCAAATTTGGGAAAATTTGAAAAATCGTTTTTGTGGAAATAAAAGAATTATCGGAAACAAAAGAACATCTGTTTTGAATGAATTCGATAATTTCAAAATGCTTTCATCAGAAACCATCCATGATGCTCTCGATAGATTCAATCTTATTATGGTCAAAATGAACAATTTGAGTATCAAAAAGACACAACATGAGATAAATCTCAAATTTTTAAACAATCTTTTCGAAAGCTGGAAAATGGTTAAACTCATTATTCAGGGAAATCCAGCTATTCATATTGAAACTTTGTACAATTAGTATGGAGAACTTCAATCGTATGAATCCTCGATTGACCCACCAACCACTTCAACTTTTGGAGGACCACTTGCTCTTGTGTCCACAACTTCACAAAACCAAACACCTTTCAATGATTAAAACTTTAATCATTTTAATCAGGCTACATCTTTTCAAAACCAAGCCTTATGGAGAACTTCAATCGTATGAATCCTCGATTGACCCACCAACCACTTCAACTTTTGGAGGACCACTTGCTCTTGTGTCCACAACTTCACAAAACCAAACACCTTTCAATGATCAAAACTTTAATCATTTTAATCATGCTACATCTTTTCAAAACCAAGCCTTCGAGTCTGATTCGAATGATGAAGCAGACTATCAACAATTGTGTGTGTTGGTTGCAAACACAAATCTCCAGAGATTTATCCCAAATCATGGTCAATCAAATTTTAGACCAAACTTTCAAAAGAGACCATCTTTTGGACAAAATAACTCAGGTTTTCAACCAAGACCATCTTTTGGACAAAACAACCAAGATTTTCAACCTAGACCTTACTTTGGACAAAATTCTCAAAGACCTTCCTACCATAATAACTCAAACCAAGGTTTTCAAAATCAGGGATTTCAAAACGATCCCAACACAGGTCATAATCACAATCCAAATAGCAGTTTTCAAAATCAAAACAGAGGTCTCCAAAATCAAGGTTACAACAATCAAAACAATGGTTTTCAAAACAACCAAAATTTTGGATTCCAACAAAACCATTCTCAACCTTCTCAACAAACCCAAACTCAAGCACCTGAAAGACTTCCGATTAAGAGTCAAAAGGATGACAGTGATGAAGAAGTGATCATTTGTCATAACTGCAAAGGAACAAATCACTATGCCAGAGAATGCCGAGCCAAAAACAAAACCAAAATCACAGACTCAGCATACTGTGCTCAAAGAGCCGGTGAATTGAAGAAACTGGAAAACCAAGGAAAACAAAGAGCATTGATGGCAATCCATGAACCAAGCGTGGAATACTGGCCAACTTCTGATGACGAAGCTGACAATGAACAAGCACAATCAAACTTCTGCTTCGTAGCTGGTGTTGATATACCTTCAAGAGCTCCCAACGTCATAGAACAGGTATGGTCTATGATCTCTGAACTTGGTTTTTCCAAAACAATTTTTGAGTCCCACATAACCAAAATTGAGACTAGTCTGGAAGTTGATCTCAAAACATATCATGACACAATGGTTAATTATGATATCTGCAAATCTGAGTTACAAACCTTGCAACTCAAATTTGGAGAATCAACAAGAACAAAAAGAAAATTGGAAAGAGACGTTGAAAGAAAATCAGAAGATTATAATCACGTCTTGGAACAATTAAATCAGACCCTAATTCAGAAAAGGGATTTGGAACAAAAAAAGCAGTCAGTCATTTCTTCTAAAATAAAAGATGTTTTAGAAATGGAAATCCTTCAGTTGAAACAAGACTTTCAAGAATCAACTGACAAATACCATATTTTAAATGAAAAACTGACTGATTCTTTAAAACAAATCAATTCTCTTGAAACTGAGAATAAAAGACTGATATGGAATATGGATTCTATCAAAGTTGCTAGAAAACTAAGCGATGATATTTTCACCAAGGCAAACACCTTAGGAACTGGCAAAATTGATACGAATTACAGACCAGGAATTGGAAGAGAATCCTTTGAAATAGAACAAGCAAAACAGGAAAACATGATGAATTGTGAAAACTCTGAATCCACTCTACCAGATCTTTTCACATCTATTAATGAGGAAGATTCAGATGACGAAACAGTTATCAACTGTAGCCCAGATGATACTGCTTTCACTGTTTCCAAAAAGTCTTTCAAAAGAGTTGTAAATTCTGAAACAGACTCTGCTAGTTCTTTAACTCACCAAATCAAACATACCGATGGAACCACCAAACTCAAAAACTTTTTGAATGGAGAAAATTCCTCTTATGAGGATGGTAGTACTTCTGTACCAACTGCTTTTCCTACAATGAGTTCATCAAATGTTGGAAAAACTAGCCCGGGACAAAAATACTCCAAGAAACAACAAACAAGCAAAAAATCCATTCAAGTCAACAAAACCCCACTTTTCAAATCAAAAGCTTTTGAAAACAAACCAAAGAAACCAGTTCAACCCTACTTTGTACCACATAAACAGGTTTCCAAACAAAAACCAAAACCTTTTCTAAAACCTTTTGAAAACCGCTTTCAAGATATTACTTTTAATCATTCAAGGAACTTTCAAAAACCATCACATCAGAAAGTTTCAAACCATCATCATCAAAAAGCTTTTCAAAACCGCCATTCACATCCCAGATATGAAGAAAACTTTTCAAACAAACCTTCACATCTAGGATATCTTTCACCAAATCACAGATCTTATCAACCCACAGATTTTCAAAAACAAATCACATTTTGGGTAAACTTGATGAATCAAATCAAACCTCAACCATTCCATCATCATAAACCAAACTCTTACAACAACGCGGAGTTAAATGCTAGAAATTCATTAAGCAAAGAACCCAAAATAACAACTGACAAACCAGGACCCATTCAGATTTGGGTACCTAAACTTTCTGTCTGATTGCAGATACTTAATGCTGGAGAACCTAATGATGATACATGGTATATTGATAGTGGCTGCTCCAAGCATATGCCACACGTCACTTCAAACCTATACAAACCAAAATGATGCAGATCAATTCGAGGGGGAACCACCAACACATACTTCCTCTTTGGAACAAACACCAAATCCTCCTTTGAACACCCCATCCCCAAATAGCCAAAACAATCCCGATGCATCATTTATGGGGGAATCTTCAAACCTAAGGCTCTCGATGAAACAAAGTTTCAATACTTCCTAGTCCGTCTAGGAATGTTAAATCCAGATAACATCCATCCTTAAAATTTTACTTTTTGTTTGTATAAAAGTGTGTTTACTTTCATTCAAAAAGAAAATTCAAAAACAACTGAAAAGTGCTTTCTTTTCAAAAATACCAAAAACATTCAAATAACCAATACTTCCAAAAACATTCAGATAAACAAATCTTCAAAAAGATAATAAAAGACTTACCATAATAAGCTTTTATAGAACCTTGTGATTAATCGTCTCTTGACTTAATTTTCAGATGCTTATGCTCGATGAAGATTTTAAGTCATATTGATTCTCAATTGGAGTGAAGGTTCAAATCTCCTACTTTTCATAATGTATATAACTTTATTTCCTTCAATTTTATTTCATTATTGATGATTTTAAAAAGGGACATAAGGTTAGGAGGTTCAGATGAAAGCAAAAACCCATGTGAGAATTTGTGCCTCGTCAATCTGAATCATTGTGGAATTCATTTCTTGTGAGCTTAGGTGTGTCACTAATGCTTATAAGGTATAACCGATTATACCTTGTCACGGTCTCATTTTTGCTTAGATATCAAAATGATCAGGGACGATACATTCATTTCTTACATACTAGACAAACTGTCTTTTATGCCACCAATCCCTACCTAGATATAAGCCAACCAAAAATGAAGTCTTGAGATCCCGTGATCCATCAACAAGAAAAGACGAAACAAAAAAAGGGATTTCAAGAATCACTTATCAAAGAAAAACAAAGATCTATCCACATCCAATCTTCAAAGACGAATCAAGATAAAGACAAATCAACAAAAAGGCCAAATCATTCACCGAAGAAATACCAAAGAAAACAAAAATATTCTACATTTGGTATTTTCAAACAAACTTTTCAACCAAATGGTTATTTCAAAACAAACATCATAAGATCTCGTGATCTGTTTTTAACCATTTTTCACAAAAGAAGATATCTTAATCCCGCAAGACAGATACTCTCAAAAAACCCAATTTTCTCAAATATAACAAATTCTCGATGCTAAAACAAAATATCTTTTTACAATAAATCGATATTGATCAACAAACAGGATACCATCAAAGAAGAAGCTGCAACAACAATGGATTTCTCGGGATACTGTAGCCTTCATCACTGAAGAATCTTAGTTGCAAACTACACTATGAAAATTGCTAAACCCCTCAACATGTATTTCCCGACGGAGAGAGAGTGAACGTTAATGGCATGAATGAAGAAACTCGCTGAGTAATGTCGAAACCAGTCTTATGTGATTGATTATCTAATAATGAGACAAAGTGACTTTCAGGAAAAGCATAGCTGAACACCTCCAATATGAGTGTGAGTCGTCAGAGAGAGATATCACTCATTTTTAGTGATCATTAACCTGTTCTGCTGCCAGAAGAACCAGACACCCAAGTGAAGTGTGAGCTATACCTATGAGCGTTCATCTGAATCGACCTGTTAGACCACTTGTCGTCATTAATAATGCTATAAAATATTAGGAAATTTCTTTAGATACATATATGGCTACCCTTTGATAACCGAACCCGAGACTTTGATTCGGAAACAAATTTCTGAAAATCATTTGCATAAGATATGTTAAACCAAGTCACAAACTTTCAAATCAATTACTATGGTTTTATATATATCTTATCTATTGACAAATCTTTTATCTCGAATCTTCAAAAGTTAAACTGTCAATGTGATTATATCATACATGTCCTTATTTCAGCAATGATCACATAGGGGGAAATTGTTGAAAAATGTTTTTGTATGTGACCTTGTATGTGACCATCACTGAAATAAGACGAACTTTTTTTTGTATTATCTAACAAATATTATCAGTTATTTCAGGTTGCATGAATGCGTGATGAAAACGGAAAATATGAAAACGTGCGAAAGACGGAAAACGCATAAACGAGAAAATTTAGCTGTGCGACTAAACAGTTTCCACAATATATATATATATATATATATATATATATATATATATATATATATATATATATATATATATACACACACACACATATATGTACATATATATTTACTATGTATATATATGTATATATGTATGTTGTATGTTAAAAAGTCAACAATGTGGAAGTAGTCAACAAGGAATAGTCAACAAAGCAATGGAAATGTGAAGCAAAACCCACACCCACGTTTTTGCCTCCTACTCTACCACAACTTGCAACCAACTCTTTCACTTAAACTCAAGTGCGTGAAGATATTTCTTAATCATATATGTATACGTGAGTTTGTATGTATGAAAGTGTGTGTTCATTTTGTTATCTTGTAACACTTCCTACAAACACTCCCAAGCACATCACCAATCTTCATCTTCGTCAACACCAACATAAATCCCTGGAGAAAGTGAAGAACACCAAGATCAAACAACAATGAAGTGAAGAACATCAAGATCATCAACAATGAAATGAAGAACACCATCAACCATCTTCATCTTCTTCATTGAAACTCAAGGTTCTTCATCTTCACTACCCTTGTTCATCACACCATACACCACCAAACACTTTCCTTACATCAAAACACCAAAACACAACCATGAAACACCCCAAAACCTTCTACATCAAGATTAACCACAAACCCATCACTATTCATCATCATCTTCATAGAAATTTCACCACCTTATATCAACCTCCTTCCAACCTCTAAACAACCTTGAAAACATCCTCAAAACACCATAACACTATTACCTTAGCCACAACATCACAAACAAAACTTACCTTCAAATCACAAAAATCCCGAAATTGACAGCTGCGTGAACACGCCCCGTGTTCAGCATGCCTTATATCAGACATGCCCCGTGTACCCCTCTGTTTGCATCTGTACATCAACACGCCCCGTGTTAAAAACAAGCCTAAAATCAACACGCCCCGTGTTCAGCATCATCATCAAGAAAACCCTCCAAAACTCTCCTAAACCTTTCTACACGACCCGTGTCACTTATGCCTTATCATACACGACCCGTGTGCATGTTTTTACCCAAAAATACCTCAAATACAAATACATAAACTCATGTATTTTGTACCCTTTTGTAAACAACTTGTTTTACATAAAACCGAGCTTTGAATGAACTCTTTGTTACTTATCAAACACCGAATTGATCTTTGAACAAATATCGACCAGTCGTTCCAAGAGTCCCAATATCGATTAGTCGTTCAAAGAGTCCCAATATAGACCAGTCGCTCCAAGAGTCCCAATATCGACCAGTCATTCCAAGAGTTCAAATATCGACCAGTCGTTCCATCAGTCCAGTTCAGTCAATTTATTGACGAACCTACTTGATATATATTTATATACTTATATACTTTATTATAGCTTTATGTCATTTAAATATAGTCATTTATATTATTTATAGCTTTACGTCATTTAAATACAATCATTTATATTATTTATAGCTTTACGTCATTTAAATACAGTCATTTGTATTATTATAGCTTTCAGTCATTTATAGCTTTCATATTTATACTTATTCCACATTTATTATTCTTATATATATATCTACATCTTATATCTTTAACTTATATATCTGTTACACTGTAACTGGTAACCGAGCCTGTTGTTGTGGTGATCAGATTTTTATATTTCCAACAATCGGTATCTGAGCTGATATAAAAGGAATAATATCCAACAAAGTCAACACAGGATTCAACTTGACGCTCGGGAGGAATCCCTGGAATGTCTTTGAGAATGACATCGGGAAAGTTGCAGCCTTCGGAGATGCTCTCGAGGTCTTTAACATGAGCCAGGAATGCATGGCATCCCTTTCGCAGATACTTTTGTGCTTTGGCGCAGGAAATGATACGAAGGTTCGAACAAATTTTTACCACTGTAACCAGTGAGGACTTCGTTAGAGGAAAGATTGCGACGAATCGCTTTCTCGGAGCAAAGGACATCAGCACGATTTGGAGCTCAACCATCTCATGCCGATTATGACATCGAAGTTTTTCATGAAGACTGATATGAAATCGATGGGGAAAAGGAATGATCGTCGAAGTACATCCTATGATACATGTTTTGAAGACAAAACAGTGATAGGACCTTGATAAAGTTGCTTAATTTGCATGCTACCGATCTAAGGTATACTTTTAAAAATGATGATCTTTAACTGAAATATGATTGTTGCCATCATAACCTAAACTGAGATTACACATATTTCGGAAACCTTGACCTAAGAGTAGGTCTAAGTCATACTAATAGAGAGAAAATCTTGGCAACATGATAGACAGAGATGTTTAAGGAAAAGAGCTACTCAGAACATAGATATAAAAGTTATTCCTTAGACCAAAAAGGAAGGATGAGTATAGTATCCCCCTATCGGCGACAGGTACTCCTCAAGTGAAACCTTAATTCGGCCATTTGACGCTCCACACCAAGCAGGCGTCTCTCGTACTCAGTCTGGCGTGCGCGGAGCTCTATGACTTCGGCTCGGGTTGTAGCTAACTCTTGCTGTAGAGCTTCAGTGTTCCTTGCAGCTCTCGCTTTAGACATCTCGAGGCGACGAATGCGATCCGTGCTGGCGTTTGAATCCGCTTCGAGCTCCATGGTTCGCTGAAGGATTGCCATACCTAGCTCCACATTGCAAGCCACACATCGTATCAGGATTGGAAGGGCCCTGTCTGCGGGTCCTCCTTCGTTCAGATTGTAGAAGTTGCGGTTTCCATTGTATGGGAGGGGTTGGTCTTGCTCGTGGCTCCACCTATTCAAACTCCCGACCCACATAGGCGTTGGACCTTGGAATTCAACTCAAGGGTTAGGATTTGGTATTGGGGTTACTTGAGGTATGTTCTCGACTTCGGGTTCTGAGTCAGTCTCTTCAGGAAATGGTTCGGCGAAGTCATCATCCAATGGAATTTCATGGTTTCCTTCTGACTCTGGCTCGATCCATCCATAATCGCCAGGAAGATGGAATCCAGCCATGCTATCTACGCGAGGTGATGGTAAAGGAATAGTTAATAGGCATCGAATCCTATAATACTTCCAATGTATTATAGCTACATGATTGATCCTTGAATAATAGATTCTTGGGTAAGTTTCCGGCTTAGTCGTTATAGCATCCTAAAATACTCCTACAGTATTCTAATCCTTATGTTTAGCTCTAGAAGTCCTCTGGTATCTAGGTAAGTTTTAGGCTTGCCGCAACACCACAGTCACTCCCATGCACAAGTTGGTCATGTCTCGAATGAATATAGTTGATCAGGCTATATTGATCCTAGACATGATTACATAACTGCCCAGGTTTAACCGCGATGTCCAACATCCAAATACTTTTGTTTTGTTCTACTTATGACACTGATTCCGGTACCTAGGTATACTTGTATACTTTTTATAAAAATACTTATATTTTTGAAAGTATACTTTTAGTTTAGAGAACTTAGGCCCCTTAATGTTTATAGTTGTATACCATGTAAGGTTCGGTATACTTAGTTCGCTATAAACAAGGGCTCTGATACCAATCTGTCACACCCCAAACCGGAACGGCGGAAACGTTCGGGGGTGGTTGACGTCATGTGTAGTATCACAACAATTGTATCATAACAAGCATAGTAAACACAACCAAACATATATATATAGATATATATATATATATATATATATATATATATATATATATATATATATATATATGTATGAAAAAGGTTTACATTTGTCTTAATACATAATTTCGTTCATATCAAAAGTAAATAAAAAGGCGTGACTCTAACGCTCCGATTTCTCCAACTCCTGGAAGTACCTGTCTACTAATTCCCTGAGAATACAAGCAGTTTTGAAAGAATATCAACATAAAGCTGGTGAGTTAATAAGCATTTAGTTTGGTGGAAAAATGTTCTTTGATTCTTTTTGAAAAGTGTTCCTCAAGAAAATCCTATATTTTCTTAAGAAAAGCAGTTTTGAAAGAGTATCCATTAGTAGAAAGTAAACCATCAGTTTTAGAAATGCCAGTGTTATCCTGGGAAAATCCTATATTTTCCCTAAAAACAAGTTACCCGTTCTAGAGTTAGAGACGTAAGTTTAGAAATCCATGATTACTATCAGTATGTATAAAAGTAGTTTTATTACTCAAAATAAAACAATGAAGAGTAGAGTCCGTAAACCAAAGTTAGTTTATACTTATTTGCGAGTCGTATAACCATACTTGATATGACCTAGAGACCTTTATAACGTTCTTCAGGCGTTAAGTTAAATGACATTTGTCCACCACAGGCATGCCTGCCTAACTGTAGCTAGCAGGTCTGGTGTGGGATTGTCAGCCCCGAATAGATCTATTCACAAATCTCACGCTCTCCCTCCAGGAGACTCTGGTTATACTATGATAGGATTTAGTTCAGTACACTGAAGGTACAGTATCGAAGTAGAGCCTCACAATTCTCTATAATCTAGTTTACTAGCGAGAAAACAGTATAAAATAGTAATTACTCTTGAATAAATGTACTTTATACTTCTGAGAAAACATATAACATAAACTAAATCAACCATAGTTTATATATATTCATCCATGAAATCTGATTTGGTAGAAACTGCCTAGAGGTTATCCCAAACTATACCCATTATAGTTTACTAGTGTTGTTATGGAAAATGTTTTGTAAAACCTTTCTGAAAGCTATGAAGTGAGATTTCCAAAATAACAATTTCCCTTATGCTCAACATGTTACAAAAGGGATAAAATATCCGGGTAAGTTATTAAACATGGAAATCGTTGAGTTGTATTAATAAGTTTAAAACTTAATCAAATACTTTGAGTTTGTATTCCCCCCCTGAAAACATTAAAAACACGGAAAAATGTAGGGGTATGAACTCAGTGACTGTAGTGAGTGGTTCTGA
Source organism: Lactuca virosa (assembly GCF_052849685.1). Taxonomy (NCBI): domain Eukaryota; kingdom Viridiplantae; phylum Streptophyta; class Magnoliopsida; order Asterales; family Asteraceae; genus Lactuca; species Lactuca virosa. The sequence continues at coordinate 313,359,574 of NC_136428.1, read as the reverse complement.
CATGTGGTTGGAAGAGGAGTGCAGAGTGTCAGGTGTAACCTTGAGCACACAATGATCCTAATAGACACATATAGACATGTATGTGTATGAATTTAGTGTATAGACGATTAAATAAGAAGGGTAACACCCTTATTGGCTAGGAAACTCTAAGATTTATGGGATACAATCACATATGATTGCATAACTAGGGTATATGGCCACCCTATAGAGTTTACGGTCAATGAGGTATGACCATTGGAGTTCACGGTCCAAGTGTTCACGGTCTTAGGTGTTCACGGTCTTAGTGTTTATGGTTCATGGGTTTACGGTCCAATGACCTTACGGTCATGGAGTTCACGGCCTAATGACCTTACGGTCATGGAGTTCACGGCCTAATGACCTTACGGTCATAAGGTTTACGGTCCAAGGGTTTACGGTTCATGGGTTTACGGCCCATGAATATACGGTCATTGAAGGGTGTACGGTCTAAGGAGATACAACCGTAAACTCATCAATCTTGCACAAATGATGGTTTTCAAGGGCTTCATTCAAAGGCATCGGATTTTACGGACCATGCTTAGCCTTAGGAAGGGTAAAAGCTATAAGAACACCCTTTATAAGGGTTTACGGTCTATGAAGATTCATACGACCGTAAACTCTTTTGTTCAAGCAAAGAGTGATGATCTTAAGTCCAAAATGAAGGGTTTTAACTCGATAGATGTAAAGGAGGATGGTATTTACGATTTGGAGGCAAATGGGGGTGTTTTCAGCCCAAAAGCACTTAAGTGTTCTTGATGTTCTTGAGGATCTTGAAGATCTAGACTCAAAAGATGAGATTTGTGGATGAATTCAAAAGTGAATCAAGAAGAAGAGATGTATTCACTCAAAAAGGGAAGGAAACACTTACATTTTCGGGGATTTGCAAGAAGATCCTATGATACTTGAGAGAGTTTTCGAGATTCTAGGCTTGAAATGGAAGAAATGATCAAAAATGATCATGAAGTATATATATAGGAGGGAGTTTACGGTCACCCTGACGATAAACTCAAGGGTCCTGACTGTAAACGGGTTTACGGTCTACACGAGTTTACGGTCGTAAACTCGTCCTGACCAAGAACTCGGTGTTTTTCAAAGAAGTTTCAAGTTTTTCGCGTGATTCCCGGTTCATTCCGACTCGTATAAAATAAATATTATTTATTTAAAACGTAAAGTCTTTCTCAAACTAAGAAATTTTACGGAATTAAATAAAAACCCAAATTTTATTAACAAAAATTGGGTAAGGATAACGGGAAAAGTTTCGGGTTGTCACACTATAGCAAATAAACGAAATACAACAACGGTATGATTATTGGGCCTAGTACTTGCTATACATGCTTATTGGGCCTTCGTGATCCATTTGCATGTTTATTGGGCCCAATATATTCATTACATGTCTATTGGGCCTCAGTGACCCAATTACATGCTTAATGGGCCTAAATTAGCCTTTACATGTTATTGGGCCTTAGTGGCCCATTTACATGCTAATTTAGCCTGGAATAATTCATCATGTGCTTAATGGGCTTTAATGTGCCCATGGCATACTTAACAAGCCTGGAAATAACTTACACGTCTAATGGGCCATAGTTGTCTTTTCTTCATGTTTGTTGGGCCTTATCCTTTCATACTTATGTATCATCTGGTGTTCGAAATTCTAAATACATATAACGTATACATATTCATGTGGCAATAATTGGAATCTAGTGAGACTTGTTGGTTGACTCCATTGAGTTTATGGTCGTAGCATGTAGTTATAATCAGAGTATCCTGGAGGGAGAGCGAGAGTTTGTGTATAGATCTATACGGGGGTGACTCCCCCACACCTGAGTTGTTCGCTACAGTTAGACTAGGCCAGTCTAGGGTGATAAAACCTTGATCAAAAATCCGGCGTTTGGAAAAATGCCAAGACAGGCAAATCAGTCACTATCATGCATGGTTATAACGACTCATATAGAGATCCATTACCATCACGACATTACGGAAATTAAAACGCGTAAGTCCTATTGATACAAAACAAATCATACAGTAGTGCAAGGACCGCAACATTTTTATAAATCAGAAAATATCGGATTTTCTGGGGTAAATACTATTCTTCATTACCTTCTACTTACAGCAGATATAATACAAATAAATTTAGGATCATTTATTTATACATGTTACTACTAATAAATTCACACGTGCATCTACACTCGATTTATACATCATTTTTCAGACTTTTATAGAAAATATCGGATTTTCTGGGTTTTTTTACAAACAATACAATGACTTTCATTCAAACATGCTTATGAACTCACCAACATTATATATGTTGACCGTTTTCAAAATAACTTGTATTCTCAGGTAACCGTTAAGCAGAAGAACCTTCAAGTGTGTGAATTTATTTTGTGTAATGTCAATCATCGTACAATTTATATTTTGGGTACATGTAACCTAAGACAATGTACTTGATGTGAACAATACCAGTTGTAATATGTAATTTTTGGTGATGATTGTGTTATGTTTTGTGACAACCGTCAAATTCTGGTCAAGTCAAAGTCAAACAAAGTCAACAAGTCAAACCGGTCAACTCAGTTAACCCTTGTATATTAGGGTTTACGTTATGAAATTTCTGTACAACTCGCTATTCTAATGAGAAATCATCAATTGAAAACTTCGTATATCTAGATTTCTTTAACCTAAAACTGTGGTAAGTAATGAACCAAAGCAATAAAACACTATTGCATACTCATCGGGAGTGTGTAAGATCCTTAAACATGGCTTAACGGGGTTTACGGACCTTGCGTTACGAAGTCGGACACTCAAAAAGGTCACAAAAGAAGCCTCTCCCAATCTCTCTCTCACTCTATCTCTCTCTACCTCAAATCTCTCCCAAATCTCTCCAAGCATGTGAAATCTCTCCCAAATCTCTCCAAGCATGTCAAATCTCTCCAAGCATGTGAAATCTCTCCCAAATCCCTCTCTGTATGAGAAATCTCTCCAAGTATGTGAAATCTCTCCCAAATCTCTCTCTGTATGAGAAATCTCTCCAAGTATGTTAAATCTCTCCCAAATCTCTCTCAAAATCTCTCTCAACTTCTTATAATCACTCGGGGCATCCCGGCCCTTAATTTAGTCGAAAACCGCTCAAAAACGGAAGTCTACACGAAAAACAGCCTTAAGGAGCCGAAACCCCTCTTAGGAGCCGAAACTCCTCTTAGGAGCCGAACCTCCTGAGAACCGAAACCCTCTCAGCCGAAATGGACCGAGGGCTCTGTCTATTTCGGTCCCCTGATCATGTTGGACCGAGCCTTCTCATAGAACTGAAAGGCAACAGCCGAGACCGAACCTCGCAGATAGCCACCGAGACCGAGCCTCGCCTCCTGTTCCTTCTCCTCGCACTCTCGGTTCCCTCTTCGTACCTTCGGTTCCTCTTCCCTTTCTCTCGGTTCCTCTCCAGTGACCTAACCCTCCTCTCGGCTCCCACCTACTTTCGGTTCTAAGCATCAGGAACCGAACCTCCGGCCCAGACTTCGGATTTTCGCCTGTTTTTCCTGGTTTTTGACCATTTTCACGTATTAAGCCCGTTTTTCGTGATTTTAACGCGGGATTTTCTCCAAAAATCATATTTTAACATATAAGACACTAAATATTCATAATTTAAACATATTTTTATGGAAATCTTTATTTAAGAATAAAATCTAGTGGGTGAATATTTGAGGTGGAGTGTTGACTTTACCTTAGTGTGTAACATAAGCAACCTCCCATACCCACTCCTTGACCATCCACAGTCAGTATTCCACCATACCTAGTTAATCATTGTCGTATTTCTACCATAATTCCAGCCATACTCTTGGTCAAGGTCTAGAAAACTCTTATCTCTCCTCACTCTTCTCTCATTCTCCACCAAAGAACAAACACCTTTCTCTCTCACTTCTCTCTCTCAAATTCGAGATTCAAGGGCTGATCATCAAGTTTTCTTCCACTTTTGGTAAGTGATATTATCCTCCTTATGATTATTTCACTTCCTTCTACCCAAAATCATAGAATACTTACACAAATTCCATCACATTTGTGTTAGATCTTCGAACCTTCAAGGCATCTTCTAAGTGTTCTTGAGTTGAACACTTCTTTTCTTCAACATCCATCCACTAAGAACACACAAGGTGAGTTCATACCCCTATCTTTTCATGTTTTCTTAAGTTTTAAGGGGGGGAATACAAGTTAAAACCACCAAGAACACAACTAAACTTACCCAACAACTTTCATCATAAACGTTTAACTCCATTCAAGGACTGTTTTGGTCGACTTAAACATTTTAGTTTTCAAAACTATATTAGGTGCAAATAGTTCAGGTTCATACCTTTAAAATGACTATTTTCACATCACCATACGATGTTTCTACAATTTAAGGTGATTTTTACAAAACTGCCTATCATTTCAAAAACAAACCCGGACCAGTCTGTGAATATGGGCTTTTTCACACAAGTGGGAAGACACTAAAAATCATAATAAAAATTTATGAACAAACTAGACACATTTTCCAAACTCTCAGAATTTACAGGTTCTGATTTGGACTCTTGGTGATTTTTCTATAAATCTTCTAAGAACAGGAATTAGAAATGTTAACACTAGAAAAGTGTTGTCTATTCATTCACACCTTGTAACTTGTTGAGCAAGGTGTGTATCATTAGGTGCATATATGTGTTAAATTATATGTCATTTTCGTCTTGGTAAATAGACACACAACAGAAAACAAATTGATTTTTACCTCCATAAAGATGGTAATTTGTTTAAAATAAACAAAGTTATATCCATTGCACTCAAACATTTTGATAAACTATTGTAAGTGTAGTTTATGTTCACTGCTACCACTATCATTTGATAAACTATCATAGGTATAGTTTATGATACACTACACAAAAAGTTCATTACTAAAGGTTTTATTTACACAAAAAGGGTTTTCATTCACCACACGTAAATCCGTTAATGACTAAATTGTGAGACATTCGCTTCATGTTATTTTCCAAGTAATGCACTATAAGTCATGTATTGTAACCAGAGTCTCTTTGAGGGAGAGCGTGATAGTTGTGTATAGATCTATATTGGGATTGACACCCCACACCTTGCTGCTAGCTACAGTAGGACCTCGAGGTCTACGGGTGACAAATGTCATATCAGTTCCGACGCCTGAAGAACGTCGTTTCAGGCCATCTAAGTCATAGTATGGTTATAATAACTCACATAAAGTATTAACAACTCATAGGAATTACGCGAATTTCATTAATTCAAACGAGTTTATGTCAATTTAAACTTGCATTGTTTTACTATAAGCATGGAAATTACTTTTACACTTTGGTCTTTGGATTTAAGGCTGCAATTCATACTCTAAGGAAAATATTGGATTTTCTGGAATAAACATTACTTTTACAAAGGAAAAGGTTTTCATCACTACATTCAAAAGCTTATGAACTCACCAACTTAATTGTTGACACTCTTTCAAACTACTTGTATTCTCAGGGAATAAATAAACAGGTAAACAAGCGCTTTTGAGGATGGGACGTTAAGGCGTCAAACATTTCATTTTTGTCAACATAATGTAATTGATTTGGAAACATGTAAACATATACTATGATGTAACTTTTTCAATTATATTTATGTTGGTTGTGTTTACTTCGATCACTATTAAAAATTGTTGTTATGATACTATACATGAAGTCCTCCACCCCCGGACGTTTCCGCCATCCTTGGTTTGGGGGTGTGACAGATTGGTATCAGAGCAATGTTTATAGTGAACTAAGTATATCGAACCACATAAGATATACAAACTATAAACACATTTGGGACTGAAAGTCTCTGATTGAACATTTTCAAATGACTATACTTTTAGAAAGTAAACGGTTTCTTGTTAAAAGTATAAGTGCATGCATACATGCTCGCATAGTGTCATAGCTAGGAAAAACATAAGCTAAAAGAGGAGGAGTTGTACGTTACGAGTATGCCTTGGGATATGTGGTCAATTCTGGGATGGATATAGCCTGATCAACTATATATGTCTGAGAAGTGACTTGCATATATTGGGGGATAGTCGTAGTGGACAACAAATCCGACAACCTAACATCACCCTATAATGAATACACTAAGAACCAAACATAACACTTAAAAATACTATAGGAGTATTTTGTAAATTTATAACTCGACATTTTAGATTCATTTCATATCTCTTACACCCCTATTCTCGTACAAACAACATGGTGGGATTCCATCTACCTGGAGACCCTTACTTCCCTAATGAGGGAAACGTTGGATGGCTCGAGGCAGAACCCGAGGAGATGATCGAGGAAGATCCTGAAGAAGACCCCGAAGAGGTTGAGGAAGAAGAGGAACCCGAGGAGGAAGAAGAAATGGGGGACGAAGAAGAAGAAGAAGAAGAAGAAGAACCAGAGGAGGAAGTCATCAACCCTCCTTACATCGCCAGGGTGCCTGCGAACCGCTTTGGCTACAACGGGCCCGAACCCCGTTGGGCAACAGTGATCGAGCGATGGAGCCGTCAGCAACGACAACGATCACCATTTGGTGATCAATGAGGTTACTACGACCTCAGCCATGGGGGACCGGCTGACAGAGCGCTTCCATTCATGACTCAACAGATAACTAACATCGATGATCGCGGTAGAGCGACGACGGACCGAATTCGGGAGCTGAGTGCCAATATAGAAGCTACTACTACCCGCACCCAAGACCTAGAGGAGACTCCTACTTCAGGGACCAACTCATCAAGGACCTTCTCGCCGCTCGAGCAGAAGCAAGGGAGTATCAAGAAAAATACTTGGCACTCGAGGAAAGAGTGATTGCAGCCGAGCGACGATTGGCCGAACTCCAGGGTGCATCGACCTCGTCCCAAGCACCACCAGGGGCCGATCACAGTGAGTAGAACTCATGCTACTCACACGTCCTTGTAGAGTAGGTTTATGAGTATGCGTTGGTGCTACTCTTTTTGCATGTAAGCTAACCCTGCGATTAAGTGATTACACTACTCAAGGGGCTATGTTATGCCAAAATTTTCCGTTACATTGATGTAGACCGGCTTAAAGGTCAAATTCTCCTAAACAATATGTATCAAATTCTATCAATGAAATTGGCATGTATTTTATTTCATTGCGAGTTTATAATAAATCTCATAGCATGACAGTGCAAACAATTTACTTTCGGTGTTCCTGAGATTCTTAATGTGCACCTCCTGGTTAGTTGTAATTGTAAGACGATCGACTTAGAAATGGTGAGTCCGCCTTAGGTCTTGTTCCTTTTTTGGTTGTGGGCTTAGGATAGACTCATTAAGTTCAACGGCCTATTGGACCATAATCACAAATAACTGGTGTGCATCGAGAGATCATAGGAAAGGACCAGGCATGACCAAAGATTACAGAATTACATTTGGGTCACTACTAAATTCGGAGAATTCGAGCGCAAGAACTTTCTTCATAAATCATTTCTGAATGTTTTAAGTCGGGTCATATAACAAATAATCAAATTCAATAAACTCCGACTTACAATTGAAGACTTACCGATTTTTCGTCTTTATAACTTTTGACAGAACTATGCCGCCAAGGAAAAGACCCAGACCTTCCGGCAGCACAGCACCACCTCCTCCGCCGCCACCCCCACAGTTTGATTCCATGATGTTCCAGGCTGCAGTAACAGCAGCCGTGGTGGCTGCAATGTCGCAGATAGGGACAAACGGTGCTGGTGGTTCTGGATCGGGTGCTACGCACTCTAACCAAGGGGACAGTACGGGGCGTACCAAAGAGTGTTCTTACAAAGACTTCACGAATGGCAAACCTGATTTTTTTAATGGAAGCGGGGGAGTGGTCACACTAATGCAATGGTTCGAGAGGACTGAAGCAGTTTTTGAAATCTGTGCTTGCCCCGAAACAAGCAAAGTCAAGTATGCGGCATTCACTTTCACCGGTAAAGCTCTCACTTGGTGGAATGGCCGAGTTAAGTCACTTACTCCTGCAGTGGCTAACTCTATCAGCTTGGAGGACATGAAAGCTTTGATGCTAAAGGAGTATTGCCCGAGGGGCGAAGTGCAAAAACTTGAAAAAGAACTCTGGAACCTCAAGATGTCGGGCACAGACCTTGAAACTTATACTACCCGATTCAATGACCTCGCACTCCTCTGCCCAACAATGGTCACTCCAGAAGAGAAGAAGGTGGAACGATACCTTTGGGGGTTGTCATCCCAGATTCAAGATAGTGTGCTGGCCTCGAAACCCACTACTTTTGACAGTGCCAAGGAATTGGCACAACAACTTATCGATCATAGAGCCAGCCACGGTATTGTTACTGCCACCCATGATCAAGCTAAGGGGGGGACCAATAAAAGAAAATTCTGGAACAACAAAAAGAAGCAGTCGGTGCTAGACTCCTCCAAAAAGCAACAGACAGTTGTTATATGTGCTGCCACTACTCCTGCTACTCCAGCACCACCTAGGCAATATGTTGGAAACCTTCCCAAGTACAACAAGTGTAATTTCCACCACACCGGTGCTTGTCGGGAAATGCACTGCAAAAATTGCAACAAGAAGGGGCATACCGCTCGCTTCTGCAGGGCACCAGCCCAACCAATCACTCAAGTCGCCAATACGGGGGCAAGTCAAGCCTGTTACGGCTGCGGGGAGACAGGGCACTTCAAACGAAATTGCCCAAAGGCACAAACCCCTAATGCTGGTGGTGTGGGGAGAGTCCTGGCTATAGGACATGGAGAAGCGATCAAGGACCCCACGGTGGTTACTGGTACGTTTCTTCTCAATAACTCATATGCATGCATGCTCTTCGATAGTGGAGCGGAGAAGAGTTTTGTGAGCCATCAATTCAAACACTTACTTTGACAAGATCCCCAATTACTAAAAGACACATACGTCGTAGAAATGGAAAACGGAAAGGCAGAGCGCACTAGCGATATATATTCAGGGTGTACCCTCACTCTAGACAATCATTCATTTAAAATCGACCTAATGCCGGTAACAATAAAAAGTTTCGACATAATCATCGGTATGGATTGGTTAAGTTCTCATCGTGCCGACATTCTATGTTACGAAAGGGCCGTTCGCCTCAATCTGCCAAGTGGCGAAACCCTTCTCGTCTACGGCGATAAACCCAGTGCAAACTGGCAAATCATCTCTTGCGTCAAGGCTCAAAAGTATCTCCGAAAGGAATACCACGCCTTCTTAGCCCACATAGTAGATAAGAAACAAGAGGTGAAAAATATCAAAGACATTCCAGAGGTGTGCAACTTTCCCGACGTATTCCCAGAAGACCTTCCAGGCGTACCCCTCGTACGGCAAGTCGAATTCCGAATCGACTTGGTCCCCGGAGCTACCCCAGTAGCCAAAGCTCCATACCGCCTAGCGCCGGCAGAAATGCAAGAATTGTCCAGTCAATTGAACGAGCTGTTAAGCAAAGGGTTCATCAGGCCGAGTTTTTCACCTTGGGGAGCACCAGTCCTGTTTGTGAAGAAGAAGGACGGATCTTTTCGCATGTGCATCGACTACCGCGAGTTAAATAAGCTTACCATCAAAAACCGATACCCTCTACCCCGAATCGACGACCTCTTCGACCAACTTCAAGGAGCAAGCTACTTTTCAAAAATCGATCTGAGGTCGGGCTACCATCAACTACGAGTTCAAGAAGAAGATATCCCCAAGACAGCCTTCAGAACTCGCTATGGGCACTACGAGTTTGTAGTGATGCCCTTCGGGTTAACCAACGCACCTGCGGTATTCATGGACCTGATGAATTGAGTGTGTCGACCCTACTTAGACAAGTTCATGATCGTATTCATCGATGACATTCTAGTCTACTCACGAAACAAGGAAGAGCACTGCCAACACCTACGACAAGTGTTAGAGACATTCAGAGCTGAGAAGCTTTATGCTAAATTCTCTAAGTGCGAATTCTGGATCCGAGAAGTGGATTTCCTTGGTCATGTGGTCAGTGAGAGAGGGATACATGTGGACCCCTCCAAGATCAGGGCAATCGAGAACTGGTCAGCACCTACAACACCAACGGAAATCCGATAATTCTTGGGGCTTGCTGGATACTACCGAAGATTCATCCAAAACTTCTCCAAGATCGCTAAACCGCTCACCACCTTGACTCAAAAAGGTGTGATGTTTAAATGGGAAGATAAACAGGAAGCTGCCTTCCAAACGTTAAAACAAGCCCTGTGCAGCGCACCGATCCTGTCTCTGCCAGAGGGAACTGAAGACTTTGTAGTCTACTGCGATGCATCAAACCAGGGGCTTGGGTGTGTATTAATGCAGCGAAGAAAGGTCATTGCCTACGCATCGAGGCAATTGAAAACACACGAGATCAACTACGCCACGCATGACCTCGAAGTGGGAGCAGTAGTGTTCGCCCTAAAGATCTGGAGGTACTATCTTTACGGAACAAAGTGTACTGTCTTTACCGATCATAAGAGCCTTCAGCACATTCTCAACCAAAAGGAGCTCAACATGAGGTAAAGACGATGGGTAGAACTACTGAACGATTACGAGTGTGAAATTCGTTATCACCTAGGCAAAGCAAACGTAGTAGCAGATGCCTTAAGCCGAAAGGAATACTCGGGACGCCGAGTAAAGTCATTAACGATTACAATCCATTCACACCTGTCCACACAAATCAAAGAGGCTCAACTGGAGGCCTTGCAATCGGAAAATGTGACGGGTGAGGCATTAAGAGGAATGGATAAAAACCTAGAAGTCAAAGACGACGGAGTTCGTTACCTCATGAACCGAATCTAGACGCCGAAGTTCGGTGGTTTCCGAGACGTCATCATGAACGAAGCACACAAGACTCGATACTCTATCCACCCAGGTTCATATAAGATGTATCTGGATCTCAAGAAGTTGTACCGGTGGCCAAACATGAAAGCCGAAATCGCTACCTATGTAGGCAAGTGTTTGACTTGTGCCAAGGTCAAAGTAAAATATCAGAAACCCTCAGGACTACTACAACAGCCTGATATACCTGAGTGGAAGTGGGAACGGATAACCATGGACTTCATTACCAAGCTACCCAAGACCACGGGCGGGCTTGATACCATATGGGTAGTCGTAGACAGATTGACCAAATCGGCGCACTTCCTACCGATAAAAGAAATCGACAAGATGGAGAAATTGACTAGGACGTACATCAAAGAGATTGTACGACTGCATGGTGTGCCAAAATCCATTATCTCAGACAGGGATAGTCGATTTACCTCGCGATTCTGGCAATCACTTCAGAAGTCCTTGGGAACTAGGCTGGACATGAGTACAGCCTATCACCCACAAATCGACGGGCAAAGTGAGAGGACCATTCAGACACTAGAAGACATGATTAGGGCGTGTGTGATAGACTTTGGTCGAATTCTCGTACAACAACAGTTATCACACTAGCATCAAGGTTGCACCGTTTGAAGCCCTCTATGGCCGCAAGTGCAGGTCACCACTGTGCTGGGCTGAAGTGGGCGACACATAGCTAGCTAGGGGGCAAGTCCCTAATAGCACCCTCACTGGTCCTAAAATCATAAGAGAGACCACAGAAAAGATCGTTCAAATTCGGGAAAGACTGAAAGCATCCCGAGATCGGCAAAAGAGTTATGCGGATAAGCGACGCAAACCCTTGGAATTCTAGGTCGGTGATCGGGTACTACTAAAAGTTTCCCCTTGGAAAGGAATGATACGTTTCGGTAAACGTGGGAAACTAAACCCAAGGTACATTGGACCATTCGAAATCCTTGCCAGGATTGGCCCAGTGGCATACAAACTCCGATTACCACAAGAACTAAATCAAGTACACCCTACCTTTCACGTATCCAACCTAAAGAAGTGTCTGTCCGAAGAGACTCTCGTGATACACCTCGAAGAAATTGAAGTAAACGAGAGTCTCCACTTCGTGGAAGAACCAGTTGAAATCATGGATCGGGAGATCAAAAGAACGAAACAAAGTCGTATTCCCATAGTGAAGGTTCGTTGGAACGCTAAACGAGGACCCGAGTTCACCTGGGAACGCGAGGACCAAATGAAACAAAAATACCCACATCTCTTCCCGAACTCTTGAGGTCCCAGTCAAAATGCAAATTTCGGGACGAAATTCCTTCTAACGGGGGGATGATGTGACAACCGTCAAATTCTGGTCAAGTCAAAGTCAACAGGTCAAACCGCTCAACTCAGTTAACCCTTGTATATTAGGGTTTACGTTATGAAATTTCTGTACAACTCGCTATTCTAATGAGAAATCATCAATTGAAAAGTTCGTATATCTAGATTTCTTTAACCTAAAACTGTGGTAAGTAATGAACCAAAGCAATAAAACACTATTGCATACTCATCGGGAGTGTGTAAGATCCTTAAACATGGCTTAACGGGGTTTACGGACCTTGCGTTGCGAAGCCGGACACTCAAAAAGGTCACAAAAGAAGCCTCTCCCAATCTCTCTCTCACTCTATCTATCTCTACCTCAAATCTCTCCCAAATCTCTCCAAGCATGTGAAATCTCTCCCAAATCTCTCCAAGCATGTCAAATCTCTCCTAAATCTCTCCAAGTATGTGAAATCTCTCCCAAATATCTCTCTGTATGAGAAATCTCTCCAAGTATGTGAAATCTCTCCCAAATCTCTCTCTGTATGAGAAATCTCTCCAAGTATGTCAAATCTCTCCCAAATCTCTCTAAAAATCTCTCTCAACTTCTTATAATCACTCGGGGCATCCCGACCCTTAATTTAGTCGAAAACCGCTCAAAAACGGAAGTCTACGCGAAAAACAGCCTTAAGGAGCCGAAACCCCTCTTAGGAGCCGAAACTCCTCTTAGGAGCCGAACCTCCTGAGAACCGAAACCCTCTCAGCCGAAATGGACCGAGGGCTCTGTCTATTTCGGTCCCCTAATGTGACATCCCCTAATTTCTCGGCCAGAAAAGACCGATTTAATTTATGCTTTTTAAAATAAAATCAGAGAAATCTTTTCAAAAGATATTGCGGAATAGGTCCCCAATATAAAACATGATAATGTTTATCAAAACCCTTCTTTAAGAAGGTATATATTTTCCATATATATCAAAACCTCGGGATGTCATGTTCTGATACAGATCAAAAGCATAAACAAGACATTATAAGCCTTTCAACAGTTATTTACAACTACTGGCCTATAATCAAAAATCTCTCATCGTCCTCCGACTATGCTCGGGGTCCACTACCTGTAATCATAAAACTGAGTGGGTCAGGCTTGGGAGCCTGGTGAGCATATAGGGTTTTCAACCCACAATAATAATAACTTATTAAGTTCACCAATCAACAATAACCCTGATTACCCATTCCCGTTGTCCTCACTTTACGTCCCTAAACACCTAACACAAGGGACTTAGCCTAAGAAATATCATCGGGTTGGACACTACTGCTAAGGGGACTCCTCAGCCATACATGTCCTAAAGGCAACCATGAGGGGGATTGGAGTACACCAATGAACATTTAGTTCATCAACACCTACAAGTTGCGAACTTGCTAGTGTACCACTGGACTGTCTAGAAAGGTCCGTGATCGTCATCTATACTCCGCTAGACGACTACAACAACACCAACAACAACACCGACACCGACACCGACACCGAGGCCTCTCATCATTTTAACACCCACCGACTATTTTGTCTACCCATGTTCTACCCAACATATTTGTAGATAAAATACATATACAGTTTAAAACTTGTATAAAACATCAATTCAACAGTCACCTCAAATAAACAATTAACATATTTACACATAACACGTATTTTAAGGTAAATACTTCATATCTATGTGTAAATTGAAAGTAACTACACACTCACTAGATTCGATGAAAATCGGCTAGCAATTCGTTTCCTAAAACGTTCGTTTCTAATAAAACCGGGAGTTTTATTGAGAAACCGGGCTCTGCAAAAGTCGGGCTTCGAAATCGAAAAGATAAATTTTCCGGGCTTCACGGGCACTTCGTGGCGTATTCCGGGACTTATAATCGATACCAGGGCTTTGGGGGAAGTTAGAATGAAAGAAATATGAGTTTAGGGGCTAAAATAGACAATTTTCCAAAGTATACCCGGGAGGTCTCGCACCCTCCTATTTATAGGAGCGAGCCTCCTGATCCAAGCGCTGAGAAGAAGCCACGCGTCGCAGTTCCGAAGCTCGCAGGGGATGGCTCGCACGAGGTCTGCAAGTGTGAAGGCTTGCTGTCCTCTTCTTACTGGACCGAGGTCTAGGTCCGAAGTAGGGATGGTTCGTGGCAGCCTTGCGAGGGTTCGGACACGCACCAAGGGGCACGCGTCGGATTCTTAGTGGACCGCGGGTACTGTTCATGCGAGGATGAGTCATGGATCGGACACGGGGATCGGGCCGCAGCTCGGACGAATCAGAAGGCGACGCGTCAGCAGCTGGGTCTTCGGCTCGGACACGTGGCGCGATGACTCACCGAAATCAGCCTTATCCTTGCGAGATTTCTCGGAAATTGTGCCCCGACCTTCTAAAATCCGTAACTTTTGCATACGGGATCCGTTTTTGACGTTCTTTATATGCACGCGTAGGTAAAATTACGCTCTACAACTTCCGTGTAGACTTCGTCGGCTAATTTTGACTTTAATTTTTATATTATTATTTTTAACAGACCGGGACTCGTAAATCCGTTAAAAATTCATAACTTCTTCATCTGACGTCCGTTTTCGTCAGACTTTTTACCATTGTGCTACTATTAACGAGACCTTCGATTCTCGTTTAGGTCGTGTAGGCTAAAAATCACTCGATCTAAAATTCGAGTTTTTAGCTGTCTACTGCTAAGCTGAAACTTCGAAAAATCATAACTTCCTCATACGAAGTTAGATTTGGGTGTTCTTTTTATACCTACTCTCGGTTTAACGAACACTACAAGTTTCGTTTAGATCACTAAGGCTAAAAAGTAGTTTATCGAAAACTCACTTTTTACGACATTCAGCACCGAGCCGGTTTTGTCGTGAAACTTCGACAGGTCATAACTTCTTCGTTATAACTCGGATTTCGGCATTCTTTATATATCCGTAATCCTTGTCATGACCACTACAACTTTCTTAATAGATATCGGCTTTATCTAAAATTTAATTTTGACGCTCATTTTTTATTCTTAATTAATTAACTCCTAGTAATTAAGCATAAAACACATAAAACACATAAAATTCACATAATTCCTTTTTCATTTCTTCAAAATGAGTTACAAAGGTTAACCTAGACTATCACCTTAATATTAATGCCTAGGCTAGAAACACGAGTGTTAGAATTCTCTCCCCCTTAGGATGATTCCGTCCCCGGAATCACATATCACCAAACAACTGCGGGTAGCGACTCATCATGTCACTCTCCGTTTCCCAGGTGAGATTTGGTCCATTCGTATGTTTCCAGCGCACAAGCACTAAATCAACCATCTTGCGTCGCAACTTCATAGTCTTACGGTCAACGGTCGCCTCAGGTTCTTCAATCAACCTCTTGTTTTCATCCACCTTTAACTCAGAAATCGGAATTATGTCGGGCACATCTCCCGTAAACTTTCTCAAATAACACACATGCAATGTGTTATGAATACCCTTCAGTTCTTCCATTAATTCTAGCTTGTAAGCTTGATTCCCGATCTTCTGAAGAACTTTAAATGGTCCAATAAACCTTGGAATCAACTGTGACAACCCGAAATTTCTATTCTGTACAACCTCTCACTTCAATAAGAGTCAGAACAGTTTCTGCTAACTTTCAGGCTTTTTGGATTAAGTTCTAGTGTTTTAAAGTTAGTAATTCAGGAGATGACAGGAGAGAGGATGCCCTAGGGTTTATTATGCAACAATAATGTCCCAAAACTCCAAGAGTTTGGAGTTTACGACCTAAACAAATGTGTTTACGGTCGTAAACCCTAAAAAGGGGGTATAAATATGACACTTAGTCATATTTTACCACTTTTCACATTTTCAAGATCCAAAACCAAATTCTCTCTCAAGTATCATCCAACATTTCTTCAAGATCTTCAACTTGTAAGTGTTTCTAGCCCTAATAAGTTGATATCTACCCTAATCTAGTGATCTAACATGATTCCATCCGTGAAATCATTCCAAAAGTGTAGATCTTCAAGTTTCACCAAGAACACACACTAGTGTTCTTGGACTTTTAGCACCTTTTAAAGCTTCTACCTAGATCATTGTGTGTGTGCAAGTCTTCACTTGACACTTAGGATCCTACATCATTCAGTTCATCCACAACCACCCACTACAGGTGAGTTCATACCCCTTAACCAATCTTTTAAATGATTTTAAATGCTTTCATGGGGGGAATACAAGTAGAAAACAGGAAGTTATAGAATCAATCACATGTGATTTATAACTGTGTTTTCAACCAACTGATTTCACATACTTAAAAATGTGATAAATAGAATAGTTTTCGGTTGTTTTATACTTTGTTATCAAATGATTTACTTTTGAATTATTTTATAAACTGACATCAAGTCATCATTATTTATTGTTCAAAACTCTTAAATGTTTTACAAAACCTCTTTCAACTTATTGTTAAAAACCATATCTATACACTTATGTTTCATATACATATGTATTGATATGAGAGCTTTCATTCTTTCTTCAGTTCCAACACTCTTGTGTAGCAAGGGTGTATAAACCTACTTGGACATTCCATTTACATTCCAGTAAACTATTATAGGTATAGTTTAGGGGATACAAACTACTATTCCTATTACAAGGAATTACACAAGAGTCAGTTCATTCATGAGTCTATACTAATACATTACATACAATATGAAGAGATACTATTACATGGATACTATTACATAGATACTATATGATGAGATACTATTATATATTATATGTGTAGATACTATTATATATGTACGGGACTAACCATTTTACACCCAGCTGTTAGCTACAGAGGGAAAATGCACATCGACGGATGTGTACGGTTAATACTATTCTGCAATTACTATGCCGTGTTTATCCTAGTACCAAAGGATAATACTTAAATGATTATATAATTTCCCTTTTACTTTTATTTTGTGACACATTCACATAAACGATGAGGTAGACTATATATTTATAATAATAGTCGCACATGGGAAAAACTTTCATTTATACAGAAATGCATCCTTCAAAGCACATCGGTCTTGATAGAAGACTACCTTTTATACTAGTAGGAAATATGGGATTTTCTAGGGTTTTCACACTTATACTAAATGTTTCATTAAACATTTACCAGCCTTTCATAACAGCTTTTCAGAGTAATGACACTAAAATACTTATGAATTCACCAGCTTTATGCTGATCTACACTTTCAAAATAACTTGTATTCTTAGGTCACCAGTAGACAGGTACGATGACCAAGTTTTGAGAAGACGGAGCACAGTCAAGACTCGTCTTTTATTTTTATTACATATTTTGGTGTCTTATTACTATGATAGAACACTCATGTATTAAAAACTTTACTTTTAATGCAATGGATGATGTTGTTACTTGTTTACTACTTTGCACTGTTATGATACTTCACATGACGTCCTCCACCCCTGAACGTTTCCGTCGTTCTTGGTTTTGGGGTGTGACAGATTGGTATCAGAGCTTTGTTTATAGTGAATTGAGTATATCAACCCATAAAAGATATACAGACTATAAACACAGCGGGATTAAAATACTCTGATAAAGAGTTTATACTTTTAAATAATAAAATATTTAACCAAGTATACATACCTGCATTCATACTAAAATCAGTGTCACTAGGACAGAACAAAAGTATTACGATTGTTGGGCAGCACAAGTAGACTTAGAGACATATGGTCAACCCTGGGAAGATGTAGCCTGATCAACTACATTATCCGAGGAGTGATTAGCATGTGCCTAAGTGTGGTTGTGAGGTTGCAACAAGTCTAAAAACTTACCAACACTACTACAACGAGAACAGTAGAACAGGACATAAACTTAAAATACTATAGGAGTATTTTGTGTTGCTATTAATTACCTATCTGAGAACTAAAGGTCTTTATTAAGTATGTCAATAGTTGCGGAGTGGATACGCTAAGGTTATATGTGTCTAGGATATCATAGACTTAGAATCTGTGATCTTTGCTTTACTTCCTGTTCCTTGTTTGGTTGTGGGCTTAGAGTTAGGGTCGCTTATTCGAAGGTCTATCCTGTCTTGGTTACATATGACTGGTATGCACTACGCGAATGTTGAAGTAACTGATAAAGATCATCTTATAATTATCTAATTAGTTCGTCTATTTAGTTATTTCGTTATCCATTTTCTCGCGTAGATTTCATGGCTGGATTCCATATCCCCGGAGACCCGTACAACCCCAACAACGGCAATGCAGGATGGCTGGGAGAAGAGCCAGAAGATGATCACCCAATCCCTTTGGATGATCACGAAGCTGAAGGCTTTTCTGATAGTTCTGACTCAGAACCAGAAGTCAACAATCTACCCCCAGCTACTCAAAACCCAAACCTGAACCCTCGTCCAGCATTTCAAGGACCCACACCTCTGTGGGCCACAAACTTGAATAGATGGAGTCAGGAACAGAGTCAACCCATCCCCTACAATGGGGACAGAAGCTTCTATAACCTCACTGAGGGAGGTTCAGCTGATAGGGTCCTACCCATCATGGTTCGTAGGATTTCCCGGAACACTGAACAGGGTCGATCCGCTATCGACCGAGTCATGGAGATTGATGCCAACTCTGGCGTTAACACAGTCCGCATTCGCCAACTAGAGTCTGCTCATGAAAGGACTCTGGTCCACAATGCAGCTCTGCAGAGAGAACTTGTTGGAACTCAAGCTGAAGTCAGGGAAATTCGAGCTTAGCAAGTAAGATCTGACAGGCGTGTGAGGGACATAGAACACCTTCTGTCGGAATCAAGAACTCACTCTAGTAGTTCTCGTCGCCGATAGAATCTCGTCGACTTCTCTTTTGGATATAACCTAGTTATGTAATACTCTGGTCTAATTTCCTATCTTTGTAAATCTTAGACCTGTTAGGTCTTGATTAGGTCGTAGTCCTGTCAAAATTTTCCATCTTGGTTGATGTAAGTCCTCCTACTAGGCCATTTTTCCCAAACTTGTTACATCTGTAATTCCAGTAATATTGACAGGTACCTGATCTCATGGAAATTATTATCCAAATGCTATCATCTGTTAGTTCTAGATCTACATTTAATCGTGCTGTTGGACTATGAAGAGTTAGTCCATGAGTCATTTTCATCAACTTTCCTATTGAATTCTTATCAATATCTTCATCTTTCTAAACTTATAGTTAAAAGATGCCTCCTCGCAGAAATCCGAGGCGTAACAATAATAACGAAACACCAATACCACCACCTCCTCAGTTCGACGCTGCTATGTTCCAAGCAGTTGTCACGGCGGCCGTAGCGGCTGCAATGTCACACAACAATACTCCTGTCCCTAGTGGATCAGGAACAGGTGCACCTCCTTCCAACCATGGCGAGAGTCATGGGCATCCCCGGGAATGCACCTACAAGGATTTTACGAATGCCAAACCCAGAAATTTCAATGGAACTGGAGGGGTTATGATCTTAAGGCAGTGGATAGAAAAGACAGAAGCAGTCTTTGAAATCTGCGCCTGCCCAGAGAACAATAAGGTCAAGTTTGCTACTTGTACCTTTTCTGACAGGGCTTTAACTTGGTGGAATGGCCACGTTAAGTCACTGACTCTAATAGTGGCAAATTCGATAAGTTGGGAAAACTTGAAAGCCATGCTGATGAGAGAGTACTGTCCACGAGGGGAAATTCAAAAACTCGAACAGGAACTCTGGGGTCTTGAAATGGTTTGTTCTGACATATCAACTTATACTAATAGATTTTGTGATCTGGCAATTCTTTGCCCTGATATGGTTGCTCTTGAGAGCAAGAAAATAGAGAGATATATTTGGGGACTGTCGCCCCAAATCCAGTCAAGTGTGTTAGCATCCAGGCCTGTTACTTTTGACAGCGCCAAAGAGCTGGCACAATCTCTTATAGATCACGGAAACCACCAGAAGCCAATGATTTCTACACCTGAGCAACAAAAGGGAAACAACAACAACAAGAAGAAAAAGGGGTGGAACAAGAGGAAAAGCGGGGCTTCGCAAGAATCCTCAAAGAGACAACAACTAGTTACAATCAATGCTGCCACAGTAACTCCTGTTGTCCCTGCTAATCCCTTACCAGCGAAGCCTTATGCCGGTAATCTTCCGAGGTGCAACAAATGCACCTTCCATCACAACGGACCTTGCCGGGAAATGCAGTGCACTAACTGCAACAGAAGGGGTCATACTGCCCGTTTCTGTAAGACTCCAGCAAGGCCGACCGCTCAAGTTCCTAATGCCGGTATGGGCCAAGCTTGCTACGGTTGTGGCGAAGTGGGCCACTACAAGAGGAACTGCCCTAAGGCAGGGATAGCTGGCGGAGTAGGAAGAGTTCTGGCCATAGGCCACGAGGAAGCCGTAGTTGATCCTACAATAGTTACTGGTACGTTTCTCCTCGATAACACATATGCTTGCATACTTTTCGACAGTGGAGCGGAGAAAAGCTTCGTAAACCAGAAATTTGCACACTTGCTTAAACAAAAACCACGTGCACTAGATAAATCATTCACTGTAGAAATGGAAAACGGGAAAACGGAAAGTACTAACTGCACATACGTAGGTTGTACTCTAACTTTAGATGGCCATACTTTCGAGATAGACCTCATGCCGGTCCCAATTAAAAGTTTTGACGTCATTATCGGCATGGATTGGTTGAGTCTTCATCGCGCCGACATCTTGTGCTTTGAAAAAGCAGTTCGTCTTAACCTTCCTAACAGCGAAACTCTAGTTATCTACGGCGACAAACCTAGTACGAACCTTCGCATCATTTCGTGCATACAAGCTCAGAAGTGCTTGCGAAAGGAATATCATGCATTCCTCGCACACATCGTCGATACAAGTCAAGAAGTGAAAGATATTCAGAACATCCCAGAAGTACGCGACTTTCTCGACATCTTTCTGGAAGAACTTCCAGGATTACCACCCCAACGCCAAGTCGAGTTCAGAATCGACTTAGTGCCAGGAGCTACTCCAGTAGCTAAATCTCCATATTGTCTGGCACCGACAGAGATGCAGGAACTTTCCAGTCAGCTTAACGAACTTCTCCAGAAGGGATTCATTAGGCCAAGCTTCTCACCATTGGTAGCACTGGTCTTGTTCATCAAGAAGAAAGACGGATCGTTTCGTATGTGCATCGACTACAGGGAACTCAACAAGCTTACCATTAAAAATCGTTATCCCTTACCCCGCATTGACGATTTATTTGATCAACTTCAAGGAGCCAACTACTTCTCGAAGATAGATCTACGATCCGGGTACCACCAACTACGAGTGTTAGAGGAGGATGTTCTCAAGACAGCCTTCCGAACTCATTATGGGCACTACGAATTCGTAGTGATGCCATTCGGATTAACTAACGCGCCCGCAGTATTCATGGATTTAATGAATAGGGTGTGTCGGCCTTACTTGGATCAGTTCTTCATCGTCTTCATCGATGACATACTCATCTACTCTCGTAGTAAGGAGGAACATAGTCAACATCTTCGTCAAGTCTTAGAAACATTACGATCGGAGAAGCTCTATGCGAAGTTCTCCAAGTGCGAATTTTGGATTCGAAGAGTCGAATTCTTGGGCCACGTAGTTAGTGAAGAAAGAATTCACGTGGACCCTTCCAAAATCAAGGCCATTGAGAACTGGTCAGCACCAAAGACACCTACAGAAATTCGTCAATTTCTAGGTCTCGCTGGCTACTATCGCAGGTTCATTCAGAACTTCTCCCGCATTGCGAAACCTCTTACAACACTGACCCAGAAGGGCGTGGCCTTTGACTGGGAAGAGAAGCAAGAGAGAGCGTTCCAAACGCTCAAGCGAGCCTTGTGCACCGCACCAATACTATCCCTCCCCGAAGGGCTAGAAGACTTCGTTGTCTATTGCGATGCTTCAAATCAAGGGCTCAGCTGTGTTCTGATGCAACGAGGTAAGGTCATCGCCTATGCCTCGAGACAGCTGAAGACACACGAGGTCAACTACACCACCCACGATCTTGAACTAGGAGCAGTTGTGTTTGCTCTGAAGATCTGGAGACACTACCTGTATGGCACAAAAAGTACTATCTTTACAGATCACAAAAGCCTACAACATATATTCGACCAGAAGGAGCTCAACATGAGACAACGACAGTGGGTCGAGCTACTCAGTGATTACGAATGTGAAATTCGTTATCATCCAGGTAAAGCCAACGTAGTAGCCGACGCCCTAAGTCGGAAAGAATACTCTGGTCGTAGAGTCAAATCTTTGACTCTAACTATCCATTCACACTTGTCCACGCAAATTAAGGAGGCTCAGCTCGACGCTTTGAAACCTGAAAATGTGGCGAGTGAATCCCTAAGAGGGAAGGATAAGAACTTGGAAGTCAAGGGTGGCGGAACCTTATACCTGATGGATCGGATCTGGACACCGAAACACGGTGGCTTCAGAGACTTGGTCATGACCGAGGCACACAATACTCGTTATTCCGTCCACCCAGGTTCAGTTAAGATGTATCTGTATCTTAAAAAGCTATATTGGTGGCCTAACATGAAAGCAGAGATTGCTACCTTCGTAAGTAAATGCCTTACTTGCGCCAAGGTCAAGGTCGAATACCATAAACCCTCCGTTCTTCTACAACAACCAGAGATACCGGAATGGAAGTGCGAGCGGATCACTATGGACTTCATAACCAAGTTGCCCAAGACAACGGGTGGACTTGATACCATATGGGTCATCGTCGACAGATTGACCAAGTCCGCACACTTCCTGCCTATCAAAGAAACAGACAAGATGGAGAAGCTTACAAGAATCTACATTCGGGAGATTGTACGACTGCACGGTGTTCCCATATCCATTATCTCGGACAGAGATAGTAGATTCAGTTCGAGGTTCTGGCAGTCGCTACAAAGTTCCCTAGGAACTAGGCTGGACATGAGTACAGCCTACCATCCACAGACCGACGGACAAAGTGAGAGAACTATCCAAACCTTGGAAGATATGTTGCGAGCCTGTGTGATCGACTTTGGGAAGGCATGGGATACTCATTTACCCCTTGTCGAATTTTCCTACAACAACAGTTATCACACGAGCATAAAGGCTGCTCCATTCGAAGCCGTCTATGGCCGAAAGTGCAGATCCCCTCTGTGCTGGGCTGAGGTGGGTGATACCCAGTTAGCTAAATGACGAGTTCCTGAAAGCACTCTCACGGGTCCGGAGATCATTCGGGAAACGACAGAGAAGATCGTTCAGATTCGTGAACGATTGAAAGCCTCTAGAGACCGACAAAAAAGCTACGCTGATAAGCGAAGGAAACCGTTGGAATTCCAGGTGGGCGACCGTGTTCTATTGAAGGTCTCACCCTGGAAGGGCTTGATACGCTTCGGAAAGCGTGGAAAGCTAAATCCAAGGTACATAGGGCCTTTCAAGATTCTCGCAAGAATCGGCCCTGTAGCTTACAAACTTAACTTGCCACGCGAACTCGGTAACGTACACTCTACTTTCCACGTCTCGAACTTGAAAATGTGTCTGTCTGATGAGACTCTTGAAATCCCACTCGACGAGATCGAGATCAACGAGAGCCTCAACTTCGTGGAAGAACCTATAGAGATCATGGACCGGGAGGTCAAGCAAACTAAACAAAGTCGTATCCCGATAGTGAAGGTTCGCTGGAACGCCAAGTGAGGACCTGAATTCACTTGGGAGCGAGAGGATCAGATGAAACTGAAATATCCTCATCTTTTTACTTAGTTATTTGTAACTACTTATTTGCTTAAATTCTAATTTCGGGACGAAATTCCTTCTAACGGGGGGATGATGTGACAACCCGAAATTTCTATTCTGTACAACCTCTCACTTCAATAAGAGTCAGAACAGTTTTTGCTAACTTTCAGGCTTTTTGGATTAAGTTCTAGTGTTTTAAAGTTAGTAATTCAGGAGATGACAGGAGAGAGGATGCCCTAGGGTTTATTGTGCAACAATAATGTCCCAAAACTCCAAGAGTTTGGAGTTTACGGCCTAAACAAATGTGTTTACGGCCGTAAACCCTAAAAAGGGGGTATAAATATGACACTTAGTCATATTTTACCACTTTTCACATTTTCAAGATCCAAAACCAAATTCTCTCTCAAGTATCATCCAACATTTCTTCAAGATCTTCAACTTGTAAATGTTTCTAGCCCTAATAAGTTGATATCTACCCTAATCTAGTGATCTAACATGATTCCATCCGTGAAATCATTCCAAAAGTGTAGATCTTCAAGTTTCACCAAGAACACCAAGAACACACACTAGTGTTCTTGGACTTTTAGCACCTTTTAAAGCTTCTACCTAGATCATTGTGTGTGTGCAAGTCTTCACTTGACACTTAGGATCCTACATCATTCAGTTCATCCACAACCACCCACTACAGGTGAGTTCATACCCCTTAACCAATCTTTTAAATGATTTTAAATGCTTTCATGGGGGGAATACAAGTAGAAAACAGGAAGTTATAGAATCAATCACATGTGATTTATAACTGTGTTTTCAACCAACTGATTTCACATACTTCAAAATGTGATAAATAGAATAGTTTTCGGTTGTTTTATACTTTGTTATCAAATGATTTACTTTTGAATTATTGTATAAACTGACATCAAGTCATCATTATTTATTGTTCAAAACTCTTAAATGTTTTACAAAACCTCTTTCAACTTATTGTTAAAAACCATATCTATACACTTATGTTTCATATACATATGTATTGATATGAGAGCTTTCATTCTTTCTTCAGTTCCAACACTCTTGTGTAGCAAGGGTGTATAAACCTACTTGGACATTCAATTTACATTCCAGTAAACTATTATAGGTATAGTTTAGGGGATACAAACTACTATTCCTATTACAAGGAATTACACAAGAGTCAGTTCATTCATGAGTCTATACTAATACATTACATACAATATGAAGAGATACTATTACATGGATACTTTTACATGGATACTATTACATAGATACTATATGATGAGATACTATTACATATTATATGTGTAGATACTATTATATATGTACGGCACTAACCATTCTACACCCAGCTGTTAGCTACAGAGGGAAAATGCACATCGACGGATGTCTACGGTTAATACTATTCGGCAATTACTATGTCGTGTTTATCCTAGTACCAAAGGATAATACTTAAATGATTATATAATTTCCCTTTTACTTTTATTTTGTGACACATTCACATAAACGATGAGGTAGACTATATATTTATAATAATAGTCGCACATGGGAAAAACTTTCATTTATACAGAAATGCATCCTTCAAAGCACATCGGTCTTGATAGAAGACTACCTTTTATACTAGTAGGAAATATGGGATTTTCTAGGGTTTTCACACTTATACTAAATGTTTCATTAAACATTTACCAGCCTTTCATAACAGCTTTTCAGAGTAATGACACTAAAATACTTATGAATTCACCAGCTTTATGCTGATCTACACTTTCAAAATAACTTGTATTCTTAGGTCACCAGTAGACAGGTACGATGACCAAGTTTTGAGAAGACGGAGCACAGTCAAGACTCGTCTTTTATTTTTATTACATATTTTGGTGTCTTATTACTATGATAGAACACTCATGTATTAAAAACTTTACTTTTAATGCAATGGATGATGTTGTTACTTGTTTACTACTTTGCACTGTTATGATACTTCACATGACGTCCTCCACCCCTGAACGTTTCCACCGTTCTTGGTTTTGGGGTGTGACATCAACTTTCCCCTTTTACCAAATCTTATAAGTCCCTTCCACAGCGAGACTTTAAGTAAAACCGAATCTCTAACTTCAAAGGATATCGGTTGTCTTTTCTTGTCAGCATAGCTCTTTTGTCGATCTTGAGCAGCTAACATCCTTTCTCTTATCACCTTCAACTTTTCAGCAGTCTGATGGACTATTTCAGGTCCCATAAACTGCTTTTCCCCAGCTTCCAGCCAACATGATGGTGTTCGACACTTTTCTCCATACAAGGCATGATAAGGTGCCATCTTAATGCTTGAGTGGAAACTATTATTATAGGAGAATTCTACTAGAGGTAAGTGTTCATCCCAGTTACCTTGGAATTCTAGGGTACATGCTCTCAGCATATCCTCCAATGTTTGAATTGTTCGTTCGCTTTGGCCATCGGTTTGAGGATGGTAAGCTGTACTCAAACACAACTTGGTACCCAATTCCTCTTGTAGACTCCTCCAAAACCTTGAGGTAAAACGGCTGTCACGATCGGATACAATCGTTAACGGAACACCGTGTAGCCTCACAATTTCCTTCACGTAAGAATTCGCAAGTTTATCCATAGTCCATTTCTCGTTAGCGGCTATGAAATGCGCACTCTTAGTGAAGCGATCAACGACCACCCAAATCATGTCGTGATCGTTCCTTGTTCTGGGCAGTTTAGTCACAAAATCCATGGTGATGTCCTCCCATTTACCCATGGGTACAGGTAAGGGTTCTAAACTCCTATACGGTTTCTGATGTTGTGCCTTAACCCTAGCACAAGTTACACACTCAGCCACATACTTAGCAACATCGAGCTTCATCGTCGGCCACCAGCAATAGGGTTTTAGATCCCTATACATATTCGTACTGCCGGGATGAATCGAGTACATGGTTTTGTGAGCTTCTTCCATCAGAAGACCTCTTACTCCTCCCGTTTTAGGTACCCAAATCCTATCTTTGAATACCTTCAATCCTTGACCGTTTATATCAAACACCAACGTTTTACCCAAACGTTCCTCCTTCCGGTCATTTTTCTCCAAAGCTTCCTCCTGAGCTTTCTTTATACTTTCCACAATTGTCGAGACGACTTCAATTTTCAGCGCTCTTGGCCTTCTCTTTTCAAGATTTACCTTCCGACTGAGAGCATCAGCAACAACATTTGCTTTACCAGGGTGGTAAAGTATCTCGCAGTCGTAGTCCTTGAGTAGTTCCAGCCAGCGCCGCTGCCTCATGTTTTCAATTCCTTCTGATTAAAGAGATATTGAAGACTCTTATGATCAGTGAAAAGTTTGCATTTAGTACCATAAAGATAATGCCTCCATATCTTTAAGGCGAATACTACCACTGCCAACTCCAGATCATGAGTCGGGTAGTTCTTTTCATGCTCTTTCAACTGCCTCGATGCATACGCGATCACTTTATCCCTTTGGGTCAGAACACATCCTAACCCAACTCCAGAGGCATCACTATAGACTGCAAAGTCATCAACTCCTTCCGGTAACGAAAGAATCGGTGCTTCACACAATCTCTTCTTTAACTTTTCAAAGGCTTCCTTATGCTTCTCATTCCAAGCATAAGTAGCTCCTTTGTGGGTCAAAGCTGTTAATGGAGTAGCGATTGAAGAAAAGCCTTGGATAAATCGACGATAATATCCGGCTAATTCTAAAAAGCTTCGAATCTCCGTGGGACTTTTTGGTTGTTCCCACTTCATCACAGCTTCAATCTTTGCTGGGTCAACCATTATTCCATCTTGTTTAACCACATGACCCAAAAATTGGACTTCTTGAATCCAAAATTCACATTTGGAGAACTTTGCATACAACTTCTCCTTTTTCAGAACTTCTAGCACTTCACGCAGATGCTTTTCATGCTCCTGCTTGCTTTTCGAATAGATCGAGATATCGTCTATGAATACTATCACGGATTTATCAAGGTATGGTTTACAAACCCTGTTCATCAAATCCATGAAAGCTGCTGGGGCATTGGTTAATCCGAACGACATAACCAAAAATTCATAGTGTCCATATCTTGTTCTACACGCAGTCTTCTCGATATCCTGCTCCCTCACCTTTAGTTGATGGTATCCGGACCTAAGATCGATCTTCGAGAAATAGCTCGAACCTTGGAATTGGTCGAACAGGTCATCGATCCTCGGCAACGGGTACTTGTTCTTTATCGTCGCTTTATTCAGCTCTCTGTAATCGATACACATTCTCATGCTCCCGTCTTTCTTCTTTACAAATAACACAGGGGCTCCCCAGGGTGATTAACTAGGTCGAATGAAACCTTTGTCCAATAACTCATGAAGTTGTGTCATAAGTTCTTTCATTTCGGTTGGTGCTAATCGATAAGGTGCTTTTGCTATTGGCGTCGTTCCTGGTAACAATTCGATACGAAACTCCACTTTTCGATCAGGGGGCAATCCGGGAAGATCTTCGGGAAAGACTTCCGGATAATCACACACCACCGGAATATCCTGCACCTCCTTCTTTTCCTTCTGAGCATCAATCACGAACGCTAGATATGATGTACACCCTTGGCCAAACACTTTCTGGCTTTCATTAAGGAAATGATTCCAGAATTTACTCTGCGTTTGTCTCCATACACCATAAACGACTCTTTCCCTGGCGGGTTTTTTTAACTATCTTCTTCCTACACATTATTTCAGCATCATTTGCGCTAAGCCAATCCATTCCTAAAACTATATCGAAACCATTTAACTCGATAGGCAATAATTCCTCGTGGAACTTATTCCCATCCAATTCAATGACGATGTTTTTCATACGATGGCTAACAGGTACAAACTTGCCACTAGCAATTTCGACTAATAAGGCATTAACTAGTCTATCAATAGGCAAAGCTAGTTTTTTACCAAATTCATGCGATATAAAGGAGTAATTGGCTCCAGAATCAAACAAAATTTAGGCAGGCAATTCGTTTACGAGAAAGGTACCTGAAGCGACATCGGCTTCTTCTTTCGCAGCTTCGAGTGTCATCTGAAAGGCTCTCGCCTTTGGCTTTGGTCGAAGATTGGGTTTCGCTGCGTCCTTCTTCTTCGGGCAATCCCTCAAAATATGCCCTTCTTCATGGCACCCATGACAGACGTTATTAGTGAAGGTGCAATTATTGGCATAATGCCCTGGCTTTCCACACTTGTAACAAGTGACTTCCACGCTGCACTTCCCAGCATGTTTCTTCTTGAACTTGTCACACCACTTGGCTTCGGCTCCTCCTCCAAATTTTCTTGAACCAGACTTCGCGAATTTGTTCTTTTTATTGGAACCTGAAGTTCCTTCAAACTTTCTCTTTTTGCCAACTTCAACCTTGCTGGCGGATCTCCCTTTGATCATATCTTTAACAGACTTGGCAGCCCAGATAGCTGCCTCCAAAGTAAGTGCCTGATGTACTGGCACCGCATACTCCCATGGAAGTCCCTTTGCGTACCTATCAATTTTCGCCAGCTCATCTGGGACAATACGCAAAGCAAACTCCATTTTGTCTGTGAAGTTATTCATATACTCGTCAACGGTCATACTCCCCTTCTGCAACGTTAGAAATTGGTTTTCTAACTCAAGTATGTTTTGGGCCGAGCAGAACTTGCGCTTAAAGTGCACCAAGAACTCTGCCCAATTCATTTGCAATGGCTCATTAGGGCTTAGGGTCTTCCCCAATGTGTTCCACCAACGAGCAGCACTACCCCTGAACTGACGCACTGCAAAGGTGGTTTGTAACTTGCCTTGGCAATCACAAGTCATGAAAGCCAACTCCATTTCCGAGATCCAGTCCATAACTCCGACAGGATCTTCTTTTCCAATGAAGGTCGATGGCTTGCAAGTCATAAAGTCCTTATACTTGCACCCATTTCTCTCCACTCTGCCCTCGTGGTTATTCCTCCCAACCACATGCGGTTCACTATGACCAACCGATCTGTTGTTGTTCCCTTCTTCAGATCGATCGTCATTTAGTTCACGTTGTTCAATAGGAACTGAAGGTTCATCCCTGTTGTTCAGCAACATTTGCCTCAACTCCTCCTTTTGTTCAGCAATCATGGTCTGAATCATAGTTCATACTCCAGCCATGGTGATGGGTTCGGGTGCAGCTCCTACTATCGGCACCTGTTCCACCACTTGAGGTTGAGGTTGTTGGTTTCTGTTTGCATTTCCCGCTCCACTTCTAGTTTTTGCCATTACAATCTATATACCGAATAAGGCGAATTTAGGTCTTTATCCTTGTTAGACATGTCAATTCCCTTGTCACTCCGAAACGTTTACATGTTAGTTCTAATCTCGTAATCATACGCTTAGAATCCTACACACATATGGTTTCCAGATCCGGTCGGCAACAGACCATACATCCGAACAAATAATGGCATATATGGCAACATATAGCATTTAGCACATAAAGGCATTTTAGGCACCTTTCCTAAAATAAACTAGTGCTCGTGTCTAAATTATGGAAGACACTCATCTCACAATCATCACTTAGCATCCTAATTTTAAGTCTAGAAATTCTACAATTTCTTAGTTCACTTAAACTAATGCTCTGATACCAACTGTGACATCCCCTAATTTCTCGGCTAGAAAAGACCAATTTAATTTATGCTTTTTAAAATAAAATCAGAGAAATCTTTTCAAAATATATTGCGGAATAGGTCCCCAATATAAAACATGATAATGTTTATCAAAACCCTTCTTTAAGAAGGTATATATTTTCCATATATATCAAAACCTCGGGATGTCATGTTGCGATACAGATCAAAAGCATAAACAAGACATTATCAGCCTTTCAACAATTATTTACAACTACTGGCCTATAATCAGAAATCTCTCATCGTCCTCCGACTATGCTCGGGGTCCACTACCTGTAATCATAAAAAAACTGAGTGGGTCAGGCTTGGGAGCCTGGTGAGCATATAGGGTTTTCAACCCACAATAATAATAACTTATTAAGTTCACCAATCAACAATAACCCTGATTACCCATTCCCGTTTTCCTCACTTTACGTCCCTAAACACCTAACACAAGGGACTTAGCCTAAGAAATATCATCGGGTTGGACACTACTGCTAAGGGGACTCCTCAGCCATACATGTCCTAAAGGCAACCATGAGGGGGATTGGAGTACACCAATGAACATTTAGTTCATCAACACCTACAAGTTGCGAACTTGCTAGTGTACCACTGGACTGTCTAGAAAGGTCTGTGATCGTCATCTATACTCCGCTAGACGACTACAACAACACCAACAACAACACCGACATCGACACCGAGGCCTCTCATCATTTTAACACCCACCGACTATTTTGTCTACCCATGTTCTACCCAACATGTTTGTAGATAAAATACATATACAGTTTAAAACTTGTATAAAACATCAATTCAACAGTCACCTCAAATAAACAATTAACATATTTACACATAACACGTATTTTAAGGTAAATACTTCATATCTATGTGTAAATTGAAAGTAACTACACACTCACTAGATTCGATGAAAATCGGCCAGCAATTCGTTTCCTAAAACGTTCGTTTCTAATAAAACTGGGAGTTTTATTGAGAAACCGGGCTCTGCAAAAGTCGGGCTTCGAAATCGAAAAGATAAATTTTTCGGGCTTCACGGGCACTTCGTGGCGTATTCCGGGACTTATAATCGATACCGGGGCTTTGGGGGAAGTTAGAATGAAAGAAATATGAGTTTAGGGGCTAAAATAGACAATTTTCCAAAGTATACCCGGGAGGTCTCGCACCCTCCTATTTATAGGAGCGAGCCTCCTGATCCAACCGCTGAGAAGAAGCCACGCGTCGCAGATCCGAAGCTTGCAGGGGATGGATCGCACGAGGGTTGCACGTGCGAAGGCTTGCTGTCCTCTTCTTACTGGACCGAGGTCTAGGTCCGAAGTAGGGATGGTTCGTGGCAGCCTTGCGAGGGTTCGGACACGCACCAAAGGGCATGCGTCGGATTCTTAGTGGACCGCGGGTACTGTTCATGCGAGGATGAGTCATGGATCGGACACGGGGATCGGGCCGCAGCTCGGACGAATCAGAAGGCGACGCGTCAGCAGCTGGGTCTTCGGCTCGGACACGTGGCGCGATGACTCACCGAAATCAGCCTTATCCTTGCGAGATTTCTCGGAAATTGTGCCCCGACCTTCTAAAATCCGTAACTTTTGCATACGGGATCCGTTTTTGACGTTCTTTATATGCACGCGTAGGTAAAATTACGCTCTACAACTTCCGTGTAGACTTCGTCGGCTAATTTTGACTTTAATTTTTATATTATTATTTTTAACAGACCGGGACTGGTAAATCCGTTAAAAATTCATAACTTCTTCATCCGACGTCCGTTTTCGTCAGACATTTTACCGTTGTGCTTGGAATAATTCATCATGTGCTTAATGGGCTTTAATGTGCCCATGGCATACTTAACAAGCCTGGAAATAACTTACACGTCTAATGGGCCATAGTTGTCTTTTCTTCATGTTTGTTGGGCCTTATCCTTTCATATTTATGTATCATCTGGTGTTCGAAATTCTAAATACATATAACGTATACATATTCATGTGGCAATAATTGGAATCTAGTGAGACTTGTCGGTTGACTCCATTGAGTTTATGGTCGTAGCATGTAGTTATAATCAGAGTATCCTGGAGGGAGAGCGAGAGTTTGTGTATAGATCTATACGGGGGTGACTCCCCCACACCTGAGTTGTTCGCTACAGTTAGACTAGGCCAGTCTAGGGTGACAAAACCTTGATCAAAAATCCGGCGTTTGGAAAAATGCCAAGACAGGCAAATCAGTCACTATCATGCATGGTTATAACGACTCATATAGAGATCCATTACCATCACGACATTACGGAAATTAAAACGCGTAAGTCCTATTGATACAAAACAAATCATACGATAGTGCAAGGACCGCAACATTTTTATAAATCAAAAAATATCGGATTTTTGGGGGAAATACTATTCTTCATTACCTTCTACTTACAGCAGATATAATACAAATAAATTTAGGATCACTTATTTATACATGTTATTACTAATAAATTCACACGTGCATCTACACTCGATTTACACATCATTTTTCAGACTTTTACAGAAAATATCGGACTTTCTGGGTTTTTTTACAAACAATACAATGACTTTCATTCAAACATGCTTATGAACTTAACAACATTATATATGTTGACTGTTTTCAAAATAACTTGTATTCTCAGGTAACCGTTAAGCAGAAGAACCTTCAAGTGTGTGAATTTATTTTGTGTAATGTCAATCATCGTACAATTTATATTTTGGGAACATGTAACCTAAGACAATGTACTTAATGTGAACAATACCAGTTGTAATATGTAAGTTTTGGTGATGATTGTGTTATGTTTTGTGACAACCGTCAAATTCTGGTCAAGTCAAAGTCAAACAAAGTCAACAAGTCAAACCGGTCAACTCAGTTAACCCTTGTATATTAGGGTTTACGTTATGAAATTTCTGTACAACTCGCTATTCTAATAAGAAATCATCAATTGAAAAGTTCGTATATCTAGATTTCTTTAACCTAAAACTGTGGTAAGTAATGAACCAAAGCGATAAAACACTATTCCATACTCATCGGGAGTGTGTAAGATCCTTAAACATGGCTTAACGGGGTTTACGGACCTTGCGTTACGAAGTCGGACACTCAAAAAGGTCACAAAAGAAGCCTCTCCCAATCTCTCTCTCACTCTATCTCTCTCTACCTCAAATCTCTCCCAAATCTCTCCAAGCATGTGAAATCTCTCCCAAATCTCTCCAAGCATGTCAAATCTCTCCAAGCATGTGAAATCTCTCCCAAATCTCTCTCTGTATGAGAAATCTCTCCAAGGATGTGAAATCTCTCCCAAATCTCTCTCTGTATGAGAAATCTCTCTAAGTATGCCAAATCTCTCCCAAATCTCTCTCAAAATCTCTCTCAACTTCTTATAATCACTCAGGGCATCCCGGCCCTTAATTTAGTCGAAAACCGCTCAAAAACGGAAGTCTACGCGAAAAACAGCCTTAAGGAGCCGAAACCCCTCTTAGGAGCCGAACCTCCTGAGAACCGAAACCCTCTCAGCCGAAATGGACCGAGGGCTCTGTCTATTTCGCTCCCCTGATCATGTTGGACCGAGCCTTCTCATAGAACCGAAAGGCAACAGCCGAGACCGAACCTCGCAGATAGCCACCGAGACCGAGCCTCGCCTCCTGTTCCTTCTCCTCGCACTCTCGGTTCCCTCTTTGCACCTTCGGTTCCTCTTCCCTTTCTCTCGGTTCCTCTCCAGTGACCGAACCCTCCTCTCGGCTCCCACCTACTTTCGGTTCTAAGCATCAGGAACCGAACCTCCAGCCCAGACTTCGGATTTTCGCCTGTTTTTCCCGGTTTTTGACCATTTTCACGTATTAAGCCCGTTTTTCGTGATTTTAACGCGGGATTTTCTCCAAAAATCATATTTTAACATATAAGACCCTAAATATTCATAATTTAAACATATTTTTATGGAAATCTTTATTTAAGAATAAAATCTAGTGGGTGAATATTTGAGGTGGAGTGTTGACTTTACCTTAGTGTGTAACATAAGCAACCTCCCATACCCACTCCTTGACCATCCACAGTCACTATTCCACCATACCTAGTTAATCATTGTCCTCTTTCTACCATAATTCCATGGTCAAGGTCTAGAAAACTCTTATCTCTCCTCACTCTTCTCTCATTCTCCACCAAAGAACAAACACCTTTCTCTCTCACTTCTCTCTCTCAAATTCGAGATTCAAGGGCTGATCATCAAGTTTTCTTCCACTTTTGGTAAGTGATATTATCCTCCTTATGATTATTTCACTTCCTTCTACCCAAAATCATAGAATACTTACACAAATTCCATCACATTTGTGTTAGATCTTCGAACCTTCAAGGCACCTTCTAAGTGTTCTTGAGTTGAACACTTCTTTTCTTCAACATCCATCCACTAAGAACACACAAGGTGAGTTCATACCCCTATCTTTTCATGTTTTCTTAAGTTTTAAGGGGGGGAATACAAGTTAAAAACACCAAGAACACAACTAAACTTACCCAACAGCTTTCATCAGAAAAGTTTAACTCCATTCCCGGACTGTTTTGGTCGACTTAAACATTTTAGTTTTCAAAACTATATTAAGTACAAATAGTTCAGGTTCATACCTTTAAAATGACTATTTGCACATCACCATACGATTTTTCTAAAATTTAAGGTGATTTTTACAAAACTGCCTATCATTTCAAAAACAAACCCGGACCAGTCTGTGAATATGGGCTTTTTCACACAAGTGGGAAGACACTAAAAATCATAATAAAAATTTATGAACAAACTAGACACATTTTCCAAACTCTTAGAATTTACAGATTCTGATTTGGACTCTTGGTGATTTTTCTATAAATCTTCTAAGAACAGGAATTAGAAATGTTAACACTAGAAAAGTGTTGTCTATTCATTCACACCTTGTAACTTGTTGAGCAAGGTGTGTATCATTAGGTGCATATATGTGTTAAATTATATGTCATTTTCGTCTTGGTAAATAGACACACAACAGAAAACAAATGGATTTTTACCTCCATAAAGATGGTAATTTGTTTAAAATAAACAAAGTTATATCCATTGCACTCAAACATTTTGATAAACTATTGTAAGTATAGTTTATGTTCACTGCTACCACTATCATTTGATAAACTATCATAGGTATAGTTTATGATGCACTACACAAAAAGTTCATTACTAAAGGTTTCATTTACACAAAAAGGGTTTTCATTCACCACACGTAAATCCGTTAATGACTAAATTGTGAGACATTCGCTTCATGTTATTTTCCAAGTAACACACTATAAGTCCTGTATTGTAACCAGAGTCTCTTTGAGGGAGAGCGTGATAGTTGTGTATAGATCTATATTGGGATTGACACCCCACACCTTGCTGCTAGCTACAGTAGGACCTCGAGGTCTACGGGTGACAAATGTCATATCAGTTCCGACGCCTGAAGAACGTCGTTTCAGGCCATCTAAGTCATACTATGGTTATAATAACTCACATAAAGTATTAACAACTCATAGGAATTACGCGAATTTCATTAATTCAAACGAGTTTATGTCAATTTAAACTTGCATTGTTTTACTATAAGCATGGAAATTACTTTTACACTTTGGTCTTTGGACTTAAGGCTGCAATTCATACTCTAAGGAAAATATTGGATTTTCTGGAATAAACATTACTTTTACAAAGGAAAAGGTTTTCATCACTACATTCAAAAGCTTATGAACTCACCAACTTAATTGTTGACACTCTTTCAAACTACTTATATTCTCAGGGAATAAATAAACAGGTAAACAAGCGCTTTTGAGGATGGGACGTTAAGGAGTCAAACATTTCATTTTTGTCAACATAATGTAATTGATTTGGAAACATGTAAACATATACTATGATGCAACTTTTTCAATTATATTTATGTTGGTTATGTTTACTTCGATCACTATTAATAATTGTTGTTATGATACTATACATGAAGTCCTCCACCCCCGGACGTTTCCGCCATCCTTGGTTTGGGGGTGTGACAGATTGGTATCAGAGCAATGTTTATAGTGAACTAAGTATATCGAACCACATAAGATATACAAACTATAAACACATTTGGGACTGAAAGTCTCTGATTGAACATTTTCAAATGACTATACTTTTAGAAAGTAAACGGTTTCTTGTTAAAAGTATAAGTACATGCATACATGCTCGCATAGTGTCATTGCTAGGAAAAACATAAGGTAAAAGAGGAGGAGTTGTACGTTACGAGTATGCCTTGGGATATGTGGTCAAGTCTGGGATGGATATAGCCTGATCAACTATATATGTCCGAGAAGTGACTTGCATATATTGGGGGATAGTCGTAGTGGACAACAAATCCGACAACCTAACATCACCCTATAATGAATACACTAAGAACCAAACATAACATTTAAAAATACTATAGGAGTATTTTGTAAATTTATAACTCGACATTTTAGATTCATTTCATATCTCTTACACCCCTATTCTCGTACAGACAACATGGCGGGATTCCATCTACCTGGAGACCCTTACTTCCCTAATGAGGGAAACGCTGGATGGCTCGAGGCAGAACCCGAGGAGATGATCGAGGAAGATCCTGAAGAAGACCCCGAAGAGGTTGAGGAAGAAGAGGAACCCGATGAGGAAGAAGAAATAGGGGACGAAGAAGAAGAAGAAGAAGAACCAGAGGAGGAAGTCATCAACCCTCCTTACATCGCCAGGGTGCCTGCGAACCGCTTTGGCTACAACGGGCCCGAACCCCGTTGGGCAACAGTGATCGAGCGATGGAGCCGTCAGCAATGACAACGATCACCATTTCGTATTAAAAGACAACACCAACCATAGTATTAAAAATCATTACAAATTTACAATGAGTTTGAACAACTTTTTAAAAGAGATTACAATGTATTTAAAAGTCAACACATGCAAATGCTCCTACAAGTGTTGTGTCTCTACGTGCCTCTTACTAGATGATTCCTGAAAAAGCATGTAAAACGAGCGTCAACTATAAAAATAGTTGGTGAGTACTCACATATTTAAATATATATATATATATATATATATATATATATATATATATATATATATATATATATATATATATATTGGTTTCATAAATCGAAATCAAAAATTTGATAAATGTTTCCACGAATAAAAATATATTGCCAAAATAAGTAAATAAGTTTGCATAAACAAAGTTCGTTGTCATCATGAGAGATAAAGTATGTTACCCAAATGAGATGCAATGATCATATTCTCATGGGAAATAAAGTTCGTTACTAAAACGAGTAAACAAGTTTCGTTGCTACAATGAGCAAACAAGTTTCGTTGTTACAAGGAGCAAACAATTTCATTGCTAAAGCAAGTATATAAGTTTCCAGTAATAAAAGTCTGTTGCTATAATGAGAAACAAAGTTTGTTGCTAAAATGAGTATATAAGTTTCGTTGCTAAAATGAGTATACCAGTTTCGTTGCTAAAATGAGTATACCAGTTTCGTTATGCGCACGATATAAGATTCGTATGTGCATCAAGTTTCCATTCATGAGTTCACAACCCAAGCCTAATGACCGTTCTTGCCCCATTCCATCATGTCCATGGTTCCCATGATGTCAGTTCATGGAAATATGCACTCGCGGTTCCGGACGAGTGGAGGTTGTAGACCCCAAATAGCGCTATCCATAGGACCATCGGCTCGAATATGAGTTAATAGGCTGTATCGGTTCTCCGAGGACTTAACATACAAGTTCATAACACCAAATTCATAGTACAAGTTCATAATAAAAGGTTCATACAACAAAGTTCACATCATGAAGTTCATAACACAAGCTCATAAAATAGTGTTCATAAAAATTGTAGCATGTTTTCCACCCCAAAACATTAAAGCGTAAAATAGGGGCTGTGAATACTTACAATATGCAAAATATAGCAACCAAGTTTATACGAGTCAAATAAATACAATGAACATAAATAGTTTAGGACATACTTTTCCACCCCAAAACATTTAAAAAAACCGAAAATAGGGGAGTCGTGAATACTCACAATATGCAAAATATACCAACCAAGTTTATACGAGTCAAATAAATACAATGAACATAAATAGTTTAGGACATGCTTTTTCACCCCAAAACATTTAAAAAAAACCGAAAATAGGGGAGTCGTGAATACTCACAATGCATTGAGATGATGCAATTGGTGCCTTCAACTACGTTCCACTCGTACCACTACCGATTCCTACAATAATGGTATACGCTAGTGAGTCTCTAATCGAAATCTAACACTAGTATACTTACTACTACAATAGAATTATGCCAATAAAGTGTCCAAATTTAATATTGATAAGTTACAAACATTTTTCTGTGAAGTTTAGATTTCTACAAATCAATTTGTTGTATAACAAATTCAACTGGAATTTCTCATTATTGTAATGTTAAAATTTAACATTTTAAGAGGTGTTCCAATGATTAAATATTTAAAACCCAAGTCAATTTAGTTCCAAAAATTCCCAAACTTTGCATTTCAGTTTTAATTGAAGTCAAAGACCTTAAGATAAATTTACTTGAATTTTTGATATGTCTAACTATTTTTCACCATTTTAATTCCTTGAATAATCATAAAATCATGGAAAAATAGTAAATAGTTAATACAAATTACCAAACTTCAGATTTTGGTTCTAACTGCATCAAAAGACTTCCACATAAATTTTCATGCATTATAGATATATATAACCATTTTTCTTATATTTAATTCTCTAAATAGATAACAATTCATGAAAAATAGCAATCAGTTAAGAAAATTCCCCAAACTGTTGATTATACTGTCATTACACATACTTAAGCTGGGAAAAATATAAAAATGGATTTCTAAACTGTTTAACCCAGTTTAATGATTTTTGTGCATATATTCTAATAAAAATGGGGATAAATAGAAACCAGTTTCCAAATTTACCCAAACTTTTCTTAATACTATGATTAAACATTCTTAAGCTTGGAAAAATATAAAAATGGATTTCTAAACTGTTTAACCCAATTTTATGATTTTTGTGGATTTAAGTGTATTAAATCTTGGGAAAATAGAAGAAAAATAGCATACATAAGAGAAAAATCATCAAAATTTTTATGTAGCATAATAATATAGTATACGGTGTTCTGGTAAATTTTCATGAATTTTGGATGAGTAAAACTATTTTTCCTATTTTTAGTCCATTATAAACACAAAAATCATGGAAAAATAGATATACATTTTGAAAAATTCCCAAAATATTTTTCTGAGTCTTAAACATAAGGTAGAAGCTGTGAAAATTAAGAGATAATATTCTCACATTCCCTACAGTGGTTTTATGATTTATTGGAACTAAATAAAAAGAAACTTCAAAACCATACTAAACAGTAACAAAAATTGATGAAACTTCATGAGCGATGTTTATTAACTTAAAGGGTCATCCACGAATATTTCCAGAACTTATTTACTAGTGTAAGTATTTTATATGCTTTAACACTCTATTTTCTTATTATTTTCATGTAAAAATAAAGAAAATATATATTGAGCTGAAAATTTCCAAAATGTATCTTCATACAATTTAAAGATATCATGATAAACTCATAATCTTTGAGTAAAACTTTTGAAATATTTTACAGATATCATGATAAACTCATATTCTAGTCATGTTTCTAGAGATCAAAAGATTAAAACTTATCAAAATGTATACATGCATTTATGAACAAAATTTTGTTTCTCAAAAACTCTTAACTTGAGTTTGATGTTTTAATCCTTAAAATCGATTTTTGCACTAAGATCATGAACATGCAACGTTGTTTATCATACATGCATGGTGTTAAAACACATCCATGATGTTCTAAAAACCATTTTAACAAAAAGAAAACAAGTTTGAAGAAGTAGAAGAAGGAGAAAGTGTAAGAAAATAGCAAAACTTGAAGGAAAAGTGAAGTAGAATGAAAGAAAATTCGGGATTACCT
The DNA here is from genome assembly GCF_052849685.1 of Lactuca virosa. Taxonomy (NCBI): domain Eukaryota; kingdom Viridiplantae; phylum Streptophyta; class Magnoliopsida; order Asterales; family Asteraceae; genus Lactuca; species Lactuca virosa. The sequence continues at coordinate 313,319,166 of NC_136428.1, read as the reverse complement.
TCAAGATTACTTCAAATGATGAATATTTAGAGTTTAAGGTGTGTTATTGGAGCCACTTTTCTGGAAAATTTTCGTGGTTAGGGTGAGGGGAAGAGAGAAGATGGAGTAATGATGAAGAGTGTGAGAGAGAATGAGGAGGTGAAGTGTGGAGAAGTGAGAAATGATTCAAATTTTGGGGAAGATAGATAATGGGAGAGAGAGGACGAATTTTAGGGGGGGAGAGGCTCCCTCTCTCTTGTTTCTTTTATAAAAATTCAAATCTTTTATAAAAATATCCAACTTTTTATAAAATGTGCACCTTAACCCAGTTTTTATGCATAAAACTCTTTATTTTTGACTTATAAATCAAGGGTAAATGTTAATAACTTAATTTTTATTTTTCCTTGATTGTATTTTACAATAATTATTATGATAAGATAATATTATAAGGTTCATAATTATTTTTATAGAATTTTTAAGGTTAAAGTTTATAAATATGAGTTTTTAGGGCTTTTGGGGTTTTTCGGATTTTGCTAAACTTTAGATATCAAGGTAGATTGAATTTTGGAGGCATCAAATTATTTTTGAGTCTTATAACTCTTTTATAGTTATAAATAATGTTTGTAATTCCTTTTTGTCGGTTTATTGGCATTTATATGTAGTGGTTCTGAGATTCAAGTGAACTTGAAGAACCAAGTATACTAGTCATAGTTTCAACTTTGACTTAAGCTCCACGAGACTCCGACCTAATTTATACTACTAGGTCAAGTGCATAATGTGTGTATATGATTTATGAAAAGGTGTTCGAGTCAAAGAGTGACCCGAATATGGATAGTCTCTATAGTTAAGTAGTTGTAGAATTCACATAACAATGTGAAATCTAAGTACACTATCCATTGATTCTATTTGTTTCCTAGTTTTTAGTAGGTTATAACTTAGCATCTAGTTACAAAGTCTAGTATGTGTCGTGCCTATATGTGCAACTAAGTTTATTCAAATCTAGAACCGACTCGAATTTTGACGGTTGTCACATATTCCAGGCCCAATAAGCATGTAAATGGGCCAAAAAGGCCCAATAAACATGTAAATATATATTTCAGGCCCGATAAGCATGTAAATAGACCACTAAGGCCCACTAAACATGTAAGGTATATTCCAGGCCCAATAAAAATGAAAATGACGTATTTAGTCAGTTTGTTATTACGTTGTTTGTTTTAGCTCAACTGTTTACCAAAATGACATAAAAGGCCCACTTTTTGTAACGATGACATTTTTGGCCTATTAAGCTGAAAATTTTACAACTAAGGCACATTTTTGGTAAAAATGACACTTTACGTCTATTAAGACCAAAAGTTTATATATAAGGGCTTATTTTAAATAAAATAACATTTTTAGCCCACTTTTGTTGAAAAATAACATTTTCGGCCCAATCTTTGATGAAAATTTACAATTGCGGCCCAAATGTATAGAATTTTACCTTTTCGGCCCAAGTTTAAAAAGATTGACATTTTCAGCCCCTTTTTAACCGAAATTTACATTTTTGGCTCAAATTTGTTTAAAATGACAATATAATCCACAAAAGTAAAAAATTTACAATTTAAGCCCATGAACCATGTAGGCCCAACTTTAAGCCCATTTGGTGAAAATTTACATTTTTGGCCCTTTTAAAACCGAAAATATCTTTAAGACCCATTTTTATATAAAAATGACTCTTTGGTCCTTGAAAACCCGTGAATGCCCTAAAGGCTTCACCTTTGTTGTTTATTTGTCAAAAATGGCCCCTTAAACGGTTTTGTTTAGTTTTCTAGTGTTCCACAACATGTTTACTCCTTTCACTTCATAGTAAGTTGTATAATGTGTGTTAGTTTACAAACATCACCAAGTTTTCGTAGAGTTTTTGAGATTTGTGAAGTTTTAGCACATAATCACAACATATAACATGGAAAACACACATAACCATGCATCAACACATAGATCTAACACAAAGCAACTTGTATCCTCCCCCAAAAACAATATAAAACCAAAAACAAGGGGGTATGACCTCACCTTGGGGTGTTGGATTCGGTTTTGGTGAAGAGTTTGAAGGAGTTTTCGGCCTAGCTTGCTTCTTGAGAAGAGTTTTCGAGTCCAAGATGGTTCTGGGAGCATGAATCACGAAATGAGAGTGGTTTAAGGAGAGATTTTTAGTGTAAACTTGGATTAAAAGTTATAGTACATTACAACAACTTACCAAGTTGATGAGAAGCTTGAAGTGAATCTCTTGAAGCACACCCCAATTCAAGATTTTTAGGAGGAAAAGTGAGAGACTTTCTTTGGAGAGTTGAGAGAATAATGTGTTTGAAATGAAGAAGGATGGTGGTGGTGGAGACTCTTATGGCCGAGAGTAGAGAGAGGGATGGGAGAAGAGACAAGATGTTGCATGGAGATATGGGAATGCCATGGATATCCAACATGTAATATTGAGGTGTCTCCATGTTATTATCCCATCTTTTTTTTGTATAGGGCCAAGAATGAGGGGGAAAGAGAGAAAAGAGTGTTTTAGGCTTGAGTTTAAATGCAACCTAAAACACATTGGCCCAATAGAAGTTTTTCGGCCCATGAAGGCCCATTAGGAGCTCTCGGTCCAAAAGAGGTTCAAGAAAATAGTTACGGCCCAATAAGGCCCATGAAAATGAAATGAGACATTTTAGACCCAATAAGGCCCATAAAAGTCTTATGGCCCAACATATTGTGGTTTAATGAATGCGGGTCCAATTAGGGCCCAAATGAGGTTCCTTAGTCCAAAATAACCCAATTGAGATTTTATTGGCCCATTAGGCCCAATATGAGGATCCTGGTCCAATAAGAGTTTGAACTAGGGAATTAGGGTTACAACCCAAAGTTGAGTGTATGAAATGTGTTGAATTAGGTTTAGGACTTCACGAGTGAGTTTTGATTCGAATAGTTGTTTTTGAATGAGTGTTATGTATAACCTTAAACTTGAAGCTACAAGATACATCAATAGTTGATTACAATAAGACAGAATTTCCTAGCCCACAATTGCTAGTTCTGACAGTAAGCGATCACGTGACCCCTTTGCATCAATACTGCCCCAACCCTAACATCGATGCATCACAATATACCACAAAATCATCAACACCCTCTGGCAGGGTCAGAATCGGCACCTCATACAACCGCTACCTCAAAGTCTCAAAAGTTTCCTGCTGCTCAAGCCCCCAACGAAATTTAACCGTCTTTTTTGTCAGTCGGGTCAAAGGAACAACTATCTTGGAGAAATCCTGGATGATTCTCCGATAATAACCCGCCAAACCTAGAAAACTCTGAATCTCATATAGAGACCTCGGAATCTCCCACTGCATCACGACCTCAACCTTGGCCGGATCAACTAGAATACCATTCTGGTTGACAAGGTGCCCCAGAAACTGCACCTCGTGCAACCAAAACTCACACTTGGAGAACTTAGCGAAAAGTCTCTCCCTCCTCAATGTCTCTTTCACTTCCCTCAAGTGCTCCTCGTGCTGCTTCTGAGTCTTGGAATAAACCAAGATATCATCAATGAATACTAGCACAGACCGATCAAGCATCGGTCTACACACGCGGTTCATAAGGTCCATGAACGTTGTTTGGAGAATTGGTGAGCCCAAAGGCATCACCACGAACTCATAATGACCATAACAAGTCCGTAAAGTGGTCTTCTGCACATCCTCATCCTTGACCCGCATCTGATGATAACCTGATCGCAAATCAATCTTAGAAAACCAAGATGCACCCTGAAGCTGGTCAAAAATATCATCAATCTTCGGGAGGGGATAACGGTTCTTCACCGTTACCTTATTCAGCTCCTGGTAGTCGATACACATATAGTGAGACCCATCCTTCTTCTTTACAAACATAATTGGTGCTCCCCAAGTCGAACTTCTCGGTCGAATAAATCCCTTGTCTAACAGCTCCTGCAGCTATGTAGACAACTCCTACATCTCAGGGGGAGCCAATCGATACGGTGCTTTGGCTATCGGAGCCGCACCTGGAACCAGGTCAATCCTGAACTCAACCTGCCTCTCCGGAGGCACCCCAGGTAAATCCTCTGGGAATACATCCGGATAATCCCACACAATAGGCACATCATCCACAGTATCCTTACCCTTATCTCGGGTATCCATGACATAGGCGACATAACCGGATCAACCCTGTTGAAGGTAGCGTCTGGCCCTCGTTGCTGAACACAAAATCGGCCCACGTTGAGATCTCTCCCCATGAACTACTATCTCTTCCCCACTAGGGGTCCGAACCCGAGCCAAATGTTGCTCACAGTTGATCATTACCCCATTAGGGCTCATCCAATCCATGCCCACGATAAACTTGTTCCCACGCAGAGGAATAGGATCCAAATCGACCAGATACTGCTCGTTGAATAACTGGAGAGTACAACCCCGATGAACCCTCGCAACCCGAACAGACCTATCATCAGCAATATCGACATCTAGAGGAAAATCCAGCTCCCCCGGAGCTCCAGAAAATCTCTTGCTCAACGTAAGCGATACAAACGATCGGGTAGCCCCCGAATCAAACAATACCAATGCAGAAATATCGTTCACAAGAAACGATCCTAAAATAAAACACATAAACATAAACAAACAATTCAATATAAATAAAGAGATAAAGAGAAGATACATACCCGTCACTACATAGGAGCTGCACGCGCCTCCTCGACCGTCAACTGAAAAGCCCTGCTCTTCACCACAAGTGCGTCTGCCCGGCCCTGGCGGCCCTCAGTAATCCGAAGAGTTGCAAGAGCGGGTGTTGACACCGGTCCTACTGCAGCCAAACTCGGATAATGGGCCTTCTTCATCTCCTCGTCCGCAACTTACCACAGAACCAGAAGTGCCCTCTCTCGAAACATAACGATGATCTCAGCCACCGTCTCCAAAGTTTGGCGGAGATCTTGAAACTCTCGCGTCAACTGTTGCACCTTGATCACCGGTGCAAAGTCAACTCGAAACCTGGCCGAGAAATCATCCCATGACATCACATCAACAACATCATCACCCACTGCGCGTCCTACCTCCTCCCACCAGTCTCGTGCCCTGTCCTTTAAAAGGCAGGAAGCTAGTCTGACCCTGTCCCCCTCGAGGCAACGACTTGTGCGGAAGGCGTTAACAATATCCACTAACCACCTCCTACTCGTTATCGGGTCCTTTGCCCCATGATAATCTGGAGCTCCACATGCTCGGAACTCCCTGAAGGTCAAAGAACGCTCCCCAACCAAGGTCACCATCTATGCGCGAAAGGTGCTCAACGGCTCATCCAGAATCTCCAGAATACCCTCCATGGCCGAGCCAAAGATCACAAGAGTTTGCTCAAGGATACTGCGTGTAATCTCAGATGAGATGAACTCCCTCGTCTGGTCATCTAGCTGCCCGGCTCTAGATCCTAAGTCGAGCCCTCTCCAGCACCAGAACTGCCAACAGGTCTGCCTCACAATGTCACCATATTGAAAATAGACCAAACAAACCATCAGAATGCGCATCAATATATATATATATATATATATATATATATATATATATATATATATATCGGGGAATCACAACTCCACAAACTCCCTGGTTTCATCGCAACCCTCTTTGAATCGAGTACGAATCCTCTGCTTCTAGTAGTACGGGCCGATAATACCTTCCACATCTATCCGTACTTTACTTAAGGATTGCCTTGAATCCACCAAGTTACTTTATATGCATACAATTTCCCCTCATATATAAGGCTCCCAACACTAGATCTCATCCTAGGATTTCCTAGGGCAAACTCCACACCACTCTCTTCCAGCAGCTGCAGAAAAAACTCCCGCTAACTTCCTCTAACTAGCTCACAAATACAATTACATATTACCAAAACCAAATAATTCTTCCAATGAGAGGTCTCACACTACAACGGTTGGACTCAGATAAGAGCTGCACAATAGAGTTAAAACATGTTAATGTATCCCACCAGGAATACGTTACACATAACGGAGCCGTCAGTCTGATAGATGGTTTGGGCAAAGGACGGCGTATGCCTAACGCAACGTCCTCTCCCTCGCCCTCGCGATCCCGTATTCGTTCCTTGGCGCCCAAGCGCCAAGGCCAGCGTCAAGACAAAATAGTACCCATCGCCTCCCAGAGCGACAAGTGTAGCGCTCAGGACGTCGCTCCTGGCAAGCCTGCACCAATAGCAAACAACCACTCGCGGAGCACGATCTACCAATCGAAGGCCATCTATCCCTGCCAAACCTAAAAAGGTAGAAGGTACTGTCGGGGATCTGTCCCCCTGACCACATGTATAAAAAGGTCCCTTCTCCTTAATGAAAAGGGATCAAGAGAAAAAATCCTTAAACACCCACCTAACACTTTTCCACCTTCTCTTGAAGATCGAACCGACTTGATCGTCAGAGCTTCGTTCCGGGATCACCTACTGGACGACGACTGGCGATCTTGTTTTCTTTGTTGTGATTCTCAGGCCTTCCATCCCTTATATAGACAGAGTTAAGCTGGAGACATATCACAACAAAACCTAACCTTCTAAAATAGCTCTCATAATATGTAACTTAGCATATTCACTTACTAGTTAGCTAAAGCTAGCTAGAATTCCTATAAAGCACAAAGCAAGCAGCATTCGGGCATTAGGTAACCAGAATCAAGAATCACCTAATCATGGCACCCTATCACTCACTGAACAGTAATAACATGCAAGTCAATAAGTTCATACAATAGGCATACAAAGGCATCTCTCCTAGCATTCTATCATGCAAAACTGAGCAGACCCTTAGCCCTAACTAGCATGCGAGTCACAGATTCATATATCAAATCATATCAGATAACATGTATGTGTATTTTGTGAAAACTTACTTGAGCTCGGATGATTGCACGCACCCCACCCTTTCTTATTTTAGAAAAAATCTTTTCTTAAAACTGTATTTTCTTTTAGAAAAACTTTACCAAATCCTCAGTTTGACTTCAGACACACCCGAGAGTATGTCTGAATCCCTCAAACTAAGGCTATGATACCAACTTGAAACACCCCAAAAATAAGACCCGAAAATTCAAATTTTAATTTAGTAAAACTAGTATTTCCAAAACATCATCGATACAAGCCAAAAAAATAATGTTTCAAACATCATAACAATCAGAGTAAAACACAGAAAGCGGAACGAGGTGGTGTGTGCTCTGCAATCATCCCGAGCCCTTCCCCTTGGAACTGGAAGTACCTGAAACATAAACTGAAAACCGAAAGCACAAAGCTCAGTGAGTTCCCCAAGATACCGCATACCAAACATATAGCACATAACGGGCCCCTCCCAAAGAGTATAACGGGCCCCGCCCAATGAGTATAACGGGCCCCGCCCTAACTCTCATAACAGGCCCCGCCCAATGAGTGTAACGGCCCCCGACCTAACTCGCATAACGGGCCCCGCCCACATACAATTATACTATATAACAAGTAATAGCATACAGTAATCATCGGGCCCCGCCCAGTAAGCATACAAGCACATACACATACTAGTGTCACACAGACAATGAGTAGTCTGGCATAACAGATCATGGGTCATCATTGGTGCCTGCGACCAGCTAAACATGGTGAGGAAACTCACCTCGGAATGTTGAATCACATTGATAATCCCTGGTTGTTGGTCCGACAAATCCCCGAGCTATCAATATCAAATAAAACCCTGTGGCATCCAGAAAATTAGGTTAAAGACTGTGAACTGTCAAGTTCATAGTAAGCCTCTTGGTAATTTGACTCATTGAGTTTCAGTACATCTTATGTGAGATAAATGAGTTTATTTCAACTATTATAAGATACCAGATGGTATCATACTTCCGAGTATGTAATCTGGCAAACAAACCAAACGACTCAAACTGCAATCTTTGTTAACGCATCTGAAAAACTGAAATTTTGTATTAAGCAGTTGTGAACAATACAAACACTCTAGTCTCATAGTACATATTTCTCTGATTTAGAAAATATAAAGTACGTCCAAAATGGAGTCCGTATACAAAAGATACGACCGTTTTAAGAATCCAAAACCAGTATAATATTGTTTTTCTCAAAATCGCTAAAACTGTTTCTATCTGTTGAGGAACTTGCACACCTCAAATGGAAATTTCGAAAGCATTTTTGGACTCAGGTCATAGCCTAATATTTAATTTCATATTTGAAATATTTTTAGTAAAAATATTTATAAAAGTTGAAAAATCAGACGTTTTCAGATTTATTAATCGCGAAAACTTAAACTAGTGATTTCGACATAATTTCTATTATTGATAATGTATTCCGGAAAAATATAGGAATCAAACCGGTTGTGGTGAATTTTAACGATGGAAATAACCCAACACTCAATAATTTCGTGAACGACTATATATATATATATATATATATATATATATATATATATATATATATATATATATATATATATATATATATATATATATATATATACAAACACACACACACATGTGTCATGATCAATTATATGTGGTTGGTTAAATGGTCATAAATATGTATTATATATGTGTGTATTTTAAATTTAACAAACCAAGATTTAACAAATTAATAAATTTTACATTTGGTTAAATGGTCATAAATATGTATTATATATGTGTGTATTTTAAATTTAACAAACCAAAGTTTAACAAATTAATAAAATTTACATTCCTAACGTAGTAGTTTATATATATATATATATATATATATATATATATATATATATATATATATATATATATATATATATATATATATATAGACAAAATTGCAAAAATGGTCTCTGTGGTTTGCCAATTTCTTTGGGTAAGGTCCAAAAAAACGTTTATTAGCAAAATAGGTCCTTATTTGGTGGTTTAGTCGTGGTTTTGGTCCCTATTTCGTTAACTTTAACATTTGGATGTTAACTTTTTTAAATTGACAATTTTACCCTCAGGGACTATTTTTGCAGTTATCTCTTTTTACCAAATTACAAGGACCATTTTTGCAATTCTTCTTTTTAAATATATTAAATTATTATATATTAATTCTTCTTTTTTTTTAATTTTATTGAACTATTATACATTAATTCTTTTTTTAATTTTTTATTAGATTAATTTTTTTATCTGATTACTATATATCAGTTAATTTTATTATTAATATATAATATTTATATATTAATAAATATTATATTAGTATATTATTAACTTCTTTTAACTATTTTTAAAAAAAATTATTGGATTATTTTATTTTAAAAACAATTATTATGTTTTTTTATTGGATTATTACATTTAATTTATTATATGCTATATATAATAAATAATATTTTAGTGGATCATTAGTTTTTATAAATGTATAATATTAATTCTTTTTAATTTATTGATTCTACCATAAAGTCTTCGGAATACGCAAAAGCACCGCATCCCATTGTCGAAAATTGTCGGGACCACCGCTAATCACCTTCATCGGAGGTCCGACGGAAACACTACCAACCTGTTTCACCCAACGCCGCTATCCAGTAGCCACATGCGACAACCTGTTCACAATCCGTCTGAATCCTTTATATTTGCCACTAATCCGATCGTTTTCCACTAGAACCATTACTTTTTGAACCACCAAGAAGTCCAACCCAAACACCCCTGTCAGTTCTTCCATTTGTTGCCTTTTACCAGCTTACGCTACAACTACCTGGTCAGTTCCTCCATTCGTTGCTTTCCACAACCCATACATAACCTTATAACATCGAAGCTTTAAGCCTGCACTACCTGAAAAGATCTAGCGGTGGATCTGGTGGTTTGAAAACCTTATATCTAACATTGTCGCCATTGATGGCAGTGTGGGTAGTCAATTGGTGTAGTTTTGGTTGAGAATGACAGATTATAGGCAACGATCAACGATTTTCGACAAGATGATGTGGCGACACAAGGTGGTAGAAAGCAACGAATGGAGGAACTGACCATTGGTGTTTGGATCGGACCTCTTAGTGGTTAACACAATATTGGTTGTAACAGAAAACATTCGACTTAACACATTATTGGTTGCCACTAAGTCGGTCGTTTTTCTGTTACAATTAAGGATGAGCTTTAGAACCGGACCGGTTCGGAACCGGAACCGATTTCCCTATATTATAAGAACCGGGAACCGGACCGCCGGTTCTAGCACCGGTTCCGGTTCCGGTCCCGGTTTTTCGGTTATTTTTCAAACTAGAACCGGTTAAAATGTTGTAGATGATATGTTATCTTTCGGAACCTGTAAATGATTCAATATTTAACCAAATTATGACTTTTTACATTCTAAATTGAAGTACAAACACTAAATTACATGATGAAAAAAGAATCAAGTAATTTTGACTTCATATGAGTGAGTTATGCGCATTTTAAAACAGGTTGGTAGTGTTTCCTTTGGACCTCCGATGAAGGTGATTAGCGGTGGTCCTGACGATTTTCGACAATGGGATGCGGTGCTTTTGCGTATTCCAAAGACTTGTGGTAGAACCTATAAATTAAAAAGAATTAATAATATACATTTAAAAAAAAATTAATGATCCACTAAAATATTATTTATTATATATAGAATATAATAAATTAAATGTAATAATCCAATAAAAAAATCTAATAACTTTTTTTAAAAAATAATCCAATAAATTTTTTTTTAAAAATAGTTAAAACAAATTAATAATATAATAATATAATATTTATTAATATATAAATATTATATATTAAAAATAGAGTTAACTGATATATAATAATCAGATAAAAAATTAATCCAATAAAAATAAAATTAAAAAAAAGAATTAATGTATAATAGTTCAATAAAATTAAAAAGAAAGAAGATTTAATATATAATAATTCAATAAATTTAAAAAGAAGAATTGCAGAAATGGTCATTGTAATTTGGTAAAAAGAGATAACTGCAAAAATGGTCTCTTAGGTAAAATTGTCATTTTAAAAAAGTTAACAACCAAATGTTAAAGTTAACGAAATAGGGACCAAACGCACAGCTAAACCATCAAATAAGGACCTTTTTTGCTAATAAACTTTTTTTTGGACCTTACCCAAATAAATTGGTAAACCACATGGACCATTTTTGCAATTTTGTCATATATATATATATATATATATATATATATATATATATATATATATATATATATATATATATATATATATATATATATATATAACAAATTCATGATAAATGAATGTAGATTATAATTATTAAGAAATGATTTGTAAAAATTTTAAATATACATTCATGTGTATGCAAGTGGAAAAACACCAATAATACATACCAAATCAAACAAATACATATCCAATTAAAACATACCTCAATACACACATTGCATACCCATTAAAACAAATACATTCAAAATACTAAAATGAAACTCAGGGCCTGTTTGATTTGGTGCTGACCGGGTCCGGTCAGCACTCTTGGCTGATTCGGTCCGGTCAGTCTGTTTGATAAAAGGCTAATAACGCCTGACCCAGTCATTTGGTCTGATTCGGTCAAGGGAAATGGCCTGACTCGGTCCTAGGTCAAAAAGAAGCTGACTGGAAAATTTCCCAATTTTTCCCAGATGCTTCGAACGCTCCATCAAAAAACTCACGTTCCTCCTTCTCCCGCTTCTGTCTTCGCTGAAGTTTTATCCTCCCCTCCGTCATCGCCCTCCTCCTCCACCTGCTCCAACACAACCATTCTCCACCAATGCCTACTTAACACCGGTAAGCTCTGCGTTTTTTAGTCTCCCTCTTTAATCGATTGATCTCAGGAAATCGATTCATGAATTGTTTTTGAAATCAATTAATGAAATCGTTTTTGAAACCGATTCATGAAATCGTTTTTGAAACCAATTGCTATCCAACCATCTCCTTCAATCGAAATCATAGGTTTTCCATCTCAATTCATGAAATTGTTTTTTCTGCCATGAATGCACTCCTCCATCCATGTTTCGGCTCGTTTTTTTTCCTGCAATTAACTCAATTTTCATTTGTATGTTTTTTATGGCTGAGTTTAGTTATGAATTGAATCAAGTTTGTTGAATCATAAACTGATCATTCTCTGCTATAAATTTGAAATTTATTTTGGTTTCTAAAATTGATTTTGGTCCCATTGCTTTAGGTTGTCATGCAGAACCTTGTGTTGATGTTTTATCACATTAAGTACCCTTGAGTTTAGTTGTTTGTACAGGCCACTGTTCTGGGAACAACTTGAGCATTCTGGTTTATATGTCAAGAACAAAGCATAAATCTGGAATAGATGCATTATCACATACTTATTGATGTTTATGTTTGTTATTACTTTGCATATGATTGTTGGCATATCCTTAAACTAATTTGTCATGTGGGATTTTAAGCAAAAAAACTTGAATCTTCTTTAATCTACATGCATAAAACTGAAACCATCAACAAAATTGTCCAGGTGCTCTAGATAATATGAATGATGCAGAGCAGTTTGAGGCTTAGCTGGTGATTTGTTTAAGGACGAAAGTAGAATTATGTTGTCAATTGGGTTGTTATTCATAGTTTTGGAACAAAGAAAAACACTTGATTGGTTTGTGTTTTTGTAGAGAATTACTTATATAGTAATTGTGAGAATTGATCTTGTATTAAATGACATTGTTATAACTAAATAGAATCATGTTGTCTTGCAAAATAACAAAAGGGTAAAATGATCATTTTAATCATTCAGTCAGATGCATAATCAAACAATATGGTTTCAGTCAGATGTAGATTCAGTCAGAATTTCTAACCCGGTCAGCTTCTAACTCAGTCAGCTCCAACTCGGTCAGCATCTATCAAACGACCCCTAATACTCTTTATTCTTAAATTGCCAGCCAAACAAGGATGACACTACTCAATTATTGTACAACTTGCTTCTAACTTTGAGCTTATACTAAACCACACACAAAGAAATACTAAAATCACACACAAAGGAAACGCTCAATTACACACAAAGGAAACGTGCTTCCTTCTGAAACTGTCAATGAATCATCAAAGACGTAACATCCAGTTCTTCACTCTTCTCCTTCGTTCAAGTCAAGAACACCTCCATTGGAGGTGTTGTTCTTGACAAATCAGTCAAACCAACGGGACATCAAACCACCATTACTCCTCCTCCTTACTCCTCCCTGTTCGCAGTGGGCATCCACCATCTCCCACCTTCATTAATTCACCCGCCCCTCCATCGCCGGAGCCAGCGATCCACCAGCACTGCCGAACCCTTGACCTCCTTCAATCATTGTTCTTTTGATCTGATGATGCCAAAGACGAAGAAAAAAAAAACCCACGAAGAATCGTCAAAAAAAAAAAAAAAAGAGAGGACGTCTGCCCCTTTCCTTCTCGTCCTCCTTTCTTCCAGGCAGAACTTAACAAGCAAAACACTAACCTGAAGATCGCCGACCTGCCTCGATTTCTTCCTTCACGTGTGTTTCCGGATCAGAAAAGACGAAACGACGAGGAAGCCGTCCGATGGCGCCTCCGTCTTTCCTTCTTCGAGCGACCCAAGCCAACACCTCCGAGGTCGATGTTTCTGTTGCTATGCTTCTCTCGGATCGCCGCCGACGACGAGTAGGAAACCAGAGAGGAGTCGCCGGAGGATCGGTGTCCTTTTTCCTTCCATCCCCTTCGCGATTGCACCCCCGAAACCAAAAGCAGCGTCGCTGCCTTCTTGTTCGTCCCTTTCCGCTTCGTTCGTTTCCCCTTCACGATCGATCAACAAATGACGAAGCAAACAAGCCCTTGACCGTTTCTATCGGTTCCTATTTTGACCAGTCAATGGTCAAAGGACTCAAACCTTGATTTAAAATGAACAAAATCACCCCTCCCTTGATTTATTTAATCAAAATCAGTCCCAATACCCAAAAAGTGGTTTCATTTATCCACAAACAACCCCTCATTTGGTGAATTTTTACCAAAACAGTCATATTCGTTAAATTAAATTACCAAACAGCCCTTATATTTTAGCAAAATTATAAAACAACCCCTATAGTGAAAATTGCTACAAGACGGTCCCGAAAGTGTTTCAAAGTTCAAGAATTGTGAAACATACATCTTTAAATGCATGAAGTTTATACATGTACATATTTTCATTACTTTGAAACATACATCTTTATAAAAGCAAGACATTATACTTTTACATACATGTCAAACATACTCGGCTTTTATAAACTTTATACAACGATATTCATTATGCCTAGTGACTTAATCACAATTAAGTTAGGGCTGATAGTTATTCACAAACTTTTTAGTTAAGGTCTTTTTAGTGAGACGCTACGTTATTCATTAGTTGAGTCTAAACAATTAGCATACCCACACTACTATAACCGTTAATCTTCGGAGCGAGATACATATGTATAGATCTATACGGGGTTGACATCTCCACCTGCAGTTACTAGCTACAACCCTCGACCGATCAATCAAAGCGGGTGATAGGTGTCTACAATTTTTACTACAATGTCCAATGAAGCGTTGCAGGGGGTACACTCAAGTCATATAGCTCGGTTATAGGACTCACTATAAACATTAACTAGAATATCTCTTTCCCTCTCTCTCTCTCTTTCTCTCACTACAACCATGGGCTTGGTTGTTTTCAAAACTATTTTAAGTATGAAATTACTTATGTAACAGTACAATTTGGTTTTCAAGGATATTCAAAGATTCTTTACAAACACGGTTTTTAAGTATGAATTTACTTATAGAAAGATACATTTTGGCTTTTAAAGACCATGGCAAACACTGTTTCAACTATTGTTATTCATACAAAGATAATACTTTTTAGACTTTTTAAACGTATTACTGCTATTAGCAGAAAACCTGTAACACTCACCAACCTTGTGTTGACCCTCAAAACTACATGTATTCTCAGGAAATCTTTAAACAGACATTCAAGACGGATTGGATTACATGTGATCTAATTTACTTGTTGTATTATATGTCTGTAACGCCCGTAGATCCGGACTAGTCAATTTAGAGATAATAGGGGTCAAAAACGACTTTTTTAAATAATCTTAACCAAGTTGTAGAATACGTCTCAAGGGTTCTGTACATATAAAGAACGTTGAAATCCGAGTTATAACGAAGAAGTTATGGTCCGTCGAAGTTTTACGGCAAAACCGACACGACACCGGCAGGCGTAAATAGTGAATTTATGATGGATGACTTTTTAGCCTTAGAAATCTAAACAAAAGTTGTAGTATACGTTAAACCGAGAACATACAAAAAAAGAACGCCCAAATCTGACTTCGTATGAGGAAGTTATGAATTTTCTAAGATTTGGCTTAGCAGTGCACAGCCCGAAACTCGAATTTTAGATCGAGCGATTTTTGGCCTACGCGACCTAAATGAGAATTGAAGATCTCATTAATAGGAACTCAATGGTAAAAAGACAGACGAAAACAGAGTCTGTATGTAGAAGTTATGAATTTTACGCGAACTTTTAACAATATAATCTCCTTGTACTGTTAAATTTAAGATCGGTCGAGAATTAGCCGACAGAGTCAAAATGAAAGTTGTAGATCTTATTTTTACCTACGCGTGGATATAAAGAACGTCAAAAACGGAGGTCGTATGTGAAAGTTACGAATTTTAGAAGTCGGAAGTGTGCTGTGTGAAAATGGGTGATGTGGCACAATCTTGGCCATTGCTTTCTCCCCAAGTCTTGCCACTAGATGGTGACATGTGGCACCAAGTTCAGCCATTTTTCACCGTATAAATAGAACCTCTCCCACCCTCATTTTCCTCACACCTTTCCCATTCTTTCTTCTCTTTACTCTCTCTCTAGAACCTCTCTCTAGCCTCGGAACCCCCCGAAAAGCCTAGGAAACCTCCCTAGCACGAGGCGGAAGCCCCGGAGTGCTCGACGGCTCCGAGAAGAAGAGATTTTCGGCTCGGGAACGCTGCTCCAAGCAAAGCCCGGTTTTCTATAAAACTCGTTGTAAGTGAGCTACGCCTACGCTATTTTTAATATATCGTTTATTTAATTATAGTAACGCTATTAGGAACTTATAATAAGTACTTGGGCTATTATTATGGGTTATATAAGTATTGTTTAAAGCTTATATAATAGTAATAATAGCTAGACTATTAATTAGTCTCGGCGAATAATAGACTAAACTCTAGTGGTAATAATACTAGGTTTCGTCGAAAGAAATTATTTTTAAGAAGCGAAGCGCTGTCTGAGTTCGGATTCACCACCTTTTCAAGTGAGTGCATAGTTACTTTCATCTTACACATAGATATGAAGTATTTTATATAAATTACGTGGTATGTGTGCATATTATTTGAATATTTGCTTTCTATGCTGGATGAACGATTTTATACATGTTTTAAATAATTTAAAATGTATATGTAGTTATATCTACGAATATGTTGGGTAAAACATGGGTAGATGAATGATGAGAGATGAAAGATGATATGAGTGAACATTGGCAGCTATAGACTTAGTGCCTAACAAATAACATCGGCAGCTATGGACTTAGTGCCTATAGAATAAACATTGGTAACTATGGACTTAGTGCCTGTTAAATAAACGTTGGTAGCTATGGATTTAGTACCTATTAGCTGAACACCGGTAGCTATGGATTTAGTACCCGATGAATGAACTTTAGCAACTATGAAATTAGTGCTTTACGACAAGCATTGGCAGCTATGGACTTAGTGCCTATCATATAAACCCTGGAAGCAATGGGCTTCGAAATGAACGAATGCAGGATAGATGATTCTTATGGTAGATCCTTAAGAGTAAGGAAGATAATGAGGATGGGTAATTGGGTTGATTGTTTGATGTTTAAACATAATAATTAAATTATTGTGGGTTGAAAACCCTATGTACTCACCAGGTTTCCCAACCTGACCCACTCAAGCTTATTTGTATCATAGGTGTCGATATGAAGCTACTTTACACTGAGGGATTTAAAAGAGATGTAGATCACTAGTGTAAATGAATGTAAGTTCTGTTTACGCTTATGTTTCTGTATTGACGATGACATCCCAAATGTTTTAAAATGGATAAAAATACATTTATTCGGAAATGCTTTAATAACGTATTTATCATGTTTTTCTGGGAACAAATTCTGCAACATTTTTATTAAAAGAGGTACTCTGATTTTTATAAAGCATAAACAAAATCGGTCTTTTCTGGCCGTGAAAAATGGGGATGTCACATGTCTATCTGTTAAGGCAATTCATTTATTATTCTTATTTGTAAAAAACATTGTATTCAAATATCAAGATGGAACACGAATGCTATATTGTTTATTGTTGTACATATGCTATATATTCAGTTTACATGTGATCCATGAACTTAGTCGCACAACCCGGTGTGTTCCGCCGCCTCGGTTGAGGGTGTGACAAACCCAATTAACGATCGGAGTCAAATCTATATCCTTCATTTAATACATAGGATAAAAAGACCATTTTACCCCTTACCTAGTTTGGTCCAAGACTAAGGCCCAAACTTTCCATCTAAAAGGCCCAAAAACCAATTATTCATCCAAGGCCCACAAATGGCCCAATTTTCCAAATTGGGACCACATCCTTACATGGACCTTATCCTAAGGCCCACTAATTTTTCCTAATCCAAACTCCTACATTTAGGTGGCCCAATAAAGCCCTAAGCTACTAAGCCCAAAGAAAAGCCCAAAATCGAAGCCCAACATGCGAAGTCCACCTGACTGAGTATGCGGGGCGTACCCAGCACGTACGCACAACATACTCGCTTGAGGGATTGTACGCTAAGCGTACCTGCTTGTACGCCCAACGTACTCACCCATTCAACCAAAATTCAATTTCAGTCCTTAACCCATTAAGACATAGCCCCAAAACACATATTTGACTTCCTTAAGCTATAAAATCACGTAAAGTTGCTAACTTTACGTTCATGCATGTCTAAATGAAGCTCTTAAGCTTAGTGGGGACTTAAAAAGTAACTTAATGCATGCATGTGACCAAAAATCCCATAAAGGTTGCACATTTATGCTTAAGGAGTCCAATACGAACTCAGATCTAAAGAACAAGCCCCTAAAATGACTTAACTCTTCCAGCAACCCAAAAAGGGACCAAAAGCATAATAACAAACTATGAAGAGATCTAAACATTTTATAAGCCAATATGCAAACTTGATACCTCAAAAAGCTTGCACACAAGATGATGATTCTGGATCCAAAACCTTCTCACCAAGCAAAGCAACTTCAAGCTTCTCTACTTCCTTCACAAAGGCGAAAATGGGCACCAAAGACTTCTTAATAGCTCAAGAACACCATAAAGATGCTTAAGGGTCGATTTTAGGGTTTTTGTGGCAATGGAGGCTGGTAAGGAGGCCAGTCATGAGGACTTAAGGCCTTTATATAGGGTACAACACCTTAAATTAGGGTTTCAACATAACCCACGTACGCCCCGCGTACATATATGTACGGCCAGCGTACATTTCCGGAGTCCCGTCCCGACCTCGCATCAGTACGCTAAGCGTACCAAGTGGTACACCCCGCGTACTCGCTTCACAGCTTGTACGCTAAGCGTACGAGGTGGTACGCCCCGCGTACTGCTTAAGGACCAAAATACAAATATTTTAATAACAATGGCAAATAAGAAACATACCAGGAGGATTCATGTGTTACACGAAGAGTCGTCGTCTCTTAAATTTCCCAACTTCCTTTTCCTTCCTCTTAGATCTTTTAAGTGCCAAGGCATTTCTTAACAGTTCAAGAAGCAATTTACAATTTTTTTTTCTTAAGCAGGAAAAGACCCCCGAAGAGTTGTCGTCTCTTAAATTTCTCAACTTCCTTTTCCTTCCTCTTAAATCTTTTAAATCCCAAGGCATTTCTTAACAGTTCAAGAAGCAATTTACAATTTCTTTTTATTCTTAAGCAGGAAAAGACCATCGAAGAATCGTCTTCTCTTAAATTTCCCAGGTTCCTTTTCCTTCCTCTTAAATCTTTTAAGTCCCAAGGCATTTCTTAACCGTTCAAGAAGCAATTTAATCGCCTTCACAAGGAGAACGGATTATGAATATCAATCTAAAGGTAATGTATTGCTTTTCTTTCTCATTTGCTTTGTTTATCGATTTCTATAGATTTAGGTTTCGATTTTTGATTTTTAGGGTTGAATGGGACTCAATTTTTTGATTTTTAAAGTGGATTATGGATATCAACCTAAAGTTAATATATTACTTTTATTTTCCATTTGGGTTGTTTATCGATTTCTATAGTCGATTTATTCCTTTGCATAAGCTTCTTTACCTAGAGAAAATGTGTGATTTTGGTTGTATGTTAAGTGTTTGATGAAATATCATATTGAAATCTACTTTTTGAATAAAATATAGGTAACACAGATTTACAATTTCATTTTGGTTGCATAGTATATTGATTCCAAATTTCTAAGCAATGATCTAAATCCCTAAGAAATTACTCTAAGATGTTAATGGTGTTTTTCTTTAATATTTTACCAATTGTGAATGTAGAATGAATCGTGCTATCAAACAAGGGACAAGAAAAAAAAATTATATTCATGGACTTCAATGGCATTTCAACTTTCTCCAAGTACAAGCATCTATACCAGAAATATAATAAAAAAAGGATGTTGAAATATCAGTACAGATGGTGTGTGGAACAAGATAACAACGTGTATATGAAGAGTGAAGGGGGTGTCTTGGTTGTAGGTGAGAGAGTATTGACGACTCATTTTAGGGAGAGAAGATATTTTTAGATGATGAACATATAAAAGTATAAACTAGCCTCAAGAAAATAAAAAGAAACGCCTATGGTCCCGAAGGTAAATCATATACAAAGAAAAAAAATGATTATAAGGTTTGAATATATTGAAAGATTAGCTTTAAATATTTGGTTTCTAGTTATCTTTGATTTCAGATGGTGCTAATCAAGAATATCTTGCGTAATTCTATTAAGAAGTAGCTTTTTTTGGTCTATGTAAAGCAAACGCTATAAAAACCTCAAGAAAGAAGTATGCAAAGAGACAAGTTTTAATCAGATGTTAACAAATGGAGACTTATATAGATAAAATATACTAATCTATATAGTAATCCATGTATTTTTATGTTTAGTTGTAACCTCTAATGTATTAATTATTTTTAATAATAATTTTCCAAAGTTTCCGTCCTTTTTTACAAAAAACGTTTTAGTGAATTAGCACATATTATTGTTTGGTATATTAATCAAAACTATTTGATTATAATTCTTTTACTAAGAAGGGCCTCTTTTTTTTATCTTTCCCCGGGCCTCAAATCGGCTAGGATCGGCCCTGTTTGGGAGATAACAATAAAGAGCACTATACATATAGTTGTAGGTTTGATAACCGGACTGAATGTCTCGAAAAAGTCAACCGCGACTTCTTGACTAAAACCTTGTGCTACCAATCGTGTTTTGTGTCGTTTAATGGTGCCATCCGATTTTATTTTAATTCTATAAATCCACTTACAACCGACAACATTAGTGTTAGTGGGACATAAAACAAGAGACCATGTGTTATTTTTCATGAGAGCATCATACTTTGCCTTCATTGCAATTTTCCAACATGTGTGCTTAACAGCTTGGAAGAAAGTTTGTGGTTCAATATAAGGAGATGTAGAAAGATTAACATTAAAGGTTTTTGGTTTTAGCGAGTTGGTGCGAGCACGGGTGAGCATAGAGTGTTGATTATTGTTAGCAGGTCGATAATGAGAGGGAATAGGAGGATTTTGTCGAGCTCTTGAGCTGGCTCTAGATCGTTGATGGTGTGGAGTGGAGGAATGGGATCTAGGCGATAGAATGTGAGTAGTTGTTAGGTTGGTGTTGGGAGTTGAAGGAGGTGATGAGTGGGATGAGGTTGTAGGGGAGGATTGGTCTGAGGGAAGTAGAGTGGAAAGTGAGCTTGGTGAATCGTTTTGGGTAAAAATAGTAGGAATATTGTCTAGATCTGGTGTGGTTGGATGTGAAGGAGTAGATTGAGGGATATATGGAAAAACTTCTTCATTGAACACAACATGTCGAGAAATATAAATTCGAGATGTTGGTTGATGATAGCAAAGATAGCCTTTGTGTGAAGCATTATATCTAAGAAATATGCAAGGTTTGGAACGAAAATCAGTTTTGTGAGCATTGTATGGTATCGTAATCCGGAATTTTGTGGTAAAGTTTTTGATATGGTGGTTCATAATGTAATAATGGTGTGATGGTACGATTATGTAAGTATATAATTGTTTTAAAAAGCATGTTCCCAAAAAAGATGAGGTAGGGAAGATTGAACTAAAATAGTTAACCCTTTTTGAACTATGATTTTATTCCGAACGTTCAATGGCTCTATTTTGTTCTTGAGTGTAGGGAAAAGAAACATGATGGATAATGCCATTTGCTTGAAGAAAAGAAGAGACATTTCGAAATTCCTCACCGCAATCTGTTTGTAAGCTCTTTATATCATAGTCGAATTGTGCTTTTATCATAGTTCAAAATTGTAAGAAAGTAGAGAAAACTTGTGATTTATGAGATAAAAAAATAGATCCATATAAACTTTGTGCAATCATCAACAAACAAAAAAAAAATACTGATTTCCATTCAAAGAAAATTCTGAGGTGGGGCTCATACATCAGAGTAAACAAGTTCAAAAGGTGTAGAGGAATTAACATGAGAAGAAGCAAGATGAAAACGATGACTTTTTCCAAGTTGACATGAGTCACATACACTTGGAAATTTATTGAAGGAAATAGTAAGATTAAATGAAGACACTAGTTTATGCAGAAGAGGTTCATGAGGGTGTGCCAGACGTCTATGTCATCCATGTAGAGATGTGCGAATACCAGTGAATATCATTGAATGATGTTTTGATGTGGAATGTGGCAGCCGGTAGAGACGATGTTTAACGTCCCCTCGAAGTATGGTTTGTCCATGCAACGTCTTAACATTACAATGATTAGGCCAAAACTCCATATAAACATTATTATCTTTTGTTAATTTTGATACACTTAGAAGATTTTTAGTGAGCCCAGGAACAATAAGCAAAGTTGGTAATTTTAAATTTGGCAAAGAAGAGGAGCCAACATGAGAAATACATAGATGGTTACCATTTCCCACTTGTAGCTTATCATCTCCTTTGTATTCTTCTGCAATATGCTTGTGTAGGTCAGGAGAGACGTGATCAATGGGCCCAATATCAAAATACCAAGCGGGGTCAATGACAGTGGAAGGGCTGCTATGTTGTGCTACATGAGCTTGTCTAAGCTGTTGTCTAGGATTGGGTCGCCTAAATGGAAAATCAGTCAGGTTATATAGAGTACTTCAATTGTACACGTTTATCTCTTCTTCCAAGAAGCATATTCAGGATTGGGAGTTGTGGTGGCTGGAGTAGCAATCACGGCAGGAGCATTAGTAGTGGTCGGAGAAACAACGATAGTCGGAACATCAATAGTGGTGGGCGGTAGATTAGGATGGAGGATAAAATCTTCCAAATCAAATGTTTCAAGTGTTGAAACAATTGTTGTGCACCGGAGAGTATAATTGTCTCTATCAAATTTGGTCGTGATAGATGGAATTTGGAAATTTAGGGTGGAGGCAATGTTGACACCAAGATTAAGGAGGCTAGGAGAGCGTGTTGTCATCGAGGGTATCATGAGAAAAAATTTATGAGAGAGTAAAGGAGATCAAAGCTCTAATACCATGAGAGCAAAAATGTTTGTGTGTTTATTATAAACAAGAACGTACATGAATATTTTTAAAGTGAGATAGAAAGAGAGTGAATATCTACTTTGGACTAAATCTAAGTTACAACTACTTCAATTGTACATGTTTATCATTATGCTATTAAACTTGATAATTTTTTTTAAATATTGATAACTTTTTTAATGTTCGTTCAATCATTTAAATATTGATATACTTTCTTTTTGCAAGTTTGTCATAGATAAAGTTTATTTGAGCTTTTAATTTTAAAAATGTTTACAAACTGGGTATCCGGTGTTAAAACCGGTGCCCGCCAGTTTCGGTTCCTCTTCCAACATTCAAGAAAATGCCGGTTCTGATTTCGGTTCCAGGTTATTAGGATGGATACCTGCTATCCTCGTTGATATCCCATAAATGCAAAGGCATTTATCTTCACATTCAAACACCTTTTTTTTTTTTAAACTTTTCCTGTGACCATCTCCAACACTTTGTGCATGAACCCACGTGACATTTCCATGATATAAATTGAAAAGATTGAAGATGCATAAAACGATACTTTTTATTTAACGCGATGAAGTCTAGCAAATAATGTTGATTGCGACGAGAGAAACTAGAAAGCTTTCTTCTAAATTTTGTCCTTATTCCATGAATAAATTATTTCAAACTAATATTATTAAAAAAATAGATGGTTTTTATATGTATACATTAAATATAATACATAAATTAACACTTTAAGAAAATATATCCCCCTGACAATTAGTAAAGAGACTAGCTTGGACTCCATGGATATCCAGACTTTAAGAAATTTTCTTAAAGTATAATGCTATAATATAAAATCAAAGAAAGTATATTGCCATTTCTTACATTTAACCCAAAAACCAAAAAAAAAATGTAAATGTTATTGAAACCTATGATCAATTCTGTACAAGAAACTTACAATTATCTGTACCCCATAATGACGTCAAAATCAAAAACTCTTTTCTTTCAGTCATTTCCACCAACAAATTTTTTTCTCATCAAATCTGATGATCTTCAGATTCCGGATCCATATCAACTCCTGCTTTAATAATTAAAAAACATATCAATGGAAGTGTTGTTATTTTTACTTATCTTTTGCATTTAACCAAATTATAAAGATACCCACGATATCATAATAGGGTATTTATGTAAACATGTTTAAACTGAAAATACTAAAAAAAAAAAAAAAAATTGAAAGTACACGTATCGGTGTTATTCGTAACACTAGGATCAATTGGCTCGTTCCTTTTGACTCTAAAAACACCCCATAGATAGTACTTCCCTTGAAACCCTGTAAAACATTGATATCAATGAGGATGAGGAGGGCATTATCGTCTTTTGCATAGAAAAAAGATCGAGAGCAAGTCTTATCATCCCACTTTTTTTTTGAGAGGTGGGAGTGGGACAAAAAGATGCAATCTTTGTCCCATCTCTGTCTCAGTCTGAACATTGTACAACTTGTTCTGTCATGTTATGTCATGTCAGTCTGTATAATTGCAAATTTTGTCCCAAGAGTCCAATGCATGTCAAACACAGTACAACTCACTCCTGAAAAACGGAGGGAGAGCAGCAGAAGTGAAAATCAAAAGGTCTGCATTTTTCACTTCGCCTCGCATTGCAAGCTCTTCATCCATCATGTCTAGCACCAGCTGATCAAAAGCCCTTTCGTTTCTGAATTCAATATAAACCTTCAAAACTTTGATATAAAAATAAATAAACAATTAATCAACAGAAAATGCAAGAAACAACTATCTACTATCATTTTATTTATTTGTGTATTATACCATCCTACTTTGATTTCCTTTTATTTTTGCATTGTACTTTGGTTATTTTTCTTCTTTAGGCATTAGACTTTGAAAAAAATCTAATTCTTGCATTTAACCCTAATGCTTTTATAGGAATAAATGAAAGTAGGATTATATAATAAACAAATCAATATAAGTGCATTTGCTATTTCTTGCATTTAACCCTAAAGTGAAACAGATAAGATCATAAGGAAGCTTACATGGGGTCTCCTGGAAAAAAATAGAGGGCTACATGATCATCAGATGGATCACATTCATGGAAACTCTTTGGCCAAAGAAGAGTCTTGGGATGCATTTGAAGAATAAGCAATGATGGCATCATATTTGCTTCTTCACAGACTTTACCACAAGCTTTGTTTGATAAATGTCCCACAAATCCTTCAAATAAATCATCATAATCTGTCCCAAGGACCTTGAAGCTACCCCTGTCCAATGTTGAGAGAATAAGGAATGAAAATTAACAATATGGAATGAATTACATTACACAAATGACAAAACACAACCTAGAAGAAATCAAACAGCACATAATAACAGAAGTAAGAGAATAAAATTATGATCAGGATCCTTACCTCCATACTGGATCGAGGATTGGTTGTGCATGTTTATAATAATTGTCTTGTTCTTGTACATTGTTCTCAAAGTTTGGCAATTGAGAAACATTATGTTCTTTTTTCTTGTTTGTAAGGTTTTTCTCTGGTAAAGGGTGAAAAAGAACCTCCTTTGTCTCTGCTATTAAAGAAGCAATAATAATATCCCTTTCTTTCTTTTCTTTCTTCTTCTTATGATGAAGAACCTCCTTTGACTCTGTTGTTTTGCAGTTTTCACCATCACAAGAAGACCTAAAAGGGTTATCTCCTCCTAGGATCAGACTGGGATAGCTTATGATCATGTCATCAATGATCCTATTAATGTGTTGATTTTGTTGAGCAATCCGTGCTTCCCATTCATCAAATTCATTCATATTGGAACAACTGGAACTTGAATCGGAATCTGAGGATGAACTTTCACTGAGAGACATTTTGAAAGTTGAAAATTCAGAAAATCAGATGAAAGATACAATAATAGAAGTAAGGAAATAAATATATCCTTACCTGCATATTGGATCGATGTTTTTCTTTACTTCATTTTTCTGGGGTGAAGTGACTTGATTTTGAACTGGTGGTTTGCAACTTTCACAATACCAAATGACACACTCAGTGAATGTCTTAGGTATTACCTTTAAGCAGTATCTGAAGAACAAAAATAGAAAAGAACAATGTTACAAGTCATGTATTTTGTATTGCTTTCTCTTTCTTTTGTGGTACTAATCAACCCATTATGATAATTAGGTAATTAATCATGTTACCAGTTGATCTTATGCTAAATGCAAGAAATAACAACATGCTTTCATTTATTTGTGCATTATTGTATCCTCCTTTCATCTCTTTGATTCTTTCTACTACAACAATGTACTCTCAATATTTTTGTTATCAAATTCAAATTTCAAAGTATTGTACTTTTAAAAATAATACCCAATTATAGCATTGTACTTTCAACCTTTTCTTATTATTATGACATTGCTATGATTGGGTAGATTTTTCCAAGTACATTGTTGATTGTTCAAATAGAGATAAATAAAAGTTGGATGCTACACTAAACAAATAAATGAAAGTATGTTGCTATTTCATGCACTTAACACTTAATCTTATAATGAAAATAGTAACAATCATACAATGAACAAAATCTGCAAAATGTTTGAATTGATAACATATGAAAAATCTTTTCGTTAAAAGCTCCAAATGCTATGATACAAAGACCTCAAGATATGTATAAAGTTCTTTTAACGATACATGGAGTACTTGATTGTCTCTCTCCAAAACCAATCCTTGAGGAGAGAGATGGAGGAGATGAGACTATGATTATTCCTTTTTGGTGAACCATTTAAGGTGCAGAAATCGAGTGTATACACAATTGGTTAGCACTTAAGTGATGAAAAGAGCTAAGTGCAGAAGTTAGAATGAAAGGTAAAACGGAAAAGAACAACAATGCATACCTGTGAATGACAAATTCCAAGCACTTCACGCAGTAAACAAAGGCATTGGTGAAACCTTCATCACCACAGGTCTGGCATACGAAATCCTCCTACAGTAACAGAGAAAAAAATCTGGCAATCTTAGCATTACTCGAGTACTTGACATTAAAACCAAATGCATTTATCCTCAAATTGAGCACAGACTATTATTCATGGGGATTAGGGCACATTTAATAAACGCAAATTTAATAAAGTTCCATTAGTAGCTTAATGAATAAGAAAGAACAAATTTGTTACTGCGAATACACCCAATAACTTCGAAAATACTTGGTATAGAAATACAAACCTTCTCGAACGGAGGAATTGGTTCCATCTCCTTTAGTTTTTTCATGCAGCGATCTTCAATCTCGAACCGACTAATCGGTTATCTCCTACAGGTTTTTAATGTAGCTACCAGAGATAAGAAAAAACCTAGGGGTTGATGGCGGAAGATGTTTGATTACTGAAATATTTTTGTTAAAGCTACAGTACAACACATAATTATATAAAAATGAAAGGAATACCTTGCTTTAGCACCAATTATATAAAGACCGTGGTTTGTAAAAGGAACGAGAATGCTTTAGCACCAATTATATAAAAATGAATTAAAGGATATGGTATCTTTTGTTTTGTATATATTTAGTTATTAATTTTTTTTAGTCCGTTAAATTTGTTATTTTGTATATAATCAATCATTATGACTGTTGGTGGGTTTAATAGGTTTTCAGCGTTCTTGATGTTTTTAACGAGACTTCAATCATCTTCTTCGGCGAGTCTAAGGTCATCTTCTCTGACGATTCTTCAAATGTCATTCTTCAAATATCATTCTTGGATTTTTTTTTTGTTGGTAAGTTGTTGAAAAAAAACAACTAACCATCATAAATTTCACTTCCCAAACTCACAAATTTCATCCAACTCGATTTCAGTTTTATGTCTTACAGATCAATCGTTCATCATTCTTCCTCCATAGCTTTTCAGCTTCATTCTCATCTCGATTCTTTGATTCAGATTTGTATTGCTAGTAGTTACTTATTATTATTATTATTATTATTATTATTATTATTATTATTGAAATGGATGCTAAGAGATTTGTTGAAGGTGAGATCACTTCCATTGTTGCAGGGTGTTCTACTCATCATTTGGATCTGATTAAAGTTCGTATGTAGTTACAAGGGGAATCGACTCCAGGATCTGTTGAGTTCTTGAAAACGAAAATACACATGGAAATGAAATTGTTTGCATATGGGATTAAAGTTTATATTCCGATTCCAAATCTAGCTTCAAAATTTGAAAATCCTAAGCTGAACATGAACACACGATAACCATAGCTTAAGAACTCAAATTTTTGGCGAACCATAGCAGATTTGGAGTTCTTGGTTATAAGAACTCAATAACTCATTTTTGCTTTCGATTTTCCGACGCTGAAAACCATGTAATCACAATCAGAACTTCTAAAAGATGCTCAAACAACTCCATTTTGGAAACACAAGAACTCAAAAACGTGATTCTAGATATGATGTGTGTTTTATGAGCTCATGTTATGATTTTGTGTTCGATTCCAACAACAACCCAAAATTGAAGTGTGATCGGAGATGTTGCTGGAGGTGAGGATTGTTGGAAATGTCGTCGAATGTGAGACTCGTCGGAGAAGATAATCAAAGTCTCGTCAGAGCTGCAAAGAACATTAGAACCCGGCTAAACCCACACCAACCGGTCATAACGATTGATTGTGTACACGATAACAAGTTTAATGGGCAAATATGGACAAAAACAATTCGGTGACTAAATGTATACAAAACGAAAAATATATTACCATTTTAAGTTCATTTTCCTTTATATAAATTAATAAGGGCAGTCAGTGAAAAACCACCTAATGAAACTCAACTGTTGATTTTTTTTTCAACTTTCAATTGTAATCGTGTTAAGTCCCTCCCTATTTATTTATAGGTTTTTACAGTTTTCTCTTCCACCTCCAGGTACGGTTTAACTCCTCTCCACCACTCCCACGTTTCATAAACCCTAAACTATAATTTGCTTCTTCTTCCCTACGTTATAATTGCAATTATCTCAACTCTCATGCGATAACTACAAAACCCATGACTCCATTGTCGATAAGCAACTCCTCATTTCTTCTCAACATTTGATTTAGTTCTTCCTATGTATCCATCTCCTTCCCACGTTCTTACAGTTTTCCTCCTACAAGCCATACAAATCAGGTTGCTCAGGCTTATATTAGAGTACCGACTGAATGTAATTTGTTCAATCGATTCATCAATTCCTTCAACCGCTAACGTTCGTACTCTCCCCATATATATATATATATATATATATATATATATATATATATATATATATATAGGCTTAGGTTATTGTGTTTTTACTAACTATTGTGTGCCAGAATGCACAGATCCGGACCACCAGATGGAATAAAACCAAATGTCATGATCCGAGGGTCTATGATATTACAATAGGGTAATATGTACCATATAATCACACAAATTTCAGTATAATGACATTTTAGACAATTAACCTATATTAAAAAACGAAATTTTCGAATTTTTTGGGATAATTAATTCCCTTATTTTTAAAAATATGAATATTTTAAATTAATTCAAATTTAAAAATCCGATTTTATTTTGTCAGAAAATCTGAATATTTTAAATTAATTCAAATTTAAAAATCCGATTTTATTCTGTCAGAATGATAGAATGTCAACCATAAACTAGTAAATATATTTTCGATTTTATTCTTGCAGAATACATTTCCAATGCGGTTATATTTGATAATTGACCTGATTTAAGAATAAGATATTATTCATATACATCCAACATGGGTCTATGATTTTATTCTTAATATACATCCGAAATTAAATACAAATTCATACACATTCTTACAGACTAATATCCTTACACATTTTAATATAGTTATACATATCCTAACAGAATATCATCAAAAATGAATGAAATTCTTAAAAAATAGCATTATTAGATATACAGTTATTGAACAAATACACTTCATCCTCTTTAATGGTCCATATAATCAACTTGATCTTCACATGTATACTTGTTGTTGAACTCGATTCCAAATATTTCTCTTGCATGATCAGTATTGAATTCCTTCTCCATGCAATTTTGAAAGAATAAGATACATTACTCGTTAATATTACCAGTTATACAAATATATTTGTTGTTAACAAACATTCTTAAATACATTCTAATAGAATGCACTTATATAAATAAATTCTAACAGAATACATTACAGAATGCACTTAAATCATAGTATTTTCTTCTATATGCATAAACATTCTAAAGCATATATAAATGTATTCTATTATAATTACTAGCAACAGATGTTTTATGAAATATTTGTATTCTCATAGAATGAACATGTGTTTGCATTCTGATATGAAAAAAAAATTCCACAGCTTAACCCTTTTCATGCAAATTTTGACAGAATGCCAGCTTAACCCTTTTCATCAAAGACAAATTTAGAACAATCAAGTATCAAGAACAATCTATCATTATTTAAGTCAGATTCTAAATCACAAAATCAACTTGAATGATGGATATTTAAAATTAAAGAAGAATGAGAGCACAGTGGGTATACTAGTGAAATAGGAAATCAACAGGAAGGATAATCGGAAATCAAAGAATCGAAATTCAGTGAATAAATCAAATGGAAAATCCATGTGAAGAATCGTAAATCAGTAGCATTCAGAGGAAGAATTGCAAGCAATCAAGAAGTAGAAGAATCATAAATCAAATATTACAGGGAAAAATCGCAAAACCTTTCAGGGGAACGGGAAAGATCGAGACATATCCATTAGCTATCCAGGTTTTACCCACTTACTGTCTCATCCTGTAAGTGAAATAGCTTCAGAAACTTGATTTTGTATCGTTTTGATATGAAATTAGGGCTTCCACCTTCGTTGCCTTCCAAGCCGCCTTCGTTGCCTTCCAATTTCTACCGGGATTGGTGCAGAGTGCATCTCTGCCCCTCATCTCTTCCAGAATCGCGAAACACTACAGAGGAGATCGCACTGTGCTTGCTGGCTTTGTGTGGAATAATATACGATGATGGATCGATGAAGAAGATGACCAAAGAGACAACAAAGATGTGGAGGAAGAAAATTGAAGACGACAATTGTAGGGTTTTTTCTACAGGTTTTGACTTTGACATCCCACAATTTAAGGGATAATAAACATACTAATTATCTACCATAATTAAATATGCAAAGATTACTATAATACCCTTAAATGATTTATTTAATGATTTATTATTTCCTCAATTCTCATTGGTGCATACATGCACACAATAATTGCTAGAAACATTTGAACCTAACACACACACACACACACACACACACACTCTCTCTCTCTATATATATATATATATATATATATATATATATATATATATATATATATATATATATATATATATATATATAGTTTACTCTAGTAGTAGAAGGCAATAGCGAGGGGAGGCGACGGTGGTGTAGCCGTCGACGATGATGGTGACGGTATAATATCTTAAGAAATCACACCAAAAACAACATATCTGATTAGATTAGAGTGACGTCGGAAAATCGTAGATCTGGAAATGTTGGTTGTAGATCTAAAGGCGGTGGTTCTAGATGTGAATGTGGTGGTTCCAGATCTGAAGGCGGTGGTTCTAGATCTGAAGAAATCGCACCAAAAAACAACATATATGATCAGATTAGAATGACATCGGAGAATGAATCGTACATCTGGAAGTGTTGGTTGCAAATATGAAGACGATGCTTCTAGATCTTAAGGCGTCGTTTCTAGATCTAAAAACAGCGGTACCAGATCTGAAAGTCGTTGTTTTCCGCCGACGATATTCTACTGGTGGCGGTGGTACCGGCTGTAGCAGTGGCGACTGGAGGTAAGAGTGAGGGTGAGAGAGTTAGAGAGAGATAAAGAGAGATGAAAGTGTTTGAGTTTGAATAATTGGTGATAAAAATGAAATTGATCTTTAGTTTGTAGTATTTAGTAATGTAAATAATTGAATTTATACAAATATCCTTAATGAAACAGTTCTTAGATGGTTCTTAACCTTTAGAGGTTCTCATTTGATCATATATATATATATATATATATATATATATATATATATATAATGGTTTTGTATGTGTATGGTTGTTCAATTGCAAAACATAAAAGAAATCAGAGCTCCGACGGGTGAGGGAATAGGATGTGGATGAGGGTTGATGTTTCTCATCGGTGGAAGAAATCGAAGCAATCAAATCCTTCAAAAAAAACATCACACCTCTGCCACCACCATCTACAACCACTCACAACTTCAATACCTAATCAATTCAACACATAAACTTCCTTTGTACATTGATTCATGTACGTTTGGACCACTTTTATCATTTCACTTTTGTCTAGGTTTACATGTTATTCTAATTTGGGTGTTAAGTTGTTCTTCAGCCAAGACTAATACGAAAATATGGCTGATCTTGACTAAGATTTGTGGGGTTTTTTGTTAGTCTCTATCGGAAAAACTCATCCAAAAACTAAATAAGTGTTCAAGGATGAACTCATTGTACCACTTAGATTAACATATTTCTTATAGAAGTGTGGTGTACTTTAGGTTCTTGTGATTTTAATTATTACTTATGGAAGTGTAGTGTACTTTAATCATCACATTTGCTAATTTGACATATTGTGAAAAATGGGACGTTACAACAAGGTTTCATGTTGCGGCAATGATATTTAAGTCATACTTCTATAATTCTCCTGATCGAATATTTTCACATTTAAAGTTAATAAAATTGAAAATTTTGAGGTTCTTATGATCTTATAGGTTTTCCTTAATTGCTATAGTCGGAGCTACACAAGCCTTAATTCAGGTACCATCTTTATCGCTCTCCATGAATTGATAAATAATGTCAATTCTTCTTATCAGTTTTAATGTATTAGGCGCATTAAGTAAATTGAACAAAATGTTGATATTATCTTGAAAATAAGGTTAATGTCAATCAAATGATTTTTAATGATGTTATTTCTGTTTCTTAACCGGTTATAAATGCAGCCTAAAAAGATGTAGGAAACGGGACCTTACCCAGACATTCTTCCTTAACCATTCACTCTCCCCCTTAAAAAAAACAATTGTTATATACCTAAAGATTATTAAAATCATATCTTTTGGGGACTACAATTATACTGTAACGTCCCAAAAATATGATCCATAAATTTCATTTTTAATTTAATAAAACAGTATTCCAAAACATTATACATACAACTCAAAAGAAAAATAAGTGTATCAAAGATCATATCAATCAGAGTAATATCTCAAAAGCGGAATCCATATGGTGTGTGCGATGCAGTCATTCCGAGCTCTTCCCCTTAGAACCAGAAGTACCTGAAACATAAACTGAAAACCGTACGCACAAAGCTTAGTGACTTCCCCAAACTACCCCATACCATACATAATAAATCACATACTGGCCCCTGCCCCTACGTCGGGTGTCGCCCGACATCGAGCCCCACTCGATATACAGATCTGTTATTCTTATGCCTCGCCTGTTATCGGGCCTCGACCACTATACACGTACAATATATATCACATAACCATGCTAACACATATAATGATCATAAACAATAGCATATGTTTCAGTCATCGGGCCTCGCCCGACATCGAGCCCCACCCGGGATACATAGGAGCACATAACACATGCAAAGGTCACACAGACTCCTAGCATCCTAACATAAACAATAAGGGTCGACATTAGTGCCTTAGACCCGCTAAAGCTAGTAAGGAAACTTACCTCAACTGCTGAATCTCACTGCAAAACCCTAGCTGCTGTCCTGACGAATCCCCGAGCTATCAATACAAAATAACACCCAATAAGTATTTGGGTTCCAATCCATAACCATAAGTCCAACAATCCATACTTGGGGTAAAAACACCATTTTAACCTTCACCTAGTTTGGCCCAAGGCTAAGGCCCAAACTCAATATCTAAAAGGCCCAAAACCAAATAATCAACCAAGGCCCACTTGTGGCCCAATTTCCCAAATTGGGCCCAAACCCCTTTACGGGCCTTACCCTAAAGCCCAACAATTTTTCCTAGTCCAAACTCTTAGCCCAAAAGCTTGATTCTAGGTGGCCCACTAAGGCGCAAAGCAAAAAAGTCCAAAAGAAATGACCCAACCGAGGCCCAAATGCTACGAAGCCCAACAGACTGAGTACACGGGGCGTACTCAGTTGTACGCTAAGCGTACACACAAATTGGGTTGTACGTCGGGCGTACTGACTTATATGCCCTGCGTACTCAACCATTAAGCCAAAATCAACCTTAAGCTCTTAATGCTTAAAACCAGAAGCCCAAACCATAGATCCAAGTCCTAATACGCGTCTATAACCATAAAGTCACTGACTTGGTGACTTTGCATGCCCCATAAAGACCGAACTCCAAAATATAACACCCTACTTTCATCAAATGGACATAAACTCTTTTATGGATGAATCTAAACCTTAAAAGAGGCAACTTTATGCATCTAGAACCCCATAAACAACAAGAGTGGCAACTCAAAGCTCCTGGAGTGGTATCAAACCACTAGATCTCATTCTTGGGGCCAAAAGGGACCAAAACACACAAATGATAGATCTAAGCCACTAATGATAAAGTTCATAGATTTTTACCTCAAACAAGTTGGAAATGAAGCAAATAAACGAGATCCACAAGCTCTTCCTTGACCCACCACCTTGCACCAAGCTTCTACTTCTTGAATATGAACCAAAACCACCAAAAATGAACACAATGATCTCAAAACACAAAGGAGAGGCTTAGGGTTTCGTTCTTGAGGCTATAGGGACAATGGAGGCTGAGAAATAAGGGTTTCATGGTCCATAATGATGTTTATATAGTGCCCAACCCCAAAAAATTAAGGTTTCTAAATGACTCACGTACGCCCCGCGTACGTGTCCGGAGTCCCGATCTCGCCTCACATGAGTAAGCTAAGCGTACCATGTGGTACGCCCCACGTACAACTCAAGGACAAAAAATGCAACTTTAACAACAATGAGGGCAATAAAGAAACTTACCAGGATTCAAGTGTTACATATACTTTTTCTAAACATGAATAATTGTGTACAATCATTCATTTTTAAGGGATTTAAGTTGATAAAGAAGAGTTTATGGAGGTCAAAACCATTATGGCAAGCAATTGCAGGTTGCGGGTAATAGGAACCCTTTATTTGCATGGTGTATTTCAAACAGGTAATCTCCAGAAAAGTCCTAAGATTTTAGTCCAATTTTTAAAAAAATCTCAAACTAAATTTTGTTTACAGAAAAGCATAGAATACCGGCTAAAACTTCAAAAATACCCTTTTTGACCGGTTTCGCAGATTTAGCCGGTATATTGTTCTTTTCGTTAGTTTGGTCAAAATATTGAGACTTTTTTTGAAAATTACCTAATAACCAAATATTGGGACTTTTTTAAAATTACCTTGAAATTAATGGATATTATTATTAAAAATCATTTATAAACATAACAAATGTTTTTTATTATAAACAAAGGAAATATATTTGTTGCTAACTTCTAGGAACATAATGGTGGATTAAGTACTCATCTATTGTTTTTTGACCAGTTTAAACTCTCTACGTTCCTCTTATGTATCGTTGTAGGTGTCATGGTTAGATAAAAATAACTAGAAGAATGGTCAAATTCACAAACCTAAGAGGGTTAGAAATCGTCCCTAAGAGGGGGAGGAAGAAGGGTTAGCAAAACTTCACGCCAATATGCGAGGAAGAATGAAATCCATAAGGCCCTATATATAGCCTTGGATCCCTTCCTAGGTTTTGTACTTCTTCCCATATGGGATGGAATACCTAGAACGAAATTCACTCCCTTTCCCATGTGGGATGGAGTGATGTTCATCCAACCCTAATTCCATAAGGGTTCTGAAACATTCTTGATTAACCAACTATCGATTAATGAATATTCAACCCTTTGATTAATTAAACTGTTAACTAATTCTCAAAATATATTTCCAATTAGTTTCTAATTAATTATTAGCCATAATAATTAATAAACCAATTTCTCCTTTATTTATTTTACCCAATTAGGGTCTTGAGGGAAACCCAAAAGGACCTTTTTACTATTAGAAATATTACCAATAGTTAATAACCTTTGACACCATTTCTAACAGTATGTTTGTTACTGAAGAGTTCTTTGACATGCATGCGTGGTTATGTGTTTGATACTATTTGTATCTATGAATAGGGATAAGGTTGATATGTAATTAAGGTTTTATTTTTCATGAGGGTTCACAAGAAGATGTTTCTCATCTATGGAGCTTTCAAAGCTTTCATTAGAATCTATTTTTTGTTTATGTTGTTTGTTTTAGTATACAAAGAACATAAGTATGATCAGATATGTAGAATTGGTATAATTTGAGAAAGTTTCAAATGATTACTTAATAACAAAAATCTAAAAACCAAGAACCGAGTTCTGTAAATCAACTGGCAAATGGAATTGAATTCAATTAAAACCATTGATGCAAAATGTGTATGTAACCCCACAGACTATTTGTTCTCCAATCGATCCAACACCCCTTTAGCATTGTGAAAATTCACAACCACCCTCTTATTCTGCCACCTCTCCTTAACCCTATACCATAATATAACAGTAACTGAAAGTAAGAAAGTGCAACATTATACAAATGAAGGAATGTCATTATAATTATATAACAAAATAAGAAATATTATGTTATTCCATAAATATTTCTACAATGAGATTAAGCATTAAGGGTTCGTCAGCTAAATTGGCCACTTCTTTAAACATCATTTAACACTCAACATATATAAAATACAACTACCCTTGTATTATATGATCATATATAAAAAGTACCTTGTACATTAAATTCGCTAGTATGTGATTTATAATCACTAATCTCTTGTGCATTATAACAAATGAAAAAATGTTCCATCATCCCTAGAAGTAGTAGATTCTACAGTCGTGCCTTCCTATTAAAACTATACTTTGAAAAAAAAATTACATATTTTTCAATGTCATCTAAATACATAACAAATTTTCCCTATAATTGTGGCATTGAACTTACTTCACCAAAGTATTTCCCATAATGACAAAAAAAATATGCACAATAATTAAATTATAACCCATTGCAATTTTGGAAGGCAACCTTGTGTGAAATATTTCATCCTCCAAATACAAATAAACATAAGTTTAAGAACAAATAAAAAGGTGAAACATTCGATGTTTTCATGTATGATTAGTTCTAAAACCAATTCATCAGAGAACAATCTTGAAAATATAAATTCATTATGGATTTTTTGTTTGAAACATAATTAAAAATTAGTAAATGGTTCATTAGTTAAACAGATAAAAAAACAAACCCAAAAAAGTGGGTAACAGGTTGCGTTAATCATTTTTTTCGATTTGGGTTTCTATTTTTTTGGTTTAGGTTTAGGTTAACCGAACTCTTAACTGCTTTTTTTCATAATATTCGTATCTTGTATGTAGATGGCCCAAGAAGGCCACCTTGTATTTATACTTTTGTGCAATGTATATTGAATCATGGGAAAATACGTTCATTAACATGGTATCAAGCTATCTCAAACCCTAACTTGCCGATCCTTCTCTAAAGTCGACTTTCTCATCAGTCGCAGGTTCACCTTCTTCCTTCTATATTCTTTTCTACCCTTTCTCTTCTTCTCTCAATCATGACAGGCGAGGCTAGCAATCCCAAAGCGCCTCCTCACAAAGCATACGACATCACCAACATAAAGACTTACGTTCCTCTAATCCTTGATTTAACGACCTACAACTATGAACTTCAGAGTACTCTTTTCAAGGCCCACTGTATTGCCTATGATGTACTGGACCACATTGACGATACATACGATCCGCCCAACAAACATCTAACCGATTCAGAATGGGAGCAGCTTGACTCAATGGTAATTCTTTGGCTATTTGGATCAATTTCTCAGAACATTATCACTTCTGCTCATTCTCCTCAAGCCACAGCTCGTAAAGTATGGTTGAACATTCATGCACGTTTTTATGAAAATAAAGAGTCTACAGCTATGCAATTGGAAATTGAGATTCGAAACATCTCTATGGGTGATTTAACTGTTCATGCGTACTGTGAAAAGGTTAATAAAATCGCGGATCTATTACAAGGTCTTGGTGAATCGCTCAAAGAAAGAAACGTGGTTCTTCACGCTCTAAATGGTCTCTCTAGTAAATATGACAGTGTTTCTAACATCATTTGGTTTACCAAACCTTTTCTAACATTCTCGGAGATGCGATCTATGCTCGCAAAGGAGGAAAGTCGCCTTGTTCACCCTCGAATCACCAACCCAACTCACGACAACCACTCCTCCTCCCCGTCTCTATTGCTTGTCGGAAAAAACAAGTCTGAGCAGTCAAACCGTGGGGGAGGATCTTACAGAAGCAACCGTGGGGTCGGACCTTACCGAGGTGGTGGCACTAACTACCGTCGTGGCGGTGACACAAATTAGCGACAACAACAACACGACTCCACTTCTGGCAGCCGACTCGCCCTCCACTCTATGGTTGGGTTTATCACCCATCGCCCTCATCACAACAATCGTTTTGGTC
Source organism: Lactuca virosa (assembly GCF_052849685.1). NCBI lineage: Eukaryota > Viridiplantae > Streptophyta > Magnoliopsida > Asterales > Asteraceae > Lactuca > Lactuca virosa. The sequence goes on along the minus strand of NC_136428.1, from coordinate 313,281,061 downwards.
CACATCGTCATCAGTCCAGCAGCCTTGGGCTTCTTCATCTCAGTCAACGCATCAACAACAGTGGGGCAGGCCATCCTCTACACGCCCAGGTCTCCTTGGCAGCAGACCTAGAGTAGCCCAACCTCAGCTACAGTACATCGCCAACAGCCCACAGGTCCACCTGCAACCTCCGGGTCCAATTCAGCCCCGGTGGGCATGGCCCACAGATCAACCCACGTTGCTTCTCGCTCTTTTTAACACGATGACTCTTGATGAACCGAGCACCGGAGGCTGGGTCATGGACACCGGGGCCACTGATCATGTCCACGCAAATGCATGTATTCTCGATTCTCATTCTAATAATCATTATCCTCGTTCTATTTATGTTGGTAACGGTTCTGCAATACCGGTTGTGACCTCGAGACACTCTACTTTTCCTATTTCTAATATCTATCGTCCTCTTCATTTACAAAATGTCCTAATCACACCAAATATCATCAAAAACCTTACCTATGTTTGCAAATTTACCACTCAAAATAACTGTTCTATTGATTTTGATCCTTATGGTTTTACTGTTCTTGATTATCAGGCGCGTCACCCTCTCATCCGTTGTGATAGCTCAGGACCTCTCTACCGTGTCACCAGCTCCTCCAGTCATGCCCTTGTCTCCACCTGCTCCACCACATGACATCAACGACTTGGTCACCCTGACGATCCAGTCTTGAAGCATTTACTTTCTCGTAGTTTTATTTCTTGTCGTTCACCGAAAAATAATGTAACTTGTCACGCTTGTCAACATGGAAAACACACTAGACTTCCATTTTATTTGTCTGATTCTACTGTTTCTGCACCTTTTAAGATTATACATTCTGATTTATGGACTTCTCCCATACCTAGTTGTGTCGGATGTCGCTATTATCTATTGTTTCTAGACCACTATACTCATTATATTTGGGTATATCCCACTAAACACAAATATCAAGTTTTTGAGAAATTCTTACATCTTTCTAATGTCATTAAAAATCAATTTAGGGGCACAATCAAAAAATTCCAATGTGACAATGGGGCGGAGTACAACAATAAAACCTTTCATGATCACTTTGCTTCTCACGGTATCACCTTTTGTTTTTCATGTCCTCACACCTCCCATCAAAATGGTAGATCTGAGCGCATGATTCGCACAATTAACAATATGATGCGCACTCTACTCTTTCACTCCCATCTTCCACCCAACTTCTGGACCGAAGCCCTTAATATGGCTACCCACATTCTTAATATATTGTCCTCTGTCGCTATCTCAAATGATACCCCTCACTATCGTCTTTATCACCGTCACCCCACACATGATCACCTACGTGTCTTTGGATGTTTATGCTTCCCTCGTATTCACACAACACATAAACTCCAACCTCGTTCCACTCCTTGTATTTTTCTTGGCTACCCCACCTACCATCGGGGATTCCGATGTTTTGATCTCTCTACCCGGAAGATCATCATCTCTCGACATGTCATATTCGGTGAATCCATTTTTCCATACGGTTCGGTCACCCCAACCGATCCCCCTCCTATGATTTTCTCTCTGATTCGGACATCTCCCCGAATCTTCGCCACATTCTTCACCCCACCGGGTATGGTTCCTCCTCATGAGGTTGACTCTGTCCCTCATTCTACCCCCTCTCCTGCCGACCCTCCTACTCCACCTTCTTCTGAGCTTCCGTATCATACACCCACACCCCCACCCCTTCCTCGTCCTACTCATCACATGCACACTCGTCTTAAGAGTGACATTGTCAAACCCATTCACCGTCTCAACCTCCACACCTCTTACCTTTCCTCTCTCCCGAGGTCACACATCCAGGTTTTGAAAGATCCAAACTGGCATAAAGCCATAAACAAGGAATATAATGCTCTTATTACAAATGGTACTTGGGTCCTTGTCCCACGACCACCTGGAGCCAATGTGGTTTGTTCTATGTGGCTATTTAAACAGAAATTCAGTGCCGATGGGTCTCTTTCTCGGTATAAGGCTCGGTTAGTTGCTAATGGTCGCAGTCAGCAACAGGGGATCAATTGTGATGAGACTTTCAGTCCGGTTGTCAAATCGGCCACCATACGCACGGTTCTTAGCCTTGCAGTCTCCAGATACTGGCCTATTCATCAACTTGATGTGAAAAATGCATTTCTACATGGACATCTTCACGAAACTGTATATATGCACCAACCTCCGGGCCTTCGGGATCTTCAGCACCCGGACCATGTCTGTTACCTCCAGCGCTCCTTATACGAACTTAAACAGGCACCTCAGACATGGTATCAGTGTTTTGCTCAGCACACTCTTAACATGGGGTTTCAGCACAGTCATACAGATTCTTCTCTATTTATTTATCATCATGGCGCATATACTGCCTATCTCTTACTATATATTGATGATATTGTCCTGACCGCATCATCTACGGCTCTGCTTGAATCCATCATCACTCCGCTTACTTGAGAGTTTGCCATGACTGACCTTGGTACTCTCAACTATTTTCTTGGGATTTTTGCTACCCGGTCTTCTAAGGGTCTTTTTCTCTCTCAGAGAAAATACGCATCTGAGATCCTTGAGCGGGCACATATGCTTCAGTGTAATCCAGCTCGTACGCCTGTAGAGACAACACACAAGCTGGATGCTACTGGACCTCCTGTCGCCGACCTATCATCTTACCGCAGTCTTGCCAGGGCACTCTAGTACCTCACCTTTACACGCCCGGATATTGCTTTTGCAGTTCAGCAGATTTGTCTTTTTATGCATGTTCCCCGAGAGCCCCACTTACATGCTCTGAAGCGTATATTACGCTACATCCGCGGGACCCTCGATCATGGTCTACAGCTCTACGTGTCCCCCGTATCTGATCTCTGTGTCTACTCTGATGCCGACTGGGGAGGGTGCCCTGTCTCACACAGATCGACGTTAGAATATTGTGTATTTTTGGGTGACAATGTCATTTCTTGGTCATCTAAGCGACAAGGAGTTATTTCCCGATCCAGTGCTGAAGCTGAGTATCGAGGCGTTGCAAACGCCGTTGCAGAGACGTGTTGGGTTCGTAATTTACTTTGAGAGCTTCGATGTCCACCCGCCAAAGCTACTATCATCTTTTGTGATAACATCAGCTCCGTATAGATGACCTCGAACCCAGTGCAACACCAACACATAAAACACATTGAGATTGACATTCATTTTGTGCGTGATTTGGTTGCTCGTGGTGTTGTTCAGGTCTTTCACGTTCCATCATCCGCTCAGTATGCCGACATCTTCACCAAAGGCCTTCCGACACAGCTCTTTAACGATTTCAAGACCAGTTTGAACATTCGGAATGCTCCTCCCGATCAAACTGCGGGGGGATGTTAGCGGATATTATGCCCATTATATTTATTGTTATGTATTTCATGTATTGTATTACTAGGCCCATTAGTTTATACGTATCTTGTATGTATATGGCCCAAGAAGGCAACCTTGTATTTATACCTTTGTGCAATGCATGTTGAATCATGGGAAAATACGTTCATTAACAGATAAGAGTAGGTCGAGTACAAAAGTACGTTTCTAAAAAACCCGATGTGCATACACACCAAGAAAAATCAGGTAAGGATTCGTGAAGAAGAATAGGAAACATACTCGTTCAAGAATTATTTTCTGATCGTCCATGCTTTATTCAGAATTTGCCCTTCCACTGATATCTTTAGAGCTATACAACTCCACAGCCAAAAAAAATTATCAACCTGTTATGTAATGTGGCCACACATTGCATCCATATGAGCAATTAACAAATTACATTAAATAACCAAACAGTGGACTAAAATTTGTTTTCAGATCTCGATTTACATCACCGTTCATTGACCATGCTATGAAATGAGTTGATACCAAAAAGCAGATATAAATATAGGTTTAATATTAAGAAATACGATTAGGTCACAAAATATGAACTTACTTTCTGATTTGTCCCACTCTAGTTACTGTTTCTTTCCAACAAATTCGAATGACTGCTATATAGGAAGCAACATCTGATATATATTGTTAGTGGGTAGCTGGACAAGCTCATCATCTCAATTCTCACCGGCTAGTAGTCATGTATAGGGATGGTCCATTAGTTTTTCATGCACAGGGCAATATAAGTTATAATGATGCCCCTATGTTTTTGTACAAGATGATGCACACCAAACACACACAGAACATTAATTTAGAAAAAAAAAAGTGCAATAAAGTTTTTATTTTAAAAAATCATACTAATATGAACAAAAATTGAAAAACACCCAAAACGATGTCGTGCATTATTTTGAGACCAACATAAATTATTTTGTAATAGTTAGCGATATCTAGTTCCATCGAAAATCTGTTAAACTTAGAAGTGTGAGAACAATTGAAAGTCGGCATTTGGATATGAAATTTTGAAAAAAAAGACCTAAACGTAAATTCTAATATTGGTCAAAATAGGAACATAATAACAAATGAAAGTATCAAACAGTTACAAAGATGATACAACGTTTAAGCACTAAAAAAACCATGGCATAAAAGAACCTTCACTTGAATTAGTAATTATTTGACAGTTGAAACACTAATCACTAAAACCAATAAAACTTGAAACTGATAAATCCCTTTATGATGGTTACCTTTGTAAGTACAAGAGATGAGTCAGCATAGAGAAATTAGCAAAAAGCAAACAATTGCACAAACTAAACCTTATTCTAATTCTATATGCAGTTTTACATTTGATTGTTTAAATACAAAACATAGAGAAATTAGAAAAACCCAAACAATTTAACAAACTGGCTCTAATTTCATCATTCAAATAAACAAATAAACATTTATATATTGAAAGTTATCTATTGATTTCTAATCTAGCAATTACAAACTTACAGTTAGCAATTACCTGAGATGGTCAGTAGATACACTAGTAATTTATTTGTGATTAAGAGTTGAGTGCTTCCGATTGGGAATGAATAAATCACAACTGAGAATTGAGAAAATAATGAAAAAGAAAGTTAGAATAAACCAGAAAAGTAGTACCAGATAATCAGGAGCGAAGCCAGAAATTTACAATGAAAGAGGCTTACATCATAGTAAATAAGATGTAGATTACTATTTAATAACGTTGTCCGTAATTTAAACTCTTCTTTTAAAATACAAATAACATAGTTGATCTTGTGTTTTTGAAGACCATGTTTAAATTTATTAAAATTAGTCCCAAAAATTTATATAATCAACAAAAATATAAAAACTTTTTTATTTATGAAAGATTCTTTTTAGATTTTCTAAGCCATCTAAAATACCATTTTCTCAACACCGTTGGTGATTATATACTTGCACAAAGAATCATTAAATCAACTATCAGTAAAAAAATGTTATTTCAAAATCAAACTAACAAAAATGGACGCCAAAATACAAAAGAATGATTATGTAACCTCCATAAAATTCAAGCCAATTTGAAACTTTTTCAATCATTTAAAAACGATTAATTATTACAACGTGTTTTCAAAATAGTTTAAACATCAGAGTATCCCAGAAATCCAAATCATAAAATGTGAGGAAGTGTACGGTCACGCATTCGCCTTCCTGCGATCATCTACAGTACCTGAAACAAAATCAACAACTGTAAGCCCGAAGCTTAGTGAGTCCCCCCCCCCCCCCCCAAATACCAACGTCATACAAACCATAACAATATCATACAAACAACATGCATAATGAGCCATCAGCCTGACTGGACCGCCTCACAGGCCATCAGTCTATCTGGACCATTCTCCGAGCCATCGGCACGTCTAGACCGCCTCTCAGGGCCTTCAGCCTATCCGGACCGCTCGCCGGGCCTTTGGCCTGACTAGTACGCCCTAACTGGGTCTACAGTCTATCTGATCTGCTCTGGGTATGTTGGCACAAGCACAAAGCATGGCCGCCTCAACCCAACCCCCAATCAAACAATCATGTGCACACAAATATCATACGCTAGCTAGCATGTACAGATAGTCATATAGATCTAACAGATCACTAACATAGTATCATCCTATAACCAGGATACAGATCTAACAGATCACTAACATAACATAATCCTATAACCAGGATACCGATCTAACAAATAACTAACATAGCAACCATCCTATAACTAGGATACAAATCATAAAGATCCGGCCTTGGTGCCTTAGACCCTGTTGATATAGTGAGAAGAACTCACCTCGCACTGCCGATCACACAGACGACCCCTGACTGTTGGCTGCCAGGACCCCGAACCGCCAACATCAAAACATCATCTCCATCAACAGCTGACTGCAGATCTGCTATCTTGCGTGCGCTAACAGACACCAAAATGACAATCCATCAACATCTGGCCACCAACACACACTATGAATCCAATACAGGGTAAAAGACCTTTTTACCCTTCCTCAATCTCAACCCAAATCCAAGGCCCAACTAGATGACAAAAGGCCCAATATCAAAATAAGTCCTTAAGTCCAATTATGGCCCAATTTTCCAAATTGGGACTAATGGCCTCCACTCAAGAAGATCCAGTCAAGCTAAAAGCCCAAACCATAAATCTTGATCCAAAGTCCCAAACCACCTCAAGCCCACACTTGGCCCAATTTTCCAAATTGGGCCCAACTCCTTATTGGGCCTTATCCAAAGGTTCGATCCTCTACTTAGTCCAAGACACACCCATCCAACTAACCCATTAAGGCCCAAGTGTCAAAGCCCAACATATGGCCCAATACCCGAAGCCCAATAGGGGGCGTATGCGGGGCGTACCCCTTCGGTACGTTGGGCGTACCTCGCCTCGCATTGACCCATTACGGGGGTTTGACTCCGAACGTGGGGCATATGAATCTTACGCTGGGCGTACCCTCGCAGAGGCCAAAATCGTGATAAGTGCTTAATGGCTCAAGCACTTAAGCCCAAATTTCAGATCCACTACTCAAATGTGCTCTAGAACCATAATGTCTCAAACTTTAAGACTTTGCTTGACTAAAAAGGACTTAACACATGGTCTTAATCCATTAAGACCTCCTACAAAGAACTAGCGAGCAAACTAGCTCAAGGGACCTCAATTTTATGCCTTAAGACCCATCCTAGGGTCTGAAATGACAGCTTAACTCGACCAAAACAAAACATGCACAACATTGGGACTCTTGGGACAAGAAGAATGCCAAAAAGTAGCCAAAACTAGATCTACACAATCCAAGCATAAAGGTAGAAGCTTTATACCTTCTAAAGCTTCCAAAGATGATGATAACTCCAGATCTACAAGCTTGATTCCTTCCTTGACTCCTTTGATGCACTAACTCCTTCTTCAACCACACCAAAATCACACTTTTAGGCTCTAAAACTCTCTCTTATGGACTAGGGTTTGCTAGAAACGGCTTAGAGGTTTGGAGGCTGGAAAAGATGAGAGGAAATGGTCCATAAGATGCTTAAATACTCCATAAACCCTAAAAGTTAGGGTTTCTCCCTGACACTCGTACGCCCAACGTACATATGGGTACGCCCAGTGTACTACTCAAGTCTCTAAAATCACCATTTTACCATTAGGGCCTTCCTTTGCCACTTCTTTCCAAGCCAAGGGCCATAAATGACATAATTCAAAGTACATGGGATGAAATTGAAGTTACTTGAAGGTTGGGATGTTACAACTCTCCCCCACTTAATTTCGATTTCGTCCTCGAAATTATTCCTTACCATCCCCGGCAACCCAACATCCTGAGGGATATATCCATAACCATGACATTAGAAGACCTTCAAAGGAGACTAAACCCCAAATAAACCTTTTCCATCCGCGAAAGTCGAATCCATAAACCCAAGCAACAAAACAACTCTACTTCCTGAAAATCCGCAATCTGGAAACTTGAAGTTGGTCTGATTCCCGGACAGACCGCCCATACTAGCCATCGCTGATTCCATTCCCTTTACCCCTAAACGGACTACGCAACCCTGGAACCTGAATTTCCTACCAGAATACAGAACTGCAGATCATATTCTGCTGCCGATAACTCTTTATTGGACAAATAGATTCGATAATCCTTCCAGAGAAAGCTAACAGTGATGACAAAATTTCCCAGGTTATGACGAACAATGGGTGAAAAACTGGGAGACAAACCTTCTTGTGCCGACCGACAATGTTTCCATTAACCCCCGAACTAATATACACATCACTGCCAGCTCATAACCCTGAATACCCATGACTGGCCCGATCAACCTCGGGCTGGCGTACCAACATGTCGAATCAATTCAACCATCCGGTTGAAATTCTTAGGGTTAGTTGGCCTATCGCCTCAACCCTACCGCTCCCCCTGAGCCTCCATGCCTACGACTCACAATCGGCCTGCACCGGGTATCTTGGCCTACTGCCTCAACCCTTCTGCTCCTCCTGAATCTCTTTGCCTACGACTTACAGCCGGTCCGCATCAGGTATCTTGGGCTACTGCATGGAGAAGGACCGCCTCAACCCACCCAAATACAATGTGTCGTCATAGATGATCAGGAGAAAGATCTAACCCGGTTCCTAGAACCTGAAAGACAGGGACGCTCTAACCCAGCAACCCATGATCTCACCATCGATGACATCACACCGTTCGCCTGAAACTTGTGTCTCGCACCTCAAAGCAAAAGATTCCCCACTTTTCTCACTGACTTCCAAAATGCATGCTTCACACGGGTACACTTGCGATTCCCAACGCAAGTTCCCACTATAAGCCATCCTAAAATGGTCGTCCATGAATCTGCCCCTAGTTTCTGACTGAAGATACCACAAATCATGTAGAAAAGGTCCTCAACAGGTCGATAGTGAACCTCTCCCAACCCGAATTCATATGATACACCAAAGCCTTAGTATAACCTTGACTCTCTACCACGCCATTACCAACCTCTGAACCGACGAAAGTAGATGATCAAACCAAGAATTTCTGCATTTCATCCGATCCCTAACAACAACTTGAGAACAAACAGGAGTACAGGGCACACATTTCACAGATTCAACCTGATACCTGACTGATACTCCCCACAGCTCTTGGCCGTTCCTTATCCAAAACAACTGATTGATGGGTCTTCCGATCTCCATCCACGCATCAATACCGAGAGTATCCCAAAGAGATTAATTGATCAATCATGAACATTAGGTCTACAACCCATGATTGGAATGCCCCTATCGGGTCCTCAGTCCATGGCTGGGATGCACTTGGTCTCATACCGATCTTGTCGGTTTTACCTTGCTTGTCCATCCTTATGGGTCCTAAAGATACTCTCTTCCTTTCACTGCCTTGAGGGGACCTAATCACCATCCCACACAACACTCAACGCGCACCACTATGTTGCAACCCTGCCATGCACAATTACCTTATAGAACAAGTTGTTGTACAAGAATTTTCAGGCTCTCCACATGTCCACCGACAGTCCCTAAGGTGATAAACAGCAAGCACAAATAACATACGGTTTCCCAAGTTATTATCACAAAGAAGCATGCTCAACACCCGAACGTATATCTAATAGAATACATACAGAGTCTCCAGCATGACTGGACCGCCTCACCGGGCCTTCAGTCTATCTGAACCACTCTCAGAACCTTCATCATGTCTGGACCGCCTCTCCGGGCCTCCAGCCTGTCTGGACCGTTCTCCCGAGCCTTCGGCACTTCTGGATCGCCTCGCAAGGCCTACAACCTATCCGGATCGCTCGCCGAGTCTTCAGCCTGACTGGACCGCCTTGTAGGGCCTTCGGTCTATCCAGGCCGCCCTGGGTCTGTTGAGAAAAACCCTAGACCCATCCTGGTGCCCTCTTCCCATATATCCAATTCTCCCCCATTTGGGGTTTCAAACTCTTGATCCAATCTGCAGACTATAATCCCGACTTAACCATGCATACAAACCAATCCAACCTTAATGCTACCTTGAGCGCTTACAGATGCACTCGAAAAATCACCTTTATGCACGTACTTGGGGAAACCCTTGACCTCATGTTTGTTCGCCACAAACCCCCATACTTGATCGTGACTGAATAGATCCTACTAATACAAAACTAGTTCGAGAAGACTTCCAAGGTTTTCCCGAAGGTTGCCGAAACCCGAGTTTGATATGAATCATAATTCCACTCCAACATTGAGGGTAAACATACCCCAAAGACCGAGGAACGATAATACACTGTATAGGGGAATTGGTGTCACCTTCCTGGCCGCTTAACTGCCGTCTCTTGAACCCTTCAGAGAATTCCCGCTGAAGTCGAACTCAACAACCAATGGCCTCGGACACTTTGACACCTCACCAGAGAGCTACAAGTCCACCTGAAGTTAACCATTCCCGCTTCTGAAGAGGTTCACTGATCAACACCTTCCCCAACAATCTGAAAGCAGTAACCCGAACAACAACTGACAAAACCTTCAATGTCTGACACTCAACCTGAGAATTCCCAATTCTCCCTCACTTAGGGTTCTAACTACCACCCACTGGTTAGAAATCAACCAACAACTCAAACCGACTCAACCAGGTACAATCATTCCTGACCATGGAATGAATAACGTTCGCAAAATGATCCTTCCTGATTCAGATCAATCGATCTCAAAAGAAGCTTGAGTTCCAGCTGAAGACTTTCCGTATGCAGATTGGCATATAACGACTCTCAATAACCCAAGAATAACATAAAGTCAACCCGGGGTATAACTTTCTCAATCCAACAAAATTCCAACCCAATACAATTCCCGATACAACCCCGAAGAATATAGGGGATGACACACCATCAAAACATCCGAAGAAATCCTGACCTTTACCTCCTGAGTTACCCTTACCAACCTGAGGGCACGCATGAATAACATAAAGTCAACCAGGTGGCATGAACTAATCCCTATTTGCAATCCAAATGACAATACGACACTCGGCCTACCCGAGAATATGGTACCTAACTTGCCTCGCAAGATACTCATGCCACCTCGACCCACCTGTGCTTACTAGTGCTGAAATACTTCCGCCAACTACTGCGATCAACTGACCCCGAGCTGGAGATACCGAAGGGTTTTGAGCATTCTAACACTCCTATGGTGTACATGCAACCCTAGAAACCTTGGATCTATGTTTTACTATGGTACATGCAAATTTGATTTCCAAGGTTCATAACCTATCTAGCATAGCATGGGGAACTTTTAAACATAAATGCTAGATGTAGAACATACCTTATGTTGTTTGGATTCCTTGAAAACCTTGTGAGCCTAGCACCTCAAGTGTGATGCCTCAAATGTCTCACACAACACCACAATACTTGGAATAACCTTGAGAGAAGTTCACTAACACCTCAAAATCGGCTAGCCCTCTTTCTTGCTTGTACAAGTAGTGTAGATTTTGCTAGTCTAGGGGTCTTTATATAATTGTGGCACAAGTAGGGTTACACCATGTAAACCCTAATTTTCATGGCTTTCCATATTCCATGATCCATGGATTTGTAACCTCCATGGACTATCCATGGAGCACCTTATGGGTTTTAGCCCAGTCCATACAAACCATGGATCATTATCCCACTATACAAGAATATATTATTTACACAATCAACCCTATATATTTAATTAGTCTCTTTTTGATCACTTAATTAATTCCAAATTAATTCTTTGATCAATACTAATTAAATAATATTATTAATATATTAGAACTTATAATATATTAATAAACCTTAAGTGTCCTTTCTCTCATTTTGGTCTATCCAAGTATTGCAATGCCATGCAACCCAAATGGACCATGCCAACCGGGTCAAGTACATACCAGAAATAGTTATGGACTTAGACACCTTATCCAACAGTCTCCCACTTGGATAAGTCTAATAACTATAACTGCAAGTATGACTTCAGGAACTGATCAGCAATCATAGCTCTTTCAAGGTCTCGTAGAACTGAGATGATGATGATACACCATTTAAGATAAGTGATCATATAATCCTCTGTTCTAGATATCAGCTGGACAAATACATGGAACAATGTCTTACTTATTGTCCAGCAGTTTGTTTCTCGATTTCCGATTTGTTTGACAAAGAACTTAATCGAACACATTAATTTAGTTCTGACCGGGCCCGGTACATAGGTCACAACAAAATCATCGAGGGGCCCAGATATCGCTTCTAATCCAAGAAGGAATAGATAAACTTCGACTCATATGCTTGTTCTACTACTTGTTGAATTATACACAAAGACACGTTTTATAACATCGAGTTACCAATGCGTTTTCGTACAAACAATGTATAACCAACTCATAGGCAACAACTCATATCTCTAGGTTTGAAGACTTATATGATATTACCGTCTCACGATCACTCGAGATAAATTCCATGAAGTGATACAAGTGAGCGTGGGTTGAATCCAATACTCATAACTTATGAGCACTCATGAGTGTTGTAGCAACACTTTGCTATGTCCAACATCTTAGACATCTACAACCAACTTCATGACAATCTTGATTCATATCTACTTCCAACATATGACCGACTGTGGAGAATTTGAATAATATGATATACCATAACATAATTATTCTGGAAGTCAAAACATGCAAAATGAAATGATAGTAAACGATTTGACAAAAGATAGCAACACTTTACTCATAAATAAACAACAACTTTTATTCATCATCAAATGTCAATTACACTTTACCCATTTCAAAACTATCTAACTACTAAAACTAATATCATCCTTCAGCCCTATGCGCCTCGCATGCTGGAGATGCTTAACCCTACCCAGTCCCTTCGTGAGGGGATCTGCTGGGTTCTCATCCGATGATACCCTCTTTGCCACGATGAGTCCTTCTTCTATTCGATGTCTGATGAAATGGTATTTTCTGTCGATGTGTCTGGATCTCCCGTGATCCCTTGGTTCCTTGGCTAAGGAAACTGCACTTTCACTATCACAGAAAATCTCCATAGGCTCCTTTATAGCTGGTACAACCCCAAGGTTTCCAATGAAGTTCTTTAGCCATATAGCCTCCTTTGCTGCCTCGCTTGCCGCTATATACTCTGATTCACAAGTTGAATCAGCCACTGTCTCCTGCTTGGAACTTTTCCAAGAAATTGCTCCTCCGTTTAAGGTAAAGACCCAGCCTGTCTGAGAGTGCAAATTATCCCTATCAGTCTGAAAGCTAGCATCACTATACCCTACTACTCTCAAGTCATCACTCCCACTGAGGGTAAGGACCCAGTCCTTAGTCCTCCGCAGGTACTTGAGAATGTTCTTTACCGCAGTCCAATGATCCTTCCCAGGGTTCCCCTGATATCTGCTGACCATGCTCAATGCAAAGGCCACATCAGGACGAGTACAAGTCATAGCATACATGATCGAGCCTACAGGAGAGGCATACAATACTCAACTCATCTCAGCTATCTCAGCCTCTATACTCGGGCTCTGAGTCTTACTCAATCTGGCGTTACTCTGGATCGGTAACTCTCCTTTCTTGGAATTCTGCATGCTGAACCTATTCAGCACCTTATCCAAGTAGGTACTCTGACTAAGACCAATTAGTCTTTTACTCCTATCTCTCAAAATCCTTTTCCCTAGGATATAGGCAGCTTCACCAAGGTCCTTCATAGCGAAACACTTCCCAAGCCAGGACTTCACTTCCTGCAGAGTTGGGATGTCATTTCCTATAAGTAGTATGTCATCCACATACAATACCAAAAAGCTAACTATACTCCCACGAGCCTTGACATATACACATGACTCGTCTTCACTCCTCGAAAAGTCAAACTCTTTGACTTTCTCATCGAAACAAAGATTCCATTGGCGAGGTGCTTGTTTCAATCCATAGATGGATTTCTCAAGCTTACACACTCTATTAGGGTACTCTGCACTGACAAAACCCCCTGGCTAACTCATGTAAACATCCTCAGCCAACTTTCCATTAAGGAAAGCGGTTTTGACATCCATTTGCCATATTTCATAGTCATGGAATACAACAATGGCTAGCATAACCCTAATAGACTTAATCTTTGCTACTGGTGAAAAGGTCTCATCATAATCAACTCATTGAGTTTGAGAAAAGCCCTTTGCAACCAGTCGCGCCTTATAAGTATGTACATTACCATCCATGTCGGTCATCTTCTTGAATATCCATTTGCACCCGACTTTATTGCGACCTGGTACATTGTCAACCAAGTTCCAAACTTCATTGTTATACATGGACTGTATCTCGCTGTCCATAGCCTCTTTCCATTTAGCAGCCTCAGGACCTGCCATGGCTTCCATGTAGCTGTTAGGTTCATCCAGACTTACCAGTGTGTTATCACTGATAAGTGTATCACCTTCCACAGTAATATGGAAACCATAGTAATGCTCAGGTGCATTCCTAACTCTCGTGGAATGCCTCAGAGGTACAGACTCTTCTGTCGAATAAACAGGAGTTTGGTCCTTAGGTTGATTGCTAGGGTTTGAGGTTCCTTCACCACTTGACTCTTGAATTTCTTCAAGGTCAATTTGCCTCCCACTGTTTCCTTGGCTTATGAATTCTCTCTCTCTCGAAAGACTCATCTCCTTGCTACAAAGACCACATTATCACTGTGTCTGTAGAAGAGGTAACCAAAGGATCTCTGTGGGTAGCTGATGAAAATACACCTCTCACTTTGAGGTTCGAGCTTATCATGAGTCTCGTGCCTCACAAAAGCCTCGCAACCCCAAATCTTGATGTGGTCTAGATTGGGAACTTTTCCAGTCCACATCTCATGAGGTGTTTTGGCAACCTTTTTGGTAGGGACTAGATTAAGGATATGTGCGGCAGTCTTTAAGGCATACCCCCACAATGAGATTGGTAGCGAAGCTCGACTCATCATGGAACGAACCATATCCAACAAGGTTCGATTGCGCCTCTCAGCCACACCATTCAACTGTGTTGTACTGGGAGGTGTCAATTATGAGACAATCCAACATTCCTTAAGATAGTCAAGGAACTCTATACTAAGATACTCACCACCTCGATCGGATCGAAGCATCTTAATGTTCCTGCCCAACTGATTCTCTACTTCCTGTTTAAACTCCTTGAACTTTTCAAAGGGTTCTGACTTATGCTTGATTAAGTAGACATATACATATCTACTATAATCATCAGTAAAAGTCACATAGAAGCGGTTAGCATCTCTTGTGGCGGTTCTGAAGGGTCCACACACATCAGTGTGTACAAGATCCAACAAACCTTCACCCCTAGCATAAGTACCAGTGAAGAGTGACTTTGTTATTTTCCCAAGTAAACAAGATTCACAACTATCATCTGATTTTAGGTCAAATGACTCCAAGACTCCAACCTTTTGGAGTTGGCTTATGCGTTTCTTGCTTACATGTCCAAGACGACAATGCCATAATGATGATTTATCCAAGCTAGAGGAAGAATCGATACACAACACATTATTTCCTAGGTTATCTACAACCGACACAGTTTCATACACACCATCACAAGGTAATGCTTTAAAATAAAGAACATTATTAAAGAAAGCATTAATACCACCACATTAATTATCTAACGAAAAAGTAAAACCTTGTTTGTACAAACCATGAAAGGAAATAATATTTCTTGCCATTTCAGGCGAGTAACAACATTTATTCAAATCTAATGTTAACCCACTACTTAGCAACAAAGAATAAACTTCAATCTTGGTGACAGGTGTAACTTTCTTATTTCCCATGATCAAGTTTATCTTCCCATGCTCCACATTCTCACTTCTTCTTAGTCCCTGCAAATCACAACATATGTGAATACCACAACGTGTATCAAGGACCCAAGAATTAGAATAAGGTGAGTTATTAGACAATATAGTGTAAATACCTGCATGGTTGGGTTTTACTTTCCCATCCTTAACATCTTGCAGGTACTTTGGGCAGTTTCGCTTCCAGTGCAACTTTTCATGGCAATAGAAGCATTCAGCCTCTTTAGGGTTGGCAGAAGGAGTGACGAAACCTTTCTTGGTTCCACTTGAAGAGGAGCCATCAAGGGACTTTCCCTTGGTACCCTTCGAAGGGCTCTTCCTCTTCTCTCCTTTGCCTTACCCGATTGCCAAGACAGGGGCCGCGATAGGAGTAGGAGTCGTAACAACCGACTTACCTTTAAGACCACTTTCTGCGGTCTTCAATAGTCCTTGAAGTTTGCTGAGTGTAACTTCCTCCTTTTTCATGTGGTATGTTATGCGGAATTGATCATAACACGAACGTAAGGAGTGCAAAATGATATTATTTTGCCAACTCCTCTAGGAAGTTCACATTCAGTTTCAGTAAACGGTCCACATACATTTGCATTTTCTGCATGTGGCCCGTGATGGATTCACCATCCTTCATCCTGGTTGTTATCATGGAGGAGATGATTTCATACCGCTCTTGACGAGCACTCTGATGATAGCGGTCCATCAAGTCCTGGTGCATTTCAAAAGGGTAGAAGTCCTCATAAGACTTTTGGAGCTCGACTGTCATTGTGGCCAACATGATACATGCCACTTTGGTGGCATTTCTCTCATGTGCCTGGTATTCAGCGATCTCCTCAGAAGTAGCAGATGACTCATCGAGTTCCTTAAGCTCCTTGTCGAGGACATATTCCTTGTCCTCATAACGAGTGACCATCCTGATGTTCCTGATCCAATCCATAAAGTTGGATCCATCAAAGATGACTCTCCCATAATGGTTTATGAGAGAGAAGGATCCGGTAGGGTTTGAGCCAGAAGCAGCATTGTTGGAAGACATCTGAAAGGAAGAAAGTCAAGTTTAGATTAGATATAAAGATAGTCCTTAATAAAACACCCAAATATAATATTAAGGCTAGGACCCAACACAATATTTTATAACTTAGAAGAGGGATGCCGTAATCCAAGCCATAAAATATTTGAAGGTAGGTGAATGACGATTCACCAATTTCCACCATGAAAAACGAAATAAATTATTAGGTTTTTAATTGGTTTTGTTAGTACCAATTCAGAAAGTACATATAAATTATAATAGGTATAATTTATGATTCATAGAACATTAATTCACAATTCAAGCATACTAGAGTACAATACTTTTCAAGAATACATATTTCAGTATACTAATTCAAGGGTATACATATTTCGAGTACATGTTATGTATACTAATTCGAGGGCATACTATCAATCATTTATTTCAGAATGATTGGGTTTTCATAACTATTATACATGTAACGTTTATATGCTTTTTATGAGTCATTTGATTCAGGTTGTTTAATTCATTTAAACAACATAGTTAAAGTCCTGATATTATAACAAGAATCACCAGTTGGGGATCGAAACAAGTGTGTATAGATCTATATTGGGATTGACAGCCCCACACTCAGACTGCTAGCTACAGCCAGGCATACACGCCTACGAGTGACAGTTGTTATCAACAGTTTTCGACGCCTTCAAAGCGTTGGGTCAGGCCATCTAGTCTCAGTATGGTTATAATAACTCATTAAAAAGATATTAACAATACGTTAGTGTATAATTAACTAAATGTAAGTACATCTTCAAAGTACTAGTTTACAAAATACAAACTACAGTAGTGCATTACAGTTTACAATAACAGATGGTGGAGCCAGGCACACTCACTTTTAAACTTAAATACAGAATACTGGTTTACAAACATAATGGTTTTATGAGATTAAAACTACTTTTCATATATAGCAGAAAATACAGGATTTTCTGGAGCAGTTTACTTATTCAAGAAACAGAAACATACTTTTAAACATAAATACTTATGCACTCACTCAACTTTATGTTGATACTCTCTTTTCAAATTACTTGTATTCTCAGGGAAACAGTAGACAGGTACTTCCCAAGCTTTTGAGAAGATGGAGCTATTTTGAGTCATGTCTTCTTCTTTTGTATAACTATTTTGGTGTCAATATACAGTGATTGAACACATGTAAAACTTGTACATATTAATGCAATGGTTGTTTGTACTTTGATTACTATAATGCATGTGTTGTGATACTACAAATGAAGTCATCCACCTCCGGACATTTCCGCCGTCTGGTTTGGGGGTGTGACATCATACCTTTCCTGCCGAGCACTTTGATGGTACCTTTCCATCAAATCTTGGTGCATTTTATAAGGCCAAAAGTCCTCATATGATTTCTGAAGCTCCACAGTCATGGTAGCAATCATAATACACGACACCTTTGTCGTGTCCCTCTCATGAGTCTTATACGCAACAATTTGTTCGGGAGTAGCGGTGTTTTCTTCAATCTCCTTTAGCTCTTTATCGAGGAAATATTATTTGTCCTCGTAGTGAATAGCCATGCGGATGTTTCGAATCCAATCATTGAAGTTCGATCCATCAAAGATGACTCTCCCACATAGGTTCATGAGGGAGAAAGAGCCGGAAGGGATTGGGTTTGAAGCATTGTTTGAAGTAGACATCTGAAAAGAAAAAACAAAGTTTAGATTAGATAAGGATCCTTAATATAACACCCAAATGAAATATTAAGGCTAGGACCCAACACAATATTCTACAATTCGGAAGAGGGATGTCGTAATTCAATTGTAAAATATTTGAAGGTAGGTAAATGACGATTTACCAATTTCCACCATGAAAATACAAAAATGATGATTTAGGTTTTAAATGAATTGAAATTCCTAGATTCTTTTGAGATTCATTTAACTTTTCAATGGCATGTTTAAATCTCGATTACACCCTTCAAGTTTATGAATGGGATACCGAGGATCACAAACAAGGTGTGAATAACCATGCAAATGTGCTTGGTACTCTTGATGTTACATATCACCTAATCAATGTGCCGGTTAACCACACACGCTCCGTTGATCTATAATTAACATCAAGCTACCCTTTGCCACCCTTGCTAGTCCCAAATTAGTGTGCTGGTTAACCACACACGCTCCACCAACGACTTAGCAAGGTGCAAAGTGCAATTTCATGGAACACCACCATTTCACATTTTTCCTAAAGTAACTAAGATTGGGAATTTATAAATTTAGTTACTTTATAATATCATTATACTTACTAATGAGGATTAGTGTCCTATCCTACCCGTTCGGCTAACGATCCACCACCAATCAAGGAAGCGGTGGGTGAGAGTGGACACCCATCAAACCACCATTTTATAGGCAGTAACCTTATACCCCCCTTATAGATCGGCTTTGTGAATGAGGCCTACTAACGGTAAGACTGACTTGTCTTATACATGTATATAAGTATTAAACTTTAGTATTATAATAGTATAGGGTTGAATTTTAAACTTTTAAAATTCTAGTTTTTGGAATTAAAGTTTTATAAGTGAGACTTCTCAAATTCCAAAACTTGAGGACAAGTTTTGAAACTCTTCAAAACCTCTTGAATTTTAGAATTCATGTTACATAAAAGAGACTTTCCAAGTTCCATAACTTGAGGAAAAGTTATGTAACTCTTCAAGACCTTTGAAATTCTATAACTTATAAAATTAATGTTCCATGAATGATGACTTTTCATATTTCATAACTTAAGGACAAGTTATGAAACTCTTCAAGAAACATTTAGATCAAATTGTTAAACTAATCCAATTATCATATAATTTATCATTTACCAATTTGACCTAGTTCATATAATTTCAAATTTTTACAAATAATTAGTTTTTCACAAAATCAATTAATTATCTTAAAATTTGACAATCATTATGTTATTGGATGGGGATAATCATTACCATATCATTAAAATCAAATTTTATGAACCAAAACAATTTGTGGTAATGATCCTAATCCAAAACAGGCCAAAAACTCGAAAATTCTACCAACAAATGTCCTAACTTGTCGAGCCATGCAATGGACTCATCGAGTTCATGGGCTAATACATCCAACTCGTCGAGTCCTTCTTAGGACTCGTCAATTTCATCAGGCAATGGCCAAAAATGTCATTTTTCCAACTTTGAAAATCAAACAATTGCATCAATATAATAGAAAACACCCATGGCTCGGATACCACTGTTGGGTTTTATGTACTCTAACAATCCTATGGTGCACATGCAACCCTAATGCTTTGGATCTAAGTTTTCTCTAATTATACATGCAATATTGGTTTCCAAAGCATTGAGCCAAAACTAGCATACAAAATTTGATATATGAATCATAAAACTAGTTAGAAGATTACCTTTTGATGTAGCTAGTAGAACTTTGGCCTTTAGGAGCTTAGCACCTCAAGTGTGATTCCTCAAATGTCTTACAACAAACTGTGACAACCCGAAATTTCTATCTTGTAAAGCCAATCAATTCAATTAAAAGTCAGACTTGTTTCTGTTACTTTTAGCTTTGTTAAGGGTCTGTTTGAGAGTTCGAAGCCTAGTACACTCAAGGATTGTGTGTTAGGAAGTATTAACTTGAGATCATTGAGTTGCAATCGAGCCGGAAACACCTTCACAAGGAGTTCACGGCCGCAAACTAGGGTTCACGGCCGTGAACCCATGTTGGCCGTGAACCCCTCTTCATATGTATGGTGTTCCTTCATTATTTCTTCATTTCTCACAACTTCAAGTCTAGAACTCTCGAACCTCTCTCAAGTAGCATGAAGAACACTCTCCTTTCTCTTCAAAATCATAAGTGATTCTTCCATATTTACTTGATATCCTTCTTATTCACGTGAAGCTCTTTGATTTCATCCATGAATTCCACACTTTTGGCTTAGATCTTCAAATCATCATCTTTTCACCAAGAACACACACTTGTTATTGGGCCGTGAACACCTTCAAGACTTCCATTAAGTAAGTATCCTTTCCATACACTTGTTATCCATTAGAAGCTCTTGAATCCCCATGAAACAAACACCTTTTAAGCATGATTCTTCAAGAGTTCACGGCCGTGAACCCTTCATTGGGCAGTGAACCCGTAATAAAGATCATGGTGGCCGTGAACCCTTCAACCCATGGTCGTAAACCCTTCATAGGATCAAGCCTTGGGCCGTAAACACTTCATGTGTGGCCGTAAACTCTTCTATGGCCGTAAACACTTATAGTGTGGCCGTGAACACCCTTTCATACAATCATATGTGATTGTAACACTTCATTACAAGTGTTTCCTAGTACCTAAGGTTGTTCCCTTACATGATCAGTTGTTATATACACTAATTATATACATATATGTGTCATTATATGCTTAGTAGGATCCGTTTGTGCTTGAGACTTCACTTGGCATACTTAGCATCCTATATCGATATTTCATTCAAATCACTCACTATAGGTGAGTTCATACCCCTACAATCTATCTTTTAATGTTTAAATGCTTTTAGGGGGAATACAAGTATAACACAATGAAATTGTGTTAATCATTTACATGTGAAAACTACATACAAAAGAATTTCTTATACTCAAACTTGTTGAAAACTCTTTTAAAGCTTTTATAAACTTCTTTTATATCAAATCATATTCGTATATCTATTTACGTATAAGTATACTTTAACAAAATTAGGAATATTGCTACATAACTTGACTCATGTTCCTTGTTTGGCTGTGGGCTCGGGATAGGATCACTAGTCCGAATGTCAGTTAAATCATAGTTATACTTATTAAATACATATGTGAATATTAAACCCATTTTTAAGGTTTATTCTTAACTTAGTTGCTTGGTGAGTAATTGAGTCTTTTCTATACATCAGTAACAGTCAAACAATTATACTAGTAAACTATAATAGGTATAGTTTAGAGGATTACTACTTACTACTTCTAGAACAGTGAAACTTACATGAGTCAGTTCATACATGAGTCAGTTCAAACATACTATAACTAGAACGAGAAAGAACACACTATAACTAGAACGAGAAGGAACATACTATAAACAAAAAGGAACATACTATGACTAGAACAGAAGGAACATACTATAACTATGACAGAAGGAACATACTATAACAAGAACAGGATAACATTAATGTGAGCCACTACTTTATGGCATAACAATATACTTGTTGTGTCACGTTTTGTAACCAGAGTCTCCTGGAGGGAGAGTGTGAGTTTGTGTATAGATGTATACGGGATTGACCATCCCACACCTTGCTGTTAGCTATAGTGGGACCTGCAGGTCTATGGGTGACAAATGTCATACCATTTCGACGTCTTTTGATCGTCGTGTTTTATACTAGTCAATCGAGCATGGTTATAACCTCATCACATTTTTACCTTAATATAAACTTATTGGTTTTAAGGTAGTCAGTACATCTGTAGTTACTTTATACAATACTACTCTACACTTTCATTTTCCCATTTCATTCATATAGTGATATTCTCACATAAAAGGTAATGCAAACTATTTTCTGTTAAAGATAGTCATAAACTTGGGAAAACATACATTTTGCAAAAGAACAAACATTCAAAACAGTCGGGTGTTGGTAGAAGACTACTTTCCAACTTAGTAGAAAATATAGGATTTTCTAGGAAGTATACAAACATTTACATCAAAACATTTACAAACATTTTCATCAAACTAATACAAACATTTAACGCTAAAATACTTATGAACTCACCAACTTAAATGCTGATCTACGCTTTCGAAATTACTTGCATTCTCAGGTCACCAGTAGGCAGGTACCGATGACTAGGTTTTGAGAAGACGGAGCATGTTCAAGACTCGTCTTTTATTTTGATTCATATTTTGGTGTCTTTCAAACTTTACACAGAACACACTTGTATTAAATTATATTATTAATGCAATGGATGATGTTGTTGGTTGTTTTACTATTGTGCATTGTTATGATACTGTACATGACGTCCTCCGCCCCCGAATGTTTCCGCCGTTCTGGTTTGGGGGTGTGACAGATTGGTATCAGAGCTTTGTTTATAGTGAATTGAGTATATCAACCCATAAAAGATATACAACTATAAACACATCGGGATTAAAACACTCTGACCAAGAGTTAATACTTTTAAAATAATAAAATATTTTAGTAAAGTATTCATACAAGCATTCATACTAGGATCAGTGTCATACTAGAACAGAACAAAATTATTGCGGTTGTGGACAGTAAAAGTAGGCTTGGAGACATATAATCAGATCTGGGAGTGATATAGCCTGATCAACTATATCTTTTCGAGAAGTGATTAGCATGTGCCTAGGAATGGTTGTGGTGTTGCAGCAAGTCTAAAAACTTACCAACTCTACTACAATAAAAAGTCTAGAACATAACATAAACTTAAAATACTATAGGAGTATTTTGTGGTACTATAATTACTTGTGTGAAAACTAAAGGGTCTTTACTAGTAGGTCAATAGTTGTTGAGTGGATACGCTAAAGCTATATGTGACTGAGGTGTCATAGACTTATAATTTGTGATATTTTCTTTACTTCCCGTTCCTTGTTTGCTTGTGGACTTAGAGTTAGGGTCACTTATTCGAAGGTCTATTCTATCTTGGTTACATATGACTGGTATGCACTACGCAAGTAGTGAAGTAACTGGTAAGAATCATCTTATAATTATCTATAGTAGTACGTCTATTATATGTTTCTTACACCCCTTTTTCGCTTAGATAACATGGATAGATTTCATCTACCTGGCGCCCCGTACTTTCCCGACCAAGGGAATGGTGGATGGCTCGATGCAGAGCCATAAGAGAATCATGAAATTCCCTTAGACGATGATTTTGCAGAAAATCTTCCAGAGGATTCTGACTCGAGCCAGAAGTCAATGATCTACCCCTGGTGGCACCAATCCCAAATCCTAACCCTCGTTCGGCTTTTCAAGGCCCGACGCCTTTGTGGGCTGAGAACTTGGGTAGGTGGAGCCGTGAGCAGGGTCAACCCTTACCCTACAACGGATTCCGAAGCTTCTACAACCTAAGTGAAGGAGGCTCTGCAGACATAATTCTTCCCATCTTGGTTCACCGAGTGGCTCGAAATGTTGAGCTAGGAATGACAGCGATTCAACAAACCGTGGAGCTTGATGCGGACACGAACGCCAATACGGATTGTATTCGCAATCTTGAATTTGCTCATGGGAAAGCTATGAGAGACAATGAGGCTCTGCAGCAAGAGCTAGCTGCAACTCGAGCTGAAGTCATAGAGCTCCGAGCACGCCAAACAGTGTATGGGAGACGCCTGCTTGATGTGGAGAGTCAGCTGGCCGAATTAAGGGTTCATCCAAGGGGTGCCCGTCGCCAGTAGGAGATGCTCTACTCATCCTTTCTTTTGGTTTAAGGTATAGCCTTCTTATATATGCTCTAAGTAGCACTTTTCCCTATAAATTTCATGTTTACGTTAAGACCTTGAACTTTCAGTTTGTTAGGTCTTTGTGTTGTCAAACATTTTCTCAATTTTGGTATGATGTAAGACCTACTCCAAGCTCATTTTTCCCGAACTTATTACATATTTAATACCAATGATATTGATAGACATCTAATCTCATTGGAAATCTTTATCCAAATTTTTCCATCCTCCTGTCATTAGATCTCTATTTCAATCATACTCTCATCTGTTTTGTTGGTCTATGGTGATTTAGTCCATGGATCACTCTCATTATTCTCACAATTGAATGTTTATTATCATCTTCATCTTTGTAAACTTTCAGTTGAAAGATGCCTCCACGTCGATCAGCGAGACGTAATCCTCCGATAACTCCAACTCAACAACCACTAACTCCTCGACAATACGATCCAGCAGCTATCCAAGCTGCAGTGGCTGCAACTGTTATGACAGCCCTAGCTCAATTCAACACGACCAGTACTAGAGGGAGTGGATCGGGTGTTAACTCCACCCAAGGTGGTAGTCACGGGTACCCTAGGGAGTATTCATATAAGGACTTCACCAACTGCAAACCCAGAGCCTTCAACGGCAGCGGTGGGATCATTGCTCTCTCGCAATGGTTCGAAAAGACGGAGTCAATCTTTGAGATCTGCTCCTGTCCGGAAGGGAGCAAAGTAAAATTTGCTGCCTGCACTTTCGCGGACAGAGCCCAGACATGGTGGAATAGCCATGTCAAGTCACTAACTCTAATAGTGGCTAATGCAATGGGCTGGGAAGCTCTGAAGGAGCTTATGATTGAAGAGTACTGCCCGAGGGGCGAGGTTCAGAAACTTGAACAAGAACTCTGGAGCCTAACCATGAAGGGCTCCGACATAGTTGCCTACACCGCCAGGTTCTGTGATCTAGTGGCTCTATGTCCAGGAATGGTCCCCACTGAGGGAAATAAATTCGAGTGGTATATTTGGGGGCTGGTGCCTCCATTTCAGGGGAACGTCTTAGCTTCAAACCCCACTACCTTCAACAGTGCCAAGCGATTGGCACAACGGCTCATCGATCATGGAGTCCGTACACCGACAACAACAACCCTTTCCATCCCAGAACCCTCAAAAGCCGCTGACAACAAGCGGAAGTTTTGGGACAACAATAAGAAGAACAACGCGGCGCAGAACTCTGCCAAAAAGCAGCAAGTCGTGGTTGTTCATGCCACGATAGCACCTACTGCCACTACGCCGGTGAAGCAGTATACGGGAAGCTTGCCAAAGTGCAACAAGTGTAGCTTCCACCACAATGGACCCTGCCGGGAAATACAGTGTACAAACTGCAACAGGAAAGGGCACACAGCCCGTTTCTGCAAAGCTCCGGCTAGGCCAATCACCCAGATCCCCGACGTTGGTATGGGCCAGGCTTGCTATGGATGTGGCAAGGTGGGTCACTTCAAGAGGAACTGCCCGAAGGGAGGGAATGCCGGCGGAGTGGGAAGGGTTTTGGCAATAGGCCACGAGGAAGCGGTGGCAGACCCTACAGTGGTCAATGATATGTTTCTCCTCGATAACTCTTTTGCATGCATATTATTTGATAGTACAGCGGAGAGGAGTTTTGTGAACCAAAAATTTAAACACTTACTTAAACAACAATCACGCGCACTGAAAGAACCGTTCACAGTAGAAATGGCCAACGGAAAGACTGAGAGCACTAGCTGTATATACATAGGATGTACCCTAACTCTAGACAGCCATTCATTCCAATCCACCTCATGCCTGTCTTAATTAAAAGTTTCGACGTCATTATCGGCATGGATTGGTTGAGTCTTCATCGTGCTGACAACATGTGTTATGAGAAGGCCGTTCATCTTAATCTACCATCTAACGAAACCCTAGTTATCTACGGTGACAAACCAGGCATGAACCTTCGTATCATGTCGAGTATACAAGCCCAGAAGTACTTACGAAAGGAATGTAATGCATTCCTTGCTCATATAGTCGATATGAGCCAAGAGACGAAGGACATAAAGAACATCCCAGAAGTACGCGACTTTCCCGACATCTTTCTAGAAGAACTACTAGGATTACCTCCTCAACGTCAAGTCGAGTTCAGAATCGACTTAGTTCCAGGGGCTACCCAGTAGCCAAATCGCCTTATCGACTAGCACCAGCTGAGATGCAAGAGCTATTCGATCAACTTAACGAACTGCTCAGCAAGGGCTTTATTAGACCAAGCTTCTCACCCAGGGGAGCGCCAGTCTTTTTCGTAAAGAAGAAAGATGGATCGTTCCGTATGTGCATCGACTACAGAGAACTCAACAAACTAACCATTAAGAACCGATACCCTCTACCACGTATAGACGACTTGTTCGACCAACTGCAAGGGGCGAATTACTTTTCCAAGATTGACCTGAGATCCGGGTATCACCAATTACGAGTGTTAGAGGAAGATGTTCCCAAGACAACCTTCCGAACTCGTTATGGACACTACGAGTTTGTAGTGATGCCATTCGGATTGACCAATGCGCCCGCAGTGTTCATGGACTTGATGAATCGGGTGTGCCATCCTTACTTAGATCAATTCGTTATTGTATTCATCGACGACATTCTTATCTATTCTCGAAGTAAGGAGAAGCATAGTCAACACTTACGTCAGATTTTAGAAACCCTACGAGCAGAGAAGCTTTATGTGAAGTTCTCTAAGTGCGAATTTTGGATTCGAAGAGTCGAATTCTTGGGTCACGTGGTTAGAGAAGAGGGAATTCACGTGGATCCTTCCAAAATTAAGGCCATTGAGAACTGGTCAGCTCCGAAGACGCCTACAGAAATTCGTCAATTTCTAGGCCCCGCTGGCTACTATCGCAGGTTTATTCAGAACTTCTCTAGGATCGCGAAACTGCTTACTACATTGACCCAGAAAGGTGTGACCTTTGACTGGGAAGAGAAACAAGAGAAGTCGTTCCAAACGCTAAAGCAAGCCTTATGCACCGCACCGATACTATCCCTCCTAGAAGGGATATAAGACTTCGTGGTTTATTGCGATGCATCCAACCAAGGGCATGACTGTGTTCTTATGCAACGAGGAAAGTTCATCGCCTATGCCTCAAGACAACTAAAGACACACGAAGTCAACTACATCACACATGATCTTGAGTTAGGAGCAGTGGTATATGCTCTGAATATCTGGAGACACTACCTGTATGGTACAAAAAGCATTATCTTTACCTACCACAAAAGCCTAACATATATTCGACCAGAAGTGTAACGCTCTATTTATTTAATAATTAAATAGATAAAATTAATGAACAAATAGTAGCCCTAAAATAAATAATTACATAGCAAGGTGTTGATCGCGAGGAGCTAATAGTTACAATTTTAGAGATTGGGGGTTAAAAGTGTAAAATCCGGACTGAATTTCTAAGTATTATTGAAGGCAGGGACTAAATGGTAATTTCTGGGACTTCACTTGAAGAGATTTTGAAGACAGGGGCTGCCTGGTAATTGTTAGGGCTATTTATGAAAAGAATTATGGAAGGAAGGGCTAAAAGGGTAACTTTTGGAGTTAAATTGAAAACAAATGTTGTGGGGAGGGACTGAATTCGATAAAAGGTACAAAATTTGAATGAACACGAGATTAAACCCCGTGCCACTCTTCTCTCTCGTGACTTCACCCAAACCCTAAACCTAATCCACACTTTCAGCCGCCACCATTGCTGAGGACGTTTCCAGCCGCCACCACCTTAGGAGTGATGAATCAAAGAATCGAGTATTGAATTAATCAGAGTATGAATTCAGGTAAGAATGCGAGATTGAACACCGGATGTAAATATGATCTTGTTTCAGCTGTATTACACTTTCAAATGTTTACAGAGTACAATAGACAGGTCTGTAAAAACTCTTATCTAACTCTAGTAAATATCCCTATTTATAGGGAATAGAAAGCGTACAAAAAATATACTAAGGCCTAGACACTTAAGCTTCGAATAAAAGTGCCCTAGTAAAATACATTACAAAACATTCGAAGAGTTCAAAATACATTTTGACTAATTACAACAATTCGACCCTTACAATCTCCCCCTTTGTAATCATAGTCGAAGTACTCAATTAGTAAGAAGCTGGATGGAATACATCATCACTCTTCGAATCTCCGTGTACCAGGAGATAATCTTTTTCAGTTCTTTCTTATCTCCTTCATTGTTCTTCTTGCAATGATTCATACTAACAATTAAGTTCGTATATTGAGATGTTGAATATCTCTCTACTTCGCATGCCTGGAATAAGAATCGTTTAGCTTTTCCAGCCTTGTCTTTTCATGCGAATACCATTCCAAAAGGCTTCAAGCAGATTTCACCATCAGCATACTTTTTCAATTCTTCTTGAGTCTTTGTAGGAGCCATCGGAACTTTAATTTCCATACCTTTAGCCGTAGCTAACTCCACATCTATAAGAGCCAAGCACTCATAGTAATTTTCGATGAAAATCTTGATGTGAGCAACCCCAAGCTTGAATTCATCAGGTTCTGTGTTTTGAAGGTATGAAAATGATTTGTCTTTTAAAATTAATGCAACTTGTATAAGATCATACAAGTTCATCAATGGAAAATCTGCAACAGTAAACTCACAAATATTTCCATTTGCCCTGGCAACCACATACTTGAAATTTTGGACTGTGTTTTCGAATACCACATCCTTTTTCATACTGATCACTTTCTTGATTTTAATCAATGACCACACTTCCTTAGGGGCTTTTGCAAGAACAGCATGAAAACGAATTTTCATGTGTGTACCTTCATCCTTTTCTTTAAAATTTCCTTCAGCTTTGAACTGAGGCATGATAAACATCATTTCGTTTATTGGAAAATCCAGCTGGCTTGCATCAGTATTCGTGACCAAATAACTTTGTTTTGGTTTCTTCTCAAACGAATACATGTGATTATATGCTACCTTGGCCTCAATTGTTTCGTAATTGTAGTGTTTGGATGGATCACCTTTATCCATACCTTTCGGATCACCAGCACGCTGAGCCATAATACTTTGAATCAACCTCAGTTTTTCAATTTCAGCTTCTGCTTCAGCCTTCTTTTCTTCTTTCGACTTTTCCACAACAATTGATTTCCCTTTATCTTTCAAGGCTGGATTGTCAATTGCCTCTTTTGGTTTCGAACCACTCTCACCAGTCACCGCAGATTTACCAATTACAATTCCTTTCGAAATAGGTCTTGTAATAGGTAACGTTGTAACGACTGTTGAAGAAACCATCCTAGCAGAAACTATAACTGGCTTTGTTGTTGGGATCTTTGAAGAAAAAACTTTTCCTACAACTTTCGCATCTTCACCACTAGTCTTCGACTCACTAGTTTTTCTTTCTCCCCCTTGCACCCCTGAGAAAACAGGTGGGACATTTGTTGTTGGAAGAAGACTTGATATGCGAAAGAGAGGAGCACGTTGCTTGTTGAGAATGGCTTCGAATTGGATAAACTTTTGTGATAAAAATTCAGGAGTAATCAGGGAAGAAGAAACTGGCCTGTCAGAAATTTCTTTTAACTCCTTGAGCAAAGTAATCACCTCCTCAAAGTTTGCACTTTCAATTGTTGAAAGTTGAGTAAGTTGAGGACTCAACCTTTCATACAATTTGAGAAATTTGGTGACAGTGTCACAAATTATATCAACCTTTTGATTCAAGGATGCATAATCTTGTTGAACAGAAGCAACTTCTTTTTGCATGTCTTCACGAAGTTCACGAATTTGCAAATTAACATCCTCCCTTAATTTCTTCACTTCCTGAACAAAAAGAACATGCCTTTCCTTTGTGACATTCTTCAACTCTTTCACATCACTTGTAAACTTTGAATTTTGAGAATTGATCCGAAGTTCATTATTTTGATCATTATGATCAACTTTCTCCAAAATTCTTGATTCAGAGTCAGTAAGCATTCCAGATACGTTGCTCACAACTCTGGCTTCGAACATCTTCAACATAGTATCAACCTCCAAACTTGAAATAGATGAGCCACCCCCCAGATCAGCTTGAGATTGAATTATCGAATTCAACTTCTGATTCAGAATTTTAAATTGCTTCATGGTCATTAGCATATGATCTGGAAAATGCTCTTCTTCATCATGAAATTCCAATTCCTCAAACGTGCCTCCAAACCCCTTTGTATCAGTTTCTGTCTCCATAAAAATGGTTTCTTGAACATTCGAAGTCGGTTTGGGTGTGTCAGTGGATTGAGAAGAAAAAATAGAAGTGAATGGTTGATTGATAATGTGTTCGAATGTAGGAGAATCCGTGGTTGAAGTAGTGAGAATAATGAATGGTGGTAAAGAAACAATACTTTCAAAGGAAGCAGAAGTAGATTGACCTGGATCTTCATTCTTCGCATCTCCATCACCCCTATTGACATTTGCATCCGTATCAGATACGTTTACAGGGATGCTTGAAGTTCGTACCGCCTCAGAAACTGATTTGGCAACCGAATCTTCGGGTGGTATGATGACTGTCTGCTCAGGAGTTGAACTTCCTGCGTGAGGAGTTAACTCTGGGGTTTCTGGAATTCTTTCCTCATCATCTTCTGTTGACTCAGTAGAAATCACGAGTTTTCGAGTCTTCTTCTTCTTCTTCTTGGACAAATGTTTTGCCATATCCTCAGCCCTTCATTTCTTGGACACCGGAGAAACAGGTACTGGCACTTCTCTAATTAAAACACCTTGATGAGTGATTTGTGGTTTTTGAACCACTTTATGTATAGGAGACTTGCTTTTATGGGTTGACTTCATTTTTATTCTTCGAAACATACTAGTCTTCGAAGGAATAACTACATTCTCTTGTGTTTCTTCAATAATAGGCTCAATCACTTGAGTTTCAGCAACAGACACTTCAACTGTTTCAGACTTCTTCTTTGGTGATTTCGAAGATTTTAACTCTGTTTCTGTCTTTTTTGTCTTCTTGGATTTCTTATCATCTTTTCCCAATAGAATGCCAGTTTCGACTGTAGAATCAATGGTCTTCAAATATGCCACCAAGACAGAATTCGAAGGATCAACTCGTTTAAGCATTGCATCAGGAATACGAGCAACTGATGGAAAAACTTCAGCACTATCTGTGACATCCTTCGGATAGTGGTACGATTGAAAAACTGCTCTTTCTTCATCATTAGGTACCAAAATCCCTTCCTTGTTGTAAAAGTATTGCAAAATCAAGCTCCAGTATCTGGCACACGAAATACCGTGAGTAGCATTTGTGTGTTCTACACCCTTTTGGAATTCCTTCCATAATTGTGTAGAATAATCCACTTGAAGATCATAATAGATTCCAGCAACCATTGCATAAACTTCCATTCTTCCTTTATCAAGACCAACTGTTCTCCCAGTTAAACATCTTAGAAAGATTCCAAATAAGAAATTCCATAGTCGTGGAAGACCAGATTTCTTAAAATCACTGATCTTTGATAGTGGAGGCTGATATCCCATCTCATTAAACATATTGACAATTTGAGGGAATGTGAAAGCAACATATGGAGGTGAATTCGGAATTTCAAGAATTTGACAAAATAGTTTCTTGGATAGCCTGACCTTTTTGTCGTTCACCAGATGAAAAGTAATCGTATCAGAAGCTTTGTTGTAAGTAGCACTTGATCCTGCTTGAGAAAGCCAGGACATTGGAACAGAGAATGAACTGAACATCACCTTAGACAAAACAGAGTTCTTCAAGGCAACGATTAGCATCTTCAATTCTTCCGGGTATTTAGAAACATCACCCTCCAAGTGATAGTTTGATGCTTGAATCTTCATTATTGGTAATGAAGAGGCATCTTCAGTGATATGAGAATCAACATGAGCAGAAGTCGCCATTGTTAGGATTTAAAGATTTTGAAGATCAGAGAATTTGGGAATTGTTCTTTTTGATCGTGTAAACTAATAATGAACCCTTGAATGCCCTTTTATATGTAACCGTGAAGTTTGAATTTGAAGCGGGATAGGTATTTAATGATATCCGACGTGGCACCTTGAAAATCGGACCATTACTGCGTAAACGTAGCCATGCGTCAAAAAGTAGCTGTCACATCTCCTTGAAAATCGGACAAAATACCATACGTCATGTATAGACAGCCTTTATTGTTATCCCCATGATGATTGTAACCGTCAGAACCCTTCGTATGGAAGCAAGACTCTTTCACTTTTGGGATGAAAAGCGAAGTCATATGCCAGATGTTTGAAATCATCAGCCTGAGTTGGTATTACTCAGAACCTCAAGGATTTCGTGAGTGCAGTGTTCCAAAGAATGTAGACGAGAAACAAAGATAAGAAAATTTTTGGATATTGTGATGTCAAACAATTGACACAAATGCAGATGAAATCCCGGGCAAAGATTACTTCATTAATCATTAAGAGAAATGATCAATAGCTTGTGTGGGTTCCCGTGAATTACAATCGAATACTTGTTGATAAGTATCGAAGGGTTTCTTTTATAATGCTTCGTGGGAAGGAAAAAAAAATTTCGTTACATATCATCCTAAACATAAGGTGAGAAATTGTAACATAAATTACTTGTTTAACCAGTGTAGTCAGTGACAAGTGTGTTTTGAAAAATTTTAAGTGACATGGACTTTCGAATGAAACTCACACGAAAATCATATTCAAGAAAAAAAATTTGTGCTGGATCTTGTTGGGTAACAAACATCATGGTTTTCGAATGTTTGATCAAGACCACTCATTTGAAATGAATATGATTTGAAGTTTCGAATTTTGGTACTGAAACAAATGTTTCGTGAAAATCTGGAACATTGTTCCCCGTCAATTCCTTAAAAGTATAGTGAAAATTGGGTTTCACTTTCATCACGGTCTCATGATGTCAGATCATAAACACGGATTTTTGATATGTCTAAGTCTCGATGGTTTTGATCAGAGACCTCTCGGACATATGTCTTCGTGTGTGATCGTGTAAGAACTTTATAGGTGAAAAAGATTGATGTACGACACGAAAAGTACCTCTGTTATTTTTGGACCAAACAGTAAACTCTTAACTCATTTTGAGAAGAGTCAGGTAGCTCAGAGACTAATGTGAATATAAGCCTGTTTGGGAAGAAATTTTCGTATAAAAAATTTCATTAAGGCTTTCGTACACACACATTGAGTCATTGGAGGCTTTCAGACAACATGCGGCAGTATGCTTCTAGGGACAACTTAACTAGTTCAAATGATGAAAAAATTTATCGATTCATACGAAAAATGTACCTGACCCTAGAACTACAAGCATAATCCACTCTGAATCTTCATGATTATCTGCAACAAAATACTAAAAAGAAATAAGAATCAAAATATTTTTGTTGTTTTGAGTTTTCGAAAGTAAAGAGAGAACAAATGAAAATCTTTTTGGATTTTTTTTAAAATTTCGAAAATTAAATGACAAAACAAACGGAAATCTTTTTGGATTTTTGAATTTTCGAAAATGAAATGACAAAACAAAAAGAAAATCTTTTTGGATTTTTCAATTTTCGAAAATGAAATGACAAAACAAAAGAAAATCTTTTTGGATTTTTGAATTTTCGAAAATGAAATAACAAAACAAAAGAATATGTTTTTGGATTTATAATTTTTCGAAAATGAAAATATACTGTACTTGTTGCAAAAACACGAAATTTTATCATTCTCTGATAAGTGACAAATGTACGAATTCGAAGGGGTCGAAGCGTTGACTATGAACAGTAACCTCTGAATCAACCCTTAAAATAAGTGACAAATGTACGAATTCGAAGGGGTCGAAGCGTTGACTATGAACAGTAACCTCTGAATGCTGAATGACTTTGCATTGTCTTTTATTCAGCACCTCTGATTCATTCCTTGTCAACCATCATTCTCCTTTTTCGCATGGAACAGAATTTCCATCGATCATTCCAAGCCCTTCTATAATTTTCACAAGAGATTTTTCATCTAAGGGTTTCGTGAAAATATCAGCTAACTGATCAGTTGTTTTCACGAAATGTACTTCAATATTTCCATCCTCCACGTGATCTTTGATGAAATGATAACGAAGTGCTATATGTTTAGTCTTCGAATGCTGCACAGGATTATGACAAATTCTTATTGCACTTTGAGAATCACAATATAATGGAATCTTTTTCATATTGATTGCATAATCACGCAATTGACTTTGAATCAATATAATTTGTGATGTACAAGCAGCAGCAGCCACATATTCTGCTTCAACTGTTGAAATGGATACACATGTTTGCTTTTTCGATTGCCAGCTCACCAATTTGCCATCTAGAAATTGACATCCACCACTTGTGCTTTTTCGATCAAGATTACACCCACCCAAGTCTGCATCCGAACATGCTTGTACAAAGAACCCAGTTTTCGAAGGATACCACAATCCTAACGAAATTGTTCCTTTAAGATAACGAAATATATTCTTCACAACAGTGAGATGTGGTTCTCGTGGATTAGACTGATACCTTGCATAATTACACACAGAAAACATGATATCAGGTCTACTTGCTTTAAGATAAAGTAATGAACCAATCATTCTCCTATAAAGAGTTATGTCAACTGCAGGTTTATCTAACGAAGGTGTCAACTTTATGCCAGTTGCCATTGGAACTCGTAACTTTGTGCTATTCGTCAATCCAAACTTTTCTAGCAGATTCTTCGTATATTTTTCTTGATTAATAAAAATTCCTTCTCTGCTTTGACGAATATTCAAACCAAGAAACTTATTGATTTTTCCCATCATGATCATTTCGAACTTACTTTTCATCAAATCTTCGAATTCTCTAGATAAAGCAGGGTCAGTTGAGCCAAAAATAATATCATCAACATAAATTTGAACAAGCATTAGATGATTCCCAACTTTCTTTCAAAATAATGTGGGATCAACAGATCCTTGTTTAAATTTAGATTGTTTCAAAAATGAAGTAAGAGTTGCATACCATGCTCGTGGTGCTTGTTTCAAACCATAAACTGCCTTATCTAAAATATAAACATGATTTGGAAATTCTTCGTTAATAAAACCTGGAGGTTGTTCCACATAAACAGTTTCTTCAAGCTCTCCATTTAAAAATGCACACTTCACGTCCATTTGATAAACATCAAAATCTTTGTGAGCTGCATAAGCCAGAAATATACGAACCGCCCTGAGTCTTGCGACAGGGGCAAAAGTTTCTTCATAGTCAATTCCTTCTTGTTGTGAATATCCTTTAACAACAAGTCTGGCTTTGTTTCGAACAATATTTCCATCTTTGTCGGTTTTATTTTTATAAATCCATTTTAACCTGACAATCGAAACATTTTCAGGTTTAGGAATTAATCTCCAAACCTTGTTTCGTTCAAATTCAGACAATTCAGATTGCATTGCAACAACCCAATCTGAGTGTTCCATTGCAACCTTAACTGTTTTTGGTTCAATTTTAGAGATGAAAACATTGAACATGCAAAATTCTTGATGAGTATTCAATACCTCATTCTTTGCACAAATTTGAGCTCTTGTTAAAACACCCTCTTGTGGATTCCCAATCACTTGATTCTTCGGATGATCTCTTGTCCATTTTTCCATTGGCGGATATGCTGGATCAAATTCCAAAGGTGCATCTTCGTATATATCATCATTCTCTGAACCTGCAATCGAACAAACATCATCAAAATCATTATTATTCTCAATGTTTTCTAAATGCTCCCCCTCAACATTATGCTCCCTCTCAACATCATGCTCCCCCTCAACATTAGCATTCAGTTTTCCATTCTCCCCCTCGAAAGAATGCTCTTCCTCAACTGGAGTATTCGAATCCAATTGCTCCCCCTCCACTGGATTGTTTTGCATGCTTTCGCCTTTCTCTGGAGAAGTTGATGTTGAATCATCAGTAAGCTTTGTTAGTTCAGAGAGATGATTATCATTTGCTTTTATTTCAGCATCAACTGCATGATCTGAAATTCCAAAAATTAAATCATAATCAATATCTAAGGTTTGTGAGGATTCAGATTCATCTTGTATGTTTTTTAGAATAGGATGATTTTCAGACTGCATTGTAGTTTGTTTAATGTAATAATCATCAAATGTAAGATTAAAAGTTTCTTCAACTTTTCGTGTTCTTCTGTTTAACACACGATATGCGACTGAATTATGCGAATATCCTAAGAAAATCCCTTCATCTGCTTTAGCTTGAAATTTCGTAAGATTATCCTTGATATTCATAATGAAGCACCTGCATCCGAAAACATGAAAAAATTTGACGTTAGGTTTTTGATTGTTGAGAATTTCATATGGAGTAATGTTAAAACGACGATGAATGAAAGATCTGTTTTGAGTGAAACATGCGGTGGATACGGCTTCAACCCAAAGGTATTGTGGAAGATTCGCATATGCCAACATAGTCCTTGCCGCTTCGCATAGAGACCTATTTCTTCGTTCAACAACACCATTTTGTTGTGGTGTGTATGGAGATGAAAAGTTATGCGAAATTCCTTTGTCCACCAAAAATGAATCAAGAACCTTGTTCTTAAATTCCGTTCCATGATCACTCTTAATTTTTCGAACAATCTTCTTCAATATTGTTTCCATCTTTTTGATAAAGTCAATCATGATTTGTGCAACTTTGGATTTAAGCCTGAGAAAATAAACCCACGTAAATCTGGAAAAATCATCAACAATAACTAAAATTTACCTTTTCTTGTTGAGAGTTGAAACTGTCGAAGGACCACATAAATCAATATGTAAGAGCTCCAAAGGTGCAACAATTTTCGAATCTATCGTAATTGGATGACCTTGTTTATGTTGCTTTCCAACTTCACAAGCTGCACATAAAGAATCATTGTCAAATTTAAGTACAGGTAAACCTCTTACCAAATCTTGTACCACTAGTTTATTGATGTTTCGAAAATTGAGATGAGAAAGTCTTCGATGCCATAGCCAACTTAAGTCTGCTGTTGCTTTCGAAAGAAGACATATAGCAGGTTTCCTTACTATCGGATTGATGTCCAAAGTGAACATGTCACCTTTCCTTTTGGATTTCAGTAACACTTCTTGTGTGTTGACATTCGAAATAACAATTCCTTCTTCGTTAAAAAGAACTTGATTGCCAGTGCCCATAACAAGTTGGGAAACACTTATCAAGTTATGTTGAAGACCTTCAACATACACCACACGATTCACTGTGAATTGTCCGTTTTTGATCTTCCCATATCCTTTGACTTGACATTTTTGATTGTTCCCAAACTTCACAACTCCAGCATTTTTTAGACTTCGAAAATCACGTAAATTCTCCTTCTTCCCAGTCATGTGACGAGAGCAACCACTATCGATGTACCATTTATTATCATATTGCTCGTCACATAGTACCTACAATCAATGGAAAAATTTAGGTACCCAAGGCTTTTTGGGTCCTTGGAAATTAGATTTCAATTTCGAATGAAATGAAGAACTTTTAACCCAATCACAAACTTTGGTTTTGAGACTATCAATTAAGTTTACATCTTCATTTAAAGGAACCGAAACATAAGTTTTTGATGGTTTCGATTGTTCACTGATATTACCCTTCGAATTCTGAGTTTGTGAATGAACATTCTTTGCTTTTATTACTGGTTTCCAAGCTTTGACTGAAATGTTCGAATCCTTAGAAGATGAACTGCCATTTAATGAAGTATTCACATACTTCTCATAAGATTTGTGAATTTGCTCCTTTGAAAATGTATTCGACTGATACATCTTTCCTTTGCCTTCAAGCCAATGATCCATGTTCTTCCTTGAAGTCATTCCTTTTTCTCGTGAAATTTTCATAGTTTCTTTCTTCGTTTGATTTGGAAAATTTGGCTTTTGAGGAACAAAATCAACTTTTGGTTTTGTTATAAAAGATTGAGCATATGATTTATCAACTGTTGATTTAAAATGTTGACTTTGAAGAAATTTTTGATTTGGATTTGAGTTATTTGAAAATTTTCTTGGAATATTAGTTTCTGAAACTTTCGAAAACCTTGGTTGTTTATTCACTACAGACTTTGAATGATTTGATTGAGATGAATGTTGAGGTTTTGTTGAAAAAGAGGAATTTTTCGCTTTAAAAACAATTTTTGGTGATTGTGATTCAGACATCTTTTGAGACTCAACATTTTGCCAAAATATTTGCTTTCTTGCTTGTCTTTTTGAAATGTTGTTTTCTTTCGAAAATCTGTCAATTTGATCTTTGAATTCCTTGGAGTTTAGTTTGATAACTTTTTCATTTTCATTTACAACTTGTTTTGAATTCTCTTTTTCAATTTTTGATTTTTCAACCCATTTTCTTTGTGGTTTTTGACGTTGGAACACATACGAATTCTTTGTTAAGTTGTTTTCAACTGTGCTTTGATTTGCGAAAAAACCTTCATCAGTTGTTTTTGAATTATCCTCTTCAACTAACTTCTTTAATTCTGGTTTGATTTTCTCAACATTTTCAGTAGTTACGAAAACTTGATTTGGAAAAATGACATCATCTGTACACTTGAAATTTGGATAAACCACTGTATTCGTTTCAAGATAGTGTTCACCTTTTTCATTCATTACTTTTTCGAACTTTTGTGTATCACCATACACTTGATCAACCACTATTCTAGGAGTTTCTTCTTCCTTTGAAGATTTCTTTTCCTTCGAAATTTTCTCTTCATCTTCATCATCACTATCATCAGTTTGACTGTCTTTGAGATCCACGAAGTTCATATCATAAACTTTCGAAGTTGAGGGTATATCAGTTTTATTCTCAACCATCAAATCCTTAAATTTTTCTTTCCCTTTAGATGTTGATGCAACATTAACAACAGACAACTGAGAACAATCAACATCTTCAAGTTCACTAATTTCACTAATATTGTCAGAATTATCTTCAATATCAGCAAAATTAGATTGAGAATCAGATGTTGAATTCTCAGTCTTTTTCAAAATTTGAATTTGTTCAGATTTAGTCAAAGTATCATTCACTATGTTAACTAATTCATTCGCATCAAGACATTCATCAATTTTGACAATTCCATATTTATGTATATCATCAGGAACTTTGTCAAAATCAGCTATTATTTGCTCACAATCATACGAAATATTATCTACCTTAGCTCTTTCGAATGCTAGAAAAGGTAGTAATTTTCTATGTTGCTCTTTACTTATGTCATATGAATGATGTAAATCAGTTAATTTGCCATAAAGTCTTTTAGCAGAATTATAATGAATGTTTCTTTGTGCTAGCAAAAGTTTGACTTCACTCGTTAAAGTATCCCTATCACACATAATATTTGTTATTTGTAATTCCAAACATTCAATTTTGCTTATTTTAATATCTAATCGCTTTTTGGTCTCTAACAACTCCATTGACAACTTGTTGGCCTCATTGCTAGCAGACACAACAATTGAATCAAAATAAGTCACCGTCTCATCAAAAGATATTAGTTCAGAATCATAAGCATGTGTAGGAATATTGAAAGATTCGAGAATTTTACGTACCTTTGTTGTCATTGGAGATTTATCTGCCGTTTTGGATACGAAGCATCGTCCTTTCACTTCGAATTCCTCATCATCTGAATCCTCCTCCATTTTCGCATACATCGCTCCATGTGTTGGATTTCTCATTTCTTCATCGTCTGATCCGGATGACCAGATTTGATAAGTTCCATCTTCATCCTCATGTTCACCCTTTGCAACCAATGACAAATTCTTGGCTTTCGCACGAACCTCCTCAAGCCTCTCTGCATAATACGCCTCATCATTGACTTCATTCTTCCTCTCATCCTTCTTTTGAAGCATACAATCATTCGCAAGATGATTCGCACCGTTGCAATAATGACAATCTATTCCAGCATCACCTTTCAGCTTTTTCTCAATCTTTCCTTCAGACATTTTCGAATCTTTCTTCTCAACTTTCTTTTTCTCCTCATCAGCAGTTTTACTCACAACACTTCCTTTTACCTCAGCAAGCTTAGTTTTCGGATTGAACGGCTTTTTGAAAAACTTCTTAACACGATTATTCGAGTAAAAAGCTATTGCCTCATCATCCGAATTCATGATGAATCCTTCTTCTTCCTCAGAATCACCATTTTCTGCTTCTTTCTCAGATATCTTTGATAAAAGTGCCATTGGACCTCCCAAATTCAACTTCATCTCCTCAGCAATTTCATTTACCTCAGTTTCGTGTGTCTTCAACTGATTGTACAAATCATTGAGAGTTGATGTATCAAAACTTTGCTGATTCTTCACCATCATACTTACGCTTCTCCATTCTTTTCGAAGACCCATCACAAAAATAAGATTGAATTCCATTGAAGTCCTGGTAATTCCATAGCGATTACAACGATAGATTAGCTTATTCAGTCGATCATAGTAGACTTCGATTGTTTCACCTTCTTTTTGTCTGAAATCTTTCAGCTCAACCAAACACTGTTTGACTGAATTGATTTTCGTCTTCTCACTTCCTTGAAACTTATCTTTCAGATTGTTCTAGACCTCCTTTGCAGTTGTACAACTCCTAACGTAATTGTACACAACTGGAGGTAAAGCACCTCGCAGTTCCCTCATACACCTCTTCTCCAGTTTCTTCAGACGATCAGATTGATTATCAACATCAGAACTTGTGGAAGAAGATCTAATTGGTTGAACATTCACTGGAACATTGACATTTCCAGTGATACATGACCATAATTCTTCATCAAGACTATTCAGATAATCATGCATACGATCAGCCCACTGATCATAATATTCAGGAATGAGCATTGGAATTTTGGTTGATGAACCTAACAGATGAGAAAACGAGGTCATCGAATTGAGATTGAAACTCGCCATTGTTGTACGGAAGCTGAATTTGAAACTTTTTAAGAAGAAATGGAAACTTGAAAACAAACTAGTTGATTTAAATCGGAATTGAAAGAAAAACACTCGATTCAACAATTCAAATGCAGAATCAAATCACAGACTAAGATCTAGACAAATTTTTCACTTTCAAAAAGTGCGGAAACTTTTGATTCAAAAACCTTTTGAACAGCGTGAAAATCAGATCAGAGATATGATTCCTGCTCTGATACCAATTGATGAATCAAAGAATCGAGTATTGAATTAATCAGAGTATGAATTCAGGTAAGAATGTGAGATTGAACACCCGATGTAAATATGATCTTGTTTCATCTCTATTACGCTTTCAAATGTTTACAGAGTACAATAGACAGGTCTGTAAAAAGTCTTATCTAACTCTAGTAAATATCCCTATTTATAGGGAACAGAAAGCGTACAAAAAATATCCTAAGGCCTAGACACTTAAGCTTAGAATAAAAGTGCCCTAGTAAAATACATTACAAAACATTCGAAGAGTTCAAAATACATTTAGACTAATTACAACAATTCGACCCTTACAAGTAGCCCTCCTCATGCCGCCATTTGCTTCACCGAGTTCAAACAGCCACCACTCCCACTTGCTGCCTGGTCAACGTACACCACTATTACATTCCCCCGCCACCGCTAGTGACGTTAAGGATAGCTGGTAAATCGTCGGGACTGACGGGAGGAGCCGAGAACAATGAAGATGAGGTCGTGAACGACTGGAAGGACCCCGGTAAGGCTAAACCATGACCCATTTCTCCCGTCTTTCGTTCCTTTTGGGTTGAACAAAGTCATCATCGCCGTCTCTGTTTGCTCCAATGACAACAGCCGCCGAGTCGGTGGTTGGGAATCCCGATCTCGTGTCATTTATGCGTCTGTGGTGTTGCTATGAGTCAGATGCGTGGGTGTGAGTGCATCTTCTGGCCGTAAAACGTGGGTAACCACCATGGTGGCTGCCACCATATCATCTCCTTCCGTCGCCATCAGCCACCGTGAGAAGGTGGCTGTGTGCGTGAATTAGTGTGTGTAGGAATGAAGCTCATAAGCCTAATGCTGTATGGTTTCTCTTGGTCAGGAAAACAAAGGAAACTTGTCACCGCCGCCTGCTCCCGCCGTTCCGCCACCTGCTGCCACAATCTACCACCGCCGGCCACCACAAGGTGGTTGTGTGTGTGTGCTTTTAGCTTAGTGTGTGTGTTTATTTTTAGTGTGTGTTTATTTTGGAAATATGCATTGTAAATTGTAAAAAAATGGAATAATGAGAAGGAAACCCTAGCCACCACCGTGAGGTGGTGGCTGCCGCCTCCTGCCGCCACCGGCCGCCGTGTCGGGTGGCGGTGTGCTTGCCTCGTTGAGTTTGATTCGTTTGGGGTGCTTGAAACCCTAATGGGCCTTGTAAGCCCTAATGGACCCAATGAAGCTTAATGGACCTAAAAGCCCAAGCATGTGACTTATGGGCTTAATGATATTCTAGTGGGCCTAATAGGCCCAATAAAGCCCTAATTGACCTAAAGCCCAATAAATTGATAAATGGGCTAGTATTTGG
Organism: Lactuca virosa; assembly: GCF_052849685.1. Classification (NCBI taxonomy): domain Eukaryota; kingdom Viridiplantae; phylum Streptophyta; class Magnoliopsida; order Asterales; family Asteraceae; genus Lactuca; species Lactuca virosa. The sequence continues at coordinate 313,238,592 of NC_136428.1, read as the reverse complement.
GTTAGAAACCCTAATTAGGGTTTGGAAAACCCTAATGCAATGAAACCCTAATTTGGGGAATTAGCGGAACACACGGGAATTATTTGATAACTTTAAATATTAAATAATAATCATTGGCAAAAATTAATCTAAGCAATATTGGACTTATTGGATTAAGTCCTTAGTGGATTAAGTCCTTAATGGGTTAAGTAGGAAACTTAACCCTAATCATCATTATATGAGAAACCCTAATTTCACTTGGGTTTATTGTTGGGCCTTTCTATTGGGCCTTGATGATTGAGTTGTTAATGGACCATCCAAGATCAAGCAAATGGATTAGAATAATTAATGGGCTTTGAGGTAAGGCCCATATGAGGAGTTGGGCCCAATTTGGAAAAGTGGGCCATAAATGGGTCATAGTTTGGGCCTTAATGATTATATAATGTTGGGCCTTAGAATAAGACCATGGCCTGAGCACGATTTGGAGAATTGGGCCATGTGTTGGGCTTTGATTTACTAGTTGACTTTGGGCTTATGGATTGGGCCTTGGGCTTGCATAAAGCCAAGCTTGGGGTAATGTAGTAATGACCCCAAGTATGTACTTATGGTTATGTAGTGGAACCCAATTATTAATTGGGTGATGTTTTGATGTTGACAGATCGGGATTCTGTCATCCAGCAGCTGGGGTTGTGTCTTCAGGACTTCAGTAGTATGAGGTGAGTTACCTTCCAGTAGCGGTGGGTCTACAGCTACAATGCCGGCCCACCAGTAGGAGTTGTATGTTAGATGATTGTGTTTGTGATATTCATCTAGGTTTGCTGCTACCTGATATGTTTTATGTTCTAGCATGTTATGATGTTATTGATGGGTTTTGAGCATTCTAACACTCCTATGGTGTACACGCAACCCTAGAAACCTTGGATCTATGTTTGACTATGATACATGCAAATAATTATTTTTCCAAGGTTCTTATCCTAACTAGCATGGCATGGGGTACTTGAATCAAATAAAACTAGTAGAATTACTTACCTTGTAGTAGTAGTTGATTGCTTGGAGTTTGAGAGCCTAGCACGAATAATGTGGATGCCTCAAATGGAAGTCACAAATCACCACAAACTTGGAAACTTGAGAGAATAGCCACAAACTTCTTGAAATCGGCCCTCTTAGTTTACACACATCAACTAGTGCAATTTCAAGAACCAAAGCCTCCTTTATATAGTGTGGTGGATTAGGGTTACATCCATGTAAACCCTAATACCCATGTCTTTTCATTTCCATGAGATCCATGGGTTAAAGCTCCATGGAGTATCCATGGACTTTCCATGCAAGCCTACCCCATTCCAAATAAGCATTAGCCCACACTATATAAATACAAGAGCCCATATTTAATTAGTCATACTTTTGATCTCTAAATTAATTCTAAATTAATTATAGATCAACACTAATTAAATAATATGATTTTATATTAATATATTAGAACTTATAATATATTAATAAATCATAACTTATACTATTCTCAAAAGATTATCCGTAAATTGTTCGGGTGAAGTGCAACCCAAATGGACCATGCCGGGTCGGGTCAAGTACATACCAAATATAGTTATGGACTTAGACACTATCTCCAACAGTCTCCCACTTGGATAAGTCTAATAACTATAGTTGCAAGTATAACTTCAGGAACCGATCAGCAATCGTAGCTCTTAAAACTCTGTTGAACTATGAAGCGCCATTTTAGATAAGTGATCATATAATCCTCTGTTGTAGATATCAGCCGGACAAATACATGGAACATGGTCTTGCTTATTGTCCAGCATTTGTTCCCCGATTTCTGATTTGTTTGACATAGAACTTAACTGAACACATCAATTTAGTTCTGACCGGGCCCGGTACATAGGTCAAAACAAAATCATCGAGGGGCCCAGATATCACTTCTAATCCTAGAAGGAACAGATAAACTTCGACTCATATGTTTGCTCTACTACTTGTTGAATTACACACAAAAGCACGGTTTATAACATCGAGTTACCAATGCGTTTTCGTGCAATCAATGCATAACCAACTCATAGGTAACAAATCATATCTCTAGGTTTGAAGACTTATATGATATTACCGTCTCACGATCACTCGAGATAAATTCCATGAAGTGATACAAGTGAGCGTGGGTTGAATCCAATACTCAGAACTTATGAGCACTCATGAGTGTTGTAGCCCCGCTTTGTCTAACATCTTAGACCTCTACAAGCCAACCCATGACAGTCTTGATTCATATCTACTTCCAACATATGACCGACTGTGGAAAGTTTGAATAATATGATATAAACCATAACATAATTATTCTGGAAGTCAAAACATGCAAAAAGAAATAATAGTAAACGATTGACAAGAGATAGCAACACTTTACTCATAAATAACAGCTTTTATTTATCATCAAATGTCAATTACATTTTACAAATTTCAAGATTATCTAACTACTAAAACTAATATCATCCTTCAGCCCTATGCTCCGAGCATGCTGGAGATGCTTAGCCCGAGTCAGTCCCTTCGTGAGGGGATCTGCTGGGTTCTCATCCGATGATACCCTCTTTGCCACGAGGATTCCTTCTTCTATTCGATGTCTGATGAAGTGATATTTTCTGTCAATGTGTCTGGATCTCCCATGATCTCTTGGTTCCTTGGCTAAGGCAACCGCACTATTGCTGTCACAGAAAATCACCATTGGCTCCTTTATAGCTGGTACAACTCCAAGGTCTCCGATGAAGTTCATTAGCCATATAGCCTCCTTTGCTGCCTCGCTTGCTGCTATATACTCTGATTCACAAGTGGAATCAGCCACTGTCTCCTGCTTGGAACTTTTCCAAGTAATTGCCCCTCCGTTTAGAGTAAAGATCCAGCCCGACTGAGAGCGGAAATTATCCCTGTTAGTCTGAAAGCTAGCATCACTGTACCCTACAACTCTCAAGTCCTCACTACCACCGAGGGTAAGAACCCAGTCCTTAGTTCTCCATAGGTACTTGAGGATATTCTTTACCGCAGTCCAGTGTGCCTTGCCAGGGTTCCCCTGATACCTGCTAACCATGCTCAAAGCAAAGGCTACATCAGTTCGAGTACACGTCATAGCATACATAATCGATCCTACAGCTGAAGCATAAGGTATTCGACTCATTTCTGCTATCTCAGCCTCAGTACTAGGGCTTTGTGTCTTACTCAATCTGGCGTTACTCTGGATGGGTAACTCTCCTTTCTTGGAGTAATGCATGTTGAACCTTTTCAACACTTTGTCCACATAGGTGCTTTGACTAAGTCCAATTAGTCTTTTACTCCTGTTTCTCAAAATCCTTATCCCTAGGATATAGGCAGCTTCTCCAAGGTCCTTCATAGCGAAACACTTCCCAAGCCAGGACTTTACTTCCTGCAGGGTTGGGATGTCATTTCCTATGAGTATTATGTCATCCACATACAGTACCAAAAAGCTGACTATACTCCCACTAGCCTTGATATAGACACAAGATTCATCTTCACTCCTTGAAAAGCCAAATTCTTTGACTTTCTCATCAAAGCAAAGATTCCATCTGCGAGGTACCTGTTTTAATCCATCAATGGATTTCTCGAGCTTACACACTCTACTGGGGTACTCTGTACCGACAAAACCCTCTGCCTGAACCATGTAAACATCTTCAGCCAAGTTTCCATTAAGGAAAGCGGTTTTGACATCCATTTGCCATATTTCATAATCATGAAATGCAGCAATGGCTAACAGAACCCTAATAGACTTAATCTTGGCCACTGGTGAAAAGGTCTCATCATAATCAACTCCCGGAGTTTGAGAATAACCCTTTGCAACCAGTCGTGCCTTATTGTTGGATAAGGTGTCTAAGTCCATAACTTATTTGGTATATACTTGACCCGACCCGGCATGGTCTATTTGGGTTGCACTTCACCCGAACTAGTTATGGATAATTTTATGAGAATTGTATACTTATGATTTATTAATATATTATAAGTTATAATATATTAATATGAAGTCATGTTACTTAATTAGTTTTAAGCTTGAATTAATTATGAATTAATTTAGTGATTAAAAGGAAGACTAATTAAATCATGGGCTATTATATTTATATGGTGTGGGCTAACACTCATTTGGGAATGGGCTAAGCTTATATGGAAGTCCATGGATGATCCATGGAGCTTTTACCCATGGATCCTTGGAAGAGGAAAAGACATGGGTTATTAGGGTTTCACCCTAACCATGTACACTATATAAACAAGCTTATGTTGCATGAAAAAGACACTAAGTGTGTGTGTAAGTGTGGTGGCCAAAATCAAGAGTTAGTATACTCTCTCATACATTTTCCAAGTTTGTGGTGATTTGTGATTTCCATTTGAGGCATTCACATTATTGGTGCTTGGCTCTCAAACTCCAAGGAATCAACAATCAACAGAAGGTATGTAATTCATCTAGTTCTTTTATGGTTAAAAGTACCCCATGCCATGCTAGATAGGTTATAAACCTTGGAAAATAATATTTTGCATGTATCTTAGACAAACATAGATCCAAGGTTTAATAGGGTTGCATGTACACTTAGGAAGTGTTAGAATGCTCAAAACCCAACAGTGGTATCAGAGCCTAGGCTTGTTTGTTTGATACTTGATGCAAAATAGTGATAAAAGTCGATTTTTTTGCTGTCTGACTGATGAACTCGCCGAGTCCATGGGGGGACTCGCCGAGTTCATGTGTAAACTCATCCTACTCGGCGAGTAGGTTCGTGCACTCGGCGAGTAGGAGCCTCAGAATGCAGATTTTCGACTTTTGCTGCTGGAAATGGACTAGAAACATTACCCTAAACTGTTTTGGTGTTTTAAAACTTGTTTTAGTTGGTGTAATGGTTGTTCTAATCCATTTACAATAGCTTATATCAAAATTTCATGTTTTGTATGTGTTCATATAATTCTTGAAACTTTGATGATCATGTTCATGTTCTTATGAATTTAGAAGATGATAGGAATTATTTGCTGAATTGTTTAGGATTAATTCTTGATCATTTATGTGTTTTAATGGAGTCCATAATTTGTCCTCAAGTTCTGGATATCCAAAGGTCACTTCTTTTAAACACACACTTAAAACACATAAGTTACATGGAAATGAAGAGTCTTCATTTTTCTATGAACCTTTAATTCATAAGTTATGAAATGAAAAGTTTTGAATAGTTTCAAAACTTGTCCTCAAGTTTTGGAATTTGTAAAGTTACACACACTTTAATATACTTTAATTCCAAACCCTTAGAGTTTTAAAAGTTAAAATTCAACCCTTATACTATTTATAACATTAATGGTTAATTATTATATATATGTATAAGATTAAAGTCGTCTTACCGCTAGTACGCCTCATTCACGAAGCCAGTCTATAAGGTGGGTATAAGGTTGTTGCCTATAAAATGGCAACTTAATGGGTGTCCACTCTCACCCACCGCTTGCTTGACTGGTGGAGGGTCGTTAGCCGAACGGGTAAGACAAGGACTTATAAATTCTCATTAAAAGTATGATGAATATTATAAAGTAACTAAACCTTTTATAAATTCCCAATCTTAGTTACTTTAGGAAAATGTGAATATGGTGCTAACCCATGAAATTCACACTTTGTACCTTACCAAGTCGTTGGTGGAGCGTGTGTGGTTAACCGGCACAGTAACTTGGACTAGTAAGGATCACGAAGGGTGACTTAATGTTTATCATAGATCGGTGGAGCGTGTGTGGTTAACCGGCACATTGATTAGGTGATAATATTAAGGGTACCAAGTGAATTTGCATGGTTATTCACACCTTGTTTTATGATCCTCGGCATCCCAGTCACAAAACTTGAAGGGCACAATCGAGATTGAAACATGCCATTGAAAAGTTCAATGAATCACAAAAGAATCTAGGAATTTCAAAACCAATAAAACTTAATAGTTTATTTCGTTTTCATGGTGGAAATTGGTGAATCGTCATTCACCTACCTTCAAATATATTATAGCTTAGATTACGGCATCCCTCTTCTAAGTTATAATGTATTGTGTTGGATCCTAGCCTTAGTATTACATTTGGGTGTATTATTAAGGATTCGATATATCTAATCTAAACTTGTTTTCTTCTTTTCAGATGTCTTCCAACAACAAAGCTTCGGGCTCTAACCCTACTGGCTCCTTTTCCCTCATGAACCTTTGTGGGAGGGTCATCTTTGATGGTTCCAACTTCATGGATTGGATCCGGAACATCAGGATGGTTACTCGTTACGAGGACAAGGAATATGTCCTCGATAAGGAGCTAAAGGAGCTTGATGAGTCCACTGCTACTCCTGAGGAGGTCGCTGAGTATCAGGCACATGAAAGAGATGCCACCAAGGTGGCATGCATCATGATGGCCACCATGACAGCTGAACTCCAAAAGTCCTATGAGGACTATTACCCTTTTGAGATGCATCAGGATCTGATGGAAAGGTACCATCAGAGTGCTCGTCAAGAGCGGTATGAAATAAACTCCTCCATGATCACTACCCGTATGAAGGATAGCGAACCAATCACGAGCCACATGCAGAAAATGCAAAGGTATGTGGACCGTCTAATGAAACTGAATGTGAACTTCCCTGAGGAGTTGGCAATTGATATCATTTTGCACTCCTTGCCCTCGTGTTATGATCAATTTCGTATGACATATCACATGAACAAGGAGGAAGTCACACTCAGTAAGCTTCAAGGACTTCTGAAGACTGCCGAAAGTGGTCTTAAGAGTAAGTCGGTTGCTACTCCTACTCCTACTACTACCCCTGTTTTGGCTATCGGGCAAGGCAAAGGGAAGAAGAGGAAGCACCCTTCGAAGGTACCAAGGGAAAGTCCCTTGAAGGCTCCTCATCTGGAACCAAAGGTGGTTCTATCACTCCTTCTGCCATCCCTAAGGATGCTGAATGCTTCTACTGTCAAAATAAGGGGCACTGGAAGCGAAACTGCCCAAAGTACTTGCAGGATGTCAAGGATGGGAAAGTGAAACCATCCCATGCAGGTATTTACACTATATTGTCTAATAACGCACCATATTCTAATTCTTGGGTTCTTGATACAAGTTGTGGTATTCACATCTGTTGTGACTTGCAGGGCCTAAGAAGAAGTGAGGATGTGGAGCACGGAAAGATAAACTTAATCATGGGGAACAAGAAGGTTGCACCTGTTACCAAGATTGGAGGTTATACTTTGTTGCTAGATAGTGGGTTAAAGTTAGATTTGAATAAATGTGTGTACTCGTCTGAAATGGCGAGGAATATTATTTCCTTTCATGCTTTGTACAAACAAGGTTTTACCTTTTCTTTTGATAATGAAGTTGGTAGTATTAATGCTTTCTTTAATAATATTCTTTATTTTAAAGCATTACCTTGTAATGGTGTGTATGAAGCTGTATCGGTTGTAGATAATTTAGGGAATAATGTATTGTGTATTGATTCTTCTACTAGCTTGGATAAAGCATCTTTGTGGCATTGTCGTCTTGGACATGTAAGCAAGAAACGCATAGGCCAGCTCCAAAAGGATGGAGTTTTGGAGTCGTTCGAACTCAAGTCGGATGATAGTTGTGAGTCTTGTCTACTTGGGAAAATGACAAAATCACCCTTCACTGGTACTTGTGCAAGGGGTGAGGGTTTGTTGGACCTTATACATACTGATGTATGTGGACCATTCAAAACCGCCACAAGGGATGCTAATCGCTATTATATGACTTTTATTGATGATTTTAGTAGATATGGTTATGTCTACTTAATCAAACATAAGTCAGAAACTTTTGAAAGGTTTAAAGAGTTTAAACAGGAAGTAGAAAATCAATTGGGCAGGAACATTAAGATGCTTCGATCCGATCGAGGTGGTGAGTATCTTAGTACTGAGTTCCTCGACTATCTTAAGGAGTGTGGGATTGTCTCACAATTGACACCTCCCAGGACACCACAGCTGAATGGTGTGGCTGAGAGGCGTAATCGAACTTTGTTGGACATGGTTCGCTCTATGATGAGTCGAGCTTCGCTACCAATCTCTTTTTGGGGGTATGCCTTAGAGACTGCCGCCCACATCCTTAATCTAGTCCCTACAAAGAAGGTTGCCAAAACACCTCATGAAATGTGGACTGGGAAAGTTCCCAATTTGGACCATATCAAGATTTGGGGTTGCGAGGCTTTCGTGAGGCGCGAAACTCATGACAAGCTCGAACCTCGAAGTGAAAGGTGTATTTTCATCGGCTACCCACAAAAATCCTTTGGTAACCTCTTCTACAGACCCAGTGAGAATGTGGTCTTTGTGGCTAGGAGAGGAGTCTTTCGAGAGAGAGAATTTATAAGCCAAGGAGACAGTGGGAGGCAAATTGACCTTGAAGAAATTCAAGACTCAATTGGTGAAGGAACCTCAAACACTAGCAATCAACTTGAGGAGGAAATTCCTGTTGATCCAGCTGACGAGTCTGTACTTCCGAGGCGTTCCACAAGGGTTAGGAACACACCTGAGTTTTATTATGGATTTCATATTACTACGGAAGGTGATACATTTATCAGTGACAGTACACTGGTAAATCTGGATGAACCTAATAGTGTTAAGGAAGCCATGGCAAGCCCAGAGTCTGCTAAATGGAAGGAGGCTATGGACAGCGAGATACAGTCCATGTATGACAATCAAGTTTGGAACTTGGTTGACAATGTACCAGGCCGTAAGACAGTCGGGTGCAAATGGATCTTCAAGAAGAAGACCGACATGGATGGGAAGGTGCACACTTATAAGGCTCGACTGGTTGCGAAGGGGTTTACTCAGACTCAGGGTATTGATTATGATGAAACCTTTTCACCAGTAGCAAAGATTAAGTCTATTAGGGTTATGCTAGCCATTGGTGCATTTCATGATTATGAAATATGGCAAATGGATGTCAAAACCGCTTTCCTTAACGGAAAGTTGGCTGAGGATGTTTACATGAATCAGCCAGAAGGTTTTGTCAGTGCAGAGTACCCCAATAGAGTGTGCAAGCTTGAGAAATCCATTTATGGATTGAAACAAGCATCTCGAAGTTGGAATCTTTGTTTCGATGAGAAGGTCAAAGAGTTTGGTTTCTCAAGAAGTGAAGATGAGTCCTGCGTGTATGTCAGAGCTAGTGGGAGTATAGTTAGCTTTTTGGTATTGTATGTGGATGACATACTACTCATAGGAAATGACATCCCAACCTTACAGGAGGTTAAGTCCTGGCTTGGGAAGTGCTTTGCTATGAAGGACCTTAGAGAAGCTACCTATATCCTAGGGATAAGGATATTAAGAGAAAGGAGTAAAAGACTAATTGGACTTAGTCAGAGTATCTACTTGGATAAGGTGTTGAAAAGGTTCAACATGCAGAATTCCAAGAAAGGAGAATTACCGATCCAAAGCAATGCCAAACTGAGCAAGGCTCAGAGCCCGAGTATAGAAGATGAGATAGCTGAGATGAGTCGATTACCTTATGCTTCCGCTGTTGGTTCGATCATGTATGCTATGACTTGTACCCGTCCTGATGTGGCCTTCTCTTTGAGCATGGTCAGCAGATATCAGGAGAACCCTGGCAAGGCTCATTGGACTGCGGTAAAGAATATTCTCAAGTACCTGCGGAGGACTAAGGATTGGATCCTTACCCTTGGTGGGAGTGATGACTTGAGAGTAGTAGGGTATAGTGATGCTAGCTTTCAGACTGATAGGGATAACTTCCGCTCTCAGTCGGGCTGGGTCTTTACCTTAAATGGAGGGGCAATCACTTGGAAGAGTTCCAAACAGGAGACTGTAGCTGATTCGACTTGTGAATCAGAGTACATAGCAGCGAGTGAAGCGGCAAAGGAGGCGATATGGCTGAGGAACTTCATCGGAGACCTTGGAGTTGTACCAGCTATTAAGAAGCCTATGGAGATTTTCTGTGACAGCAATAGTGCGGTTGCCTTAGCCAAGGAACCAAGAGATCATGGCAGATCCCGACACATTGACAGAAAATATCACTTCATAAGACATAAGATAGAAGAGGGACTCCTCGTGGCAAAGAGGGTATCGTCAGATGAGAACCCTGCGGATCCCCTTACGAAGGGACTGACGAGGGTTAAGCATTTGCAGCATGCGAGGCGCATCGGGCTGAGGGACGATATTAGTTTTACAGATTAGATAATTTTTCTGAAACTTGTAAAATGTAATCGACGTTTGATGATGAATAAAATGTGTGATTTATTTATGACTAAAGTGTTACTATCATTGTCAATTATTTACTATTGTTTCAGTTTTGCATGTTTTGACTTCCAGAATAATTAATTTATTCAAACTTCCACAATCAGTCATACGTCGGAAGTAGGTATGAATCAAGATTGTCATGAATTGGGTTTGTAGATGGCTAAAAGTGTTTAGACATAGCAATGGTTGCTACAACGTTCATGAGTGCTCATAAGTTATGAGTATTGGAATAAACCCACGCTCACTTGTATCACTTCATGGAATTTATCTCGAGTGATCGTGAGACGGTAATATCATATAAGTCTTCAAACCTAGAGATATGAGTTGTTACCTATGAATTGGTTGTGCATTGATTGCACGTAAACGCATCAGTAACTTGATGTTATAAAACGTGCCTTTGTGTACAATTCAATAAGTAGTAGAACAAGCATATGAGTCGAAGTTTATCTGTTCCTTCTAGAAATAGAAGCGATATCTGGGCCCCTCGATGATTTTGTGTTGACCCATGTACCGGGCCCGATCAGAACTAAATTGATGTGTTCAGTTAAGTTTTTTGTCAAACAAATCGGAAATCGAGAAACAACTGCTAGACAATAAGAAAGACATTGTTCCATGTATTTGTCCGACTGATATCATGAGAGCAGAGGATTATATGATCACTTATCTAAAATGGCGCTTCATAGTTCACAAGAGTTTTCGAGAGCTACGATTGCCGGTTGGTTCCTGAAGTAATATAGGCAAATACAGTTATTAGACTTATCCAAGTGGGAGTCTGTTGGATAAGGTGTCTAAGTCCATAACTTATTTGGTATATACTTGACCCGACCCGACATGGTCCATTTGGGTTGCACTTCACCCGAACTAGTTATGGATAATTTTATGAGAATTGTATACTTATGATTTATTAATATATTATAAGTTATAATATATTAATATGAAGTCATGTTACTTAATTAGTTTTAATCTTGAATTAATTATGAATTAATTTAGTGATTAAAAGGAAGACTAATTAAATCATGGGCTATTATATTTATATGGTGTGGGCTAACACTCATTTGGGAATGGGCTAAGCTTATATGGAAGTCCATGGATGATCCATGGAGCTTTTACCCATGGATCCTTGGAAGAGGAAAAGACATGGGTTATTAGGGTTTCACCCTAACCATGTACACTATATAAACAAGCTTATGTTGCATGAAAAAGACACTAAGTGTGTGTGTAAGTGTGGTGGCCAAAATCAAGAGTTAGTATACTCTCTCATACATTTTCCAAGTTTGTGGTGATTTGTGATTTCCATTTGAGGCATTCACATTATTAGTGCTTGGCTCTCAAACTCCAAGGAATCAACAATCAACAGAAGGTATGTAATTCATCTAGTTCTTTTATGGTTAAAAGTACCCCATGCCATGCTAGATAGGTTATAAACCTTGGAAAATAATATTTTGCATGTATCTTAGACAAACATAGATCCAAGGTTTAATAGGGTTGCATGTACACTTAGGAAGTGTTAGAATGTTCAAAACCCAACACTTATAAGTGTGTACATTACCATCCATGTCGGTCTTCTTCTTGAAGATCCATTTGCACCCAACTATCTTACGATCAGGTACATTGTCAACCAAGTTCCAAACTTGATTGTCATACATGGACTGTATCTCGCTATCCATAGCCTCTTTCCATTTAGCAGACTCAGGGCCTGCCATGGCTTCCGTGTAGCTGTTAGGCTCATCCAGATTTACCAGTGTGTTATCACTGATAAGTGTCTCACCTTCTGCAGTAATATGAAAACCATAATAATGCTCAGGTGCATTCCTAACTCTGGTGGAACGCCTCAGAGGTATAGATTCTTCAGTCGGCTCAACAAGAGTTTCCTCCTCAGGTTGAGGGCTAGGGTTTGAGGTTCCTTCACCACTTGACTCTTGAATTTCCTCAAGGTCAATTTGCCTCCCACTGTCTCCTTGGCTCATGAATTCTCTCTCTCGAAAGAATCCTCTTCTTGCTACAAAGACCACATTATCACTGGGTCTGTAGAAGATGTAACCAAAAGATTTCTGTGGGTAGCCGATGAAAATACACCTTTCGCTTCGGGGTTCGAGCTTATCGTGAGTCTCGCGTCTCACGAAAGCCTCGCAACCCCAAATCTTGATGTGGTCTAGATTGGGAACTTTTCTAGTCCACACCTCGTGAGGTGTTTTGGCAATCTTCTTTGTAGGGACTAGATTAAGGATATGGGCGGCAGTCTCTAAGGCATACCCCCAAAATGAGATTGGTAGCGAAGCTCGACTCATCATGGAACGAACAATGTCCAACAAGGTCCGATTGCGCCTCTCAGCTACACCATTCAACTGTGGTGTCCTAGGAGGTGTCAATTGTGAGACAATCCCACATTCCTTAAGATAGTCAAGGAACTCAGTACTAAGATACTCACCACCACGATCGGATCGAAGCATCTTAATGTTCCTGCCCAACTGATTCTCCACTTCTTGCTTAAACTCTTTGAATTTCTCAAAGGTTTCTGACTTATGCTTGGTTAGGTAGACATATCCATATCTACTAAAATCATCAGTAAAAGTCACATAGAACCGATTAGCATCTCTTGTGGCGGTTCTGAAGGTTCCACACACATCCGTGTGTATGAGGTCCAACAAACCTTCACCCCTAGCACAAGTGCCAGTAAAGGGTGACTTTGTCATTTTACCAAGCAAACAAGATTCACAACTATCATCTGACTTTAGGTCAAATGACTCCAAGACTCCATCCTTTTGGAGTTGGCCTATGCGTTTCTTGCTTACATGTCCAAGACGACAATGCCATAAGGATGCTTTATCTAAGCTAGTGGAAGAGTTAATACACAATACATTATTTCCTAAATTATCTACAACATATACAGTTTCATACACGCCATCACAAGGTAATGCTTTAAAATAAAGAACATTATTAAAGAAAGCATCAATACTACCATTATTATTATCAAAATAAAAGGTAGAACCTTGTTTATACAATGCATGAGAGGAAATAACATTTCTTGCCATTTCTAGCGAATAATAACATTTATTCAAATCTAATGTAAACCCACTATTTAGCACTAAGGAATAAACTCCTATCTTGGTGACAGGTGAAGCTTTCCTGTTTCCCATGATCAAGTTTATCTTTCCCTGCTCCACATTCTTACTTCTTTTTAGTCCCTGCAAATCACAACATATGTGAATACCACAACCTGTATCAAGGACCCAAGACTTAGAATGAGGTGAGTTATTAGACAATATAGTGTATATACCTGCATGGTTGGGTTTTACTTTCCCATCCTTCAAATCGTGTTGGTACTTTGGGCAGTTTCGCTTCCAGTGCGACTTTTCATGGCAATAGAAGCATTCAGCCTCATTAGGGTTAGCAGAAGGAGTGACAAAACCTTTCTTGGTTTTGCTTGAAGAGGAGCCTTCAAGGGTCTTACCCTTGGTACCCTTAGAAGGGTTCTTTCTCTTCTTCCCTTTGCCATGCCTGATTGCCAAGACATTGGACACAGTTGGAGTAGGAGTAGGAGTAGTAACAACCGACTTACCCTTTAGACCACTTTCGGCGGTCTTCAAGAGTCCTTGAAGTTTGCTGAGGGTGACTTCTTCATTGTTCATGTGATATGTCATGCAGAATTGATCATAACACGATGACAAGGAGTGAAAAATGATGTCTATTGCTAACTCCTCAGGGAAGTTCACATTCAGCTTCAGTAAACGGTCCACATACCTTTGCATTTTCTGCATGTGGCCCGTGATGGGTTTACCATCCTTCATTCGGGTTGTTATCATGGAGGAGATTATTTCATATCGCTCTTGACGAGCACTTTGATGGTAGCGGTCCATCAAGTCCTGGTGCATCTCAAAAGGATAATAGTCCTCATAGGACTTTTGGAGCTCGGCTGTCATGGTGGCCATCATGATGCATGCCACTTTTGTAGCATCTCTTTCATGTACCTCATATTCAGCAAGCTCTTCAGGAGTAGCAGTTGGCTCGGGTACCTTCAGCTCCTTGTCGAGAACATATTCTTTGTTCTCATACCGAGTGACCATCCTGATGTTTCTGATCCAATCTATAAAGTTGGACCCATCAAAGATGACTCTCCCACAAAGATTCATGAGAGAGAAGGAGCTAGTAGGGTTTGAGCCAGAAGCATTGTTATTGGAAGACATCTGAAAAGAAGAGGGAATAGATTAGATTAGATATAGAGATAGTCCTTAACAAAACACCCAAATGTAATATTAAGGCTCGGACCCAACACAATATTTTATAACTTAGAAGAGGGATGCCGTAATCTAAGCTATAAGATATTTGAAGGTAGGTGAATGACGATTCACCAATTTCCACCATGAAAAACGAAATATTTAATTAGGTTTTAATTGGTTTAGAAACTCCTAGATTCTTTAAGATTCATTGAACTTTCTTCAATGGCATGTTTCAATCTCGAGTGTGCCCTTCAAGTTTTGTGACTGGGATGCCAAGGATCACAAAACAAGGTGTGAAGTAACCATGCAAATTACTTGGTACCCTTAATGTATTACCCCTCAATCGATGTGTCGGTTAACCACACACGCTCCATCGATACTATGATAAACATTAAGTCACCCTTTACCTACCTTGTTAAGTTCAAGTTAGTGTGCCGGTTAACCACACACGCTCCACTAACGACTTAAACAAAGTGTCAAGTGTAATTTCATGGATTAGCACCTTATTCACATTTTCTAAAATAACTAAGATTGGGAATTCAATAAAGTTTAGTTACTTTAGTATTATCATTATACTTTTAATGAGAATTTATAAGTCCTTGTCATACCCGTTCGGCTAACGATCCTCCACCGATCAAGGAAGCGGTGGGTGAGAGTGGACACCCATTAAGTTGTCATTTTATAGGCAACAACCTTATACCCCCCTTATAGACCGGCTTCGTGAATGAGGCGTACTAGCGGTAAGACGACTTGATCTTATACATATATAAATATTATTAAACTTATAATATTATAAAGTATAAGGGTTGAATTTTAACTTTTAAAATTCTAGGGGTTGGAACTAAAGTTTTTAATATGACTTTACATGTTCCAAAACTTGAGGGCAAGTTTTGTAAACTTTCAAAACTTTTCATTTCTCATAACTTATGAGTTAATGATTATTAAAAATGAAGACTCTTCATTTTTTGTAACCTATGTGTTCTTTTAATGGTTATTTATAAATGTGACTTTTGGTTATCCATAACTTAAGAACTAGTTATGGACTCCATTAAAACACATAAAGATCAAGAATTAATCTAATCAATTATTAGCACATAATTTCTATGATCTTCTAAACTCATATGTTTATGAATGTTCATATCAAAAATTTCAAGAATCGTAAGTACATATACAAAACTTGAAATTTTGATACGAGCTTTTGAACAAAACTTCGATTTTCAATTTTTTTTTTTTTTTTTGCATCAAGTATCAAATAAACAAACCTGGCTCTGATACCACTGATGAGTTTTGAGCATTCTAACACTCCTATGGTGTACATGCAACCCTAGAAACCTTGGATCTATGTTTGACTATGATACATGCAAATAATTATTTTTCCAAGGTTCTTATCGTAACTAGCATGGCATGGGGTACTTGAATCAAATAAAACTAGTAGAATTACTTACCTTGTAGTAGTAGTTGATTGCTTGGAGTTTGAGAGTCTAGCACCAAGGTTCTTATCGTAACTAGCATGGCATGGGGTACTTGAATCAAATAAAACTAGTAGAATTACTTACCTTGTGGATGCCTTAAATGGAAGTCACAAATCACCACAAACTTGGAAACTTGAGAGAATAGTCAGAAACTTCTTGAAATCGGCCCTCTTAGTTTACACACATCAACTAGTGCAATTTCAAGAACCAAAGCCTCCTTTATATAGTGTGGTGGATTAGGGTTACATCCATGTAAACCCTAATACCCATGTCTTTTCATTTCCATGAGATCCATGGGTTAAAGCTCCATGGAGTATCCATGGACTTTCCATGCAAGCCTAGCCCATTCCAAATAAGCATTAGCCCACACTATATAAATACAAGAGCCCATATTTAATTAGTCATACTTTTGATCTCCAAATTAATTCTAAATTAATTATAGATCAACACTAATTAAATAATATGATTTTATATTAATATATTAGAACTTATAATATATTAATAAATCATAACTTATACTATTCTCAAAAGATTATCCGTAAATTGTTCGGGTGAAGGGCAACCCAAATGGACCATGCTGGGTCGGGTCAAGTACATACCAAATATAGTTATGGACTTAGACACTATCTCCAACAGTTATGTGATAGTGGTAGTAGGGGGTGAAATAGTCCCCGGTTACCGATCGATAGGACCGAAGGGGTAGTTTAGTACCCAGCCATGCTAGCCAGATTATGATGTATGTGATATGATATTATGTGGTAGTAGTAGGGGGTGAAATAGTCCCCGGTTACCGGTCGACAGGACCGAAGGGGTAGGCCAGCACCCAGATATGCTAGGCAATATGTGATTTATGTTTATATGCTAGGGTTTTATGTGGTAGTGGTAGGGGTGAAATAGTCCCCGGTTACCGGTTGAAAGATACCGAAGGGGAGGCCAGCTCCCGGTTACCGGTTGAAAGATACCGAATGGGTAGGCCAGCACCCAGATATGCTAGGCAGTCACCGGTCGATAGGACCGAAGGGGTAGGCCAGCACCCAGATATGCTAGGCAAGTTCACCGGTCGAGAGGACCGAAGGGGTAGGTCGGGCACCCAGATATGCCTGGCAGTATGTATGTTATATGATTGTATGGTATGTGGTATGATGGGATGAACTCACTAAGCTTCGTGCTTACGGGTTACAGTTTTGGTTTCAGGTACTCGTTTTCAAAGGAAAGGAGCCGGCTTGATCGCAACGCATCACACTATGTTTTCCGCACATGAGATCTTTGGGATTACACTCTGATATGGTTTTATGATAATATGTTTTGATTATTGATACTTTGGTTTTGACATGAGATATTAATATGAATGTTTTTATACTTATGGTTTTATATAATAACTTAATTAAAACGAAATTTTTGGTCTTGAATTTTGGGACGTTACAAGTTGGTATCAGAGCCTTGGTTTGAGGGGTTCTGGCACACTCCCGGGTGTGTCTGAACTCAAACTAAGGACTTGGTATGAAAATTTTCAAAAGTAAAACCCTTTTATAAATAGAAGTTTGAAAAGAATTTGAAAAGAGAAAAGAACTTTGAAAAGAACAAGGTGTGTGATGCGTGCAATTAACCGAGCTCAAGTAAGTTTTCCCCAAGATACCCATACATGTTATGATATGTTATGTTATGATATGATTATGAGAATTTCATTCTAGATTAGGGCTAAGGATCTAGGAGGATGCCTTATATGCTTAATGTATGTGCTTGTAGTGTTGTATGCTAGTACTGATCAGTTAGTAATATGATAACCTGTTTAGGTTATGCCTGATTGTATGAGCCTTTGAATTGCATGTACAGATTCCTGATTAGAGGATAGAATGATTTGATTGGAATATGATGGTTAGATTTTCCATTGTCTGAATGCTGCTTGCTTTGTGCTTTGCGGGACTCTTAGTAATGCGAGCTAACTATTAAGCGAATATGCTAAGTCACATGGAACACAGGCCGGATAATCTCAGAGTGATAGACTTGACCCTATTGCGCAGCTCTTGTCTGAGTCCAACTGTTCTAGGGATGGGTCTTTTACTCGAAGGATTATCTGATCTCTGTCGCATGTGGCTATATTCACGAGGTAGCTAGTTGATATTACTGGGAATCTTTCAGCAGCTGAGGATTGGGTGAGTTGAGAACCTAGGAAAGCCTAGGATATGTTTCAGTGGGTTAGTAGTAAGGCTCAGTGAGACTTAGGTGTACCAGCTTGAGGAAGTGACTTGGAGGATTCGGGAGGATTGCTGAGGAAAGTATGGATAGGTGTGGAAGGTAGTATTGGGCCCGTACTACTGAAAGCACAAGATCCATACTCGAACCTGTGAGAGTCTTGAAGAATCTGAGAAGCTTCGGGGAAGAGTTAGTGACCCGGTTTGGGGACAGAGGATGTTCCAGTTGTTGCAGCTTAGCCATTGGCAAGTGAGCTAGTGAGCGTGGCAGGGTGTCAGACCCTGAAGGATATAATTTCCAAGAAGTTGCATATGCGAGATCGATTTGGAGCACACTGGAAAGAGAGGTTCGTGCCAGGTGCGTATAGTAGAGGGTCCCGGGAAGAGACCCATGACTTCTGATCATCGAGTGAAAGGCCAGTAGGGCCGGAGTCAGTGCAACGGGTACGAGAAAGTGTACGAGGGATTTTGTCACTCCAAGGGTTTAGGATGCTACAGGTGTGGCAGGGTTGGTCATGACAGTTGAGGGTGATCAGTATTCCTCCAGATGTTGTGGGTATGTCGTCTTCTACTGCTACTAGATGGATGTTGGGAATACGTATTGCTTCGTAATTGTTACTGAGTTTGAATAAGTCAGATCTCGGGTGGGTTTCCTGCTAGTGTTTGGGTTATCAAGGATCATATATTCCATCCTGCATGCCGAAAGGTCCTTGATGAACCCACAGAGGGATGCATCTTGCGGAGTGGGTTTTGCTTGCACCGTTATCATTCTGGATCTTTGTCGGGATCTATGCAGGAGTATTATTTAGAGGATACTCGGTCAGGGTTAGAGTGATAGTTCTCCAGTGAAGTCAGCGTTCAGGGGTTCTATCATTGTTCAGATATGGTCGGTAGTTGTCTATGGAAGATCCTTGGAATCTCAAGGCACTGTCGTTGCTAGGACAGGACTAGTAGCATAAAGATGGCAATGTCAGTTGCGGGTGTTCGATGCATAAGTGTTTGATCATTGGATGATCAAGATAATTGTATTTTTCGCATGGGTTGTGTTCGGTTAGAGTTCAGTGGTACTGCAAGATTGGAAGTGGGAATGAGGATTCGTCAGCCAGAGTGAAGATTAAGGCCTTCAGTTGACAGCATGGGAGATGGATTGAGGTGTCAGACTGGACCAGATTTCAAGAGTACTCTTCATGATTTCATAGGATGGACGATCGTAAGGTTTGACTGGTAATTGATCGGTAGCATTGGTAAGCACAGGTTGTCATCAGTGGGATACTAGAAAGCAAGAAGGATTGGGAATCTTTCAATTCTCGCGTACTGTGAAGACCTAGTCGAATCTAAGTGGGGGAGATACTTTTTGTAAAGTTCTCCAAATGTGAGTTTTGGTTGCACGAGGTGCAATCTCTTGGGAACCTTGTCAACCAGAAGGGTATTCTGGTCGATCCGGCCAAGATAGAGGTCGTGATGCAGTGGGGGATTCCGAGGTCTCTAACTGAGATTCGGAGTTTCTTGGGTGTAGTGGGTTATTACCGGAGATTTGTACGGGACTTCTTAGAGATTGCAGTTCCTTGACCCGACTGACCAAGAAGTCGGTGGCCTTTCGCTGGGAGCCTGAGCAGCAGGCAACCTTCGAGACTCTCAGACAGCAGGTTTCGGGAACCAAGTTAGAGCTCCAGTTAGGACTCGAGTTCAGTTGTGTGTTAGGTCGAGTGCGTGTTCGACCAGTATTGAAAGTGTTGTAAGACTACGGGGGTAGCCGTAGCATTCACTAGCGACCAGGTAGTATGGAAAGTGTTGTAAGACTACGGGGGTAGCCATAGCATTCACTAGCGATCAGGTAGTATGGAAAGTGTTGTTAGACTACGGGGGTAGCCGTAGCATTCACTAGCGATCAGGTAGTATGGAAAGTGTTGTAAGACTACGGGGGTAGCCGTAGCATTCACTAGCGATCAGGTAGTATGGAAAGTGTTGTAAGACTACAGGGGTAGCCGTAGCATTCACTAGCGATCAGGTAGTATGGAAAGTGTTGTAAGACTACGGGGGTAGTCGTAGCATTCACTAGCAGTTAGTAGCATAGAAGTGTTGTAAGTCTGCGAGCATAGCCGTAGCATTCACAAGGTTAGCAGATAGTGCTAGAGTGATGTAAGATTGTGGGTATAGCCGCAACATTCACTAGGTTGGTAGATAGCATGAGCGCGTTGTTAGGACACGGGAAGAACAGGAGTACCCACCAGTTCGGGTGCAATGGTGAGGATATGGAAATTCACGGATTGGATTATGGATTTCCCCAGAGGAGTTAGATCTGGTTAAGCCAGTGATAAGACGTTAGGAACGTCACTACAGTTATGAGATCAGGGAAGCAACATACTGCTTAAGGACGTGTGAGATAAGGCCACCATTGGTCAGGTAGCAATCACTTTCAGCCTTGGATTTGATGATGACAGGATTCGACGTATGGACCCGATTAGTTAGATCAGAAGGTTATTAGAGCCTCAGTGGCATGATAACTAGTGGCAACTAGTTCCAGAGAAGGATTTCGTTCAGAAGTCGTGTGAGGCGACTAAGTGGGAGTCTCTTGGCTCTGCAGCCGGGCCGGAACCCGGTATTTCATATGGTTAGTGAATGAATTGAGACCAGGCAAGTCTCGTTAGATTTTGGAGAGTAGCCATGTGGCAACATACTGTTCTGACAGTTCAGTGTTCGGGCAGTTTCAGTGTCTGGGCAGTATTAGTATTTGTGTCTTAGGTCGCAAGTACACACAGAATAGCTGGTTTATTAGGGAGTGACAAGTCACTCACAACGGGATTAGCTGAGCCTTGGCCAAGTGTAAGTGATCTGTAGTGGTAATTAGGTTTGTGAACCTGTTTTGAAGTGGGAACCTCGAGCTATTAGAAGTTGAGTAGTCAGTTGAAAGATAAGTGGACTAGGTTCAACAATGATGATCTGGGATGAGCGGTCTGTGTAACGCCCGTGTTTCTAGGCTAGGCATTAATATTGACATAATGGTCTAGGTTAACCTTTGTGACTCATTTTGGAGAAATGAAAAGGAATTATGTGAATATTATGTGTTTTATGTGTTTTATGCTTAATTATTAGGGTTTAAATAATTAAGAATAAAAATGAGCGTCAAAAATTAAATTTTAGATAAAGCCGATATCTATTAAGAAACTTGTAGTGGGCGTGACAAGGATTACGGATATATAAAGAATGCCGAAATCCGAGTTATAACGAAGAAGTTATGACCTGTCGAAGTTTCGCGATAAACCGGCACGGTGCCGAATGTCGTAAAAAGTGAGTTTTTGATAAACTACTTTTTAGCCTTAGTAATCTAAACGAAACTCGTAGTATTCGTTAAACCGAGAAGTTCGATAAAAAGAACGCCCAAATCTGACTTCGTATGAGGAAGTTATGATTTTTCAAAGTTTCAGCTTAGCAGTAGACAGCTAAAAACTCGAATTTTAGATCGAGTGATTTTTAGCCGACACGACCTAAACGAGAATCGAAGGTCACGTCATTAGTAGCACAACGGTAAAAAGTCTGACGAAAACGGACGTCGGATGAAGAAGTTATGAATTTTTAACGGATTTCCTGTCCCGGTCTGTTAAAAATAATAATATAAAAATTAAAGTCAAAATTAGCTGACGAAGTCTAAACGAAAGTCGTAGAGCGTAATTTTACCTACGCGTGCATATAAAGAACGTCAAAAACGAAGCTCGTATGCGAAAGTTATGGATTTTAGAAGTTTTGGCGCGAAAATCGAGAAAATTCGCATAGTCATGTTTTTGCCACGTCACCTTCGCTGAAAGAGTGCCACGTGTCCGAAATTGGTGAGTCATGCGAAGCCACGTGTCGGCTTCCCTCGCATGAACAGTAGCTGCATGTCGGATTCTGATTCGACCGAAGGGAGGCCCAATCCGAAGCTCGCAGCTGGACCAAGCCTCGCACCGCCTTAGCCTCCGAGCCTCACAGATGGACCACTAGACCTCGGTCCAATCAGCAGCTGCCACCGAGGCCTTCGCACGTGCAACCACCTGCGGACCCTCGCCTGCGGACCCTACCACCAAGCCGACTTCGGACCCCTATAAATACAAGGGGTATGCGAGCCTTCCCGGTTAGATTTGGATTTTTGCCATATTTAGCCCCTTTCTTCATATTTTCTTCATCTTAGCATCCCCCAAAGCCCCGGTATCGATTCTAACACCCGGAATACGCCACGAAGTGCCCGAGAAGCCCGCAAAATTTATCTTTTCGGTTTCGAAGCCCGACCCTTCGCAGAGCCCGGTTTCTCAATAAAACTCCCGGTTTTATTAGAAACAATCGTTTTAGGAAACGAATTGCTGCCCGATTTTCATTAAATCAGGTGAGTGTGTAGTTACTTTCACCTTACACATAGATATGAAGTATTTTACATAAAATACGTGCTGTGTGAATATTTATTGTTTGTTTATTTGAGTTGGATGTTGAAGGTGTGATTTATACATGTTTTTAAATAATTTAAACTGTATATGTATTTTTATCTACAAAAATGTTGGGTAAAACATGGGTAGATGAAATAATGGGTGTGTGATGATAGGTGAGTTGGATAAAGGAGATGATCAGTAATATTGATCATGAGTTGAGGGTGAGTGGTGAAATTTGAGAGAATCACTTACCCAAAATGTTGCCCCCCCGTCATTCAGCAGAGTAGGGATGACAACCATGGACTATTCTAGATGGTCTGTGGAACACTAGCAGGCCCGCAATCTGTAGGTGTAATGAACTATATGTTCATTTGATGTACTCTAAAAACCCATTGACATGTATTGTAGGGGGGAATACTTGTAAATAATAGTGTCGATAAATGAGAGCTATGGACTTAGCACATGTTGAATAAACCTTGGCAGCTATGGACTTAGTGCCTATTGTATAAACCCATGTGATGGTGTGACCTTGTGCCTATTCCTTAGGATGAATCCTTAGGAAGGAGTGATATTTGAATCTTAGGGTAAACCCTTAAGAAATTAATAAGATAATGGGGTTGGGGTAATTTGGTTGATTGATTGATGTTTAAGTACAATAAATAATTATTGTGGGTTGAAAACCCTATATACTCACCAGGCTTCCAAGCCTGACCCACTCAGCTTTTAATGATTACAGGTAGTGGACCCCGAGCATAGTCAGATGATGATGATGAGTGATTTATGGATTATAGGCCAGTAGTTATGAATGACTGTTGTAAGGCTTATAATGTCTTGTTTATGCTTTTGATATGTATCGGAACATGACATCCCGAGGTTTTGATATAAAAGGAAATTATATATTTCTTAATGAAAGGTTTTGACAAACTTTTATCATGTTTTGTTTTTTTTGGGGACCAATTCCGCAACATCTTTTAAAAAGATTCTCTGATTTTATTTTAAAAAGCATAAATTAAATCGGTCTTTTCTGGCCGAGAAATTAGGGGATGTCACAGTCTGCCAAGGAGTTAGAACGCCTCGAGACTGCAGATTTTTGGGGCTTTACGAAGATTGGTCACGGCTACCCTGGGAAGGTTAGGGTGTGCCCAGGATGGTGACCATGTCACTAGAGTGGTTGGGCGTGTAAGGAATGGTAAGGAATGATTTCGTGGACGAAATCTAATTTAAGTGGGGGAGAGTTGTAACGCCCTATTTTATTAATAATTAAATAGATAAAATTAATGAACAAATAGTAGCCCTAAAATAAATAATTACATATCAAGGTGTTGATCGTGAGGAGCTAATTGTTACAATTTTAGAGATTGGGGGTTAAAAGTGTAAAATCCGGACTTAATTTGTAAGTATTATTGAAGGCAGGGACTAAATGGTAATTTCTGGGACTTCATTTGAAGAGATTTTAAAGACAGGGGCTGCCTGGTAATTATTAGGGCTATTTATGAAAAGAATTATGGAAGGAAGGGCTAAAAGGGTAACTTTTGGAGTTAAATTGAAAACAAATGTTGTGGGGAGGGACTGAACTCGTTAAAAGGTACAAAATTTGAATGAACAAGGGATTAAACCCGGTGCCACTCTTCTCTCTCGTGACTTCACCCAAACCCTAAACCTAATCGACACTTTCAGCCGCCACCATTGCTGAGGACGTTTCCAGCCGCCATCACCTTAGGAGCCCTCCTCATGCCGCCATTTGCTTCACCGAGTTCGAACAGCCACCACTCCCACTTGCTGCCTGGTCGACGTACACCACTATTACATTCCCCCGCCACCGCTAGTGACGTTAAGGATAGCCGGTAAATCATCGGAACTGACGGGAGGAGTCGAGAACAATGAAGATGAGGTCGTAAACGACTGGAAGGACCCCGGTAAGGCTAAACCATGACCCATTTCTCCCGTCTTTCGTTCCTTTTGGGTTGAACAAAGTCATCATTGCCGTTTCTGTTTGCTCCAACGACAATAGCCGCCGAGTTGGTGGTTGGGAATCCCGATCTCGTGTCATTTATGCGTCTGTGGTGTTGCTATGAGTCAAATACGTGGGTGTGAGTGCATCTTCTGGCCGGAAAACGTGGGTAACCACCATGGCAGCCAACCATGTTGGCTGCCACCATATCATCTCCTTCCGTCGCCATCAGCCACCGTGAGAAGGTGGTTGTGTGCGTAAATTAGTGTGTGTAGGAATGAAGCTCATAAGCCTAATGCTGTATGGTTTCTCTTGGTGAGGAAAACAAAGGAAACTCGTCACCGCCGCCTGCTCCCGCTGTTCCGCCACCTGCTGCCACAATCTACCACCGCCGGCCACCACAAGGTGGTTGTGTGTGTGTGTGTTTAGCTTAGTGTGTGTGTTTATTTTTAGTGTGTGTTTATTTTGGAAATATGCATTGTAAATTGTAAAAAAAATGGAATAATGAGAAGGAAACCCTAGCCACCACCCAGATATGCTAGGCAGTCACCGGTCGAGAGGACCAAAGGGGAGGCCAGCTCCCAGTTACCGGTTGAAAGATACCGAAGGGGTAGGCCAGCACCCAGATATGCTAGGCAGTCACCGGTCGAGAGGACCGAAGGGGTAGGCCAGCACACAGATATGCTAGGCAAGTTCACCGGTCGAGAGGACCGAAGGGGTAGGTCGGGCACCCAGATATGCCTGGCAGTATGTATGTTATATGATTGTATGGTATGTGGTATGATGGGTTGAAATCACTAAGCTTCGTGCTTACGGTTTGCAATTTTGGTTTCAGGTACTCATTTTCAAAGGAAAGGAGCCGGATTGATCGCAGTGCATCACACTATGTTTTCCGCACATGAGATCTTTGGGATTACACTCTGATATGGTTTTATGATAATATGTTTTGATTATTGATACTTTGGTTTTGACATGAGATATTAATATGAATGTTTTTATATTGATGGTTTTATATAATAACTTAATTAAAACGAAATTTTTGGTCTTGAATTTTGGGACGTTACACGAAGCAGCTCAACATGAGACAACGACGGTGGGTCGAGCTACTCAATGACTACGAATGTGAAATTCGTTATCATCCCGGTAAATCTAACATAGTAGCTGACGCCCTAAGTAGGAAAGAATACTCTGGTCGTATGACTATCCATTCACATCTGTCCACACAGATTAAGGAGGCTCAGCTAGAAGCCTTGAAGCCTGAAAATGTGGCGGGTGAATCCCTTAGAGGAATGGCTAAAAACTTGGAAGTCAAGGGTGGCGGAGCCTTATACCTCATGGATCGGATCTGGACACCGAAGCTCGGTGGTTTCAGAGAGGTGATCATGACCGAAGCACATAACACCCGATATTCCGTCCACCCAGGTTTAGATAAGATGTATCTGGATTTCAAAAAGTTATATTGGTGGCCTAACATGAAAGCAGAGATTGCTACCTTCATGAGTAAGTGTCTTAATTGCGCCAAGGTTAAGTTCGAATACCAGAAACCCTCAGGTTTACTTCAACAACCGGAGATACCTGAATGGAAGTGGGAGCGAATCACAATGGACTTCATAACCAAGTTGCCCAAGACAACGGGTGGTCTCGATACCATTTGGGTGATCGTAGACAGGTTAACAAAGTCCGCACACTTCCTGCCTATCAAAGAAACTGACAAGATGGAGAAACTAACAAGAACCTACATTAGGGAGATTGTACGGCTGCATGGTGTTCCCATATCCATTATCCCTAGGAACTAGGCTGGACATGAGTACTGCCTACCATCCGCAAACCGATGGACAAAGTGAGAGGACTATTCAAACTCTGCAAGATATGTTGCGAGCCTGTGTGATAGACTTTGGAAAGGCATGGGATACTCATTTACCCCTTGTCGAGTTCTCCTACAATAACAGTTATCACACAAGCATAAAGGCTGCTCCATTTGAAGCCCTCTATGGCCGGAAGTGCAGATCCCCTCTGTGTTGGGCTGAAGTGGGTGATACACAGTTAGCTAAAGGACGAGTTCCTGACAGCACTCTCACTGGTCCAGAAATCATTCGGGAAACGACAGAGAAGATTGTTCGGATTCGTGAACGATTGAAAGCCTCTAGAGACCGACAGAAAAGCTACGCAGACAAGAGAAGGAAACCTTTGGAATTCTAGGTTGGCGACCGTGTTCTATTAAAGGTCTCACCCTGGAAGGGCTTGATACGCTTCGGAAAGCATGGGAAGCTAAATCCAAGATATGTAGGGCCTTTTGAGATTCTCGCTAGAATCGGGCCTGTAACTTACAAACTCAAACTACCTCAAGAACTTAGTAACGTACACCCTACTTTCCACGTTTCGAACCTGAAAAAGTGTCTATCCGACGAGACTCTTGTTATCCCACTCGATGAAATCATGGATCGAGAGGTCAAGCAAACGAAGGAAAGCCGTATCCCGATAGTGAAGGTTCGCTGGAATGCAAAGCGGGGACCTGAATTAACTTGGGAGCGCGAGGATCAAATGAAACTTAAATATCCTCATCTTTTTCCTTAGTCTATCTGTATTTGCTTAAACTCTAATTTCAGGACGAAATTCCCTTTAACGGGGGGATGATGTGACAACCCGAAAATTCTATTTTGTAAAGCCAATCAATTCAATCAAAAGTCAGACTTGTTTATGTTACTTTTAGCTTTGTTAAGGGTCTGTTTGAGAGTTCTAAGCCTAGTACACTCAAGGATTGTGTGTTAGGAAGTATTAACTTGAGATCATTGAGTTGAAATCGAGCCGGAAACACCTTCACAAGGAGTTCACGGCCGCAAACTAGGGTTCACGGCCGTGAACCCATGTTGGCCGTGAACCCCTCTTCATATGTTTGGTGTTCCTTCATTATTTCTTCATTTCTCACATCTTCAAGTCTAGAACTCTCAAGTATCATCAAGAACACTCTCCTTTCTCTTCAAAATCGTAAGTGATTCTTCCATATTTACTTGATATCCTTCTTATTCACGTGAAGCTCTTTGATTTCATCCATGAATTCCACGCTTTTGGCTTAGATCTTCAAATCATCATCTTTTCACCAAGAAGACCAAGAACACACACTTGTTCTTGGGCCGTGAACACCTTCAAGACTTCCATTAAGTAAGTATCCTTTCCATATACTTGTTATCCATTACACTATAAGAAAAACGCGATTTTGCTACAGAAGGAATCTGTTGCAGAAAGCTGAAATTCCGTTGCAAAAGATGAATAGCGACGGAATTTGCAGTGACCTATTTCCGTCCCTAAAAAGGCCGTAGCTATGGGTTTGCAACGGAAACGATAATTCCGTCAAAATTGTGACAACGGAATGAAATCCGTGGTAGATGGTATTCCGTCGTGTATTCCGTAGTAGGTTTCCATCACAAATTCTGTGGTAGTTCTTCCGTCACAAATTCCGTTGTATTTAATCCCTAGCAAAATCTGTGGTGATGAATCCCTAGCACAATCTGTGGTGATGAATCCCTCGCAAAATCTGTGGTGATGAATCCCTACCTAAATCTGTGGTGATGAATCCCTAGCTAAATCCGTAGTGATGAATCCCTAGCAAATTACGTGGTCATGAATCCCTAGCAAATTCCGTTTGATCACTTCCTAGCAAATTTCATGGTCATGAATCACTAGCAATTTTAGTGGTGTATATATTATATACCAGATTCAATATGGACCGATGGATAATTGATTTATAAATTATATCCAAATAATTTTGTAGTAATATATTAAAAACAAAAAAAACAAAAAATCATAACCATCATATCATAAAATAACAAAATAATTATTTATTACATTGAAAAAAGAAAGTTGCTACTCTAAAATACATAATCTTCAATAAACATATATCAACCTACTACTCTTGTTGTTTTGTAAAGCCATTAATAAGATCCAATGCCATTTGAAGTTGTTTTTCAAGATGCCCGACCCTTGCTTTGTTTTCCTCTTGTTGGGCGTTCATCATTTCTTTAAGCTCTTCGTTTTGTTGTTGTTGTTTAGCAACAAGCTACCTCATTTCTTCTATTTCATCATTTTTTTCCGGAATGTAAGTTACATCCGTTTTACCATTCCTATTGGGAACCGCCTTTGCAAAAGAGCCTAATCCATAAAGTCTTCTTTTTTTATCATGACCACCTACAACAGCATAAAATAGCTTGTCCTCCTCAAATTCAACACATTCAGCTTCCAACTCTTCGCGTTTTTCCGTATAGGCCGCCTACAAAATAAAAATATTATAAGTTAAAAGATATCAAATTTAGGAATGATATTATGGAGTAGCTACAATATAAAAGTTAATATAAACTGAAAAGAATATTACATGAATTTGTCTATCTTTTTCATTTATGAAAGTGACTCCATCATGATTCTTAGTGTGTGTATACAGGAACAATTCAGTATGGGGTGGCTCATGTCCTAATTTCCTCTTCTGCATAAATACCATATAAAAAGTCAAATATACAAATAAACATATGCAAACATTGATACGATGTACCATTTAAAAAATTACCAAATCAGAAGCTATCTTCAAATGACATGCGTATCTAGTGTTATGTGTGGGTTTTGCTTCTCCATCAGCCACACCGTTACGCCTATTCTTCTTGTTCTGCTCAGATTTGAGCTTATATTCTTCTGTATTCCATTTTAATTGCCAGGAGTTCCAGACTTCCTGTGGAATATGAGCTGGTTTAAAGCCATGTTTGTTTCTTTTTGGGCTCCTCATGTTGAAGAGATATTGACCATAACTTTGTGCCGCTTTCCTTGCCCAAGCTTGCCTCACCAGCGAGTCTATTGTCTCATCCCAACAACATTTTTTCTACACATTAACAATATAAACATAAGTTGTAGTGTAAATGTTTACCAAACAATAATTTATGACTTATAGTTACCTGAAACTCCTCCCAATATAATTCGCGCATTTCTTTGCTTACTTGTGCCCAAGCGTACCCTTCTGGATCTACTCTTTGTTTAAAGGACTGACTAATAATGTGTGCACAAGGGCCTGGTGGCATTAGCCTGCAAGTAATCATGTGATGTGTTTAGTTATTAATTGATATGTAGGTGTAAACCAAAATTTAATACATAAAAAAAGTTGTAATTAAGATTTGAATTGGTAACTCACGTATTTTTCCAAACATGAACATTAAAACGTCCATCTGGTCTACAATCTTCAGAGGAATTGTTTTCACCTTCTACACTTTCCACTACAGATCCATTCATGGGTGGCTGTGTTGGTGATGGGGTAGATTCTGGGATAGGTGTTGTTGATGGGGTATATTCTGGGGTAAGTGTTGGGATAGATGTATCTGTTGAGGATGTGGTAGTTCCTTTATTTAAGGAGGGTGTGGTAGTTATTGTAGTTGTGGAGGATGGTAGTGTAGATGCAGGTTTTGAGGTTATGGTAGTAGATATAGGTGTTGATGATGTGGTAGTGGGTGTTGGTGTTGAGGATGGTTTAGATAATGTAGGTTCTGAAGTTTTCGTTATTGATGTTCGTGTTGACGATTGTATTGTTCCAGTTTTTGAAGTTTTAAATGTTTTTTCTAAGGAGGGTGTGGATGTTTTAAGTGATGTCGAGGAAGTGGTACTCATGGGTGATGTTAATGATATAGGTTTAGGGGTTTTGTTGGTATTGTTATAGGTGCTTTGGATGTGGTTGTTGGTATTGGCAAGTCGATTTCTTCATCTTGTAACTGTCTGTTTAGGAATTTTGTAGCAGAAATCCTGTTGCGTTTCATAACTTGTGGTGCAATGAATTTAGTTGGCTTCACACCGGATGCTCCTTTTGCTTTCGAGGTCGACATCTTTCTGAAACAAACAATAAAAATAAATTATATATGAAGGCATTACTTTGCATGCATACTATTGAATACAATCAAAACCAATTTACATGAAGATGATCAGACAACAAAAAACGATTGATCATCCCGACAACACTAAATTAAATAAATATAAATTTTAGATGAGTGACAACCTATATCGCCAAAGTCAGTTCACAAATGTATAACGAACAAAGATTTCGATCAATAAGCCGCCAGAGATGATGATTATAGAAAATGTAAACCCTATTTCTAATCGGTAATTAATTACCCTAATATGCAGCATAAACGTGTGTAGGTTGGAGGGAAACGAATTGTGAAATACTTTGAACCTCCACTATTAAAAAATTCGAACTGTGCTAATTACCGCTAAATGTTTAGTAATTCAAATTTATTTAAAGTAGCTACAGATTGATAGATAGGGTATATACATATAAATAACGTCAAGAAAGAACATAGAGTAACGATGTGTTCATAGTATAATTTTAACTTAAAATTATATACGAGGACTAAACATTAATAAACTATACATCTTTATGCTTTTCTGTTTAAACCAAAATTTATATACAAAAGACGTACTGGTCATGTCAATATATATGGTAGTGGCTTATTGTGTCCATTGCTGACATATGGTTGATTGGTCCACATGGTAATGGCCATTGGTCAACATGGTAGTTGCTTATGGTGTCCATGGTTGACATATGGGCCATTGGTCAACATGGTAGTTGCTTAAGGTGTCCATGGTTCACATATGGATGACATATGGGCCATTGGTCAACATGGTAGTTGCTTATGGTGTCCATGGTTGACATATGGATGACATATGGGCCATTGGTCAACATGGTTGTTGCTTATGGTGTCCATGGTTGACATATGGGCCATTGGTCAACATGGTAGTTGCTTATGGTGTCCATGGTTGACATATGGATGACATATGGGCCATTGGTCAACATGGTTGTTGCTTATGGTGTCTATGATTGACATATGGATTACATATGGGCCATTGGTCAACATGGTAGTTGCTTATGGTGTCCATGGTTGACATATGGATGACATATGGGCCATTGGTCAACATGGTTGTTGCTTATGGTGTCCATGGTTGACATATGGGCCATTGGTCAACATGGTTGTTACTTATGGTGTCCATCGTTGACATATGGATGGCATATGGGCCATTAGTCAACATGGTAGTTGCTTATGGTGTCCATGGTTGATATATGAATGACATATGGGGCATTGGTCAACATGGTTGTCTCTTATGGTGTCCATGGTTGACATATGGGCCATTGGTCAACATGGTTGTTGCTTATGGTGTCTATGGTTGACATATGGATGACATATGGTCCATTGGTCAACATGGTAGTTGCTTATGGTGTCCATGGTTGACATATGGATGACATATGGGCCATTGGTCAACATGGTTGTTGCTTATGGTGTCCATGGTTGACATATGGGCCATTGGTCAACATGATAGTTGCTTATGGTGTCCATGGTTGACATATGGATGACATATGGGCCATTGGTCAACATGGTTGTTGCTTATGGTGTCCATGGTTGACATATGGATGACATATGGGCCATTTGTCAACATGGTTGTTGCTTATGGTGTCCATGGTTGACATATGGATGACATATGGGCCATTGGTCAACATGGTTGTTGCTTATGGTGTCCATGGTTGACATATGGATGACATATGGGCCATTGGTCAACGTGGTAGTTGCTTATGGTGTCCATGGTTGACATATGGGCCATTGGTCACCATGGTTGTTGCTTATGGTGTCCATGGTTGACATATGGGCCATTGGTCAACATGGTTGTTGCTTATGGTGTCCATGGTTGACATATGGATGACATATGGGCCATTGGTCAACATGATTGTTACTTATAGTGTTCATGGTTGACATATGGGCCATTGGTCAACATGGTTGTTGCTTATGGTGTCCATGGTTGACATATGGATGACATATGGGCCATTGGTCAACATGGTAGTTGCTTATGGTGTCCATGGTTGACATATGGATGACATATCGGCCATTGGTCAACATGGTTGTTGCTTATGGTGTCCATGGTTGACATATGGGCCATTGGTCAACATGGTTGTTGCTTATGGTGTCCATGGTTGACATATGGATGACATATGGGCCATTGGTCAACATGGTATTTGCTTATGGTGTCCATGGTTGACATATGGATGACATATGGGCCATTGGTCAACATGGTTGTTGCTTATAGTGTCCATGGTTGACATATGGGCCATAGGTCAACATGGTTGTTGCTTATGGTGTCCATGGTTGACATATGGATGACATATGGGCCATTAGTCAACATGGTAGTTGCTTATGGTGTCCATGGTTGACACATGGATGACATATGGGCCATTGGTCAACATGGTTGTTGCTTATGGTGTCCATGGTTGACATATGGATGTCATATGGGCCATTGGTCAACATGGTAGTTGCTTATGGTGTCCATGGTTGAAATATGGATGACATGTGGGCCATTGGTCAACATGGTTGTTGCTTATGGTGTCCATGGTTGACATATGAATAACATATGGGCCATTGGTCAACATGGTTGTTGCTTATGGTGTCAATGGTTGACATATGGATGACATATGGGCCATTGGTCAACATGGTTGTTGCTTATGGTGTCCATGGTTGACATATGGATGACATATGGGCCATTGGTCAACATGGTTGTTGCTTATGGTGTCCATGGTTGACATACGGATGACATATGGGCCAGTCGACCAACGAGCGATTTTTACAACCTTGATTAATTAAAATAGAAATTGATTTTTCTTTTAAATATGAGTTTTTACAAAACTACCCTTAATAATTAAATACGAGTCATTGTATATATTAGGATAATTTGGTCATTTTGTAATGGAACATCTTCTAGGCGCCATAATGTTTTCCGACGAAACACGTTGTTTCAGTTCTTCACTCTGAAATTCAGTCACTTTGAAACATCCCCAACTTAAAAATTCCGACAGTCAAAAAACCCTAAAATCAATTTCGCATAATCGTTATCTTAGTGAATGTTTATTATTATGGAAGCCAGTACTTCATCTAAGATTCAATTAAGAAATCAAACGAAATCGCTATCAGACATGCCATTTGAAGTGATGGAGAAAATAATAGTCGACTTGGCAAAAATTTCAGCAGTCGAGGCTTTCAGGATGAAGAGTGTGTAAGTTTTGCCTTTGATCATTCTATTTCACAAGTGTATTTAAGTTGTTTTTACATTATCGAGCGAATATTGTGTTTCGTTTGCAGTTGTAGATTCTTCAACGAGGCAGGAAAAACGGATGAAGTATATAAACATATGGAGTTAGATGGATTACGATTTCGTGTTTGCTCTGACCAGAAACACACAGTTGTCAATAAATGCATAGAGATGAGAAACCCAAATATTCTATTCAGGAATGGATTGGTACGTTGTTGTATATATGCATAGTAGTAATAAATTTGTTACTTGTTTTGCATAACTTTAACTAGAAATTATGTGTTTAATGTTTTTTTCAGATGAAGTTATTTTTCTTAGAAGCTGAACATGAAGGGAAAACGATGCTTGAAGAAGCATCTGCATTGGGACATTTGGATTCAACATTTGTCCTGGGAATGATGCTGATGGCTGAAGGGAGACATAAGAAGCATGAAGCTTTGGACATGTTGAACAATGCTTACCGCAGAGCAAAAGGTAAGTGGAATCTTAGAGCAACTTGTTCTAAGGTTCATCTCCACTTAAATAGGGAGGGGAGGAAACATGTACACTTGCATGGCTTCCATAGATCTTGTGCATTCCATAAGTCTGTAGGTAGCGTGTCAGACGCTTTTGTGAATGGATACAAATGGGTGTTTATGTGTGACATTTGTTTATGGGATGCTTGTTTCGTTAGGTTTTCTAGGGAGTTTGGCATAATTTATGAGTAGTTTGTTGATATGTACTTTCATATTATAACAAGTAATGCTTTGTAGATTCTTTTGGTTTAATATACGAATATATAGTAATTTACTTGATAAGTAATTATTTGATGTTGTTACTTGATTAGTAAATATGTTGTGTTGTTAATAAGGGACTAAAAGAGTTAAAGTTTGTAATGATGTTTGAATGATGTTTAAATAATGTTTGAATAATGTATTTTGGACTTTTAATATTAGTGTTTATATTGTATTGTGATTATAGTTGTATGTAGCAAATGTTTGTTCTTTCCTTGTATTAAATACATATAAAAGACAATTGTAAAGCCATATACAAACATGTATTTTATTTTGGACTTGGTAATTTGGTTTAATATCAACTAGTGGAGAACCCATGCTTTGCATAGGGTAAAATTGTAAAGGAATAAACATAGGGACTAAAGTGGCAACAAAGAAAAAGTATTGTGGCTAAAATCAAAGTAAAAAAAGTTACTATAAACATAGGGACTAAAAGTGGCAACAAAAGAAAACTATTGTGTCTAAAATCTAAAGTAAATAAGTTTACTGTTAAAATCTTGTTCCACTTTTAATATGTATATTACATTATTACTACATGAATATATACTAGTAATTTGGTGAAATGTTAATATAAATGTATTACATTATGGATTATGATATATATGTTATTTTTGTCTTTTTCATTTCAACAATCAAAAGTCCAATACTACCTAGCTATAAATGGCTATAATATTTGAATATGTGTTTTGACACAAATACCCTTAGTATTCAAATATTTGGAATGATTTCAGGGGCAATTTGGTCTTTTTACACTCTAAATTGTTAAGGCGCCCTCATACCTCTGACGTCACGCTGGCGTTCCAGTTCTTCAACCATTCGGAACATCTCAACTTTTCCGGACGATAAATCTGCATACAAACACTAAAACCCCCAAATCGTGGAAGGATAATCGTTCTCAAAAACAATTTTTTCCAATAATAGAGACTCATGTACTCCTCTCGACCAGATCAGCATAAAGTAAGTTTTTTTCCATACCCTGTTACACTGTCTTTCATAGTTACGCTTAATTTTTAAAAAAAAATTGAAATCAACTACTCCAATGTGTATTTTGTAAGTAGAATGTCGAATACTAGAAGTCTCCGTTCGTTAGATGATCTCCCACTAGAGCTTTTGAGTCGGATATTTGTAGTATTAGGGTAAAAATCTGCGAAAGACATCGTCTCTGCAAGACTTTGGTAATTCTCAATAAACATCAACTAATGAATGTATATTTGATGAAATAAAACCTTATTTGTTTGTTATTTACTGTGTATTTTAATTTTTGAAGTTCAAAGAAGATGTATGAAGCAGGGGGTGATCCTCAAGTGTACAGAACAGCATGCATTGACATGTTTAAAGGAATGGGTCCCAAAAATCTGAAAGCTGATTTATTTATACGCACATGTGCATTGCATAATAACATTGAAGCCATGTTCAAACAAGGAATTGTATGTGTAGTTTCAGTAATTATATGTAACATATACCATTTATTAATATTTAGTGTCATTGATGTTATATATTGATATTGTTATTCTGTCAACAGGATGAGTGCTTTTATTATGGCAATTTTGATTTAGAAATGACCTTGTTGAGACAAGCAGCAGATGAAGATCATCTTGAGGCAATTTATTTGCTTGGAATGATCTACATTTCAAGAGGGCCTCATCAATGTGATGAAGGTATGCATATATGGTATATATGTAAATTAAATTATATATATAGTTAATTAAGGCATGTTTGTAGTTTGGGGTTAGTATTTAGTTGTGTTGTGTTGTATAATATTTACAGTTTTATTGAAAATGGTACATTGGATTAATTGATGGATATTTTAATGTGTAGGTTTACAATTACTTGATGCCTATTTTGGCTGGGCAGTTCCGGATGATGGAGAGTACACGGGTGTTGTTGATAGTACCAAAGAGTTGTTGCGGGCTGTTGATGTTGTTCATAGACTTACAATGAATAATATCACTTTCCAATGTGAAGACCCGCGTCATTCTGTTAAAGGTGCATTCGCAATAGGCCATGAAGAGGACGAGGATCGACAAAGATATTACACGGTTTGTCGTTGGTATGTAGAGTATGGTAGGTTTTGTATATTTCTTAAAAATATTAATGGTTGATAATAGAATGGACATTGAATATTAGTGTTCTTATTGTATTGTATATGAAGTTGTATAGAACCATTATAATTTTATTTTGGTTTTGTGTTTACATCGTTATGTTAAAAGGGCATTTTAGTCATTTTTGCTTGCTTTGTTGTTTGAGTAGGATGAACTATACGTAAAACACATGTTCTTTTTGTGATGAAGTATAGTTAATGTAATTAAAAATAAGTTTGTAATGAATTCGTTATTAAGGAAAATTAATCTACATAGATTATATATACTTTAACATGCCCGGTTAATGTAATTAAAAATAACTTTGTAATGAATTTGTTGTTAATTATTCATTATATACTATGTTTGCCAACAATATCTACTTTATAATTCATTTTTACATTTTTTATCCATTAGTTTATGCCACATATTACCAATTCAAAAACATTTCATTCAAACCATATCTTACAAATTCCATTGATCATAATAATAATTCATCCATAGTATAAGAAGATTAATTAAGCATACAACATCCTAACAAATTCCATCACAAATTAGCTACGCGTTTTGTTCCATAGCAAAACAAGCAAACGAAATCATATTCCATAGCAGAATTCCCTAGCAAATACCTAAGAATGGTACCTCCGTAGCAATTTAACTATGGAATTGGTTTCCATCACAAACTCCGTTGCATAGTAACCACAATGATGAATTCCATAGCAGCAGTACAACAGAAAGTGATTTGGTAACAAATGTCGTTGGAAAATTGCTACGAATATTTGTTCCATAACACTATCGGTAGCATAATACCAAGGATATGGAGTCAGTAGCATTTTCCCTAGCAACTCCCACTCTCGCTACCAGAAATAAAATCCGTAGACAATGTGGTAGCAACATTACTATGGAACGACATTCCATAGCACGATCCATTGCAGATTAACAACGAAAATATGTTCCATAGTAACCTTCCCTAGCAAAATCGCGTTTTTCTTGTAGTGTTAGAAGCTCTTGAATCCCCATGAAACAAACACCTTTTAAGCATGATTCTTCAAGAGTTCACGGTCGTGAACCCTTCATTGGGCCGTGAACCCTTCATGAAGATCATGGTGGCTGTGAACCCTTCAACCCATGGCCGTAAACCCTTCATAGGATCAAGCCTTGGGCCGTAAACACTTCATGTGTGGCCGTAAACTCTTCTGTGGCCATAAACACTTATAGTGTGGCCGTGAACACCCTTTCATACAATCATATATGATTGTAACACTTCATTACAAGTGTTTCCTAGTACCTAAGTTTGTTCCATTACATGATTAGTTGTTATATACACTAATTATATACATATATGTGTCATTATATGCTTAATAGGATCCGTTTGTGCTCGAGACTTCACTTGGCATACTTAGCATCCTATATCGATCTTTCATTCGAATCGCTCACTACATGTGAGTTCATACCCCTACAATCTATCTTTTAATGTTTAAATGCTTTTAGGGGGGAATACAAGTATAACACAATGAAATTGTGTTAATCATTTACATGTGAAAACTACATTCAAAAGGATTTCTTATACTCAAACTTGTTGAAAACTATTTTAAATCTTTTATAAACTTCTTTTATATCAAATCATATTCGTCTATCTATTTACGTATAAGTATGCTTTAACAGACTTAGGACTATTTGCTAGATACCTTGACTCCTGTTCCTTGTTTGTTTGTGGGCTCGGGGTAGGATCACTAGTCCGAATGTCGGTTAAATCATGCTTATACTTATTAAATACATATGTGAATATTAAACCCATTTTTAAGGTTCATTCTTAACTTAGTTGCTTGGTGAGTAATTGAGTCTTTTCTATACATCAGTAACAGTCAAACAATCATACTAGTAAACTATAATAGGTATAGTTTAGAGGATTACTACTTACTACTTCTAGAAGAGTGAAACTTACATGAGTCAGTTCAAACATACTATAACTAGAACGAGAAGGAACACACTATAACTAGAACGAGAAGGAACATACTATAAACAAAAAGGAACATACTATGACTAGAACAGAATGAACATACTATAACTAGGACAGAAGGAACATACTATAACAAGAAGAAGATAACATTAATGTGAGCCACTACTTCATGGCATAGCAATATACTTGTTGTGTCACGTTTTGTAACCAGAGTCTCCTGGAGGGAGAGCGTGATTTTATGTATAGATCTATACGGGATTGACCATCCCACACCTTGCTACTAGCTACAGTGGGACCTGCAGCTCTACGGGTGACAAATGTCATACCATTTCGACGTCTTTTGATCGTCGTGTTTTATACTAGTCAATCGAGCATGGTTATAACCTCATCACATTTTTACCTTAACATAAACTTATTGGTTTTAAGGTAGCTAGTACATTTGTAGTTACTTTATACAATACTACTGTACACTTTCATTTTCCCATTTCATTCATATAGTGATATTCTCACATAAAAGGTAATGCAAACTATTTTCTGTTAAAGATAGTCATAAACTTGGGAAAACATACATTTTACAAAAGAACAAACGTTCAAAACAGTCGGGTCTTGGTAGAAGACTACTTTCCAACTTAGTAGAAAATATAGGATTTTCTAGGAAGTATACAAACATTTACATCAAAACATTTACAAACATTTTCATCAAACTAATACAAACATTTAACACTAAAATACTTACGAACTCACCAGCTTAAATGCTGATCTACGCTTTCAAAATAACTTGTATTCTCAGGTCACCAGTACACAGGTACTGATGACCAGGTTTTGAGAAGATGGAGCATGTTCAAGACTCGTCTTTTATTTTGATTCATATTTTGGTGTCTTTTAAACTTTACATAGAACACACTTGTATTAAATTATATTATTAATGCAATGGATGATGTTGTTGCTT
The DNA here is from genome assembly GCF_052849685.1 of Lactuca virosa. Lineage (NCBI taxonomy): Eukaryota > Viridiplantae > Streptophyta > Magnoliopsida > Asterales > Asteraceae > Lactuca > Lactuca virosa. The sequence goes on along the minus strand of NC_136428.1, from coordinate 313,199,302 downwards.
GTTTTACTATTGTGCATTGTTATGATACTGTACATGACGTCCTCCGCCCCCAAATATTTCCGCCGTTCTGGTTTGGGGGTGTGACACAAACCAAGAACAAAAGGAGGAACTTGAGATAGAGGTTAGGGAGCACAAAATCGGCTAGCTTCTACTTTAGTGTGCATGGGGCCGATTTTAGGGAGTTAGTGGTTTCTTTTATAGCCTAGGGTTTCATCCATGCAAACCCGAATTCACCATAACTCTTCACATTACATAGGCCTTTTGGGCTAACCCTTTATGGACTCTCATGTAGGTTTAGTCCAACCCTAGTCAATCATGGATCATGGGTCCAACTATAAGTATTACTGATTTACCTAATCAGTCCTCGTAACTTTAATCAGTCTCTTTTGATCACTAAATTAATTCCAAATTAATTCTTGACCAATACTAATTAAATAATGTGATTTCTCAATTAATATACTATACTTATAATATATTAATAAATCACAATAACCTCTTTTCAAATGTCCATCCTATCAATTTTTTCCAGAGAGTTGCAACCCAAATGGACCATGCTATTCTCGGGTCAAGTACATACCAATTATAGTTATGGGCTTAGACACCTAATCCAACATTAACTTCAACTCCCAACAAAGCATCACCAGAATTCCATAGGCTACAAGGCATCACAAAATCAAGCAACTCTAATATGCTATTCCATAAAGGATCCTTAGCCTAGCAACTAGCATGCACCTCTAACATCTCATAAAACAACAACTCAATTACAACAAATAAAAAAAGTATGGATATTTTTTGGAAATCACTTTTTTCGAGCTCTGAAAGACTGTACACATCGAAATTTCTCTTTCCTTCTTTAAGAACCGTTCTCTTCCAAAAAAAAATTATGAAAATTTCCAGATCCTTAGTTTGAGTTTGGAATCACATGAATGTTCATCCAAATCCCTCAAACCAGGGCTCTGATACCAACTTGTAACATCCCAAAATCACAACCGAAATTTCATTTTTAAATTAAATAAAAACATTGTTTCCAGGAAAACCAAGTCAAGAAACTATAAGTATCAAAATATAGTCATCCCAAAAATCAGAGTATCACAAAATGCGGAATCATGAAAAGTGCTGATGAGAGTGTATAGTCGAGCCTTAAACCTTCCCACAATAATGTGAATTACCTAAAACACATTTAAATCCACAACTGTAAGCACAAAGCTTAATGAGGTCCCCAAAATAACACATACATCACAACATAATAAATAATTATGGGTTATCAACAACCCTGGGACTATCAGCAATCATGAGGACTATTAGCAGTCTTATGGGGTCATAGCAGCCCAACGGGTTATCAGCAACCATGTAGAATATCAACAGTCATGGAGTTACCATCAACTCAATAAGCACATATAACAACAATCAACAAACAGGACTTACCTAGTCTAGCATGCACCCTATTATGACATAAGTAGTATAGTGAGAAGACTCAACTCGCAAGCAACAGGCTAACACAATTGCTCTCTGATAATGAAGACTGCTACTACTGGGCATCTAAAAACAGTATATAAGTAACCTATTAGTCTAAACCCTAAAACCCTAAAGTTGACCAAAGTCAACAATGGTAAAAAAGTCAACGGTCAAAGTCAGCCACAGCTAACCCCCACATCGTGGACACCCTTTAACCAAGTCTTTCCAACATTAGGACAAAACAGTAGCGAGGCTGCCCGTCACCACGTTGTCATGGTCAATCTGCCATGTCGTGGGAACTGCTCTAGAAAACTTAAGGCATTAAGCTCTTAATCCTTCAATTTATACACTCAAACTTTCCAGAAGGCTTTCTCCTATCCAAAGCATCATAAAAAAATCATTTCTTTTTAGACATGCATGTCCAATGCATGTCTTGAGCACAAGTTAGGTCAAAATGAAGGAAAATGAGATCAAGATCTCATGCCTGAACCCAAAACTCAACAACTCTTTAGATCTGGGACAATAGACAACAAAGGAACCTCAAGGACCCATAAAGTTGCCAACTTTATGGAGATCATACACTCAAACCTTCCCAAACATGGAAGAAAGTTGATGAAAACCTAGATCTAGCATGCTTGACACATAAAGGTAGGAACTTGAGGACTTACAAGATTCCTAAAATAACACCAGATGATGAGGGGGATATTTTCTTGGAGAAACAATCCACCAAGAACACCTTCTTCTTCCTCAAGAGGCTAAAATCACCACAAAAAGCTCACAAGGTCAAAAATAGAGATTAGGGTTTCTTCAAGGCTGATGGGAGGTTGATGGAGGCTGAGGATGTGAAAACCCTTGCCATCACATCCCTTAAATAGGCACAAAACCCGGAAAATTAGGGTTTGCACTATGGCGGCCACCACATCGTGGCCACGTCGTGGAGCTCAAAGATGATGTGTGTTTCTTAAGTCCATGACCACATCATTTTGTATCCTATGCGACAGTGATCATCACAAAACTCACATTTAACTTCTTTTAATTGCCAAAACTAAAATGAAGTATTTACCTAAAATATATGTTACATAAACCTTTTCATTCAAATAAAGAAAATGAGTTTTTAAACCAAGTCTTCTTGGAACATCTTAGGAGTTATGGAATTAGTTCACAACTCATTTTGACAAAGAACACTCACTCATCATTTGTACGGTCTTTGTGATAAAAGATCACCTGGTCGCTTGGATTTTATCTTATGTTGTTCGAGGTAGATATCATATTTTCTAGTGGGATAAAGTCACCTGGACACTAATTAAATATCGATACTACAAGTTTTTAAAGAGGATAAACCAGACCTTATAGTCTGTTATATGATGAATTAAAGAACTCTTTTCATTAATTTTTTTGGAGTTATGCTCATTGAAACATATATATATATATATATATATATATATATATATATATATATATATATATATATATATATATATATATATATATATCCAACCAAACAAGTTAGATTAAATACCTTCATGAGACTAAGAATAAAATGGGTTATCCTTATCTAAAAGGTATAGAACTATGTAGCTTATGTGAAACAAGAAGCTTAACTTAAACTAACATCTACTAATATCATTTATGGAGAATCTCTTAAATGATTGTTTAGGATGAAGTTTCCACGATACCACTTATTGTCATTCCAGACATATATTTCGAAAGTTCTTTTTCTAAGTAGGAGCAATATGTAACTTTAAGAGCTAAAGAATCATAAACTAAATGCATCATGATTTGGAACTAGCAAGTCAACAACAGTTTGCTGAACCTATTCAAATAGTTACTTGATCAGAAACTAATGGAACACATAGAGATGCATTCGTGTATGATAATCAAGTATGGGTTTGATTAATCTTGCTAAATATAGTATGACTTTAAAGAGTAAGTGAGTTTTCAATGGAGAAAACATATATGGATGGAAATCTTTTTCAGATTTAAGTCAACATCTCAAAGTATGAAACTTATTTCTTATAAGATACTTACATAGTATGATTTCTTTATCAATCAAGACGACTCTTATGTTTTCTATAAAGCTAGTTGGAGTGTAGTAACATTCCTAGTCTTGTTTGTGATTGACATACTAGTTCTTGGATAAGATCTACCTAGATAGACATGGAAACTTAAAATATTAAGTAGAATTACATTAATTATCAATGATCTTAAAGAGTTTAAGAAATAAGACTCTGAGATTTGATCTTGTCAATAACACATGACATGATTTTGAGCAAGCCTCAGAATCCTAGTACAATGGCTAAACTACATAGTATGATTGTATTTCATATGTTGTTGCAATTGGATTCATCATATATGTCATGTTAGGCATGAAATCCTTATAAATTGTCTGCATGGAGCATGAAGAATAAATACCAGTATAATCCGAGAATAAGTCATGGTATGACTAATAAGAACATTCTAAAGTACTTACGAAGAACTAGAAAACTATTCCTGATATACAGAGCATTTGAAATAAAGCTATGTGTAATCTATTTGTAACACCCGTGTTCTAGTATAGTTTAGCTTTTTATTCTCTAGGACTAAAAATGGAGTTTTGTAAAAAACTCTGTGCCATGGCGTGGAGCAAGGATGCCCACGGTGTGACATTGAATAAATGGCACGTGCTTTTATTAAGCCACAACGGCGTGGCAAAGAGTGGCCACGGCGTGGCAGTTGTTCTGGCCCAAGCCCGTCATTCTTTTAGGGTTACCATCATATTTAAACCCATTCAAACCCATTTTAAGGTTCATTATCAGCCTCCAAGTCCTCTTTCACCTCAGAAAACCCTAGCATCCATACCTTGTTTGATTATTGAGCTTTTTGGAGCTTTCTTGGCTTAAATAATTAGAGAAGAAGAAGAAGAAGGTGATCTTTTGGTGGAGCTTGCAAGGAACGAGCATTATCATCACCTCATATTATCTATGGACCTTTGTAAGTGTCCAAGTTCTTCGCTTTATGTCATTTGGTGGTAAGATCTTGAATATTATCCAATGTTCCTCATGTTTGAGCAAGTTTGGAGGGAAGGAACTCATAAAGTTGGCGACTTTATGACTCTCCTGAGTCCCAAGAGTATTATATGTTATGGATTGTAACGTCCCAAAAAAACAGTAATAAGATTTTTCATTTGGAAGTCTATCAAATCATTCATCAATTGTTCAAAATCAAACACCAAGTCATAATATTCAAAACATCATAGTACAATTATTCAGAATGTAGATATCATGAGGGGAGGATGTTATGCCATCACGTCGGGCCCTTCCCTTTCGAACCGGAAGTACCTAAAACCATAAACATAAACTGTAAGCACAAAGCTTAGTGAGTTCCCTAAAGTACCAGATACCAAAACATACAACTGAGCCTAACCTTGGGGTATAACCATCCCGATATACATATATAGGCCCCGCCCTGGGGCCTCACCCTGGAGTATATTTCAACCCGATGAACACATATGGGTCCCCGCCCTGGGGCCTCTCCCTGGGGTATCTTTCAACCCGATCGTACAATAGTGGGCCCCGGCCTAGGCTCTATTTCAACCCAAACATATGATAATGGGCCCCGCCTTGGGGTTTATTTCAACCCATCATACAAACTCATGTAAACCACACAACAATTATTAGCCTAAATAACACAATAAAGGGCTGGTAGTGGTGCCTTCGACCCATGAATACAGTGAGAAATTTACCTCACGGATATATGAGAAAACTAAATAGCATGCCGCTGCAATATCAACTCTACCAGTCACCTTAATGAATTTAGTGACACAATCTCAACATACAGATCAAAATACCTAAAATACCCTTAGGTCAAACCCTAGCCAAAATCCAGGTCAAAGTCAACTGAGTCAACCAAGTTGACTCAGTGAGTACGGTGGGCGTACTTAATATGTATGCGGGGCGTACTACATGATTGACCAAAGTCGGGGAGCTGACCACGTATGCGCATCGTACCCCTTGGTACGCCTAGCGTACGCTGCTACCCTCAACTTCATCCATTAAGTGCTTAATCCTTAAGCACTTGTAACCAAATCCCAGCTCTAGACCCTAAAAGGTGTCCTTAACCAAATTTTCCAACTTTATGGTTTTGCATGACTATTAAGACCTTAGCATCAAAAACCCTAGCTTTTTTTACCTATTAAGACAATCTAGATCATGCATGAAAAGAAACTAATGTCCAAGATCACATTTTTATGACTTAACACACCCTAAAACATCTGAAAGGACAACTAAAACGTCTTGGAGTATCCTATACTCACAAAGATCAAAGTATTTTGGGGAACTCACTAAGCTTTGTGCTTATAGTTTATGTTTATGGTTTCAGGTACTTCCGGTTCGAAAGGGAAGGGCCCGACTTGATTACAGCACATCCACCCATGCTTCCGTGCTTTGTGATTTTGAATCGTACTCTGCTAACTATTTTTACTTTGATATACTTTTGAATGATTGAAAAGGGTAAATGGTGCATATGGTTGAATTAAAAATGAAATTTTCACCTTATAATTTTTGGGATGTTACACTATTACATAGATGCAAACTTCCAAATGGATTGAGATAGTTCACAATCGTAACTGGGTGTGTCCTCATTCTGAATGAAGGATAAATTGCATGGATGAGAGTTCCATGCAATTTTTAATTGCAATTATTCTTCGGAGTCATAATACATTATTATTCAAGGAACCACATATGAAGATGCTTAAATGTTTAGTTCATTTATGATTGTGAATAATCCAATTATGCAAGTATTGGTATCTAAGTCATATTTAAGCATATAAAACATTATCAAGTGTTTTCTCTATATACAGGATATATATATATATATATATATATATATATATATATATATATATATATATATATATATATATATATATATATATATATATATATGAAATAGAAAATGTTTATATTCGCAAAGTTTATATAAATCAAGTTTGTCGAATCTACTTAATAAAGTTCCTTCATTAGCTAAAGCATAAAAGTCACACTGGTGCTATAGAACCTTGTCGTTCTGAGTAATTGGATTTGATTGAAAGTGAGAGATTGTTGGATCTATATGCTCAATAATCATTTTACAATGATGTTTACCAATAACATATGATCCTATAGAGTCACTCCTTTAGCAAGTTGTCACATATTGCTTGTTTGTTAAAGTTAAATTATTAATAAATATATTTAACTCTAGTATTTAATTTGGAGAAATTATTATTTTGTAAAAATAATATTGGGAAATTATTATTTTATGAAATAAATGTTTTAGAGAGTAATAACTAGTTATTTATTCACACTGTATATTAAATATGTTGTATACAAGTTTTTGGACACATAGAATTCCACTAGACAAAACTTGTACATGTATAGAATAAATATGGAGTGAAAGCCACTCTTTGCCCTCTCTCTCCCTTACCTAAGGCCACACAATGCAAGGCATGGTGTCAGTTGCTTTTTTTGACTTTTATTACACATGTCATATCCCTTACTTGCCATACCTTTAGATTAGTTGAAAGTATGGTCTCTAAGACTTATGTGTGTGTACATAAAGGATCCTAAGGCTTTCAAATGTTGTTTTGTTGATCTTTTTCCATGCCAAAACCATAGGCACTCTTTCTCTCCCTCTCTTGCTCTCTTTTGAAGACTAGTTGCAAGTATTGGTATTCTTATGAAGTGCTCCTTTAAGACTTATTTGTGACAAGTTCTTAAAAGGCTTAATAAGTATTTTACAAGAGAGAACTAGCATTATCGGTGGCTTACTCTTGTTGGTGGACACATTATAGAGAAACTTTATTCTTGAGTTGTTTTCCATCTTCATCAACTCCCCAAACCATGTAGGATCAAAGTCCTCAAATGTTAATTCTTAACATCCTATAGTTGTCATAATATTTCTAGTTCATGTTTTTGGATCTTCTTTTTGGTTTTGTTAAAATGATCTAAAGATAAACTAGTTATTTTAAAGTCTTACGTTTGCCGTATAAAATTACTTATAAAAAGATCGTTTTAGCTTCCCAAAACCCATCAGATAGTATCCGAGCCTCTTTTACATTTTAGAAATATTTATTTGAATGGTTGGTAGCCTTTGGTTTTGGAAAATATGTTTGGTATTTCTTTTGGCAAAGAAATCACCAAATATATTTTCTTTGGCAACTCGTGGTTTATATAAATAGTATTTTTTATGCAACCAATTTTTTCATGCATTTGGTTCTATAAAGTTGCCATGGAAAAACAAAGTTTTGTTTTGTATATTTCAAATGATGTTGTTGTGTATAAATAAGCCATTAGGACCATTGTGTTGTGTTTGATTGATATTTATTTATTCATAAGATGTAATAGATAAATATATATTTTTTTCATTTGTTTATTTTGTATGTAATAAATTAGCTAGACCAGTTGTATTCTTTTTACCAAATGTAACAAGTTGAATAACTGACTACCTTGAAGATTTGTTATGAATTAACCACTTGAGACTATAATCTCAACCTTGAGATTCTACTCTTGGTTTTGGGATTAATTATAGTCTTAATGGTTTAAGTGTCATGACATCTACAACACAAAATGCCTTTGAAGTTATTTTTAAAAGCAAGAGTTGTCTTGGCAAGTTGGAGCTTATATTATTCTAAAAAGGATTAAAAAATAACAAAATATCCAAACCCCCAATCATCATGATTACCCATTGTCTCCTTCGACCCTTACTATCGGCCACTTCAAACAACCTTCATTCATTTATGGAGCTAACAGTGTTGGACACGATGGATGTGGTAGTAGAGAAAACCATGGTGGAATAAATAGTGGCAGGGCTGCAGTAACGGTGGCTTTTCCGATGGTAGATAAGGTTACTCGGCTCCACCATACTCGTTACATGTTGGGTGGGGGTTCAGATAGTACCCACTTAACAGCAGATCAATGGGATCCTCTTCAAGTCATCACTAGGTTGTCCTACTTCCTCTCCCGGCTCATCTCCAGCCTCCATATCAGCAACCAACCTATCCTAATAGTCCTCAGCAACTTCAACATCAACAATCTAGGCCGGCTCATTCTCTTCTCCTTAGTAGTTAGTAGGCTTATGCGACATCTGTTCAGCAACATCCCACTCTGCATTGGGCTTGGTTTGGTCCGCTAACTCCCTCTTAGCGAACAAAGGTAAAACACTACTCTCCCGTGATTATTCAACATTGTGTCACTGAATGGCGTGAGCAACAATGGTTGGTACACAGACATTGGGGTTATTGCCCACCTTCACGCAAAAGCAGGTATTCTTAAAACATTTAGTGATCGCATGCTTTGTTCTTTTGTATTAGTCGACGATGGATCTAAAATTGTTGTGAGTAATATGGCCGATACCGACATATTTTATTCTAATCCTTATCATACTCCTTCCTTAAAAAATGTTCTCATTACTCCCTATATAATTAAAAATCTTATTTGTTTACGTCATCTTACTAATGACAATTGGTGTGGTATTGAATTTGATCCTTTTGGTTTCTCTATGAGGGATCTTTAGACCAAACAAACCCTCCTAAGATGTGGTAGCAAAGGAGATCTTTATCGTTTTACCAATTCAAATCCTCAAGTTTTGCTCTCCATCAGTCCCCCTCTTTGGCATTAACATCTTGTTCATCTGGGTCATCCTGTCTTTCAATATTTGGTTTCTAGCAATTTATTTTCTTGTAAAAACTCTAAAACTTTCAGTTTATGCCATATGTATCAACTTGGCAAGCACGCTAAGATGCCCTTTAACTTTTCCGCTTCTGTTTCTACTTTTCCTTTTGAATTAATACATTATGATGTATGGACTTCACCTATTACTAGTTATAGTGGCATCAAATATTAATTCATTTTTCTTGATAACTTCCCTCACTTTGTTTGGGTGTATCCGTTGCGATATAAATCAAACGTTTTTTCAAAATATGCTCATTTACTCCAATATGTCAAGACTCAATTCCAAACTGAAATTCAATCATTACAATGTAAAAATGTAACAATGGGGGGAATACAATAAGTATAAATTTCACAACCTTTGTGCCTCTAATGGCATTACTATACAATTTTCATGTCTATATACCTCACAACAAATTTTAAATCTGAACGCATGTTTCGCACCATCAACTATGATTCAAACCTTACTCTTTCATGCTCATTTACCACCCATATATTGGGTGGAAAGCCTTTCACATGGATTTCCAACTTGTAAACGTCCTTCCCTCGTCTACTCTTCAAAATGACACACTCTTTCACAAATTATGCAATAAAACCCTGTGTTACTAATATATTTGAGTTTTCGGTTGATTATGTTACCCCCATATTCCTACATCCCATAAAGTCGAACTCCAATCTCTTCCATGTATTTTTCTCGGTTACCCTTCACAACATTGTGGCTTTTGTTGTCTAAATCTTGAAACCAAACAAATAATTTTCTCTCATCATGTCACTTTTGACGAATATGTATTCCCGTTCGGATCATTGACACCTAATTCTCCTCTATCCTATTACTTTCTTAACACACTTGATGATTCCAATGCCACATCATCTTATTTTTGTCAAATTCAAATTACTTCACCTATACCCCCTCATGATGCCACAATGGTTGATCATACACTGGCCACACCTTTGGCTTCCGCGTCATCTCTGACCCAACCACCACATTAAACTATGTATCCTCGGTTACCTCTTCCCTTACCAAAGGTAATGTCACTTCGACGGCCAGCGATATTGCACCTAATTATTTTCCCAAATCCCACTCTCATGCTATTAGCACGACCACTCATCCTATGGCCACTCAATCTCGACTTGGAATTGTTAAGCTCATTCATAAACTCAACCTCCATGTTGGTTCTTACGTTCAACTTCCCCACAATTACTCACAAGCCTTAAAGGATCCTAACTAGTATAATGTTATGAAGGATGAATATGATGCTCTTATCACTAATCAGATGTGGGTTCTTGTTCCACATCCGACTGATGCAAATGTTATTAACTACATTTGGTTATTTAAAAAGAAACAACATGTTGATGGTTCCTTGGATCACCATAAAGAACAACTTGCAGCAAACGGTCATAGTCAACGACCCGATATTGATTGTGATGAGACATTCAGTCCAATGGTTCGTAAACTTGATGTGAATAATGTTTTTCTTCAAGATGGTCTTCTTGAGACTGTTTATATGCACCAGCCACCAGGTTTTCATCAGTTTGCTCAGTATATTTTCAAACGTGGGCTCTCTAACAGTCGATGCAACTCTTCGTTATTGACTTTTTGATAGGGTTCTCACATTTATATTTATTGTTATATATGGATGATATTGTTCTTACTACTTCTCTAGAGCTCTTACATCAGATTATCTCCACCCTCAACATTGAATTTTTGATGAATAATCTAGTAGACCTCAATTATTTTCTTAGTGTTGCAGTCACATGAGACAAGTCTGATATATAAACATCTCAATGAAATTAAGCCAGATTCTTGAATGCGCTAATATGTTTAATTGCAAGATCACTCACAGTCCAGCTGACACATCTGCAAAACTGGACCCATTTGGTCCTCCTATTACTGATCCTACTTTGTATCAGAATCTTGTTGGGGGCCTTAGTATCTCAATTTTAGTCTCGTTGATATTGTGTATGTGGTCCATCAGATCTGTCTCTACATTCATGATCATTAGGAACTCACTTCACATCTCTTAAGCGTATTTTATGCTATATCTAAGGCACTACCGACGATGGCCTTCATCTATATGCCTCTCTTTCCCGTGGTCTTAATGCTTGTTCCAATATTGACTGGGTTGGTTGCACATCTAACAAGCATTCCACATCAAGTTATTGTGTGTTTCTTGGTCAAAACCTGATCTCATGGTCCTCCAGACGTCAAGGGACAATTTTTTGATCCAATGTTGAGGCCGAGTACTAAGGGATGGAAATGTGGTTGTTGAAATGTGTTAGATTCAAAATTTATTTTGTGAACTTTATCAATCGCCACTTCATGCAACGATTGTTAAATGTGATAATATGAGTGCGGTCTACGTGTCTACGAATCAAATTCAACACCAACGGACAAAACATATAAAGATTGATATACACTTTGTTCGTGAGAATGTGGCGTTGGGTCCGATCCATGTTCTTTATGTGCCTTCATCATCTCAATACGTTGATATCTTCAGAAAAAGATTGTCATTCACCTTGTTCTTATACTTACGGTCTAACTTGAACACCCAACCTCCCGTTCCAACTGCGGGGGGCTGTTAGTGTACATATATTTATGATGTTGTATTTCTGTAAGCCTATTATATTTTGTATTAGTCTAGTTCATTTGTAATCCTATATATATATATATATATATATATATATATATATATATATATATATATATATATATATATATATTCTAATTAATGAGATGAAATATTCATGAGAAAATACAATGTATACAATATTGAATATCATACTTCAACAATCTAAGTTCATTTGTTAAACTCTTTTAAGGAACACGATAACACAAAATGGTTCGCTCTAAAATGTAACCAGAGACCCCCATAAATTGTAGTACTCTATAGTAGAGAACTCCACATCACTATGATAGTTGCAACAATCCCATCAAAATAAATTACTTACATGTAAAGTAGTCATTTAGGTTACCTTTTCTCTTACAAAAAAACATATGGGTGGTACATTTGTAGTAGCCGGTAACAAGGATTGAGTTGAAACAATGAATCGGTTGAAGGATCTAGAGGTACAAAAAAGTTAATGTCAAAACAAGATAGAATCAGTAGTTACATAAGGTATTTAAACTTTATCCCAATAATTAAATATCTATCTTCCTCATGTAAGACATATAATCATCATCAACAACGAGAACACTATAATCACCCATGACAACAAGAACACCATAATCACCGGCAACAACAAGAACAAGAGAATTATGAGCAAGAAACGCAATATAAGTGCAAACAAAAAAAGTTTGTCAAATATGTAGTTTTTTGGACAAGAAACGCAATATAAGTGCAAACAAAAAAACGTTTGTCAAATATGTAGTTTTTTTGGAAGAAAAGATTTTTTTTTGGAAATAGATTTAAAAGTCACTGAAAGATTACCGGTAAACCTACTAAATGAATCGGTACAAAAAAAATGTGAGAATTCTTTTGAAGTTTTATTTTTATGTTTAAACTAAAAAAAAAAAGAAAAGAAATATAAAGTCTCTTAATAATATTAATTATTATATATATATTTTTGGCAAAATATAGAAAAGCACAACCATTTATCTATCATCATTCAGAAAAACCTTTACATTTAGTTTATATGCAGCAAAACTCATACATTTGCAGTTACCTTTCACATTACCCTGAATATCCATTTTTAAAAAAAAAATTACCGGTTCTTTTGTGACATAACATTTATCTTTTTTCTTTTTTTTAGGTTAACATGGAAACAGAAATAAATGACGCTGCCTCTTGTCCAAGGTAAAACGTGAAAATAAGTCATTTACTCAACAACCATTTACTCAAGCAAAAATAATTGACATTGCTTATTTTTTTTCTATGTCAACCTAAAAACAAATAAGATAAATGTTATGTAAAAAAATAACCGGTAGTATCTGAAAAAAAAACAGTTATTTGGGTAAATTTAAAAGGTAACTAAAATGTAAGGGTTTTTGCATTTAAATAAAATGTAAGGGTTTTTTTCAAATGTTGGTAGATAAATGACTGTGTTTTTCTGCACTTTGTCCTGTTTTTTTATGGAAATGATACAAATAATATATTTTAGAGTAAATAATACATTTTGCAATGAGAAAACCACTAAATTGATGGCCATTTTGAAAAGGAAAAATGACTCAGGAGGGTAACGAACTTTTGATTTTGTTCACATGTAGTCATTTTTCTCTTTTTTTGTATACCATATATCACCTAACTTCTTGAAGTTGTTCACATTTTACATATGTGACTAAACCAACAAATAAAACTCCTACATATATTGATAACCTACCTTAACAATAAGAAAACACCCCCACCCCCCCCCCCAACTTGTTACCTAGTCTACATACAGTGAAAACTTAGTCTTTGTTTTATTTCCATATGATAAAATAAATTAGAACAAGAATTTAAAAAGTTTGTGTTCTTTTATGTTTTACGTGTCAGATGAACCATTTAATTATAAACTATGAAGTAAGAAAAAATAATGAAAACTATAAACATACATATATGCAAATTAGAAAAAAAAATGTTTATTATTATTATTATTATTATTATTATTATTATTATTATGGTGTGTCTGGCTTAGACGATAGCCTAGTAGTGTTGTGGTGGTGTTAGTTTTTTAATATTTTGGCCGAATCTTTCTTCTCAACTTCTCACATAAATATTGGTTCTCAAAAGGATTTTTTTTATTTTGTTTACATTGTGGCCATTTTTTATATATTATATATCATCTAACATGCTGAAACTGTTTACATATTACCCTTGTAACCTGCAACAATCAGTTGCAAGGGTAAAATATGAACAACTTTACAAGTTTGACGGTATATGGTGTATAAAAAAACAAAAATGACCTAACATGAACAAAATCAAAAATTCATTACCCTCCTTAGTCATCCCATTTGATTATATATATATATATATATATATATATATATATATATATATATATATATATAGCTAGGTTCAAATGTGGATTGACATCTATTGTGCGGACGTGTAGACAGTGCTATTCTGCGAGAATAACAAAGAAAATATGTTGTTTGATAATGTGAATACATTCAATCTTACATAATTATTGTCGTTATCACACATTCTGTCACACCCCCAAACCGAGATGGCGGAAACATTCAGGGGCGGAGGACGTCATGTACAGTATCATAACAATGCATAATAGTAAAACAAGCAACAACATCTATTGCATTAATAGAATAGTTAATACATGTGTGTTTTGAGTGTAGTTGTAAGACGCCAAAAATGTATATAGCAAAAATATAAAAGACGAGTCTTGAACATGTACCGTCTTCTCAAAAACCTGATCCAGTGTACCTGTCTACTGCTTCCCTGAGAATACAAGTTATTTGAAAGAGAGTATCAACATTTAAGTTAGTGAGTTCATAAGTATTTAATGTCAAATGTTTGTGTTTGTTTAGTAAAAAGTTTGTATACTTCCCATAAAATCCTATATTTTCTTCTAAAAATGAAATTTAGTCTTCAATCCAAGACCCGACTGTGTTGTATGTTTGTTCTCTTGTAAAACGTATGTTTGTACTTCAAATAGTATAAAATTTAAGTTTTCCATATTTGTTAAACCATATTTACTAGAAAAATAGTATGCATTTCTCCTGTGAGAATATCACTGTATGAATGTAATGGAAAATGAAGATTTACAGTAGTATTGTGTAAAATAAACTACTGATGCATTAACTACCTCGTAACCAAATTGGTAAATTTAGGTTAAATGTGATTAGGTTATAATCATACTTGATTGACTAGTATAAAACACGACGTTCTTCAGGCGTCAAAAATGGTATGACATTTGTCACCCATAGACCTTCGGGTCCCACTATAGCTAGCAGCAAGGTGTGGGATGGTCAATCCCGTATAGATCTATACACAAACTCACGCTCTCCCTCCAGGAGACTCTCGTTACAAAACATGACATAACAAGAATATTGCTATGCCATGAAATAGTATCTCACATTTTAGTTATCTTGTTCTTGTATGTTATGTAAGTTCCTTCTTGTTCTTGTAAATGAATAGTATACTATGTAATGAATATAATAGTATGTATGTATTGATTCATGTATTGTTCCTCTATTCTAGAAATTGTATTTATTGATCCTCTAAACTATACCTATTATAGTTTACTAGTATATTTGTTTGAACTGTAAATGATTTATAGAAAATACTCAATTGACTAATGTTTGCAACTGAGTTTAGTATGTACTTTGAAAATGGAGTTTTATATTCTTGTATAGATTTAGCAAGTATAATTATGATTTAGCCGACATTCGAACTAGTGATCTTACCCTAAGCCCACAACCAAACAAGGAACATGAGTCAAGGTGTTTAGCAATAGTCCTAAGTCCGTTAAAGCATACTTATACATTAACCTATAAATGAATACGATTTTGATAATAAATATCAATCTAAAATAGTTTGAAAGAGTTTTTGAAATGATTCTAACAACAATTATAAGCATAAGAAATCCTTTGTTCGTTTGTTTTCACATGTAAGTGTTAACATAATAAAATGTGTTCTACTTTTATTCCCCCCCCCCCCTAAAAGCATTTAAAAGGGTAAATTGTAGGGGTATGAACTCACCTTAATTGAGTGATTCGTTTGGATGTTCGATATAGGAGGATTATCTCAACTAGATAGATCCCGAGACAAAACAAGTCTTAAAATGCATATCACATAGTATATAGGCATACGATTAGTGAATATAACCTCTAAGGCATTAAGGAAACAACCTAGGGTGTGAGAATTACTTACAAAAGAAGTGTTAGATCCTAAATCAAGAGTCCGAAAGGTGTTCACGGCCAACCTTCGGTGTTCATGGCCGCAAAGGATTTTCGGCCCTTGAAGATTCAAGTGTTTTCGGCTGGAACTCAGTGTGTGTTCTTGGTGTTTCTTGGTGAAATGAAGGAGATGTAGGTGATTACGGACGTAAACTCAAGAACGAAGGGTGATTGATTTTGAAGACAAGAACAGTAGATGTTCTTAACTAAAATCTGGAGGTGGATTAGATGATCTTCGGATGATAGATGAGAGAAAACTTGGGTTTTTGGTTGAAGATCTTGGGAGAAAAGTCTTGAGTTTTCGGCCAGAAGTGAAGAAGTGAAGGAATTTCCGGTCAAACATATATATATATATATATATATATATATATATATATATATATATATATATATATATATATATATATATATATATATATATATATAGGGGACGGTTTGCGGTCCGAATAGGGTTCACGGCCCGAAGGAGTTCACGGACGAGAACGAGGGATGTTTACGGCTGCGAAGGCTCGTTTGCGGTCCGAGGGTTTACTGCCCAATGAGGGTTTCCGGCTCATGCGAAGGTCCTCGGTCCTAATTGATTTCCCTCCTATAACACGCAACACCTAAGAATAATAGAATTATACACCTATAAATTCATTATCCTAACTATATTAAGATAATAAAAGGAATAAGTTTGACCACTGATTGATATGCTTGACTTTAGTTGACCAAGTTTGACTTTTACAAGATAGAAATTACGGTTTGTCACATCATCCCCCCGTTAGAGGGAATTTTGTCCCGAAATTAAGTCTAAGAAATACATAGGGACTAAGGGAAAAGATGAGGATACTTATGTTTCATTTGATCCTCCCGCTCCTAAGTGAATTCAGGTCCCCGTTTCACATTCCAGCGAACCTTCACTATCGGGATACAACTTTGTTTCGTTTGCTTGACTTCCCTATCCATGATTTCTACTGGTTCTTCCACGAAGTTGAGGCTCTCATTGATCTTGATTTCATCGAGTGGGATAACAAGATTCTCATCAGATTGGCACTTCTTTAGGTTTGATACGTGGAAGGTAGGGTGTACATTACTAAGTTCTTGCGGTAGTCGGAGTTTGTAACCAACAGGGTCGATTCTAGCGAGAATCTCGAAAGGCCCAATGTACCTTGGATTTAGCTTACCACGCTTTCAGAAGCGTATTAAGCCCTTCCAGGGTGAGACCTTCAACAGAACAAGGTCACCAACCTGAAATTCCAGAGGTTTCTGTCTTTTGTCAGCGTAGCTTTTCTATCTGTCTCTAGAGGCTTTCAATCGTTCACGATTTTGAACAATCTTTTCAGTAGTTTCCCGGATGATTTCTGGACCAGTGAGAGTGCTGAACAACCTTTCTGATGGGTTTCGAGCAATACATCATTCCTATGGTGTACATGCAAACCCTAATAGCTTTTGGATCTAGTTTGTCTAATGAACATGCAATTGAATATCCAAAGCTATAAACCCTAGATCTATCATATAAGAACTGAAATAAGGGTTTAGTAATTACCTTTTATTGTTATATAGTAATAACAATCAATTCCTTGCTTTGATTTGCTTCAGAAAGCTTAGTGCCTCAAGTGTTGCACCTCTAATGGAGTCACAAACACCACTAAGCAATTGGATGAAGGAGAGAAGAGAGGGGAGGCACCAAAAACGGCTGGAAACCCTAATCCCAGTGTTAGCCATGTTTTTGGTGCCCAAGGGTTCCTTATATACTTAGGCTATTAGGTTTATCCAACAAGGAAAACCCTAATTTGACTGCTTAAGCCCTAAGCAGCCCATGGACCCCTTCTGGAACATGCCTTGGACGATTTCTAATGGGCTTCCCCATAGAATTCGTCCACCCTATTATTCCAAGGTGATCCATAGCCCAATTGCAATTATCTTATAATTACAATTCCAGTCCCCTAAGTTTAATTAATCTCTTTTAGTCACAAAATTAATTCTTAATTAATTCTTGACTAATATTAATTAAACAATATGATTTCTCCTTTAATATATTATTCTTATAATATATGAACAAATCATAATTAAACCTTTCTCTCCTTAATTCATCCTACATATTGCTATGGTGAAGGCAACCCAAAAGGACCATGCTCATAATCGGGTCAAGTACATACCAAAATAGTTATGGACTTAGACACTAATCCAACAGTCTCCCACTTGGATAAGTCTAATAACTATTTTGCATAACTTCAGAACCTGATCAGCAATCGTAGCTTTCAAAAGCCGCTGTCAACTCTGATCTTATCAGATACGCGTGTCCTTTAGATAATGGGTCATATATTCCTCCATTCTCAAGATATCGTATAGACACGAGACATGGATTTAAATCATTCTCTCTGTCTATGTATTGTTTCCCGACATCTGATTTATGACGACTGACAACAGACTACAATTGAACATATCAATTTAGTCCCGACTTGGCCAAGCGCTTAGGGTGTCATCACTAAATCATCGAGGGGCCCACATATATCGCTTTTATCCCACTTTGGGTAAAAGGAATGGATAAACTTCGACTCAAATGCTTGCTTGCACCTACTAATCGAATCACACACAACAATAAGTTTTATAACACCAAGTTACTAGTGTGTTTACTTATCATCAATATGCAACCGACCATCAAATAACAACTCACACGTCTCGGTTTCAAGAACATACAATGTTATCGTCTCACTAATCACCCTTGATAAATCCATGAAGTGATTCAAGTGAGCGTGGGTTTAATCCAATACTTTAATCTTATCAAAGCACTCATGAACTCTGCAGCGAACTTGTGCTATGTCTAAACACTTTAGACAATCTGCAGACAGATTCATGACAGTCTTCCTTCATACCTACTTCCAACGTATGACCGACTGTGGAGGTTTGAATAACCCAGTTATTCTGGAAGTCAAAACATACAAAGTGAAACGCAATAATAATATTAATCCTATATGGCCCCAAAGCTTTTGAGCGTAAATAAAAACACTTTTACTTAAACACCATATTGATTACTCATTATTCATTGCTTACTGTTTCAGAAAATCAACTTATTACTCGAATTATAACCACAATTGTCCCATGCTCCAAGCATGCACACTTTGGTTTCCTATGGTCCATACTTTGTGAAATAGATCAATTGAAAACTTTTCCAATGAAAATCATTTCACAATCCCCAATCCTATTATTAGTATAAGAATACCAAATTCTTACCACTTTTAGAATATGTCAGATTCTAACATTTTATGCAATGATTCTTTCGTAATGTCATAGCACAAAAGTTACCAAGACCCGGCTAATGAAATTACAAGGTATTCTATCGTAAATTGTTACAAGACAATTCCATAGACGTGAAGTCTCACATTCAAAGTACATTCCTTTGAACATCCTTCTCGCATAAAAGTTTCTAATCTAGACATATTTCTTAATATCCAACTCCCATTAATGGAAACATTTCCATCTTTGCCATATGACAACTCATTCTTAATAGAATTTTATATATTCATAATAATGTCAATATAGTCCATTCACTACTATACTTCCAACTACTCACAAGCGACAAATCCTCAGTGAACCTCAGATCGTCCTTTGATAGTTGTTTAATTATTTTAGTCAAAACCGATTCTAGTCCTTTTTCCCTCTTAATGCCCTAGGCATTTGGAAAATTTTAGAACGGTCAAATATTATAGCATATGCAATCGATCCTATACTCGAAGCGTATTGGACACGATGCATAATGTCTCACATAAAGACGTGATACTTTATCATCCTTCTGCCATAATATTTTATGTGCCATGTTCCCACAATTCGAACTATGAAGAGGGATGTCGTAATCATAATTGAATTTTGAGAATGCACTATGTATCCTTGACTAAATTTATTAACATTTCTCTATCTAAGCTTTAGAATTTTGAAACGAAGTATAATATTCTCTCCCTTAATTATAGCAAAACAACTTTTCAACCTTTGCAACTTTGCAAAGTGAATATTTGTTTTCTATAATTAATATTGCTAACTTGCAATACTTACCATAATAATCATGCTCCCACTAACATGATGATTATTTTCTTACCAGCATAACACTTATGCTCCCACTAGCTTTGACATGTATTCAGAAAACAATTGAACTTCCAGAAAACAATGTTTATTGAATTCCTTAAGTTCATATTTCTAATACCTAATGCTTTGATAAGCCTTTATCTAAGCTTTTTAAGTTCATACACCTTTGCCTTAGATAGCTCACATGTATGTCTAAACAATTCAAAATTTATGTTACTAAGTCCCAAATGTTCAGACCAATTGCCAAATCTCACAGTTCGAACTATGAAGAAGGATGCCGTAATCATAATCGAATTTGAGAATACAATTTTCACAATTGCAATCTTCTTGAAATCTCTCTTAGTGAAAGCATTTCCTCACACTCATTTTCATGAAGGAGGGAAACCTCATGACACTTAGCTTTTAAGATGTATGTGTTCCTATCCATGTGAATTTGTCAAAAAGAAGGTTTGCGACAAATCCAAAACCATATGGACTGAACTTGTTCAATCTTGATTTCTTGCCTCATGGTAACACGAGTGCCCACCATGTCTTCCAAACAACTCACCCCTACATATCAATGCACTTTCCATTGATCAAGGTGCTTTGTCTTTGTGCATTCAAATGAGAACTCATAGAACTCACATGCACATTTAACTCAACTGGAATGGTACAGAAACAAGATAACGTCAACACGATATGTTATATATCTCAAGTCGTGTGCTAGTGATGATCAATTAGGTTTATTCTTGATTTGTTCTTGAAACTTTTCAAGTTCATTAAGACTCCCACTGACTCCTTGACATATGAGGTTCTCTTGTCAAGAAACATTTCTTGACAAACAAATATTCAAGAGTTAGTGTAGCCTTTTAACACTTCACACAATTGGTCTTGGTTGGTCTTTGTCTTATCCAAGACATCACAACTAACCAATTTCAAATGTGCAAGAATAAGAAAACTTTTCCAAATTCCACATTTGAGGAGTGTTATAAACCTACTTAAGACTTGTCACTCAAGTCACAATCTTGGAGTATGACTCTTAAGACTTGATATTGGAACGAAGTATGATTGACTTATTGATTTAACTATTTCCATAATTCTCGATTCCTCTTCTTAGACATGCAAATGCACTAAGACTCACTTAGAGGACCAATTGAGAAATAGTTCTTAATCATTAAGACCTATCATAAAACACAATAAAAGGTACTCTCCCTTCTTCTTAGAATAGAGAAACTTTTATCTTTCTGCCTACTCGATTCTTCTTATTCGTTCTGCTATTGATTGAAACTCTTTCGATCAACTCAGAATTATACTTAATCTTATAAGTATAACCATATTTACTAAACTTTAGTAAATCATGACGAATATCTTTATCACTCTTGTGGTGGAATTGATCAACGCAAAACCTAGTGTACTCGATATCCTAGTCCTTCTCTTGACACTTTGTCAAAGATTTAGTCTAATTTCCAAATAAGAAGTTTCTCATTCATCACGCAACCAAGTTGTATAATTCCAAGTTTCTGTCCAAGATGAGAATCTTCCCTTATTTGGCAAATTCTCGACATTTCCACAAATAACATAATTAAGAATCAAATCCATTATTGCTAATAATAGAAACAATTAAACATCAATTTTTCATTCACACCATTGCAAGGATAAATAAATAAGACAAAATCAAAATTTATTTTATTGCGGAAAAATTTGTCCTTACAATGCAATTCAACTGAAAAACTATGCTATTACATATTTCTAATCAATCTATCCTAACTCTAGAGCAGCAGCTCAAAAATCTGATCTTCGAATCCATGCGATCGAAATCCATTTCTTCATGATCAGATTCAGCACGCTTCTTCCTTAAGATTCCTCTCTTTTCTTCGATCCTGCAAAACATCAAAATGTAATCTTATCACATCATGTATTAAGAATCAAAAAATAGGAACTTACAGAGTTAGATAATGGATTTTACCTGAAGTAGAGCCATATTCCTTGACTCTCCCATCTCTTAGATCTCTCAGGTAGTTTGAGCAGCTTCGTCTCCAATGCCCCTTCTCTAGGCAATAAAAGCAAATGGACTCCTTTAGCATAGCACATGGGACAATCTCATGCTTAGTCCTTTCTGGACTTCCAATGTTGCCAGTGTCCATTGAAGTTTGGGAGTTTGATTCACGAGACACATTTGCTTGACTAGCACGCCAAATCATTGCTGATTCAGCAGCTATAAGCAAATAGGTGAGATCAATGAGGGTCACGTTGTGTTCCATCATATAATACTTTCTTACGAACTCACTATATGATTCAGGAAGTGACTGAAGAACCCAGTCAACAGCCAACTCACCTGAAATCTCGACACCCAACATCCTTAACCTGTCAATGTGTGACTTTATCCCCAAGACGTGTGCACACACAGGTTTCCCATCTTCGTGTTTACTTGCCAATAGGGCTTGAGTGAGCTTAAACTTTTCAAGCCTTTGAACTTATGGGTTAGGGATAATAATTGGAGGAGGTGGAGGAAGTGAAGCATGACTCTCATTTCCTTGATCGTATCGTGGAACGTCATCTTCATTTGGAAAGCTTGTTCCAAGGGACTTGGGAAGACCATTGTAAGATTTAGACATCTACAAAACGGGAGAAAATTCAAGTTAGTTGATAAGAATCCTTGATGTAACACCCAAATGAAACATCAAGGCTAGGATCCAACATAACATTCTACAACCTAGAAGAGGGATGTCGTAATCTAGTTACAGAATATTTGAAGGTAGGCAAATGACGATTTACCAATTTCCACCATGAAAAACGAAAAAAAAAAAAGTTTAAGTTTTAAATGAATTGAAACTCCTAGGTCTTTTGAGATTCATTGAACTTTTCAATGGCATGTTTAATCTCGATTATGCCCTTCTATTTGTGACTGGGATGCCGAGGATCACAAATAAGGTGTGAATAACCATGCAAACCTACGTGGTGCACTCAATGCTACTACCACCTAATCAATGTGCCGGTTAACCACACACGCTCCATTGATCTATGATAAACATCGAGCCACCCTTCACAACCAATGTCAACCCCAAATTAGTGTGCCGGTTAACCACGCACGCTCCACTAACGTTTGGCAAGGGTGTGAAGTGTAATTCCATGGATTAGCATACAATTTCACATTTTGCCTAAAGTAACTATGATTTGGGAATTTATAAAAGCATTTAGTTACTTTGTACTTCATTATACTTATAATGGAAGGTTTCGTCCTATCCTACCTGTTCGGCTAACGCCCTCCACTAGTCAAGAGTGCGGTGGGTAAGAGTGGATACCCATTCAATCGCCATTTTATAGGCAATTTCCTTAAACACCCCTTATAGACCAGCCTCGTGAATGAGGCCTACTAACGGTAAGACTGACTTTTTACTCATACATATATAATATTAGACTTTTAATGTTACATATAGTATAAGGGTGTATTTTATACTTTTAAAATACTAGGTGGTCTAATTTAATAAATTATACTTTTAATTTAGTTAAATGTAAACCAAAACTTTATGGAATTATTAACTCTCTTTAAATTATACACTTTAATTAATTAATAAAACCATATGGGTGTAAATTGAACTTTTCAAAATACTGGGGTTTTAGAATCTAAATATTACATAATTAAACTATTAATCAAAATTTTAAATTCCAAAACTTGAGGGCAAGTTTTGAAATATTTCAAAACATTAGGGTTTAGAATTTAAATATTTCAAAATTAAACTTTTAATTAAAAATTTTAAATTCCAAAACTTGAGGGCAAGTTTTGAAACTTTTCAAAACATTAGGGTTTAACTATTTAAATTTCAAAAACAAAACTTTTAAGTTCAAATTTAAACTATAAAACCTAAAGGGGAAAATTGAAACTTTTTCACAAGATAATTCAAATCTAAATTACAAATAATCAATCTTTATCTAATAAAACAAAAGATTATCTAAATTTTGACAATTATCTTCTATTTTGGCAAGGATAATCACCATATATACATAAAATTCGGATTTTATTGATAAAAACTGTTTTGGTAATTATCCCACAGCAAAATAGGCAAGAAAATCGCAAAAACAGGCTGCCAGATCCAAGGACTCACCGAGTCAGGGACTGGACTCGCCGAGTCGGCCTGACTCACCGAGTTCATCCACTGACTCGCCGAGTCAGTAACGCAGAGGGCAAAAAACTTCGTTTTTCATGCAAAAATCGATCAATCAAGCATCAAATTCACTAACAAACAGCCCTAGGCTCTGATACCACTGATGGGTTTCGAGCAATACATCATTCCTATGGTGTACATGCAAACCCTAATAGCTTTTGGATCTAGTTTGTCTAATGAACATGCAATTGAATATCCAAAGCTATAAACCCTAGATCTATCATATAAGAACTGAAATAAGGGTTTAGTAATTACCTTTGATTGTTATATAGTAATAACAATCAATTCCTTGCTTTGATTTGCTTCAGAAAGCTTAGTGCCTCAAGTGTTGCACCTCTAATGGAGTCACAAACACCACTAAGCAATTGGATAAAGGAGAGAAGAGAGGGGAGGCACCAAAAACAGCTGGAAACCCTAATCCCAGTGTTAGCCACGTTTTTGGTGCCCAAGGGTTCCTTATATACTTAGGCTATTAGGGTTATCCAACAAGGAAACCCTAATTTGACTGCTTAAGCCCTAAGCAGCCCATGGACCCCTTCTGGAACATGCCTTGGACGATTTCTAATGGGCTTCCCCATAGAATTCGTCCAACCTATTATTCCAAGGTGATCCATAGCCCAATTGCAATTATCCTATAATTATAATTCCAGTCCCCTAAGTTTAATTAATCTCTTTTAGTCACAAAATTAATTCTTAATTAATTCTTGACTAATATTAATTAAACAATATGATTTCTCCTTTAATATATTATTCTTATAATATATTAACAAATCATAATTAAACCTTTCTCTCCTTAATTCATCCTACATATTGCTATGGTGAAGGCAACCCAAAAGGACCATGCTCATAATTGGGTCAAGTACATACCAAAATAGTTATGGACTTAAACACTAATCCAACACTTTCCTCGTTGCATAAGAACACAGCCAAGCCCTTGGTTGGATGCATTGCAGTATACCACGAAATCTTCTATCCCTTCTGGGAGGGATAATATCGGTGCGATGCATAAGGCTTGCTTAAGCGTTTGGAACGCCTTTTCTTGTTTTTCTTCCCAGTCAAAGGTCACACCTTTCTGGGTCAATGTGGTAAGTGGTTTCGCAATCTTTGAAAAGTTCTGAATGAATCTGCGATAGTAGCCAGCGAGACCTAGAAATTGGCGAATTTTTGTAGGCGTCTTTGGTGCTAACCAGTTCTCAGTGGCCTTGATTTTTGAAGGATCCATGTCAATTCCCTCTTTGCTAACCACATGACCCAAGAATTCGACTAATCGATTCCAAAATTCGCATAAAGCTTCTCTGCTCGTAGTGTTTCCAAAATATGTAGTAAGTGTTGACTATGTTCATCCTTACTGCGGGAGTAGATGGGTATGTCGTCAATGAATATGATCACGGACTTATCTAAGTAAGGACAGCACACCCGATTCATTAAGTCCATGAACACTACGGGTGCATTGGTTAATCCAAAAGGCATCACTAAAAACTCATTGTGACCATAACGAGTTCGGAAGGCTGTTTTGGGAACATCTTCCTCTAACACTCGTAACTGGTGATACCCGGATCTTAAGTCAATTTTTGAAAAGTAGCTCTCTCCTTGAAGTTGGTCGAACACGCCGTCTATCTGTGGTAGAGGGTATCAGTTCTTAATGGTAAGTTTGTTTAGCTCGTTATAGTCGATGCACATACGAAACGATACATCCTTCTTCTTCACGAACAAGACCGGTGCTCCCCAGGTGAGAAGCTTAGTCCAATGAATCCTTTGCTTAACAGTTCGTTTAGTTGACTGGATAGTTCCTGCATCTCAGCTGGTGCTAGTCGGTAAGAGGATTTGGCTACTGGGGTAGCTTCTGGGGTTAAGTCGATTCTGAACTCAACTTGACGTTGTAGTGGTAATCCTAGAAGATCTTCGGGAAAGATGTCGGGAAAGTCGCAGACTTTTGGATGTTCTTTATGTCATTCACCTTTTGGCTCATATCAACCACGTGAGCAAGGAACGCATGATATTCCTTTCGTAAGTACTTCCGGGCTTGAATACTCGAACTGATTCGAAGGTTTGTGCCTGGTTTGACGCCATAGATAACTAGGGTTTCGCTATTCGGTAATTTAAGACGGACAGCTTTCTCAAAACACATGATGTCAGCATGATGAAGACTCAACCAATCCATGCCGATAATGACGTCGAAACTTTTAATCGAGACAGGAATGAGGTCGATTTGAAATGAATAGCTATCTAGAGAGAGGGTGCATCCTATGTATATATCGTTAGTGCTCTCAATCTTCCCGTTAGCCATGTCTACGGTGAATGTTTCTTTTAGTGCTTGTGGTTGTTGTTTAAGTAAGTGTTTAAATTTTTGGTTCACAAAACTCCTCTCCGCTCCACTATCAAATAGTATGCATGCATAAGAGCTATCGAGGAGAAACGTACCCGTGACCACCATAGGGTCTGCCACAGCTTCCTCATGGCCTATCGCTAGAACTCTCCCTACTTCACCAGGATCCCCTGCCTTCGGACAGTTCCTCTTGTAGCGTCCAACTTCACCATACCCGTAGTAGGCCTGGCCTGCTCCAGCACCAGGTACTTGGGTGATTGGACTTTCCGGAGCTTTACAGAAATGGGCTGTGTGCCCTTTCCTGTTGCAGTTAGTACGCTGCATCTCCCGGTAGGGGCCGTTGTGGTGAAAGTTGCAGTTCGGCAAACTCCCAGCGTGCTGCTTTGCCGGTGCAGGGACATCAGGGGTTGTTGCGGCATGGACGACCACAATCTGTTGTTTCTTAGCGGAGTTTTGCGCCGATTGATTCTTCTTTCTATCCCAAAACTTCCTCTTGTTGTCAGTCGTTTTGGCTGGTTCTGGTATAGGGGTTGTTACTGGCGTGCGGACTCCATGGTCAATGAGTCGCTGTGCCAATCGTTTGGCACTGTCGAATGTAGTAGGGTTTGAAGACAATACATTCCCCTGGAATGGAGGTACTAGTCCCCATATGTACCTCTCAATCTTCTTGGTTTCAGTGGGGACCATCCTCGGACATAGTGCCACTAGGTCACTAAACCTAGTTGTGTAGGCTACTATGTCAGAGCCTTTCATGGTCAGGCTCCAAAGCTCCTGCTCGAGCTTCTGAACGTCGCCCCTCGGGAAGTATTCTCCTATCATCAGATCTTTCAGTGCTTCCCAGCCCATCGAGTTAGCCACTATGAGAGTAAGTGATTTGACATGGCCATTCCACAATGTGAGGGCCCTATCTGAGAAGGTGCAGGCAACAAATTTTACTTTGCTTCCTTCTGGGCAGGAGCATATCTCGAAGATAGACTCCGTTTTCTCAAACCATTGCGATAAGGCAATGATTCCACCGCTGTCGTTAAAGGCTTTGGGTTTGCAGTTGGTGAAGTCTTTGTACGAACACTCCCTAGGGTGTCCGTGACTATCACCTTGGGTGGAATTAACACCCGTTCCACCACCGCTAGTACCGCTAGCGTTGACCTGAGCTAAGGCTGTTGTTACAGCCACGGTCACTGCAACTTGAAAAACTACACGATCGAATTGTGGAGGAGGTGGTGGTTGAGTTGGAGTTATTAGGGTAGTGTGTCTGCTTGATCTACGAGGAGACATCTTTCAACTATAAGTTTACAAAGATGAAGATAATTGTAAGTATTCAACAGTGAGAATAATAAGAGTGTTCCTTGAACTAAGTCACCATAGTTCAACATGTAATTGTTGGAGTGTTTTCAATAGAGAGTTACCACTAGAAAGATGAAAGTATTTGGGTAAAGATTTTACAAGAGGATTGGATGCCTGTCAATATCATTGGTATTATAGATGTATAGAGTTCAGAAAAATTTGACCTTGTAAAAGGTCTACAACATACCAATATAGAGAAAATTTTGACAGCATAAAGACCTAAGGAAACTGAAAGTTCAAGGTCTAAACATAAACAGGAAAATAATACTAGAGTCTAAAAGTAGACCTAAGCTATATCCAAATGAGTGAGTAGAGTATGCTCTACTCGCGAGGATTGTTGTTCTGGTTGGTACTAGATTATGCCCTGGACTCAGCCATCCACTAATCTGTTTCCCACACACGCCTTTGCAATGCCACTTGGTCCTGCCGAAGTTCTCTAACTTCGGATCGGCTGGCATTCAGTTCCATCTGGAGTGCGTCAGTGTGAGTCCTGGTTAACTCCTGGTCATCGGTCAGATGGCGGAGACGAACTGTGTTGACTCCTGAGTTAGCCCTGATTTCCATGACTTGGTCGATGGTTGCCCTTCCTTGTTCAGCATTGCGAGCAGCACGACGAACTAAGATAGGGAGGATTCTATCCGCTGAGCCTCCCTCGCTCAAGTTGTAGAATCTTCGGTCTCCATTATAAGGAGGTGGTTATCCCTGTTCGTGGCTCCACCTTCCCAAGTTCACTGCCCACAGAGGCGTCGGGCCTTGAAATTCCGGTCGAGGGTTAGGATTTTGAGAAACTTTAGGTGGATTATAGACCTCGGGTTCTAAGTCAGAGTCTTCCTGGTCATCCTCTTCGTTCTCTTCCTCATAACTCTCATCGGGGTCTTCTTCTACTGGGACCATCGGGTTCTCTTCTTCGGGTTCAGTTTCAAGCCATCCACCGTTCCCTTGATCGGGAAAGTACGGGTCACCAGGTAGATGGAATCCAGCCATGTTATCTAAGCGAGAAAAGAGGTGTAAGAGACGTATAATAGACGTGTTACTAAAGATATTTATAGGATGATCCTTACCAGTTACTTCAATACTTACGTAGTGCATACCAGCTATATATAACGAAGATAGAATAGACCTTCGAATAAGTGATCCAACTCTAAGACCACAACCAAACAAGGAACAGGAAGTAAAGCTAAGATCACAGATTCTAAGTCTATGACATCTTAGTCACATATAATCTTAGTGCATCCACCCATAAACTATTGACCTACTAGTAAAGACCTTTTTAGTTTTCACATAAGTAATTATAGTACACAAAATACTCCTATAGTATTTTAAGTTTATGTTATGTTCTAGTGTTTCATTGTAGTAGAGTTGGTAAGTTTTAGACTTGTTGCAACACCACAACCATTCCTAGGCACATGCTAATCACTTCTCGGATAGATATAGTTGATCAGGCTATATCAATCCTAGACCTGATTATATGTCCCCAAGCCTACTTGTGATGTCCAACAACCGCAATAATTTTGTTCTGTTCTAGTATGAATGCATGTATGTATACTTTAGCAAAATATTTTATTATTTAAAAAGTAAAATTCTTTTGGTCAGAGTGTTTTAATCTCGTTGTGTTTATACTTGTATATCGTTTATGGGTTGATATACTCAGTTCACTATAAACAATGATCTGATACCAATCTGTCACACCCCCAAACTGAGATGGCGGAAACATTCGGGGGCGGAGGACGTCATGTACAGTATCATAACAATGCACAATAGTAAAACAAGCAACAACATCCATTGCATTGATAGAATAGTTAATACATGTGTGTTCTGAGTATAGTTGTAAGACGCCAAAAATGTATATAGCAAAAATATAAAAGACGAGTCTTTAACATGCACCGTCTTCTCAAAAACCTGATCCAGTGTACCTGTCTACTGATTCCCTGAGAATACAAGTTATTTGAAAGAGAGTATCAACATTTAAGTTGGTGAGTTCTTAAGTATTTAATGTCAAATGTTTGTGTTTGTTTAGTAAAAAGTTTGTATACTTCCCAGAAAATCCTATATTTTCTTCTAAAAATGAAATGTAGTCTTCTATCCAAGACCCGACTATTTTGTATGTTTGTTCTCTTGTAAAACATATGTTTGTACTTAAAATAGTATAAAATGTAAGTTTTCCATATTTGTAAAACCATCTTTACTAGAAAAATAGTATGCATTTCTACTGTGAGAATATCACTGTATGAATGTAATGGAAAATGAAGGTTTACAGTAGTATTGTGTAAAATAAACTACTGATGCATTAACTAGCTCGTAACCAAATTGGTCAATTTAGGTTAAATGTGATTAGGTTATAACCATACTTGATTGACTAGTATAAAACACGACGTTCTTCAGGCGTTGAAAATGGTATGACATTTGTCACCCGTAGACCTCCAGGTCCCACTGTAGCTAGCAGCAAGGTGTGGGATGTTCAATTCCGTATAGATCTATACACAAACTCACGCTCTCCCTCCAGGAGACTCTTGTTACAAAACATGACATAACAAGAATATTGCTATGCCATGAAATAGTATCTCACATTTTAGTTATCTTGTTCTTGTATATTATGTAAGCCCACAACCAAAATCTCACATTAGCCGACATTCGGACTAGTGATCTTACCCTAAGCCCACAACCAAAATCTCCTTCATTTCACCAAGAAACACCAAGAACAAACACTGAGTTCCAGCCAAAAACACTTGAATCTTCAAGGGCCGAAAACCCTTTGCGGTCGTGAACATCGAAGGTTGGCCGTGAACACCTTGCAGCCTCTTAATTTCAGATCTAACACTTCTTTTGTAAGTAATTCTTACATCCTAGGTTGTTTCCTTAATGCCTTAGAGGTTATATTCACTAATTGTATGCCTATATACTATGTGATATGCATTTTAGGACTTGTTTTGTCTCGGGATCTATCTAGTTGAGACAATCCTCCTATATCGAACATCCAAACGAATCACTCACTTAAGGTGAGTTCATACCCCTACAATTTACCTTTTTAAATGCTTTTAGGGGGGAATACAAGTAGAACACATTTTATTGTTGGCCCTTGAAGATTCAAGTGTTTTCGGCTGGAACTCAGTGTGTTCTTGGTGTTTCTTGGTGAAATGAAGGAGATTGGTGGTTGTCGAGGCCAACAAAAATAAATAACCCTAAATCTTTTACGCTAAAATAGTGTATAGTGGTAAAGGGGTCGATCCACGGAGATTGGTTCAATTTATAATTCTATGGATGATCTCTTTGCAAAAGTACTTGTAAAATGACAATAAAATAAAAATGGGGGGTTTTGATCTTTTTGAAATACTTAAATTAAAACTAGAATTAAACTAGAACTTAAATGAACAATTTGGCAAAAATAAGAATTTGATGTGAAATCAATAAGAGAAAGATGGTTGACTTAAGGTTTCCTCACCTTGACTTTTGATGAACATATCATTAGAATCCAATGGTGCAATACTTGATTTAAACCCTTAATTTGGCTATAGTAATCCAAGGAGCTTGAGATTACCTAGACTTTTCTTAGTTGTTGAAATGGTTAGAGAAGCTCATAACAATTTCCTTAGTCAAAGTCACTAACTCCAATAAGCATGTAATTAGTGAAAGTCAACTAGCATTAAGAACCAAAAAGTCACCAAATCCAAGAGGAGTCAAAAGCTTCCACTACCATGTTGGAGAAAATATTTTTGTGGTTGTCTGAAGTAAAACTAACACAAGAATCACTTGTTGCTTGCTAATTTGAAGATCATTTACTTAATCAAGAAATTAGCCAACTAATCACCAAAAACACATTTAAACTCATGAATAAAAACATACAAGCAATGATAAGATGTTAAAACACAAAACATTTTCATAAAGATTCAAACACAAATTCATGGATTCTTCAATATTCAACAAAAGTTCAAAGGATTCAACAAAAGTCAACCAAGATTTGTTTAGCCAAGCATGGGTAAACTCAAGAAAACAAAGTTAGTTAAGATTGTACCCAACATTTAACAAGAATCAAGAGGTGAAAAGATGATGTTCTTGAGGTGTTCTTGGCCTTCAAAAGTATTCTAAACTCCAGAGAGAATGTGTCAAAATCGGATGTCAAAGATAAGGCTGAAGAGGCACACCAACCTTCCCAATATAGATCTTCAAATGAAATCCCAAAATTGCCCCTGTACGAACCCACGCGGGCCGCGTGGATTCTAACGTGGCCGCGTGACTTTGACGGAGTTTTTGGGCTTCTTCAAGTTTTGGGCCCCCACAACTATTCCATTGGCCTAGTTCGAGTCTAATCAACTTCTAGCCCATTTTTCTTCAATATTTCATCAATTTGAGCCCAAATTGCCTCTCCAAATCACTCGAAGCTTCCACAAACTCCCGATCATCGATCTCCGCACACTTGAAAATTCTCCCGCGCCTTGCAAATTTAAAGTTCAAATCTTCCAAGCCTTCAAGCAATTGACAAGCCCACTCCATGAATCACCTCCATAGCTATCAAGCACGAAATCCCCATTGCCCTTCAAGTCGAATCGCCTCCCAAAAATCCTGCTCCGCTAGTCTCCAAAAAATCTACAATAATGCTCAAGAAACTAGAAAGTATCCGAAATGGTCATAAAATAACAAAAAGGAAAATATGCATGGAAATTAACTAAAATGCGAATGAAATGTGCTAAAATAAACTATGAAAAGAAGTAAATAAAATGAAGCTCTCAGAGATGTAGGTGATTACGACCGTAAACTCAAGAACGAAGGGTGATTGATTGTGAAGAGAAGAACACTAGATGTTCTTAACTAAGATCCGGAGGTGGATCGGATGATCTTCGGATGATATATGAGAGAAAACTTGGGTTTTTAGTTGAAGATCTTGGGAGAAAAGTCTTGAGTTTTCGGCCAGAAGTGAAGAAGTGAAGGAATTTCCGGTCAAACATATATATATATATATATATATATATATATATATATATATATATATATATATATATAGGGGAGGGTTTGTGGTCCGAAGAGGGTTCACGGCCTGAAGGAGTTCACGGCCGAGAACGAGGGATGTTTACGGCTGCGAAGGCTCGTTTGCGGTCTGAGGGTTTACTGCCCAACAAGGGTTTGCGGCTCATGCGAAGGTCCTCGGTCCTAGTTGATTTCCCTCCTATAACACGCAACACATAAGAATACTAGGATTATACACCTATAAATTCATTATCCTAACTATATTAAGATAATAAAAGGAATAAGTTTGACCTCATATTGATATGCTTGACTTTAGTTGACCAAGTTTGACTTTTACAATATAAAATTACGGGTTGTCACACATTCTCACTAGTTAAACCGACTATGAGGTTATTTATAGACTTTTCTTTATTATTCTCATTATGTCGGAATGTTGTCAGAATGTTTATTTATGGAGTTGTATTCTGTAAGAATTAAATTGAGTGAAAAACGATGCGCGAGAACAAAAATGAATAAGAATTAGTGAGAATGCATGAAAATGACAATAGTTGTGTGAGGTTGAACGCATTTACATTACTAAACAACATATTTTCTTAGTAATTCTCATAGAATAGCACTGTCCACACGTCCGCACAATAGTTGTCCATCCACATTATAACCTAGCCCTATATATATACCTATATATATATATATATATATATATATATATATATATATATATATATATACACACACACACACACACACATTACAACCTCACTTAAGCTTAGGTAGTAAACCTCTAAACTATGTCTTTTGAACTTAGTAAATATATCCGGTTTGGTTTTCACTTGGTAAATATATCATCCCCCATAACATTCTTTCCCTCATTATCCTTTAATTCACATACCAATCATGAACGACAAGTAATTCAGTATAATTCACTCTGTATGCAACGATGAATAATGAAAAGAAAATCTTTCGAAAAAAAACTTGTTTCAGGAAATCACTTAGTGTTTTAGGAAGGATACGATTTGTTAGGATATCACGTAGTATTTTTTCAGGAAAATCCTTAGGTAATAAAACAACATAGTTTCATGAGGTTTAGTACCTAATCTTAGGTGAGGCTGTAATGTATATTCACTTTTCTATATATATATATATATATATATATATATATATATATATATATATATATATATATATATATATATATAGGAATATTGCTATTTGCTAAACCTATTTGCCTAGCACTCCGGCCTCCTTGGCAACCTTGTTTGTATAGCGCCTTTGTCAGGCAGCCTCGCCTTCTTGGCACCTCTGCCGAGAAGCCTCCCTTGCCTGGCGCTCCAGCTTGGCACAACCATGTGACCTCATAGCTTGCTGGCACCACTGCCATCTATTGGGTCTGAATTGGGCTGCCCCAAGGCCTGACCTAGTTGTGCCCTATAAATAGAACATACTCTCATCCATGGAGACGGGACTCTCCCTCGGCCTCCACTACACTCATACTTCTCCCACATTGGGAGATCAACATCCATCATGCACATATACTTCCCCATCACACCTAGATGGTTCTCTGTGGCTAGGAAATATTGTCTCTTCTCACACACCGATTTGACTTGATCGTCGGAGCCTGCTCCCAGGGCACAGTCCATGGGACAGTTCTAACGGTCTTGTTGCCTGTTGCAGCTAGGAATCCTGTTGGGAACATGCTAACGACACACATCTCCGATCCACGATCCAGATCCAGCACTCAGGACCCAATGTCCCGGATTTCGATGTCGCATCATTGGCGCCATGTGGGACTCGAGAAAATAGAATTATGCTTATCATAATCCCCCCAATCTTATGTGATTGGTGTGCAACCAATTGCATTGTACCGAGTAATAGATGTGCACAAACACACACACACACACACACATATATATACATATATATATATATATATATATATATATATATATATATATATATGTCATTTTGAGTCGATCTTCTTGTCATTTTGAGCTTCAATATTTATGAGGTTGAATATTAAGATAAATTTGTTCAAGTTTTTCAATTTTGAAAAGACTTTTAGATGGTGAATAGATAAAAAACATAAAAATGAAGTTGAATATACGGATGCCCACAATGTGTTCGATCTAATGTCTCAAAGAAACTACATTTTCGAAATTTTGAATTCTTATAGTTTTTCTTTGTTGTTTTCATTTGTTTATATATGTATGAAGTACTAATATAGATATTTATTTTTGGATTAGGTGTCTAAGCCCATAACTATATTTGGTGTGTACTTGATTTGATTATGAGCATGTTCCTTTTGGGTTGCCTTCACTCATGCAACTTGATAGGATGACTAGCGGAGAGAGGAGAGTAGGATTTATTATATGAATAATATATTTGTACTCAAAATGATTTTATTAATATATTATAAGATTAATATATTATTTGGAAATCATATTATTTAAATAGTATTGGTCAGAAATTAATTTGGAATTAATTTAGTGATCATAAGAGATTGATTAAATGAATGGGGACTGATATTGCAATTACTGATAGTTGCAATTGGGCTGATGGATTACCTTGGAATAAGGTTGGACGAATTCTATGGGAAGCCCATAAAGAATTCGTCCAAGGGGTATTCTAGAAGGTGTCCATGGGCTGCTTGAGGCTTAAGCAGTCCAATTAGGGTTTCCGCCTAAAACCCTAGCAGCCACTTAGGATTTTCGGTCCTAAGCTTTAGAAACCCTAAGGTGGCCGATTTCATCCGCTCTCCAAGTCATCCTTGTTGTGTAGAGTGTTTGTGACTCCATTAGAGGTGCAACACTTGGGGCACTAAGTTTTCAAAGGTCGACGATTGTTCTTGTTATTACAATATAACAAGTGAGGTAATCTTCTAAACCTATTTCATATGTGAATTTCGAAAATAGTGTGCTAGATTAGGGTTCTTGGTTTGGATAATTGATTTGCATGTATAGCTGGAGAAATATCTAGATCCAAACCAATTAGGATTGCATGTGCACCGTAGGAATGTTGTAATGCTCAAAACTCATCAGTGGTATCAGAGCCTAGGGTGTTTTTCTGTTATATTTGTTGCATCTATGAATTGTTCAAAGCAAAAGAAAAATCGTTTTTTGTTTCTGCCTGATGAACACGATGTGTTCATTATGGTCCATGACGTGTAGGTCCTCCACGACGTGTAATGGCATTACACGACGTGGAGACCAGTCAGTTGGCAGATTTTCGGATTTTTGGCCTAGATTAGATCTGGATAATTGCCATAAGTTGTTTTACTAATTAAAATTCGAATTTTCTGATATGGTAATGGATATCCTCATCTAAGTGAAAGATAATTGTCAAATTTTAAGATAATTATGAGATTTTGTGATAGATTAATTATTTGTAAAATTTGATTTGAATTTTCTTGTCAATTAAAATAAAAGGTCAAATTTATGATAAAGATAAAATTATATGATTAATTTAATTGTTTTAAATTTGATCTAGAAGTTTTAAAAAGTTTCAAAATTCACCCTCAAGTTTTGGAATTTAAAATTTTGATTAAAAGTTTTAATTTTGAGATATTAAATTCTAAAACCCTAGTATTTTAAAAGTTTGAAAATACACCCACATGGATTTTATTAATTACTTGATCAAATGGTTTAATTGAAAGACCATTAATAAATCCATAGATAGGTTTAATTTAATTAAATTAAAAGATTAATTTATTAAGAGTTAAACCACTTAGTATTTTAAATGTATAAAATACACCCTTATACTATATAAGATTAAAAGTTTGATTATATATATATATATATATATATATATATATATATATATATATATATGTGTGTGTGTATAAGAAAAGGTCATTCTTACCGTTAGTAGGTCTCATTCACGAAGCTGGTCTATAAGGGGTGTTTAAGGAAGCGACATGTAAAATGACCGTCATTGGGTATCCACTCTTACCCACCGCACTCTTGACAAGTGGAGGGTTGTTAGCACGGGTTTGATGGGACACTTAAATCCTCATTAAAAGTATAATGAAAATATAAAGTAACTAAATGCTTTTATAAATTCCCAAATCTTAGTTACTTTAGGAAAATGTGAATTTGATTCTAACTCGTGAAATTGCACATTGCACCTTATTGGTCAGTTAGTGGAGCGTGTTTGATTAACCGACACACTAATGTGGACTAATGAAGGATGGCAATGAGTAACTCGTAAATTATCATAGATCGATGGAGCGTGTGTGGCTAACCGTCACATTGATTTGGTGTTAAATGACATCAAGAGTAGCACGCTAATTTGCATGGTTATTCACACCTTGTTTGTGATCCTCGGTATCACAGTCACAAACTTGAAGGGCATAATCAAGATTAAACATGCCATTGAAAAGTTCAATGAATCTTAAAAGATCTGGGAATTTCATCTAAAACCTAATTCGTTAAAATTTTGTTTTCGTGGTGGAATTGGTAAATCGTCATTTACGTACCTTCAAATAATTTACAATTGGATTACGTCATCCCTCTTCCGAATTGTGAATTATTGTGTTGGGTCCAAGCCTTAATAGTTCATTTAGGTGTCATATTAAGGACTTAAATCAACTAACTAAATTTTCTCCTTTTGTAGATGTCTGATTCTGACAACTATGGTCTTCCTCGTCCTTTTGGAAAAGGCTTTCCTTCTGAAGATGATATTCCACATGTCGATCAAGGTGAAAAATCAATCCCTTCTTCATGCAAAGGTGGAACTGGGAATCATACTTCTCTTCCTCCACCTCCTCCAGTAATTATCTCTGACCCACGTTTCGTCAACTTGAAAAGTTCAAGATTACTCAAGCCCTATTGGCATGCAAACATAAAGATGGAAACTCTGTATGTGTGCATGTTCTAAACATGAAGTCAGACCTTGATAGACTGAGAATGTTGGGTGTCGTTTTCCCAGAGGATCTAGCTGTTGACTTGGTTCTTCAATCACTTTCCGATTCATATGGTTAGTTTTTTAAGGACTACTATATGATAGATCACGACGTGACCCTTATTGATCTAACAGAATTGCGTATTGTTGCTAAAGCAGAAATGTCGAAGAGCACTGGTCAAGCAAAAGAGTTTGAAGTATCAATCTCCCAAATTTCCATGGACATTGGTAATGGCAAAGGTGATAGTCCAGAAATGGTTTCTCCTCCTAAGGGAGAGAAATCAGCCAAGGTCGAAAAGTTTGATCATAAGAGAGAGTCAAATTCTGAGATAGTCCCATGTGTCGTTCCTAAAGAGTTCATATGTTTCTATTGCCAAGAGAAGGGGCATTGGACGTGAAACTGCCGTCTCTACCTGAAAGATCGCAAGGATAGTAAAGTCAAATTGTATGACTCTACTTCAGGTATATCCACTATCTAACTCTATTAAGTTCCTATATATAGATTCTTAATACATGATATGATAATATTGCATTTTGATGTTTTGTAGGATCGAAGAGAAAGAAGGAAGCTTAAGGACAAGTAAAGGCTGAGTCTGATCGTGAAGAGATGGATTTCGGTCGCATGGTTCGATGATCAAATTTTTGAGCTACTGCTTTGGAGTTATGATAGATTGCATAGGAATATTTAGTAACATAGTTTTCATTTGTACTTGCACTATAAGGACAAGTTTTCCACACGTTATCAATAAAATGAATTGTTTGTTTTATTTATGTTTCCTGACAGTATATGTATGTTATATGATTGTATGGTATATGGTATGATGGGGGAACTCACTAAGCTTTGTGCTTACGGTTTACAGTTTTGGTTTCAGGTACTCGTTTTCAAAGGAAAGGAGTCGGCTTGATCGCAGCGCATCACACTATGTTTTCCGCACAAGAGATCTTTGGGATTACACTCTGATATGGTTTTATGATAACATGTTTTGATTACTGACACTTTGGTTTGACACGAGATATTGTTATGAATGTTTTTATACTGATGGTTTTATGTAATAACTTATTTAAAAATGAAATTTTTGGCTTTGAATTTTGGGATGTTACAATTAGTGAGGTGGCAACACCCTAATTATTCTCTCATTCTTTTTTTTTAAACCGAGAATGAGAGAGGGGTAGGAGAAAAGATTAAACATTAGGCTTGAACTTGATAGCCATCGAAAACATGTACCCCAATAAGAATTTTTCGGCCCATTGGGCCCTCTTATGAGTTCACGGCCTAAAGGGGTAAAAACAATGGGTTTCGGCCCATTACAATTATTTATGTGGGTTTTGGCCCAATAAGGCCCATGAAAACGAAGTGATACATTTTCGGCCCATTAAGGCCCATAAGAAGTCTTATGGCCCAAAATGCCATAGTTTAATGAATGTGGTTCCAATTAGGGCCCAAATGAGGATTTTTAGCCCAAGATAATCAAGTTGTGGGTTTGTTGGCCCATTAGGCCCAAATAAATGATTCCTGGCCCAACAATTGTTTGAATCGGGAAATTAGAGTTACAACCGCAAGTAGAGTGTATGAAATGTATAGGATTAGGTTTTGGGCTTCACGAGTGAGTTTCGACTTGAATAGTTGTTTTTGAAATGAATAACATGTATATCCTTAAACTTGAAGTTACAAGATACATCAAGAATTGATTACATATAGACAGAATTTCCTAGCCAAAATGCTAGTTGTGACAGTCACAATTGATCCTCTGAAGACACCTTAGTGCATTTGTATGGCTAAGAAGAGGTATCGGGAATTGTTGAAATGGGTAAATCAAGAAGATGAGTCATACTTCGTTCTAAGATCAAGCTTTAGAGTCATACTCTAGAAACTACCTTGAGTAAAAATGTTCTAAGTAGGTTTACAACACCTCATGAAATGTAGAGTAGAAATGTTTCTTACTCTTGCACATTTAAAATTGGTAGTTGTGATGTTTTGAATAAAATAAAGACCAACTAAGACCAATTACATGAAGTGATATCTTGATAAGAATCCGCACAAACTCTTGAATATGTGTTTGTCAAGGAATGTTTCTTGACAGATAATCTTATACGTCAAGAGGTCAGTGGGAGTCTTAATGGTCTTGAATAGTTTCAAGAACTAATCAAGAATAAACCTTTTAGAAATAACTAGCACACGAGATGAGGTGGATAACCAATCGGGTTGACATATTCTTAGTTTTGTGCCCATTCCAGTTAAGTTAACTGTGTGTGTGTGAGTTCTATGAGTTCTCATTTGATTGCATAAGGCATAGTACATGATCGATGAATGTACATAGATCTGTATGGGTGAGCTGCTCAATGACCTGGAAGCACTAGTAGGCCCTTGTGCTGCCATATGGCAAGAAATTAAGATTTAACAAGTTCAGTCCATATGAGTTTGAATTTGTCATAAACCTTATCTTATGATAATGTGTAACATCCGAACTTCCAGTTATATTGTTTATTTATTTATTTTTGGGGGCTATTGAGCAACTCGATGAGTTGGTGCTACATTCGTCGAGTAGAGTCGCGATGTGCCACATGGGATTAATGATCTACTCGACGAGTCAGAGAGTCGACTAGTCGAGTAGACGCTATGAAGTGAAACCCTAAATCACCGGGTTTGGGGCCTATTTAAGGGCACTTATAGCCTCATTTTCTGCTCACCAGCTGCCTACGTTCACTGAGAGAAACCCTAATCGCCCTTTGAGCTAATAGAGAGAGTGTAAGCTAATATTGAGTATCTTGGTGCATCTTTGGAAGAGAAGAGAAGGATTTCAAGCAAGGAACGAGAGGACGCTGTTAGATCTGTTGTTATTCATCCAATGGCTTCTGTAAAAGGTATAAAGGTTATACCTTTCTCATTAGTTTGGGTAGATCTCATATTATTGGAGTTTAGGGCTTTTTCCATCTTATATTAGGACTTTGAGTGTGTTGGGTTCATATAGAGATTTGGACATCAGATCTGGACCTTGAGAGGTCCCTAGAGTCCAAAAGTCATTGCTTTATTCAGCCATAATAGAGATTTTGAGTGAAAAACCATTGATAAAGCATGTTCTTGGCATTTCAAGCCCTAAGTGCCATGCATGGACATAAAGCTCGTGACTTTACGTGATAATCGAGCCTTTAGAGTGTAGATCTAGAGTTTGGGAAGGTTTTCT
This sequence comes from Lactuca virosa, assembly GCF_052849685.1. Lineage (NCBI taxonomy): Eukaryota > Viridiplantae > Streptophyta > Magnoliopsida > Asterales > Asteraceae > Lactuca > Lactuca virosa. The sequence goes on along the minus strand of NC_136428.1, from coordinate 313,158,425 downwards.
GCCTTGAAATCGTCTAAATAGGAAATGAGTCTAAATGGACTCGCCGAGTCGACGAGTCGGCTAGGGTTGTCCCGATAAGCTTGATCATACGATAGCTCGGCGAGTTGGGGGTTAACTCGACGAGCTGAGTTGGACCTTCATGAGACTTCCAAGGAATCGAGTGGACTCGACGAGTCACATGGGTGCACTTGGCGAGTCAGGTCAAACATGGACTGTTGACTCGAGTTTGAATTCTGTTGACTTTAGGGTTTGGTCAACATGAGTAATGGAGACCATGGAGGGGTAAAAAGGTCTTTTACCCATTCCAAGAGTTAGAGAGAAAGAGAGAGCAACCTTTGGTATATTTTGAGTATGAGTAGAGTATTAATTAGAGATAATTATTCTATGTGATAGGCGGAGGCTAGTTTGAGATTCCGTGTACGAGATTGTTACTTGCTAGCTTACGAGGCGAGTCTTCTCACTATACTTACCTTGAGTGGTAATTTATGCGTAACCGGAGGGACTTATGTCCATATACTGTGTATTGAGATATCCTGCTTATTGTCTTTGTGATATGTATGTTGTGTATTATATTGATTTGCCGAGTTGAGGGACCGGAGGGTCCAGCTGAGTTGTGGGACCAGAGGGTCCCAGTGAGACACATTGACCGGAGGGTCTTAACTAAGTATAGCCATGAGAGGCTAATAAGATATGAGTGGTATTTTGGGGAACTCACTAAGCTTTGTGCTTACCGTGTTATGTGTTTCAGGTACTTCTCAGGATCACGGGAAGATGTCGGCTTGATTGTACACACATCATATATTTGAGTTATGTTTTGAGAGGATCCTGGAGTTGTTAAATATACAGTTTTTGGATATGCGTTTGATGATTTGATATTATGACACTTTTGAGATGTTTGGATTGAGAAAAATGTGTTTTAGATTGAAAATTTTGGTTTGAAAATTTACGTTGTTAGATAATGGTTGGAAATGACAATTTCACGTGGATAGGAACACATACACCATAAAATCTAAGTGGCAAGAGGTTTCTCTCTACTTCATGAAAATGATTGTGAGGAAATGCTTTCACTTGTAGATTTTATAGGATTAAAGTTAGCAATTGTGATAATTGCGTTCTCAAATTCGAGTATGATTACGACATCCCTTTTCATAGTTCGAATTGTGAGAAATGGCAAATAGTTTGAACATTTGGGACTTATCGCTATAAGTTCTAAAAAGGTTTAGACACACACATAAGCTATCTAATGAAAGATGTATGAGCTTGAGAAGTCCAGATAAAGACTTATCAAAGCACCACGTATCAGAAATCTGAACTTTGGTAAGAAAGTCAATAATTATTGATTTCTAGAAGTCCAGTTGATTTCTGAGTACATGTCAAAGTTAGTGGAAGTACAAGTGTTGTGCTAATAGAAGCATAATTGTTATGATAGTAAGAATGTAATTATTATGCTAGTGGGAGCACAATTATTACATTAAGTGTTGCGAGTTAGCAATGCGATTTATAGGAAACAAAGTTTTAATTTGCAAAGTTGCAGAGTTTGAAAAGTTGTTTCGCTATAGTAAGATTTAAGGGAGAAGATACTCATACTTCATTTTAAATCTTAAAGTTTAGATTGAAATTTTAATGGAACTTAGTCATGAGCATATATGAATTTCATGTTGAAATGTTCAATATAGGAAATTCTATATATAGAAATATTATAGCAAGAGACTGGTCAAGTATCATGTCTTTATGTAAGACATTATGAATCGTATCCCACATGCTTCGGGTATAGGATCGATTGTATATGCTATAATATTCACTTGTTCTAATTTTTCCCAATGCCTTGGGTATTAAGAGGGAAAAGGGACTAGAACTTGATATGGCTAAATTTGTTAACAATTTTCAAGGACAATATGAGGTTTACCAAAGATTGGTTGTTTGTGGATAGTTGGAAGTATAATTTTGGAAGGACCGTATTGACATGATTCTAAAAAAAAGATAGGATTCTCTTAAGAATGGATGTCATATGGCAATATGGAAAGGTTTCCATTATGGGAGTTGGATATTAAGATATGTGTGTAAGTTAGTAACTTTAATGCAAGAAGGATGTTTAAAGGAATGTACTTTGAATGTGAGACTTCATTTCCATGGAATTGTTTGGTAACAGATCTCCAATGGAATGTAATATCATTGGCCAAGTCTCTGTGATTTTGGTGTCTTGACATTACAAAAGGATCATTGCATGTACGTTTAGACTCAAACAGATTCTGGTAGTGGCAAGAATTTGGTATTCTTACAATTATAACGATCAGGAAATTGTGAAATGAGAATCATTGGAAATATGTTCAATTGATCTATTTCACAAATAAAAGGACCATAGATAAATATAGTGTGCATTCTTGGAGCATGGGATGACTATTGTTTTAATTCAAGTATTAAGTTGATTGTTCAAAACATTATACAATGAGTAAGGTCTAATCGATATGGTGATTAAATAATAAGTGTTTTATTTATATTCAAAAGTTTTGAGACCATATCGGATTAGATTATTCTTGTGTTTCACTTTGCATGTTTTACTTCCTGAATAATAAGATTATTCAAACATCCACAGTCGATCATACTTTGGAAGTAAGTAATGAGGAAAGACTGTCATGAATCCGACTGTAGATTGTCTAAGTGCTTAGACATAGCAACTGTTTGCTGCAGTGTTCATGAGTACTCATGAAATAAGAATTTGAGTATTGGATTAAACCCACGCTCATATGAATCACTTCATGGATTTTATCACGAGTGATTGTGTGACGATAATATGTTATATTCTTGAAACGGAGACATATAGTTGGTGTTTACAAGTCGGTTATACATTGATAATACGTAAACGCATCAGTAACTTGATGTTATAAAACACATTGTTGTGTGTGATTTGATGAGTAAATAGTACAAGCATATGAGTCAAAGTTTATCCGTTACTTTCACCCTTAACCGGATAAAAGCGATATATGTGGGCCCCTCGATGATTTAGTGATGACACCCTAAGCGCTTGGCCAAGCCTGGACTAAGTTGATGTGTTCAATTGTTATCTGTTGTTAGTCATCATAAATCGGAAGTCGGGAAACAGACCTTGGACAGAGATAATGATTATAATCCATGTCTCATGTCTATATGATATCTTATAGAACGGAGGAATATTTGATCCCTTATCTAAAGGACGCATTTATGATAAGATCAGAGTTCGACAGCGGTTTTTGAAAGCTACGATTGTTGATCAGATTCTAAAGTCATACTTGCAATAATAGTTATTAGACTTATCCAAGTAGGAGACTGTTGGATTAGGTGTCTAATCCCATAAGTATATTTGGTGTGTAATTGATTTGATTATGAGCATGGTCCTTTTGGGTTGTCTTCACTCATGCAACTTGATAGGATGACTAAGAGAGAGAGAGAGAGTAGGATTTATTATATGAATAATAAATTGGTACTCGAAATGATTTTATTAATATATTATAAGATTAATATATTATTTGGAAATCATATTATTTAATTAGTATTGATCAGAAATTAATTTGGAATTAATTTAGTGATCAGAAGAGATTGATCAAATGAATGGGGACTAATATTGCAATTACTAATAGTTGCAATTGGGCTGATGGATCACCTTGGAATAAGGTTGGACTAATTCTATGGGAAGCCCATAAAGAATTCGTCCAAGAGGTATTCTAGAAGGTGTCCATGAGCTTCTTGAGGCTTAAGCAGTCCAATTAGGGTTTCCACCTAAAACTCTAGCAGCCACAAGTATAAATAGACCCCAAGACTAAGGATTTTCGGTCCTAAGCTTTAGAAACCCTAAGGTGGCTGAAACTTGTTGTGTAGTATGTTTGTGACTCCATTAGAGGTGCAACACTTGGGGAACTAAGTTTTCAAAGGTCAAGGATTGTTCTTGTTATTATAATATAACAAGTGAGGTAATCTTCTAACCCTATTTCATATGTGAATTTCGAAAATAGTATGCTTTATTAGGGTTCTTGTTTTGGATAATTGATTTTCATGTATAACTTGATAAAAATCTAGATCCAAAGCAATTAGGGTTGCATGTGCACAATAGGAATGTTGTAATGCTCAAAACCCATCATTTATGACATTGTTGGTGATATGTGCTTGTTAATCTCATGATTATGTTTATAGGAAATTCTGATAAGAAATTTAGAAACATTTATTGAATTTTGTTAGTTTTATGTATGATATTTTTATTTGATTTCAAAATATAGTTTTGATTATAAATTCTTCTTGTACCCATCTTTGTTTTGATAAGCTTTAGTTAACTTTATTTTCTATCTAAGTAAGTAAATGTGTTTGATTTTAAATGTGGATCTGTCACTTTTTTTGTTATTTAAGTCTATATTTGTTAACCATAGTTTACATTTTTATGTTTCTTATTAGATCATATGTATAAGGTATGGACTATGAGTTATATGGATTTTTCTTGAGACTAACTTGTCATAAAAACTGATAGATACATGTAAGATGTAAAAAAAATTTGCATTGTTATTTCAATTAATGATAAAAATCAATGATTTTGAATTTAAATGAGTTCTATGATCATTTGAAAACTAAAATAACATTAGGTTATGATTTTGGTTTGTGAGAACATGATGATATATAGATGCAGATTGCATTACAATACCAACTATTCAGTTGAGAGTCGTTATGACCTTCTAATTGATGGGTTTGAGTCATAAGAACTTTCCTATGTGCACATGCAAACCCTAATGCTTGGATCTAGGTTTCTCTAATTGAACATGCAATGTATCCAAGACTTTCATTGCTAGATCTAGTGAATACAATTGAAACATAACATATGAAATCAGATCTAGATGAATACCTTTTGATTGCTTGCTTGAATCTTCTTGTTCTTGGAGCTTAGAGTCACAATTGTCACTCCTCTAATGGCTTACAAACACCAACTAGCAAGAGGTTGATTTGGAGAGAGAGGAGAGGTGTAGAAATCGGCTCTAGGGTTCCCAAGGAAGCAAGGTCATCACTTTCTCCAACCCATAGGGTCTATTTATACTATGAGCTACTAGGGTTACATCCTTAACCCTAATTGAATAACTTAGGCCTTAAGCAATCCAAGGATCCTTCTAGAGTAAGGCTTGGACGAATTCAAGGAGCCCATACTCCTTAATTTCGGCCACCCCTAGTTCTATAAGGATTCATAGCCCAAAAACACAACTATCACACAATTGACAGTTTAAGCCCCTTTATTCAATTAACCTCTTTTAGTCACCAAATTAATTCCTAATTAATTTATGACTAATATTAATTAAATAATATTATTATTCCTTTAATATATTATTCTCATAATATATTAATATAATAATGTCTCTTCTCTCTTCATAAATCACCCTGTCAAGTTGCTATGGTGAAGGCAACCCAAAAGGACCATGTACAACCGGGTCAAGTACTTACCAAATATAGTTACGGGCTTAGACACTAATCCAACAGTCTCCCACTTGGATAAGTCTAGTAACTATAAATGAAAACCTAATCCGATTAGCAATCGTAGCTCTCAAAGACGCTGTCAAACTCTAATCTTATCAGTAACCTGTCCTTCAGATAAGGGATCGTATAATCCTCTGTTCTAGATATCGTGCGGACAATCACATGGAACATGGTCATACTTATTGTCTAGCAATTGGTTTCTCGATCTCAGATTCATTTGACATAGAACTTAATTGAACACATCAATTCGGTCCTGACCGGGCCCGACACATAAGTCAAATCAAATCATCGAGGGGCCCTGATATCGCTTTTACCCTCTCAGGATAAAAGGAACAGATAAACTTCGACTTATATGCATCTATTATCCATTAATCAAATCATACACAACAATGCATTTTATAACATCAAGTTACTGATGCGTTTACGCATTATCAATGCACAACCAATTAACAAACAATAAACCATATATCTAGGTTTTAAGACCATATGATATTACCATCTTGCGATCACTCGTGATAAATTCCATGAAGTGATTCCAGCAAGTGTGGGTTTATTCCAATGCTCAAATCAAGTTCATAAGCACTCATGAACGTTGTAGCAAACTTTTGCTATGTCTAATACATTTTAGACAATCTACACACCAATTCATGATAGTCTTCATTCATATATACTTCCAACATATGAACGACTGTGGACCGTTCGAATAATTCGATTATTATCAAATAACTCAATTATTCAGGAAGTCAAAACATGCAAAATTGAAACAATAGGTAAAAGATTAACATAAGACAGTAACATTACTAATAAATAATACTCCTTTATTTAATCATCAAATGTTAATAACAACTTATCTATTACACGTTTCCAAACTATCTAATCTAAACTAATATCGTCCTTCAGCCCAATGCTCCTAGCGTGCTGCAAGTGCTTAACCCTGCTTAGTCCCTTCGTAAGTGGATCTGCTGGGTTATCCTCTGACGATACCCTCTTCACTACGTGGAGTCCTTCTTCCACCCGATGTCGAATAAAGTGATATTTTCTGTCGATATGTCGAGATCTACCGTGATCTCTTGGTTCCTTGGTCAAGGCAACTGCTCCTTCATTATCACAGAAAATCTCCATGGGCTCCTTTATGGCTGGCACAACTCCAAGGTCTCCAATGAAGTTCTTCAGCCATATCGCCTCCTTTGACGCTTCGCTCGCCCCAATGTACTCTGATTCGCACGTTGAATCAGCTAAGGTTTCCTGCTTGGAACTTTTCCAAGTCACTGCTCTTCTATTGAGGGTGAAGACCTAGCCCGACTGTGAACGGTAGTTATCCCTGTCGGTCTGAAAACTGGCGTCACTGTACCCTCGCACCTTTAAGTCATCACTCCCACCGAGGACTAGAAACCATTCCTTGGTCCTCCGAAGGTACTTAATAATATTTTTGACTGCGATCCAATGCGCTCTGCCAGGGTTTCCTTGATATCTGCCGACCATGCTCAAAGCGAAGGCCACATCAGGGCGAGTACAAGTCATAGCATACATGATTGAGCCAACTGCGGAAGCGTAAGGTACTCGGCTCATCTCTGCTATCTCGACTTCAGTACTCGGACTCTAAGTCTTACTCAACTTGACATTACTCTGGATTGGTAACTCCCATTTCTTCGAATTCTCCATACTAAAACGTTTTAGTACCTTGTCCAAGTAAGTATTCTAGCTATGTCCTATTAGTCTCTTACTTCTGTCTCTCACTATCCTTATTCCCAAAATATAGGAAGCCTCTCCGAGGTCCTTCATAGCGAAGCACTTCCCGGGCCAGGACTTAACCTCCTGCAGTGTCGAGATGTCGTTTCCTATGAGTAGTATGTCGTCGACATACAATACGAGAAAGCTTACTACGCTCCCACTTGCTTTGACATATACACACGATTCATCTTCGCTTCGCAGAAAACCAAACTCTTTGACCTTCTCGTCAAAATCAAAGATTCCATCTGCGAGACGCTTGCTTAAGTCCATAAATGGACTTCTCAAGCTTACACACTCTGTTGGTATGCTTCGCATTGACAAAACCCTCTGGCTGAGCCATGTAAACATCCTCAGCCAACTTTCCATTAAGGAAAGAGGTTTTGACATCCATTTGCCATATTTCATAGTCATGAAATGCAGCAATGGCCAGCATTACCCTGATAGACTTTATCTTCGCAAATGGTGAGAAGGTTTCGTCGTAGTCAACTCCAGGAGTTTGAGTGAAATCCTTCGCAACCAATCGCGCTTTATAAGTGTGTACATTTCCATCCACGTCAGTTTTCTTCTTGAAGATCCATTTGCACCCGACCGTCTTACGACCTGGTACATTGTTAACCAAATTCCAGACTTGGTTGTCATACATGGACTGAATCTCGCTGTCCATAGCCTCTTTCCATTTCGCAGACTCTGGGCCTGCCATGGCTTCCTTATAGCTGTTAGGTTCGTCCATATTCACTAGTGTACTATCAATAATGAACGTATCCCCTTCCATAGTAATATGAAAACCATAAAACTGGGGTGGAACACTAACCCTTTCAGAACGTCTAAGAGGTAAGGACTCGTCAATCGGTTCAACCGGAGTTTCCTCCTCGGGTTGAGCGCCAGTGTTAGAGGTTCCTTCATTGCTCGACTCTTGAAGCACTTCAAGATCGATTTGCCTCCCACTGTCTCCTTGGCTTATGAGTTCTCGCTCTCGGAAAACCCCTTTCCTCGCAACGAAGACTACATTGTCACTCGGTCTGTAGAAGAGATATCCAAAGGATTTCTGTGGGTAGCCAATGAAAATACATCGCTCACTACGAGGTTCGAGTTTGTCATGAGTTTCTCGTCTTACGAAAACTTCGCAACCCCAAACCTTGATATGTGCCAACGAGGGAGCCTTCCATGTCCACATCTCGTGAGGTGTTTTGGCAACCTTCTTCGTAGGTACTAAGTTAAGGATATGGGCGGCAGTCTCTAAGGCATACCCCCAGAATGAGATAGGTAGTGAAGCACGACTCATCATGGAACGAACCATGTCTAGCAAGGTTCGATTACGCCTCTCAGCTACACCATTCAATTGTGGTGTCCTAGGTGGCGTCAATTGTGAAACTATTCCACATTCCTTGAGGTAGTCGTGGAACTCAAGACTTAGGTACTCTCCACCTCGATCAGATTGAAGCATCTTGATTTTTCTGCCCAACTGATTCTCCACTTCTTGTTTAAACTCTTTGAACTTTTCAAAGGTTTCTGACTTGTGCTTGATCAAGTAGATATACCCATATCTGCTATAATCATCTGTAAAAGTCACATAGAAGCGATTCGCATCCCTCGTGATGGATATAAAGGGTCCACATACATCTGTATGTATGAGATCCAATAAACCCTCACCCCTCGCACAAGTGCCAGTGAAGGGTGACTTGGTCATCTTTCCAAGTAAACAAGACTCGCACACGTCATCGTCCCTAAGGTCGAATGACTCTAACACTCCATCCTTTTGGAGTTGGGCTATGCGTTTCTTGTTGACATGTCCAAGACGATAATGCCACAAGCATGCTTTATCCATACTATTGGAAGAATCCACACACAACACATCATTTCCTAAGTTATCTACAACCATCACAGTTTCATATATTCCATTACAAGGCAATGCTTCAAAATATAAAACATTATTAAAATAAGCATAAATAGAACCCTTTTCATTATCAAATGAATATCTAAAACCTTTTTTATATAAACCATGAAATGAAATGATGTTTCTGGCCATATCTGGCGAATAGCAACAATTATTCAAATTTAAATCTAAACCATTACTAAGCACTAAGGAATAAAGTCCAATCTTGGTCACAGGCGACGATCTTCTGTTTCCGATGATCATATTCATCCTTCCACGCTCCACATCCCTATTTCTTTTTAGTCCCTGCAAATCAGAACATATGTGAAAACCACATCCTGTATCAAGAACCCAAGAAGTAGCATGTGATAAACTATTAGATTTAATTGTGTAAATACCTGCAAAAGATGGCTTGATCTTTCCATCCTTGATGGCCTGCAGATATTCTGGGCAGCTTCTCTTCCAATGCCCTATCTTGTGGCAGTGGTGGCACTCTGCCTCCTTAGGGTTTGAGTTGGGTTTAGCCGAACCTACTTTGGTTCCACTATAAGAGGTTCCATCATGGGACTTTCCCTTGTGGTGGCCCCTTGAGGAGGCCTTCCTCTTCTTACCCTTCCCTTGCCCTATTGCCAAGACAGGGGCAGCAGCTGGAGTTAGAGATGATGCAACAGATTTATCCTTGAGGTTTCTCTCAGCAGTTCTTAACAAGCCCTGAAGCTTGCTCAAGGAGACCTCTTCCTTATTCATGTGGTAGGTCATGCGGAACTGGCTATAGCAGGAAGGCAATGAGTGAAGGATGATGTCAATTGCCAGCTCTTCATCGAAGTTCACATTCAACTTCAGCAGGCAATCAACATATCTCTGCATCTTTTGCAGATGGGCAGTAAGGGACTCTCCATTGCCCATTTTGGTAGTGATCATCGAAGTGATGATCTCATACCTCTCTTGCCTAGCGCTATGGTGGTAGCGTTCCAGCAGATCCTGATGCATCTCATAGGGGTACTTTTCCTCATAGGACTTTTGGAGTTCAGCAGTCATAGTCGCGAGCATCATGCAATGGACTTACGTGGCATCACGCTCGTAGGCCTCGTAGGCTGCGATCTCATCGGCAGTAGCAGTTTCGATATCAATCTCCTTTAGCTTCTCATCGAGGACATATTCTTTGTCCTCGTAGCGAGTGACCATGCGAATGTTGCGGATCCAATTACTGAAATTGGTCCCATCGAAGATCACTTTCCCACACAAGTTCATGAGTGAGAATGAACCAGAGGAGTTTGACCCAGAAGCGTTGTTGTTTGCGTTCGACATCTGAAAAGGAAAAAGAACAAAGTTGATTAGAAATGAATTTCCCCAATTAATCACCCAAATGAGAAATTAGGGCTAGGAACCAACAACATTATTTACAAATTAGAAAAGGGATGTTGTAATCTAACAAGTAAATAATTTGAAGGCAAGTGAATGTCGATTCACTAATTCTCCACCATGAAAAACGAAAAAGGAATTAGGTTTTAAATAAATTGAAAACTCCTAGATCTTTTGAGATACATTGAACTTTTCAATGGCATGTTTAAATCTTGATCTGCCCCTCTCGTTTGTGACTGGGATGCCGAGGATCACAAAGTGGGTGTGAATAACCATGCAAATGTACATGGTGCCCTCATTGTTACAGTCACCTATTCGATGTGTTGGTTAACCACACACGCTCCATCGAACTATGACAAACAATGAGTCACCCTTTGCTACCATTGCTTAGAACCCAATTAATGTGTCGGTTAACCACACGCGCTCCATTAATGTCTTAGCAAGGGTACAAAGTGTAATTTCATGCAATTGCATCAATTCACTTTTGCCTAAAGTAACTAAGATTGGGAATTTTATGAAAATGTTTTAGTTACTTTATATAGATTCATTATACTTTTCATGAGGAAAGGTTTTCCTGATCCTACCCGTTCGGCTAACGACCCTCCACCAATCAAGGAAGCGGTGGGTGAGAATGGATACCCATTAAACGACCATTTTATAGGCCATAACCTTATACCCCCCTTATAGATCGGTTTCGTGAATGAGGCCTACTAACGGTAAGACTAGCATTTAAGTTATACGTATATATATTAATCTTATAATACTATAAGTATAAGGTTGAATTATAAAACTTGTAAAATTCTAAGGTTTGAAATTTAAATAGTCCAAATTAAAACTTTTAATCACAAAACTTTAAATTTCAAAACTTGAGGACAAGTTTTGAACTTTTCAAAACATAAAGGATCAAATAGCAAATAATATAAATCAACTAATTAATTTAGTGATTATCTAAATTTGACCTAGTCAATATTACTTGCAAGACAATCTACCAATTAATTCAAATAATCAATTATTATCACATAAGGAAATTATTATTTAACTAAATGGTAATTATCTTTTGTTTTGTCAAGGATATAGTCAAATATATGATAAAATTCAGATTTTATTGACCTAAAACGATTAAGGCAAGTATCCTCAAGCAAAACAGCAAGAAATCCCGAAAATCACTCTGACAGACGCTTAGACTCGCCGAGTACCATCATGGACTCGCCGAGTTCATGCTACTCGCCGAGTCCACAATGGGACTCGTCGAGTCTGTCAGTCAGGGGCACAAAAATCGATTTTTCATGGCAAGAACAATCAAACAAAGCATCAATTCAATAGAAATCAATCTAATCTCTGATACCACTGATGGGTTTGAGCCATAAGAACTTTCCTATGTGCACATGCAAACCCTAATGCTTGGATCTAGGTTTCTCTAATTGAACATGCAATGTATCCAAGACTTTCAATGCTAGATCTAGTGAATACAATTGAAACATAATATATGAAATCAGATCTAGATGAATACCTTTTGATTGCTTGCTTGAATCTTCTTGTTCTTGGAGCTTAGAGTCACAATTGTCACTCCTCTAATGGCTTATAAATACCAACTAGCAAGAGGTTGATGGGAAGAGAGAGGAGAGGTGTAGAAATCGGCTCTAGGGTTCCCAAGGAAGCAAGGTCGTCAATTTCTCCAACCCATAGGGTCTATTTATACTATGAGCTACTAGGGTTACATCCTTAACCCTAATTGAATAACTTAGGCCTTAAGCAATCACAGGATCCTTCTAGAGTAAGGCTTGGACGAATTCAAGGAGCCCATACTCCTTAATTTCGGCCACCCCTAGTTCTATAAGGATTCATAGCCCAAAAACACAACTATCACACAATTGACAGTTTAAGCCCCTTTATTCAATTAACCTCTTTTAGTCACCAAATTAATTTATGACTAATATTAATTAAATAATATTATTATTCCTTTAATATATTATTCTCATAATATATTAATATAACAATGTCTCTTCTCTCTTCATAAATCACCCTGTCAAGTTGCTATGGTGAAGGCAACCCAAAAGGACCATGCACAACCGGGTCAAGTACATACCAAATATAGTTACGGGCTTAGACACTAATTCAACACTAATAACTTTGAAAATCATGTTGCATATTGCATTTTGTTATCTGCAAGATATTTGATACAAATTTTAGGGCATTAAAGGAAAGAGCTAAATTTTATAAATAACAATATACTTTCAATTATTTGTTTATTGTAGCATCCCAATTTGATAATAGATTTTTCTTGTTATGTGAACCCTTATCTTACAAAATATCATGTTTATATTAATAACCTGGTTATTAATTTTTTACTATTTTGTCTTGTTTTTTAGAAAAGAATATCCAAGAAGAAAAATATCATCTTTGAAGAAATATACACTATGGAATCTCATTGGCATAATGTTAAAGTTAGATTCAACATATTGGAATTTTATGATTGGTGGTGTATGTATTGTTGAACATTTTCTTTTGTTATTTTAAAATTTTCATTGTTGTTTTATCATATCATTTTATAGCAATGTTACTTGGATATTTATGGTGTGTTGTTAGTTGCAGGTTATGCATGATTGGTGTAATGTGATTCAAAAACAATGTTACTAGGATAATGTTTGTTTAGTTGTTAAGAACTTAGTTTAGACACTGTTTTTTTTAGTAATTTCATTTTATGGACATAAAATTAGTATTCTTAGGTTTATAATATTTTTCTTGATGTGTGATAATATACATTATTTTTTGCTAGCTTTTATTGTTCTCGAATTTGGTTAAATCTCATAGTTCTTTTTTGGTTAAAACTTAGCATAAAACTTTATAATGCAAAATTATAAATGTTTCTGGTCATAAATTTTTTTGAATTATAAACTTTGGAGCATGCTTTCTTGTATCGTAAAAATTTTTAAATCTTACAATTATATATTATTAGATACTAAAACTTTATGATATAAAAATTTATAATCAACAATGATTGATGATGAAAATTTTATGATATATATTTTTATAATACAAAATGATTGTCAAGATAATATACACATTCATAAAAAATTCTGAATCATAAACTTTGGATCATGTTTTGATGTATCAAATAAAGTTTTGAATCTTTTTATGAACCAATACATATTATGAACTAAAATTTGTTATGATCCAGAAACATTTTATGATTCAAAAACTATTATGATCCAAAAATTATTATGATCCAAAACATATTATGATCCAATAACAAATAATTAAAATGATTTTTGTGATCCAAAATTAGATTGTACAAATATTATGATCCACAACACTACAATGTTCCAATTTTATATCTACAAATATGATATGCTCCTAAACTCTGCAATGATCCAATTTAGATAGTTTATGATCTAAATAGGTTTATGATCCAAACATTATATGATCCAATAGAAAACAAGTTTATGATTCATTTTATATTTTTAGATCATAGAGATTATGCATCATAATAATAAATTTTGTAACTTGTATTTTTTATATCCAAATCATATAGTAGATAAATTTATGATTCAAAATATATGATGTACTTTGAAAACTATATATAAATATCACACCTTCTTCAATAAGCTTAGTATTTTGAAAATCTATATACATTTCATGTGAAAACTATAAAATATATTTTTCTTTAGTTGTGTATTGTAAAATCTATACAAATGGTATACTATGATTCAAACATGTGAAAACTATAAAATGTACTTTTATTTAGTTGTGTATTGTAAATATGTACACATTTCATGTCACGCTATTCATTCTCCACATATCCTTTTTATGAATGAATACATTTTATGATCTAAATTTTATTATGATCCAAAAACATGTTATTATCCAAAAGCAAATGGTTCAATTGATTTTTATGATCCAAAATTATATGATAGATATATGTTATGATTCAAAACACTACAATGGTTTAAATAGTTTTATGATCCAAACATGTGATGATCCAATGCTACAACTGAGGTGATAAACAAATAAATGATTTTACCTAATCTCGTATAGTATAACAAATGAATGATGTGACAGTAAAATATATTATGATCCAAAACTCTATAATGCTCCAATTCCACTAATTTTATGATTCAATATGTGATAAAGCATAAAATATGTAAAAGTAAGAAATTGATACCAAAAATATATCATTTAAACATGTAGAAAACCCTAAAATAATCCAATTTATAGAAACAATAAGCTGAACCTCAAAAGAAAGAATATTCTCTCAGTTATAATGGCATGCAATTTCAAAATAACCAATCATACCAACTGAATGAGGCTAGTACAAACAAATTTATAAACATAAGAACATCAGCTATAAAGCAAGTTAAACTATCAAGAAATCTATAGGATCACGAACAAAACTATGAAGCTTGTAAATATACACACCATTGATATAAAAGACACCCTACAAATACCCACTAAACGTAAAATTGAATTGAGAAAGATTGTCACAACTAAAAAAATTGTGAACTCTTTTTGGCATTTCATCAAGCACTTGTAAGACATCATTAAACATAAGTTGATAACCCTTTTATCATTTAATTTAATCAGAGCACAAATTAGATCCTAATTATCAATCATTAGTTCAATCAACATATTAATGAATTTCGAATAAATAACATCGATTTTGAATTGAAATAATTCAGAATTTTAACCTAAAAATGTAAACAGAGTACAAATCAATTTCCTTTTCAAAATAAGTTTTTTCAAATTGAAATCACAATGAATCGTATCAAATAACTCTCTGAATCAACATGATTTTAAAAAAGGTTTTTTTTTCATTAATTAAAGGAGTAATTTGAATAATTGATTATGTAAAAAAGATTTTTTTTTTGTTTTTTTTTTTTAGTTAGGGTTTTCGAATTAGAAATTTCATTTAATCATGTCGATTATCCATTTAGAATCAACATGATTTCAAAAAAAAAACATAAAAAATCATTTTTTTTGTTTCTAAATTGAATAAGTAAACTAAAATATTTATTCTGAACAGAATTTTCTGTAGTAAATTCAACTAATTTATGTAATCAATCTAAGTAAAATAGTTTTAATTTAATGGAGCTAACCAGATCCAATGAGAAATTGTAGAATGTATGCAGATTGAAGGGAGATTCAGTGCATGATTTGATGTTGATTTGGATTTGTCGATCTCTTGCTTAAACGAGATGAAGAAGGCGACGTAATTTTGAAGATTGAATTCAGTTTGGCCCAACACAACTTGATTTGATGTTGACAAAATTACCCTTAATGAGATTGATCGGTTGAGATTAGTCCTCGCGGTTCCTACCAAGTTTTAGGTTCCTACCGGATCCGGATCCCTATATATATATATATATATATATATATATATATATATATATATATATATATATATATATATATATATATATATATATATATATATATATATGTAAACTCTAAATATTGTGTGAATGTATGGCCAATTCTAGACCAATCGTTTAATTTTGGAAACTTAATAATATAACAAGTATTAAATTTCATAATTTTGGAAACTTAATAATTGTCATTAAATTTGAATTCCATTATATTAGGCATGTGTATACCATTATCATCCATCTAATTTGAATTCCATAGATAAACCCAACCATACGACCAACTATTGTTAACAAAGATGAAAACATACTCTGTTAACAAGTGAGCTTCATAACTTTCATTCTTAAATAATCGATTTCTTATAAATCATATTTTTCCAATATATACTCAAATTCTTGTAGAACAAGCATTTTATGGTATTAGTTAGGCCAAGTTTTTTTTAATGATATTAACATGTTATTCTTACAAATTGATAAATTGAAGCCTCAAAGTTGATCGCCGACCTATCCTTCTAAATTGTCGGTGATGTTCTTCTTGATTACTAAGAAAATCGTTCTATTATATTATTTTGCCAGAATATTAGTTATCTAAGTGTATATAATTTCTTATTCTTTAAGAATATTCTATATGAACTTGTAATTTATGAAATATTCTTCAAGAATGAGAATGACAAGAATTGAAATAGAATTATATTCCTGAAACGTTCAAAACAATATCCAATAAAAACTTATTCTTCAAAAATTAAAATGGTAAGAATGAAAATTGATTTATATTCTTGGTAATGTTCAAAGCAATCTCCAATAAAAAAAACATATTCTCTAAGAATTATAATGATAAAAATGGAAATTGAATTCTCAAACCTATAAAAAAATTAGTTTGTATTTTTAAGATTTGATTATTAATAATTAATTTGGTTTTGTATCCCAAGATATATGTATTTTTCATTTCTCTCTCTTAATAAAATGCATTTATAAGCAATTAAGTGTAGTTATATAGTAAATGATAGTCTATGTTAATACCATGTACTATATGATCACATCCTTTCACTTTTTTCAATCTAACGGTTAGAATTTTGTCACACATTCACACTATATTTGTGATTCACATTTAATCCTAACCTATATATATATATATATATATATATATATATATATATATATATATATATATACACCCTTAAGTGAAAGGATGTGATCATACATATATATATATATATATATATATATATATATATATATATATATATATATATATATATATATATATATATATATTGTTGTAAATAATTGGTGGTGTTGTAAATAATTGGTGGATGACATAATAATTGGTGCATGGTAAATTTGTCAACATTTCTAATTAGTTACAATTATATGTTAGTAAAATTTGTAGTATAAATACCCCTCCATTGTAAAGAATGAGACACACCAAAAGTTATAAGAGATATAACTTTCATATTCTCTCTAAATATTCTTTCTTCTCAATTAAAGTTCTTATCAAAGTTTACTAGTTTGATTTGATTTATAGTTACATTAATTACGCTTAATTCATAACACGTTATCAGCACGAAAGCTCTAATCAAGGTTATTAAACAAGTGGAAAATCACATCTATCTTAATCAAGGTATGTATTACTTATTAAAAACACTATTAATTATAAAAACCTCAATCATATTAAAATAATAATAATACTAATGAATTAATGAAACTTATACATTATGGACATTATGGACTACTAACAATTTTTATTTCTTATACTAACATTTCTTTATGTATTCTAATTTTTATACTAACATTTACATTATGCAACTAATTTTTATTTATGCAAACTAACATTTACATTATGGAACTAACTTTTATTTATGCATACTAACATTTATATTATGCTACTAACTTTTATTTGTGCATACTAACATTTAAATTATATTTATTTATACATGTCAATGTTTATTTATATTTTAGATACTCTTCATAATTTTATTTAAACATTTACTAATATTTATTTATGTTTCTAATTAGTAAAGTTATGTATTAGTTATAAGTCTTGTTATATGATTTATAAAATACATATACATATATACACAACGGGAATATATATGCAACGGTTATAAACAGCAAAAACAACGGCTATATTTTTTTACCATAAATAAACATCTTTACCCTGCTTATTTTACCCACAACAAATATTTCTCTCTTCTATCAAATAAATCAATTTCAAGAAATCAAGCTTCAAGATGATTCATCCTTTTGTGATAATCATGACTATAATAGTCATGTTACTTTTCATCCCAATCCTTAACATCGAAGATAATATGGAATTTCATCTACTTTTAGGCTTGTATGCAATGTTAGCTTTACCGCTTCTTTTTTGTGTAATATTTATTGAAATAAATGGATTTTAATTTTAATTTTTATTTTGTTTAAAATTTATAGTTACATTATGTCCAACATTGCAAAGCTCGAGTTTGCAGCACTTGAAGTTAGTGGGAAAAACTATGTGCCATGGATGATAGATGTAAAAATGCATCTTGAATCCATGGGTATCTCAAATACTATATATGAATTTAATAATTGTTTGGCGCAAGACAAAGCAAAAGCACAAGTTTTCCTTCGTAAGCATATTGATGAAATGTTGAGATTTGAATATCTTGATGTTACTGATCCAAGTATTCTGTGGAATCTTTTGAAAGAAAGATTTGATCATCAAAAAGAAGTTATACTTCCAAATGCTAGAGATGAATGGAGAACACTAAGGTTTCAAGACTTCAAGAAAGTAAATGAATACAACTCATCTTTGTTCAGAATATGTTCACAACTCAAGTATTGTGGACAAGAGGTTACTGATGAAGATATGTTGGAGAAAACCTACTCAACATTTCATGCAACAAACATTACCTTGATGCAACAATATCGGATGCAAAAGTTCACAAGATATTCTGAACTGAATGCATGTCTGCTCGTTGCAGAGCAAAACAATGAACTCTTGATGAAAGACCATGAATCTCGTCCAACAGGATCAGTAGCACTTCCTGAAGCAAATGCTACAAATATTGATGGTCATCGAAACAATACACGTGGACGAGGGCGAGATCGTGGTCGAGGACGAGGTCGTGGCTATTTTAATCGAAACCAAAGCCATAATCAGAACCATAATTCTGGTCGTGGACAAGGTAATAATCATGGTCGTGGCCAGAAAAGAAATAATTACCAATATTCACAAAGAAACAATGTCCACACACAAGATAAGGCCAAAGTGGCAAGGCATGACACTGGGACATCACAAAAATCTGATGGTTCATGTTATAGATGTGGTAGCACAGGCCATTGGTCAAGGACCTGTCGCACACCTGCACATCTTTGTCAACTTTATCAGGAGTCCATTAAAGGAAAAGGAAAAGAAGAAAACCTCATTGATAATGTTGAATTCACTCCGCTAAATGTTGCTGATTTCTGCAATGACATGGAAGACATAAACTAAAAAAAAATCTATTATTGTTCTAGTAAAACTGTTTTTCCTTCGTTTGTTTTTCATGTAATGTCTTTCCTACAATAAATGAACTTTCTTCTTAATAATAATTATGATTATGTTTATTCACTTATTATTCCTTTTATATGTGAAGTTTAATATGAGTCCAACTGGAGCACAACACCAAGAAAAGATTGGAGATCTTTGTATAGCAGATACTGGTAGTACACATACTATTCTGAAATCAAAGAAATATTTTTCAGAATTAGTACCAACAAAAACAGTCATACATACAATATCAGGTCCTGCAGACTTAATAGAGGGAACCGGGAAAGCCCATTTTATATTACCAAATGGTACAAGCTTTTGTATAGAAAATGCCTTATTTTCTCCAAAGTCTAATAGAAACTTATTAAGTTTCAATGACATATATTTCAAAGGTTATGACACAAAAACTATGACCATTGAAAATAAGAAATATATGTATATTATAGACAAAAACCATGTGCTTGAAAAACTACCAACACTTGATTTTGGTCTGCATTATACATATATACATATAATTGAATCAAATATGGTAGTAGAAGGAAAACATTGTGATCCTGGGACATTCAGTTTATGGCATGATAGGTTGGGCCACCCAGGATTAACAATGATGCGAAGGATAATTGAGAATACACATGGGCATCCATTGAAGGACCAAAAGTTCCCCCAATCCAATAGCATAAAACCATGTACATCTTGTTCCCTTGGAAAGTTAATTATAAAACACTCTCCAATGAAAGTTGAAAGGGAGTCACCTACATTTCTAGAAAGAATTCAAGGTGATATATGTGGACCGATTCACCCACCATCTGGACCATTTAGATACTTTATGGTCTTAATAGATGCATCCAGCAAATGGTCTCATGTTTGCATATTATCAACTCGTAATATGGCATTTGCAAAGTTTCTTGCCCAGATTATTAAATTAAGGGCACATTTCCCTGATTATACTATCAAAAGAGTGAGACTTGATAATGCTGGTGAATTTACTTCACAAGCATTTAATGACTATTGTATGTCTGTAGGAATTGTTGTTGAGCATCCAGTTGCTCATGTACATAAACAAAATGGTTTAGCTGAATCACTGATTAAACGTCTCCAGCTAATAGCTAGACCATTGATAATGAGGACCAAACTCCCTGTTTCTGTTTGGGGCCATGCAATCTTACATGCTGGATCATTGATACGCATGAGACCAAGTTCATATCATGTATATTCTCCACTACAAATTGCTTTCGGTCAAGAGCCAAATATATCCCATTTGAGAATTTTTGGGTGTGCAGTATATGTCCCTATTGCACCACCTCAACGAACAAAAATGGGTCCTCAAAGAAGGTTGGGAATATATGTTGGTTATGAGTCAGTCTCTATTATAAGATATCTTGAACCATTAACAGGTGATGTTTTCACAGCACGCCTAGCAGATTGTCAATTTGATGAGGCAAATTTCCCATCATTAGGTGGAGAAAAGAACATTCTGGAAAAGGATGTGTCATGGCATGAGCATACTTTATCATATCTTGACCCTCGCACAAAGCAATATGACATGGAAGTTCAAAAGATAATGCATTTCCAAGAAATGGAAAATCAATTACCTGATGCATTTACTGACACAAAAAGGGTGACTAAATCATATATACCAGCTGTCAATGTTCCAGCTCGAATTGACATTCCACATGGACAATCTGATGATCAAGTCACTCAAGAGTCTAAAACACGCCTGAAGCATGGAAGGCCATTTGGTTCTAAGGATAAGAACCCACGAAAAAGAAGAGGAGCAGAAAATGCACTAGATCACGATGAAAGTGTTCCTGGAGAAACACGAATTATTCAAATTCCCCCAGGAAAGGAGGATGATGCATTAAATTATGGTCAGACAAATAGAATATGTGACCAAAATGAAACTGACAATATAGGTGCAATATTTTTTTATTCAGTTGCATGTGATATTATGAATGATGATCCCGAACCACAATCTGTCATTGAATGTCAAAGAAGAAATGATTGGGCTAAATGGAAGGAAGCTATGCAAGTTGAATTAAATTCTCTTAACAAGAGAAAGGTTTTTGGGAACATTATCCTCACACCTGAAGTTGTGAAACCATTAGGATATAGATGGATCTTCGTACGAAAAAGAAATGAGAAAGACGAAATTGTAAGATAGAAGGCCAGGCTTGTTGCTCAAGGTTTCTGTCACACCCCCAAACCTGAACGGCGGAAACATTGGGGGCGGAGGACGTCATGTACAGTATCATAACAAATGTAAAATAGTAATCAAAGCAACAACAACCATTGTATTGATAATAAAGTGTTTACATTGAATACATAACATAGATTGATTGTTTTCAAAAGTAGATAACAAAACAAAGACTTGAAGCTACTATGCTCCATCTTCTTGAAACTTGTACGAGAACCTGCTTATTAGTTTCCTGAGAATACAAGTGATTTGGAAAGTGTATCACCATTTAAGTTGGTGAGTTCATAAGTATTTGATTTAGAAGGTAAGTTTATTGTTTCTTGAAAATGTTCCTATGATATTACAGAAAATCCTATATTTTCTTAATAGCTTGAAGTGTAGCCTTTAGCTTTGAGAGCAATATATATTTGTTTCTTACGTTTAAAGAGTGATATATGATGCTTTGAATTTGTATATGAAAAGTGACCAATACTGGTTCCTACCATGATTACTAAGTGCATACAAGTTATATAAACTCAAAGACTTGAACCGACAGTCGATTGGGTGAATCTGCCCTAAGTCCACAACCAAACAAGGAACATGAGATAAGGCGGAAATCAAACATTCCACTGTCTATCAAATCTTCATTTTATATAACCCAAACATATCCACTAAGTAGTCATATCAATATGTAACTATATGCATATGTTTCCAGAAAAATCCGATATTTCCTATGAAATGAGTTATGATTCGTTGTGTATAAAATGAATGTATTAGATCCGGAAAATCCTATAATTTCCCTAATAATATATTTGTAAAACTGTTTGCTTGTAAAGTGATAGTGTTAAACCCGGAAAATCCTATATTTTCCTAAGAGTGAGAGGCAGTCTTAAATGACCAAGACTATAACTTGTGAGTAAATATGTCATACTAAGTTTGATAACTTGTAGTTTTATTATTAAGTAAAACTAGTTGTAGTTGTATCTATACTGAATTCTGAATGTGCTGATAATACCCTATCATGATTACTTAGTCCCTACAAGTTATATATGACTAAGACTGGAACCGAAAGTCGATTGGGTGTTCTGCCCTAAATCCACAACCAAACAAGGAACAGGAAATGAAGCTGAAATCACACATCCCACTGTCTATCAAATGAAAACCATATATAACCCTGATGTAAATACTAAGTGATCATATAGTTATTATCCCCCTAGCTTGATTGAGTTGAGTATTACTACATGTATGAGTCATTGTTTCCGCGTTGCGAGTTCCTATAACCATGCTAATATGACGGATACCCTTACTGTAAATGACATTTGTAACCCCTGAACTTTCGTTCCAACTGTAGCTAACAGTCAGGGCATGGGATTGTTTGTCCCGTATAGATCTATACACAAACTCACGCTCTCCGAACGGGAGACTCTGGTTATAAGGGAAAGACTCTCGTTTAAAACTAAACAAAGCTGTTGTCTCACAAATGATTCGCTAACAATAAGTTCATGAGAAATATATGATAAACCTTTTAGTAAATAAAAATAACGATTTTTATTTATAACCTTGTACGATAGAAAAAGTGGATTGATTTGTAAAGTATAATCAATATAATTTATATGATTTTGTATGAAAAGATTATCCTTTCGACGATGTTAATAACAACATAATGATGAGTTATATTTACTTGTAACTACATGGTGTTATAGTTGAAATGGTTAGCCTTGATATAATGTAGTATGCAAACGTATAAAAAAAATGTATTTCATTTATAAAACATATTGTATCCCATAAGGGTAAAGTTGTGTTGTGAGGTGTTTTGCATGTTAACAATTTCCATATGATAGTTATAAACGCAACATGAAAGGTATAGCAAAAGATTGATGTTTTCACTCGGGATTAACCGGGTGTTTACTTGTATTCCCCCCCTATAAAACATATAAAAAGCTTAGAAAAGTGTAGGGGTATGAACTCACTTGATAGAAGTGGTGAGTTGAAGAAGACGAGACTCAACTCGGGATCTTCGGGACTTCGTGACTTGCTTCGTGTGTTAGAGGTGCTATCGGGGCTTCGGGGTGGTCTCGGGAGGCTTAACACAGAGTAGAAGTAGGAGAAAGGATGGAAATGAACAACCAAAGCCGGCTGCCCTCAATCCTTATTTATAGGGTGAATTTTCTGGGTTCACGTCGTGAATCTCAAATATTCACGTCGTGAGTTCAGTCGTCATCAGGTGCGTCATCGCAACTTGCGTCTGTCAGGCTCCAGAAGGCGTCAGAAGTCAGTTCACGTCGTGAACACTGTTTTCACGTCGTGAACACTGACAGTCTTGGAGTTTCGCGCCCGAACTTCAGAAATTCATAACTTTCGCATACGAACTCCATTTTTGACGTTCTTTATATCCACGCGTAGGTGAGATTATGCTCTACAACTCTCGTTTAGACTCCGTTGGCTAATTATGACTTTATTTTTAATATATTATTTTTAGGAGGCCGGGACAGGAAAACTCTGTTAGAAATCCATAACTTCTTCGTCCGATGTCCGTTTTTGTCAGACTTTTTACCGTTGTAATACCATTGATGAGATCTTCGATTCTCGTTTAGGTCATGTTGGCAAAAAGTCGCTCGATCTCGATTTCGAGTTTTTAGCTGTCTACTACTATGTCCGAAACTTCGAAAAATCATAACTTCCTCATATGAAGTCAGATTTGGGCGTTCTTTTTATGTATGTTCATGGTTTTGGGATATCTACGACTTTCATTTAGACACCTAAGGTTGAAAGGTATTTTATTGAAATTTCTCGTTTTATGCTTAACAGTGTTTTACCGGTATTGTCGCGTATCTTTGATCAGTCATAACTTCTTCGTTATAACTCGGATTTTAGTGTTCTTTATATTTTTGGAAACCTAGTTACGATATCTACCACTTAGTATACTCAATTATGGTTACTGAACAAATTTATTTTTGACCTAATTTTGCTGGTGTTACAGTTTCTCTCAAAGACCTGGAATTGATTATGAAGAAACTTATTCACCGGTAATGGATGCAACCACTTTCAGATATTTAATCAGCTTGGCAGTATCTAAAAATTCAGAGATGCGTCTTATGGATGTTGTTACAGCTTACTTGTATGGATCACTTGATAGTGATATCTATATGAAAATCCCTGAAGGATTTAAAATGCCTGAAGCGTTAAGTGCAAAACCCAAAGAAATGTATTCTATAAAATTACAAAGATCTTTGTATGGGTTAAAGCAATCTGGACGCATGTGGTACAATCGTTTAAGCGATTATTTGACAAGTAAAGGTTATAAAAATAACACTATTTGTCCATGTGTATTTTTTAAGAAAACAACATCTGGATATGTGATCATAGCAGTCTATGTTGATGATCTAAACATCATTGGAACGAATAAAGAAATCCTTGAAGTGATTGAACTTTTAAAGAAAGAATTTGAAATGAAAGATCTTGGAAAAACCAAATATTGTCTTGGTTTACAGATTGAGCATATGCCTAACGGAATACATGTGCATCAATCAAATTACACAGAAAGAGTCTTGAAACGTTTCAATATGGAAAATGCAAATCCTTTAAGTACTCCAATGGTTGTTAGATCATTAAATATTGACAAGGATCCATTTCGTCCATGTGAAGAAAATGAAGAAGTCCTTGGTTCAGAAGTACCATATCTAAATGCAATTAGAGCTCTTATGTATCTTACCAATTGTACTAGACCAGACATTTCTTTCACTGTAAACTTGTTAGCAAGATTTAGTTCAGCCCCAACAAAAAGACATTGGAATGGAATCAAACATATTTTTCGATACCTTCGAGGAACTAGTGATTTAGGGTTATTTTACCCTAACAATTCAAAACAAGGCTTGATTGGTTATGCAGATGTAGGTTATTTGTCTGATCCTCATAAAGCTAGATCTCAAACTGGATATGTATTCATGAATGGAGGTATTGCAATTTCCTGGCGTTCTCAAAAGCAAACACTTGTTGCCACATCCTCAAATCATGCTGAAGTAATTGCACTAAATGAAGCTAGTAGAGAATGTACATGGTTAAGATCGATGACACAACTAGTTTTAACTTCATGTGGACTTGAAAAGGATATATGTCCAACTTTAATTTATGAAGATAACTCAGCATGTGTCACTCAAATGAAAGAGGGATATATCAAGAGCGATAGGACAAAACATATACCTCCAAAGTTTTTTGAGTATACTCAAGAGCTTATAAAGAACCATCAAGTTAAAATCAAATATGTTCAATCCAGTAACAATGCAGCAGACCTTTTTACAAAGGCACTTCCTACTGCAATCTTCAGGGAACATGTCCATGGCATCGGAATGCGACATGTGCATAGAATATAATGTGACAGATGTCTAAATAAGGGGGAGTCAACTATACACTGCACTCCTTTTCCCTTCGCTAAAGTTTTTTTCCCACTGGGTTTTCTTTAGCAAGGTTTTTAATGAGGCAGTACGTCAAAGTTGAACGCTAAAATGATGTCATCCAATGGGAAGTGTTGTAAATAATTGGTGGTGTTGTAAATAATTGGTGGATGACATAATAATTGGTGCATGGTAAATTTGTCAACATTTCTAACTAGTTACAATTATATGTTAGTAAAATTTGTAGTATAAATACCCCTCCATTGTAAAGAATGAGACACACCAAAAGTTATAAGAGATATAACTTTCATATTCTCTCTAAATATTCTTTCTTCTCAATTAAAGTTCTTATCAAAGTTACTAGTTTGATTTGATTTATAGTTACATTAATTACGCTTAATTCATAATATATATATATATATATATATATATATATATATATATATATATATATATATATATATATGGAAAAAGTGAATATACCCCTAAGGGTATATAAGATTAGCTACCCATTCATTTAAACTACGTAGTTTTGATTAATGATTTAATTTTTGAAAAAAAAAACGATTTCCATATGTGTTTCCTTATTCACTGGCGAATTCAATTGGTCAATTCTTCTTGTTCTATGATCGGCGCTGCTTCATAATCCCTGAGATTTTGAATGAAAAAAAATGCCATACGATCACAAAAAAGATTTCAAAAAAAAATCGGAATTACAAGTTATTGTAATTCATACAGAAAAAAAAAGGTTCAATTCACAAAAGAGTAATCGGAATTACAAGTTACTGTAATTCATACGAAAAAAAAGGTTTCAATTCACAGGAGTTAAAAAGACGATTTCAAAGGAAAAGAATCATAGAATTCGTGATTCCTAGAAAAACGATAAAGTATGGCTGCAACATCCCAAGAATTTCAATTCACAGGTGAATGTCCATGTTACTTTTGTTTGGTTTGCTGTAACACTTTTCACAATTCACCAATGATTTCATTTTCAACTACTATGGACCTCTATCAGAAATTTAAGTGGTACTTGATCGAACAATTCTTGAATTGGGAAAAGTGATTATTATGATAAGTATATTAAATTTTGCATATGTTTTCTGTTCCGATTGTTTATCAACATAAATTTTATTTTATATGTTCTATTATTATCCATTTTGCTTTTGTTTGATCAAATTTAGTTGAATTTATTGCTTTTGATATAATGAAAAAGTTAGGCCGTCTCTAAAAAGTTACTGGCATGGCATTAATAGGGTCAAACTCTCATTGACTTTTACTTGTGGTTTTATGTAGGCCATGGTGTTTGAAATCGATGCAGCTGATCAGGCTATAAAACTATATATAAATGAAAATGTTGACACGAATGATTTTGTGGAAGCAACATATGAATCTGAAGAACTTAACGATTTTAGTGTGAAGATTGAAATTGACGAAGATGATGTCAATGATGAAAGGATATTGGGAAATGTTTTTTTGATACACCCGATGATGCCTATACATTTTATAATGATTATGCATTTTTTGCATGCCTTTGGTATACGTAGAGATGACACAATTAAAAATCCTAAAACAAATGAGCCTTTTTGGAAGATATATGTATGCAACAAAGAAGGTTTCAAACGGATGGACAAAAATGCTTCAAGTGAAAATGAGAAAAAATGTGACATCCCCATTTTCACGGCCAGAAAAGACCGATTTTGTTTATGCTTTATAAAAATCAGAGTACCTCTTTTAATAAAAATGTTGCGGAATTTGTTCCCAGTAAAACATGACAAATACGTTATCAAAGCATTTCCAAATAAAAGTATTTTTATTCATTTTAAAACATTTGGGATGTCATCGTCAATACAGAAACATAAGCATAAACAGAACTTACATTCATTATCACTAGTGATTTATATCTCCTTAATCTCTCAGTTTAATGTGACTTCATATCAACACTTGTGATATAAATAAATTGAGTGGGTCAGGTTGGGAAACCTGGTGAGTACATAGGGTTTTCAACCCACAATAAATAAGTTTATTAACTTTATCAAACCAAACAAACCCGATTACCCGTTCCTGTTATCCTCACTTTACGTCCCTAAAACATCTAACACAAGGGACCTAGTCTAAGGACTTTCATCGGGGTGACAACACATGCTTCGGGGGTTCCTCAGCAATTCATGTTAAATAAGGCAACCATGTGGAGGATGGAGTACTGCTGGTGAGCACACAGTTCAAATAAACACCTACAGGTTGCGAGCCTGCTAGCGTTCCACTGAACTGTCTAGAATAGTCCGTGGTCGTCATCTATACTCCGCTAGATGACTGGATCATCAATAACATCTATATCGAGGCCTCTCATTATTTTATTTTGTCACACAGCAACTATTCATCTACACATGTTTTACCCAACACATTTTGTAGATATAAAATACATATACAGTTTAAATCATTTAAAACATGTATAAAATCGTTCATCCAGCATAGATAGCAAGTATACAGATAATATGCACACACAACACGTAATTTATATAAAATACTTCATATCTATGTGTAAGTTGAAAGGGACCATGCACTCACTTGAAAAGGTGGTGATTCCGAACTCAGACAGCGCTTCGCTTCTTAAAAATAATTTCTTTCGACGAAACCTAGTATTATTACCACTAGAGTTTAGTCTATTATTCGCCGAGACTAATTAATAGTCTAGCTATTATTACTATTATATAAGCTTTAAACAATACTTATATAACCCATAATAATAGCCCAAGTACTTATTATAAGTTCCTAATAACGTTACTATAATTAAATAAAAGCTATATTAAAAATAGCGTAGGCGTAGCTCACTTACAGCGGGTTTATAGAAAACCGGGCTTTGCTTGGAGCAGCGTTCCCGAGCCGAAAATCTCTTCTTCTCGGAGCCGTCGAGCACTCGGGGGCTTCCGCCTCGTGCTAGGGAGGTTCCCTAGGCTTTTCGGGGGGTTTCGGGGCTAGAGAGAGGTTCTAGAGAGAGAGTAAAGAGAAGAAAGAATGGGAAAGGTATGAAGAAAATGAGGGTGGGAGAGAGTCTATTTATAGGGTGAAAAATGGCTGAACTTCGTGCCACATGTCACCATCTAGTGGCAAGACTTGGGGAGAAAGCAATGGCCAAGATTGTGCCACATCACCCATTTTCGCACAGCACACTTCCGACTTCTAAAATTCGTAACTTTCACATACGACCTCCGTTTTTGACGTTCTTTATATCCACGCGTAGGTAAAACTAAGATCTACAACTTTCATTTTGACTCCATTAGATAGTTCTCTACCGATCTTAAATTTAACAGTACGAGGAGATTATATTGTTAAATGTCCGCGTAAAATTCATAACTTCTACATACGGACTCTGTTTTCGTCTGTCTTTTTACCGTTGAGTTCCTATTAATGAGATCTTCAATTCTCATTTAGGTCGCGTAGGCCAAAAACCGCGCGATCTAAAATTCGAGTTTCGGGCTATGCACTGCTAAGCCAAATCTTAGAAAATTCATAACTTCCTCATACGAAGTCAGATTTGGGCGTTCTTTTTTTGTATGTTCTCAGTTTAACTTATACTACAACTTTTGTTTAGATTTCTAAGGCTAAAAAGTCCTCCATCGTAAGTTCACTATTTACGTCTCCCGGTGTCGTGCAGGTTTTGCCGTAAAACTTCGACGGACCATAACTTTTTCGTTATAACTCGGATTTCGGCGTTCTTTATATGTATGGAACCCTTGAGACGTATTCTACAACTTGGTTAAGATTATTTATTCTAAATAATCTTTTGTTGAAAAGTCATTTTCGACCCCGTATTATCTCTAAATTGACTAGCCCGGATCTACGGGCGTTACAATTATCTCCCCCTTAGGATGATTACGTCCCAGAATCATCAACGAAACAGGGCTCACATGATGACTCCATACGTTATCTCTTCATCCTAAGTAATAACCGTAACTTTGATGTTTCTTCGAACGAGTATCTAACTCTAAGACTTCCTGATTGCAGGCGGTGCTCGATCTTGCACTTGCTCCCTATCTCACGTTAGACTCCAAATTATGACCTTCAAGTCACAATCTCGATCCTTACTGGAGACTGCTTCTTCTTCTTAACAAACTTAAGATAAGTTATTTTATTACTACAATGGACCGATGTGTCATATTCTAATGACTTACCATCGTATGTTCCCACGCTTAGACTCAGTTCTCTTAGAGTCTTCCAGAACAGACTATACATTTCATCATGTTCTAATCACATCTTAAAAGGTAGCATTTCTAGCTACAAGCAACTATCGCGATACCTCTACCGCTCGCTTTGATTATCTTTTATTTCAATCTTCCGGCTTAAGTCAGATGCTACATCAAACTTGGTTCTCTGAACCACGTAACATACTTATTGTAGTCGGACTCAACTCGATATGACCACTAGGGTCAGAATAACAATCTTCCTCTCAGTCATTACCAAAACGATGGTAACGACATATTTGAATAAAACGGTATCAATTACTAGCTTCTTGGTAACCTTGTGACTTTCCCTGATCCAAGCGTGAGTCATGTGCTTCCGGTAGTATATGCCTCTACTACCTTTCACACCTACTCATACTCGTCCCAAGTATTGTCTCGCAGTTCACCCAAGTCACCATACAAGAAAATCACATAACAACTTGACACATTAGATAACAAAACGAAGGTTTTATATTATTCCTTGAAACGATTACATAGGTGTTCAAGTTCAACCTATACTATGTCTCTAATAGGCTACACCACGTGGTACTACTTACACGACTACTTCATAGATCCTCATTCCTGATCCCTTTCATTTCCATCTTCTTCGTCAAGGATCATATGGAACGCTCTTGCCTTCGGTTTCGGTGGAATGTTTGGTTTTGCCGCCTCTTTCTTCTTCGGGAAATCCTTAGCAACATGCCCTTCTTCACGGCATTCATAACACACCCTTTTGTTGGCGGTGCACTCGTTGGCGTAATGTCCGGTCTTCCCACACTTGTAGCAAGTCACTTCCTCGCTACATTTCCCAAAGTGTTTCTTCTTGCACTTCTCGCACCATTTCACTTTGTTTCGTCCTCCGCTAAACTCCTTTGAACCAGACTTGATCTTCTTATTGGGCCTCGTAGACCCCTCAAACTTCCTCTTTTCTCCAACCTCAATCTTGTTGGCAGCTCTTCCCTTAATCATATCCTCTACAGACTTGGCAGCCCAGATAGCTGCCTCCAGAGTAGGTGCCTGACGCACTGGCACCGCGTACTCCTATGGAAGTACCTTTGCGTACTTGTCGATTTTCGTCAGCTCATCCGGAACAAGACGCAAGGCGAACTCCATCTTCTTTGTGAAGTTGTTGGTGTATTCATCAATTGACATGCTTCCTTTCTTCAAGGTCAGGAACTGGTTCTCTAGCTCGAGCAGGTTTTGGACTGAGCAGTACTTGCGTTTGAACTGCACCAAAAACTCTGCCCATGTCAGTTGCAGGGGCTCATTGGGGCTCAGAGTCTTCCCCAGGGTATTCCACCAGTGCACAGCACCTCCTCGGAATTAACGTACTGCAAAGGTGGTCTGTAACTTGCCTCTGCAACCACAAGTCATGAAAGCTAACTCCATCTCCGAGATCCAATCCATGACTCCGATCGGATCTTCCTTTCCAGTGAAAGTCGATGGCTTGCAAGTCAGAAAATCCTTGTACTTGCATCCATTCCTCTCGACTCCGTCATATTGGTTGTTTTGTCGAACTATTGGTGGGTTGGCTTGACCAACGGTCCCACTGTAGTTCCCTCCTTCTGACTGTCCATCGTTCAATTCGGGCTGTTCAACTGGCATTGTAGGTTCGTCCCTATTTTCATGCAACATTTGCCTCATCTCTTCTCGTTGTTCAGCCAACATAGCCCGTATCATGGCTTGTACTCCGGCCATTGTAATTGGCTCAGGAGCATCTGCTACAACAGGTATTTGTTCAATCACTGGTGGTTGATTCCTGTTCCCATTTGCATTCCCGGCTCCACTACGGGTTCTTGCCATTTCGATCTATATACCAATCAGACGTTCGGTGTGCAATGACGAGAATTAAGATAGGAAAGATTTTATTTACGATCGACGTGTAATTCTCCCTATTTCTCCGAAAAGTTATATGCCAGTTCTAATACCGTAATTAAACGTTTAGAAATCTGAACACATAAAGTTTCTAGATCCGGTCGGCAACAGACCATAGATCTGATCATACAATGCATATCATGAATCATTTAGCACATAAAAGCATGTTAGGCATTTTCCCTAAAATAGCTAGTGCTTGTGTCTATTTAGGTGCTTTACCTAAATTTTATTAGACACACTCCTCACAATCCTTGCTTAGCATTCTAAGTTTAAGTCTAGAAATAAATCCATATTCCTAGTTCGCTTAAACTAATGCTCTGATACCAACTATGACATCCCCATTTTCACGGCCAGAAAAGACCGATTTTGTTTATGCTTTATAAAAATCAGAGTACCTCTTTTAATAAAAATGTTGCGGAATTTGTTCCTAGTAAAACATGACAAATACGTTATCAAAGCATTTCCGAATAAAAGTATTTTTATTCATTTTAAAACATTTGGGATGTCATCGTCAATACAGAAACATAAGCATAAACAGAACTTACATTCATTATCACTAGTGATTTATATCTCCTTAATCTCTCAGTTTAATGTGACTTCATATCAACACCTGTGATATAAATAAATTGAGTGGGTCAGGTTGGGAAACCTGGTGAGTACATAGGGTTTTCAACCCACAATAAATAAGTTTATTAACTTTATCAAACCAAACAAACCCGATTACCCGTTCCCGTTATCCTCACTTTACGTCCCTAAAACATCTAACACAAGGGACCTAGTCTAAGGACTTTCATCGGGGTGACAACACATGGTTTGGGGGTTCCTCAGCAATTCATGTTAAATAAGGCAACCATGTGGGGGATGGAGTACTGCTGGTGAGCACACAGTTCAAATAAACACCTACAGGTTGCGAGCCTGCTAGCGTTCCACTGGACTGTCTAGAATAGTCCGTGGTCGTCATCTATACTCCGCTAGATGACTGGATCATCAATAACATCTATATCGAGGCCTCTCATTATTTTATTTTGTCACACAGCAACTATTCATCTACCCATGTTTTACCCAACACATTTTGTAGATATAAAATACATATACAATTTAAATCATTTAAAACATGTATAAAATCGTTCATCCAGCATAGATAGCAAGTATACAGATAATATGCACACACATCACGTAATTTATATAAAATACTTCATATCTATGTGTAAGTTGAAAGGGACCATGCACTCACTTGAAAAGGTGGTGATTCCGAACTCAGACAGCGCTTCACTTCTTAAAAATAATTTCCTTCGACGAAACCTAGTATTATTACCACTAGAGTTTAGTCTATTATTCGCCGAGACTAATTAATAGTCTAGCTATTATTACTATTATATAAGCGTTAAACAATAGTTATATAACCCATAATAATAGCCCAAGTACTTATTATAAGTTCCTAATAACGTTACTATAATTAAATAAAAGCTATATTAAAAATAGCGTAGGCGTAGCTCACTTACAACGGGTTTTATAGAAAACCGGGCTTTGCTTGGAGCAGCGTTCCCGAGCCGAAAATCTCTTCTTCTCGGAGCCGTCGAGCACTCCGGGGCTTCGGCCTCGTGCTAGGGAGGTTCTCTAGGCTTTTCGGGGGGTTTCGGGGCTAGAGAGAGGTTCTAGAGAGAGAGTAAAGAGAAGAAAGAATGGGAAAGGTGTGAAGAAAATGAGGGTGGGAGAGGTTCTATTTATAGGGTGAAAAATGGCTGAACTTCGTGCCACGTGTCACCATCTAGTGGCAAGACTTGGGGAGAAAGCAATGGCCAAGATTGTGCCACATCACCCATTTTCGCACATCACACTTCCGACTTCTAAAATTCGTAACTTTCACATACGACCTCCGTTTTTGACGTTCTTTATATCCACGCGTAGGTAAAAATAAGATCTACAACTTTCATTTTGACTCCGTCGGATAATTCTCTACCGATCTTAAATTTAACAGTACGAGGAGATTATACTGTTAAATGTCCGCGTAAAATTCATAACTTCTACATACGGACTCTGTTTTTGTCTGTCTTTTTACCGTTGAGTTCCTATTAATGAGATCTTCAATTCTCATTTAGGTCGCGTAGGCTAAAAACCGCGCGATCTAAAATTCGAGTTTCGGGCTGTGCACTGCTAAGCCAAATCTTAGAAAATTCATAACTTCCTTATACGAAGTCGGATTTGGGCGTTCTTTTTTTTGTATGTTCTCAGTTTAACTTATACTACAACTTTTGTTTAGATTTCTAAGGCTAAAAAGTCCTCCATCGTAAGTTCACTATTTACGTATCCCGGTGTCGTGCCGGTTTTGCCGTAAAACTTCGACGGACCATAACTTCTTCGTTATAACTCGGAATTCGGCGTTCTTTATATGTATGGAACCCTTGAGACGTATTCTACAACTTGGTTAAGATTATTTATTCTAAATAATCTTTTGTTGAAAAGTCATTTTCGACCCCGTATTATCTCTAAATTGACTAGCCCGGATCTACGGGCGTTACAAAAAACGTCATAGAGATGTTAGAACCGGATGTCAAGCAATACTTCGAATAACAAGACAGGAGGATGGGAAATTGTTGGTGGACTCGTTTAATGGCACACACAATCACGACTTGACCATGACACCTACGAAGGTGATGAAGTATCGATCTCATTGCAATTTCCACCGTTGAATAGAAGGTAAATCTCTTATGGTGCAATTTGGTCAAGCAGGGTTGAAACCTTCTCAGATTAAAAAGGATGTTAATACAATGAAAACCTCAAATGTAGCTGATGTAACTTCAAAGAAATGTGTTGATGTTTTATCTGAGCATCAAAAACAACATAGAGGAAATGAGTTCTATGGACGTATAAAACATTTTCAAGATAAAACATTAGTTGACGGTGACCAATATTTTGTCGTGGATTTGTCTGATGATAGATATCCTAGAAATATCTTTTGGGATGATGGTAGATCAAGATATGCCTATACAAAATTCAGAGATGTTGTTGTGTTTGATTTCACTTATATGATGAACAAATTCAAGATGCCTTTTGCTCCCTTTACTGTGGTGAATCATCATGGGCAGTCTATACTTTTTGGTGGAGCATTGCTTGAAAATGAAAAGGAAGAGACATTTGAATGGTTATTTGAACATTTCCTCAAATGTATGTTTGACAAGTATCCGAAGGTAATTATTACTGATCAAGACAAAGCTATGGGCAATACAATAAGAAGAGTTTTTCCAAAGACTCGACATCTCTTTTGTTCATGGCATATCAGGAAGCATGAAACTGAGCACCTTCGATCGTATGTTTCTCGTTACAGTGATTTTCAAGAGACGCACAGACAATGGGTAAATAGTGACATCGTTGAATCGAAGCAAAAGCAAGTCAAATTTATACTAGAAAGATGTTTAATACTTTCAAAAAAGAATGGACTGAAGCTATTACCAATTTGACTCACGAGACTATAACAAAAACTATAGAAGAAAACACATATAGAGTTGGGCAATTGGATGTTGATAATAAATATTGGGGTATTCTTACATTTTCGTTCTTTAAATGAAGTCAGCGTCACATGTTCGTGTTCTATGTATGAGACAAATGGGATTTTATGTAAGCATAACTTATATGTGATGAAGAAGAAGCATGTTCAAGAACTGCCGAGTCACGATATTTTACCGCGATGGACCTTTGATGCTAGGTACAAACTGGGTAGTGTTAGTATCAGACTCAGAGAAATAAATAATGAAAATGGATTTAGTGCCTACACATTATTTTGTGTTCTTTCGAATTTTACTAAACTAACTGAACAAGCAAGGGACTCCCCTTCGGAGATACAAAAACTCAATACGATATTGATAAATCTTTTAAATGATCAAGAAAATCGAAAAAAAATCTATATCTTTGGAGAATGGATCTCAAAGTTCTTGTATGGGAGTTTCGCAAGTAGATATGATGCCACAGTTATCTATCCGTGATCCTCTTGGTCCAACTACTACAAAAGGGCGTCCTAAACTTGCAAGTAGAATCAAGTCTTCTTTAGAAGCCCTAAAAAACGAACATGCTCTTACCGTCAAGGATTGAGTCATTATGCTACTAGTTGATCAAAAAGAAAAGTAAGAATAATAATAATTTAATTTTCATGATTGAGAACTCTAATGATTATAATAACAATTTTTATTTTTTTCATGTATCAGACAGATGAATCGTTACAAGAGATATAATGATGAAATGTGTTATTTCTGTAGGCAAAAGAAAAACTAGATGCTTCATAACATTTTTTTGGTCAACTGCACCTTATTCATGTTTTAGACACAAAAAATGTATGAATAATCTAGAAGTTATTGATGCTTCTTAACTATTTTAATGTTTTCGAATGAAATTTGTTGATTGTTTATGATTATTGTGATTATAATTGAAATTTGGTTGCCACTATGTGTTTCAAACGCAAGTATGAGGATATTTTATGAAAAAAATAGAAGTATGATGTATTTTGTGAAAAAACGAAAGTACGATGGTATTTTGTGAAAAAATGAAATTATGAGGGTATTTTGTGAAAAAAAAACGGAAGTATGATGGTATTTTGTGAAAAAACGAAATTATGAGGGTATTTTGTGAAAAAACGAATGTATGATGGAATTTTGTGAAAAAACGAAATTATGAGGGTATTTTGTGAAAAAAACGAAAGTATGATGGTATTTTGTGAAAAAACGAAATTATGAAGGTATTTTGTGAAAAAAAAACGAATGTACGATGGTATTTTGTGAAAAAACGAAACTATGAGTGTATTTTGTGAAAAAAATAGAAGTATGATGGTATTTTGTGAAAAAACGAAATTATGAAGGTATTTTGTGAAAAAAAAAACGGAAGTATGATGGTATTTTGTGAAAAAACGAAATTATGAGGGTATTTTGTAAAAAAATGTATGATGGTATTTTGTGAAAACAAAAACAAAATTATGAGGGTATTTTGTGAAAAAAAAACGGAAGTACGATGGTATTTTGTGAAAAAAACAAAAGTATGAGGATATTTTGTGAAAAAATGAAAGTATAATGCTATTTTGGGTTAAAAATGAAAATTTTGTGTAATTTTGGGTTAAAATGAAAGTAGGCTGTCATTCGGGTTCAAAACGAAACTTTTCTACAATTTTAGGTTAAAAATGAAAGTAGGTTGTCATTTTGGGTTCAAAACGAAGCTTTTCTGCAATTTTGGGTTAAAATGAAACAAAGTTGTCATTTTGGGTTCAAAATGAAACTTTTCTGCAGTTCTAGGTTAAGAATGAAAGTAGGTTGTCATTTTGGTTAGTGTTGTGTTAATCTACACATAAGTTTGATGGTTTTTAAAATTGTTGGACGATTTTTCCCCTGTCCCAAAGATGGTAATCCTCAAGAACTTAAGGATAGGGAAGTTCAAGTCACATAAATAATACGACCAAAAGCGAATAATCTCAATTGCTAATTTTGATTAAAAATGATAAGTATAAGTACATTTCTCATTTTGAAAAAAAGGGTAAGTACATTGCTATACAACAACCACATCTACAATTCTAGAGTTTATTTTTGTTAAGATCCTTTGATCCCAAATCTTTTGGGCTCTTAATATCTCATTATGTCTATCATTATGCAAAAATGGTTTCCAGATCATGGAACCTGCAACAAGGGTATTTCAGTCATTAGTTAGTAAGGTTGTGTAGAGGTGTAGATGACTTAGTAACCTGCAACTAGACTTCTTTTTTTGTGTTGGAAGTGTCCACAACATCATTGTTGGATGGAAGAGTCATGACAGATGCGCTCACCCTACAACAAAAAATAATATATATCATAAATCAAAAACCATAACCTTATTTTGTTTTGTTTTGGATTGTAAGGGTAAAATGGTCATTTTGTCTCATTCATACAGTTTATTAATTCCACATAAGGAAATAAACCTTATGTATACAAAACATTACACACACATCATTACCATTTTCAATTTCAGTTTCTTAAAAAAATTGGAACGTAATTTTTCAACAGGTTTATAAGGGCAATTTGGTCTTTCAATAAAAAAACGAATACGAAAATTCGATTCTTACAACCCAACCCAAGGAACAACGATATGCATAAACATGGATTCTGAGTGTAACATTCTGTCACACCCGCGAACCAGACGGCGGAAACGTCCGGGGCTTGGGTGACTTCATTCTTGTAGTATCATCACAGAGTATATAATTGAAACATAACATCCTCATCATCATCACACATGTAATATTACAACTGTCATTGGTTTACATCAAATATTGTATTTCAATATTACATGAAAAAATATTCAAAGTATGATGAAAACAAAACATAACAAAATATCCATGTAATCTTGCTGACCAACCTGCTCAATGATTTCCTGAGAATACAAGTTAATTTAAAAAGGTCAACATAAAAATGTTGGTGAGTTCATAAGCATGTTTGAGTAAAATGTTTTGTATACACCAGAAAATCCAATATTTTCTGAAAAATAGTTGAAATGTTTGTGTCTGATCTTGTATTAATGCATGTGTGTTAATGTTTGTGAGAGTATAAAGAGAATGGTCCCAGACAACCTGATGTGTTTGCGTAAGAGAATGTTGGAAATCTCAACACCCGAGGTTGAGTACCAGCGCGTGTAGGTTACCGTGTTATCCACAAAAGATGGTTTCCCGTAAATTTTATAATGTTAATTCCTCTAAGTGAGCTGTTATAACCATACTTGATAATGACAATTTCGCCTGTCATGACGTCTGATAGACGCCGACTTGTTTAAGGTACGGTTTGTCACCCTAGACTGACCTAGTCTAACTGTAGCGAACAGCTCATGTGTGGGGCGTCACCCCCGTATAGATCTATACACAAACTCACGCTCTCACTCCGGGAGACTCTGGTTATAACTATAGGCTACGTTTGTACACTCATTTGGTGCCAAACGAAACGTCTCACTAGATCCTTAATCGAATTTACGCGAATAAACATATAAGGTATATTCCAAGCCCAATAAACATGTAAGTGGACAACTAAGGCCCACTAAACATGTATATTATTTCCAGGCCCAATAAGGACGTGAATACCGAAATTGATCAGTGGTTTGTTACGTTCATTGTTTAAGCTATGTTGTTTACCAAAATGACATAAAAAGTCCACCTGAAACACCCAATTTTTCAAATCAATTTTCATTTCAAAACATACTTTCCACCACATAAAAATCACAAAATCAAAATAAATCTCTGTATCATCACAAAACATGTCCCAAGATCTCATATAAATAAATCCTCTCTCGTGTGTACGAGTCATGCCGGCGCCTTCCCGCGATCCTCACTAGTACCTGAAACACATCACACAACAACTGTAAGCATAAAAGCTTAGTGAGTTCCCCAATATACCACATACAACACATACGCCACTCGAGGCTACAATACGACCCTCCGGTCCGATGTGTCTCAGCGGGACCCTCCAGTCCCGTAGCTCGTTGGACCCTCTGGTCCGGTCATAGCTCGTTGGACCCTTCGGTCCGGTCTGTATCGTTGGACCCTTCGGTCCGGTCTATACAATGCACATAATCTCATACATACACATAGCATACAAGACCCTCTGGTCTACACATAAATACCACTCTAGGTAATGTATAGTGAGAAGACTCACCTCGGATGTCTCGGATAATATCCCGCCTGTGTATATACTGATCTAGCCTCTGCCTATACACATAACATAATCATCTCCATCAATCACGGCTCTCTAGGCTAGACTAGACTCTCACATGTCCTCTAAGAAGGCTAAAAGGCTATTTTACCCTTCAAACAGTCCACAAGTTCCATTGTTGACCAAACCCTGAAAGTCAACAAAAGTCAACGGTCAACTCTTGACCAGACTCGCCGAGTGCACAAATGTGACTCGGCGAGTTCAGTCGTGAACTCGAGTCCTCTATTCCCCCTCTGACTCAGTGAGTCATTCCCCCAACTCGGCAAGTCACTCACTGAGTGATTCACGGGAAACCCTAACCCTACTCGCCGAGTCTGCCCTTGGACTCGGCGAGTTCATGTCATGCACAAACTCAAATGACCTCCTGAGGTCAGATCTGTTCCTTAGAACCATAAATCTGACCTTCCCAAGCCTGATAATCACGTAAAGCTTGGATCTTGACTCTCATGTGACGTCTAGGAGGCTTTACTTGGTGATTTAGCCCCAAACACAACAACCTAAGCTCATTGCCTCCATAGTTCAACATAAAGCAAGCTGGAATAAGCTCTTTAGACCACTATGGGTCCAGATCCGAAGTCTCAAAATGAATAGGGGCCATATTCTCACAACTCCTTCCAATAAAAGACATAAAAACTCTACATCTATGGGTTCCTTCAACAAAGCAGATAAAGGGGCGACATAATACCTCAAAGATGAAGTCTTTTGCTCGAAATCCCCAGATGCACAACCTCCTTGGTCTCCTCCAAGCTGAAATCACCTCCTTCTTGCAAGAATCAATCACAAAGATCAAGAAATGGCTCCTTTCCTCTCACAAACGCTCTAGCTCTTTTAGGGTTTCTCTCTGGGGTTTGGTAGCCGCAAGTGACGGCCCTAAGGGCCTTTAAATAGGTCCCAAACCCAAGAAATTAGGGTTTCATTAAACAGCGTGGACTCGCCGAGTCC
This sequence comes from Lactuca virosa, assembly GCF_052849685.1. NCBI lineage: Eukaryota > Viridiplantae > Streptophyta > Magnoliopsida > Asterales > Asteraceae > Lactuca > Lactuca virosa. The sequence continues at coordinate 313,117,806 of NC_136428.1, read as the reverse complement.
ACGTATGGACTCGCCGAGTCCAGTCATTAATCCAGTCTAACAATGCGCGGCTCTACTCGGCGAGTCTAAGCGCCTACTCGCCGAGTCCCTCTCCAAAACTCAAAAATAATTAGATAAATACAGTACCTGGAAATCCGGATGTTACAATTCTCCCCTACTAGAATCAGACTTCGCCCTCGAAGTCTCTCTCAGCAAATAACTCTGGGTACTGTTCACGCATCTCTAACTCCGGCTCCCAAGTCAGCTCGGACCCCTTCCGATGTTGCCACTGGACCTGAACCAATGACACCTCCTTGTTTCTCAAAACCTTGATCCTCCTATCCCGAATCGCGATTGGCCTCTCAATATAGTTCAGGCTCGCATCCACCTGGATGTCCTCAAGGGGAACCACTGCCGACTCATCGGCGATACACTTCCTCAACTGAGATACGTGGAAGGTATCATGAATCTGACTCAACTCCGCAGGTAGTTCCAAACGATACGCTACTCTGCCCACCCTGGCGATCACCCTGAAAGGACCAATATACCGAGGCCCCAACTTGCCTCTCTTCCTGAATCGGATCACTCCTTTCCAAGGAGATACCTTCAGGAGGACGAAGTCACCAACCTGAAATTCGAGCTCGGACCGGCGCCTGTCCGCATAACTCTTCTGGCGACTCTGAGCGGTCAACAACCTCTGTCTGACCTGTTGTATCTGCTCTGTCGTCTGAAGCACTATCTCTGTACTACCCATCACACGCTGCCCGACCTCACCCCAACAAATGGGAGTCCGACACCTCCTCCCATACAACAGCTCAAAAGGTGGCATACCAATGCTCGAATGATGGCTGTTGTTGTAGGAAAACTCAGCCAAGGGCAAGTACGTGTCCCAACTTCCTCCGAAGTCGAGTACGCATGCCCGGAGCATGTCCTCGAGCGTCTGAATCGTTCGCTCGCTCTGCCCGTCTGTCTGGGGGTGGTATGCGGTACTAAAATGCAGCCTCGTACCCAACTCCTCATGAAACTTCTTCCAGAATCTGGAAGTGAAACGCACATCTCGATCTGAGACGATCGAGATCGGTACTCCATGCCGTGATACCACCTCCCTCACATACAGCTCTGCCAACCTCTCAGCGGAAGAGCTCTCACTGATAGCAAGGAAGTGAGCGCTCTTCATCAACCTGTCCACAATCACCCAAATTGCATCGACGTCCCTAGTAGTCCTCGGCAATTTGGTGATAAAATCCATGGTAATCTGTTCCCATTTCCATTCGGGAACCTCCAACGGCTGGAATTTACCATGCGGTCTCTGGTGCTCGGCCTTAACTCTGCGACAGGTCAAGCACCTCTCTACGAACCATGCAACATCCCTCTTCATACAGGGCCACCAATACTCTCTCTTCAGGTCCAAATACATCTTAGTGGCCCCGGGATGGATCGAGAACCTCGATATATGCGCCTCCTCCATCAAGATGGTACGCGTTCCACCTACGAACGGCACCCAGATCCGACCCTGAAAGGTCATAAGTCCTCGACCATCGGTAACAAACTCTGATACCTGTCCGATAACCCGCTCTCTCTTCCGGTTCTCCGACCTAATGGCCTCAGCCTGCGCCCCTCGAATGGTGTCCAACACCGGAGTCATCACTGTCAATCTCATACAAACATCTCGTATCGGGGAACTCTCTGCCCTGTGACTCAGGGCATCAGCTACAACATTAGCTTTGCCTGGGTGGTACAGGATCTCGCAATCATAGTCCTTCACCACATCTAACCATCTCCTCTGACGCATGTTCAGGTTGGGATGATCCATCAAATACTTCAAGCTCTTATGGTCCGTATATATGGTACACCGAACCCCGTACAGGTAGTGACGCCAGATCTTGAGGGCGAACACTACTGCCCCCAGCTCCAGATCGTGGGTGGGATACCTCGTCTCGTGAGGCTTCAGTTGCCTTGATGCGTATGCTATCACATGCCCTCTCTGCATCAGCACCGCTCCCAGCCCCGATATCGATGCGTCACAATACACCACAAAGTCCTCCATTCCCTCCGGAAGGGCTAACACCGGGGCTTCGCATAGTCTCTGGCGAAGTGTCTCGAAGGAGGCCTGCTGCTCTGGGCCCCATGAAAAAGCAACACCCTTCCGGGTCAATCTGGTGAGTGGTACGGCGATCTTGGAGAAATCCCTGATAAATCTCCTATAATAGCCGGCCAACCCGAGGAAACTCCTGATCTCGGTGGGGGATCTCGGCACCTCCCAACTCATCACTGCCTCAATCTTGGCCGGATCGACCAAAATCCCATTCTGGTTAACGAGGTGCCCTAGGAACTGGACCTCTCGTAACCAGAAATCACACTTGGAGAATTTGGCATAAAGCCTCTCCGATCTCAAAACTCCAAGTAACTCTATCAAATGCTCCTCATGCTGCTCTCTGGATCTCGAATACACCAATATGTCATCGATGAACACGATCACCGAACGATCCAACATCGGTCTGCATACTCTGTTCATGAGATCCATGAATGTCGCCGGTGCATTGGTGAGCCCGAAAGGCATCACCACGAACTCGTAATGCCCGTAACGAGTCCTGAATGCTGTCTTCTGGATATCCTCATCTCGTACTCTCATCTGATGATATCCAGATCTCAAGTCGATCTTGGAAAACCAAGACGCTCCCTGCAACTGATCGAATAAATCGTCGATCCTTTGTAAGGGGTAACGGTTCTTGACCGTCAGTTTGTTCAGCTCCCGGTAATCAATGCACATCCGGTGTGAACCATCCTTTTTCTTGACAAAAAGGATCGGCGCTCCCCACGTCGAGCTACTCGGCCGTATAAACCCCTTCCCCAGTAGCTCCTGAAGCTGCGAGGATAACTCCTGCATCTCTGGTGGCGCAAGGCGATAGGGCGCCTTGGCGATAGGCGCTGCCCCCAAAACCAATTCAATACGGAACTCTACCTGCCTCTCGGGAGGTACTCCCGGCAACTCCTCCGGGAAAACATCCGGGAACTCACGCACTATCGGGACCTCATCGACCGACCTCGGTCTCTCTGCATCTACTCTCGTATCCACCACATAAGCCACAAACCCACTACAGCCCTGCTGTAGACTCTGCCTCGCTCTAGCGGCCGAACAAAATGCTGAGCTAGAACGGGTACCCTCGTCGTACACCGTAAGTACTCCCCCACTGGGATCTCGTATCGTCACCAACTGTCGCTCGCAGTCTATCACAGCCCCACATCGGCTCAACCAAACCATGCCTACTATGACACATACGTCCCCCATAGCAATCGGGACCAGATATATCGGGAACTCGACACCGAAGATCTCGAGTACACATCCTCGAATCACATCAGTAGCATACACTGTTCGCTCATCGGCTATAGAAACTCGTAGAGGTCGACTCAACGCCTCTCGCTGAACACTGATGTGTCGACTAAACGCTATCGACACAAATGACCGACTCGCACCCGAGTCAAATAACACCAAAGCAGGTACAGAACACACAAGAAATGTACCTATGCATACCTCAGAATAAGCATAATATCACAAATTCAATATAAACAGAGGAAAGAATACATACCAGCTACCACATCGGGTGCTGCGCGGACCTCGTCCGCTGTCAACTGGAAGGCTCTCCCGCGAGCCTTCGGCGCCTCGGCCTTCGCCGGCCGACTCTCTGTAGCTCGAACAGCAGGCGCAGATCCCTGCGCTGATCTCTGCAGTAGCTGTGGGCACTCGGCCTTCCGATGGCCGGTCTGGTTGCAATGAATGCAAACCGTGAATCCCTTGGGGCAGTCCCTCGCATAATGCCCCTTCTTCCCACACTTATAACACACCCCAGCTTTGCATGTCCCCTCGTGGCTCTTGCCGCACTTTCCACAAATGCGGCCCTTCGGACCCCCAGATCTCGAATCAGCGGGCTTTGCCCGCTTGGCCGCCGGCTGAGACTGTGCCGGTCGCCGATCCACCCTCTGAGACTCGGCCTCCTCCCTGGCCTGCGTTTCCAGCTCAATCTCCCTCTTATGGGCATTTGCCTGGAGCTCAACAAATGTCCGATAAGTCGAGTTCGACACGAACTCCCGTATATCCCTCCTCAAAACACCCAAGTACCGGCTCATACGTGCCTGCTCAGTAGACACCTGCTCAGGGCAGAACATCGCCCTCTCATGAAACTTCCGGGTAACCACAGTAACCGAATCAGTACCCTGTTTGAGGGTCAAGAACTCCTGAGCCAATCGCTCCCTCTCCACCGGAGGAACATACTCATCTCGAAACATCGTGGTGAACCTCTCCCAGGTCACCGCAGTCAGCTCTGCAGTAGTGAAGTCTGCCGTCACAAACTTCCACCAGTCCTTCGCTCCCAAGCGAAGCTGGTTCAGCGCAAACCGAACCCTCAGATGCTCTGGACACGAGCAGATATAGAAACAACCCTCAACATCGGTAATCCATCTCATAGCAGCAATCGGATCTTGCGTCCCATCAAACTCTGGTGGCTTCGTGTTGCTGAACTCTCTGTACAGCAACGAGTCACCCCCCTGCGGCCTGGCAGCAGCAACGGCTGCGGTGGCCGCAGCAACAGCTGCATCAGTAAGAGCGGCGTACCGCTCATCAAAAGCCTCCATCATCGTGGTCTTGATAGACCCGAACATCTCTGGAATCTCAGCGCGGATGGCAGCAGCCACCTCATCATGAATCATCTGGCGGAGCTCCTCATCGCTCACAACCCCCTCGCTAGTCCCTGGCCGGTGGCGCGTCCCAACCATGATGTCTCTCTGAAATACAACACAAGATATCAGAGACTCGCTCGAGTATACTCGCACTCGATAACTCAACCCTACTTGCTCCTTAGTACCCAATGGATTCTTACTTAGGGTGCGCGTTGCTCCGGTGTCTTCAGTAGTACGGGCCCTATACTACCATCCACACCGCATCAGCATTCACTCTAAGTCCTCCTCCTTGGATCCCAGATCACAAGTATACAATATCTCACTGGCATAGGCTACCCTTCGGTAGGCCTCTCAACAGCTCCTCACTGCTACCTATTCGCTCTCAAGCATCACATAGCAGCAAAATCATTTCTAGGCTAAGGCATCACAAATCAGGCCACTCTAGTCCTAATATGATTACCTAGCCTACTCTAGCATGCATAATATCTCATAATATCTCATAACACATAAGGTAAGGGTATTTTGGGAAATCACCGTTCGGGCGCTGGCTGATCGTACACACTGCTCTGCTCTGCTCTTTCAAAACATTCTACTCTTTAATAAAATTTTGTGGATTTTATTTTGAAATTCTCTCAAATCCTCAGTTTGAGTTCAGATACGCCCGAAGGTGCACCCGAATCCCTCAAACCAAGGCTCTGATACCAACTTGAAACACCCAATTTTTCAAAACAAATTTTCATTTCAAAACATACTTTCCACCACATAAAAATCACAAAATCATAATAAATCTCTGTATCATCACAAAACATGTCCCAAGATCTGATATAAATAAATCCTCTCTCGTGTGTACGAGTCATGCCGACGCCTTCCCGCGATCCTCACTAGTACCTGAAACACATCACACAACAACTGTAAGCATAAAAGCTTAGTGAGTTCCCCAATATACCACATACAACACATACGCCACTCGAGGCTACAATACGACCCTCCGGTCCGATGTGTCTCAGCGGGACCCTCCAGTCCCGTAGCTCGTTGGACCCTCTGGTCCGGTCATAGCTCGTTGGACCCTTCGGTCCGGTCTGTATCGTTGGACCCTTCGGTCCGGTCTATACAATGCACATAATCTCATACATACACATAGCATACAAGACCCTCTGGTCTACACATAAATACCACTCTAGGTAATGTATAGTGAGAAGACTCACCTCGGATGTCTCGGATAATATCCCGCCTGTGTATATACTGATCTAGCCTCTGCCTATACACATAACATAATCATCTCCATCAATCACGGCTCTCTAGGCTAGACTAGACTCTCACATGTCCTCTAAGAAGGCTAAAAGGCTATTTTACCCTTCAAACAGTCCACAAGTTCCATTGTTGACCAAACCCTGAAAGTCAACAAAAGTCAACGGTCAACTCTTGACCAGACTCGCCGAGTACACAAATGTGACTCGGCGAGTTCAGTCGTGAACTCGAGTCCTCTATTCCCCCTCTGACTCACTGAGTCATTCCCCCAACTCGGCAAGTCACTCACTGAGTGATTCACGGGAAACCCTAACCCTACTCGCCGAGTCTGCCCTTGGACTCGGCGAGTTCATGTCATGCACAAACTCAAATGACCTCCTGAGGTCAGATCTGTTCCTTAGAACCATAAATCTGACCTTCCCAAGCCTGATAATCACATAAAGCTTGGATCTTGACTCTCATGTGACGTCTAGGAGGCTTTACTTGGTGATTTAGCCCCAAACACAACAACCTAAGCTCATTGCCTCCATAGTTCAACATAAAGCAAGCTGGAATAAGCTCTTTAGACCACTATGGGTCCAGATCCGAAGTCTCAAAATGAATAGGGGCCATATTCTCACAACTCCTTCCAATAAAAGACATAAAAACTCTACATCTATGGGTTCCTTCAACAAAACAGATAAAGGGGCGACATAATACCTCAAAGATGAAGTCTTTTGCTCGAAATCCCCAGATGCACAACCTCCTTGGTCTCCTCCAAGCTGAAATCACCTCCTTCTTGCAAAAATCAATCACAAAGATCAAGAAATGGCTCCTTTCCTCTCACAAACGCTCTAGCTCTTTTAGGGTTTCTCTCTGGGGTTTGGTAGCCGCAAGTGACGGCCCTAAGGGCCTTTAAATAGGTCCCAAACCCAAGAAATTAGGGTTTCATTAAACAGCGTGGACTCGCCGAGTCCACGTATGGACTCGCCGAGTCCAGTCATTAATCCAGTCTAACAATGTGCGGCTCTACTCGGCGAGTCTAAGCGCCTACTCGCCGAGTCCCTCTCCAAAACTCAAAAATAATTAGATAAATACAGTACCTGGAAATCCGGATGTTACACCACCTTTTTGTAAAAGGTCATTTTTGGTCCTAAAAACCGAAAATTTATAATTATGGCACATTTTTGGTAAAAATGACATTTTAGGTCCTTTAAGGACAAAGTTTGCATTTAAGGCTAGTTTTAAGTAGAAATAACATTTTTAACTCACCTTTGTCAAAAATATCATTTTTGTCTTGGTTTTATGAATAAATTCATCTTTTTGGCCCAAGTTTATAAATACCTGAGATATCAAGTAATTCACATTTTCGGCCCATTTATAAATAAATTCATCTTTTTGGCCCAAGTTTTAATAAATTCACATTTTTAGTTCTTCTTATCAAAAATTTACATTTTTGGCACAACTTTGTTGAAAATGACATTTAAGCCCACAAAAGTCCAAAAATTTACAATCTTGGCCCAAAAATTCGTAAAAGCCCAAAAGAAGCCCATTTATGAACTTTTACACTCCTAGCCCTTTTTAAGATTCACAAATACCATAAAGATTCATATTTATCAAAATACATCCTTTTTGGTCCCTTAAAAACCGTAAGTTACATAAAAATACCTCATTTTTGGTTATTTTGTCATTTTTGGCCCTCTTATGCAAATTTCTTAGTTTTAAGTAACTTTGATGTATTTTAAAACCTTTTCTTTGCATAATAAGTTGAAATAAGTGTTATGTTCTACAAATATCATCACATTTTAGTATATCTTCAAGTTCATGGATTTTATAACACATAATCACACATATATCATGAAAAACACACAAAATCATGCATACACACATAGATCTACACAAAACAACTTGTATTCTCCCCCAAAACACTGTAAAAACCGAAAATAGGGGGTATGAACTCAATTCGCTTTAGAGATTTCGGTTTTTGATGAAGAATGATGAGGATCTCGGCCCTAGAAGCCTCCTTGAGGGGATTTTTCGAACCTAAGATGGATCTAGAGCATGGATCACGAGATGTAAGGGTGTTGATAGGGTAATTTTTTCGGGTTTCAGGTAATTCGGGTCGGGTAATTCGGGTTTTTTATGTTAAAAAAAATACACGTTACCCGACCCAAATTAAATTCGGGTAATTTGGGTATCGGGTCGGGTTTGGGTAATTCGGGTATTACCCAAAATATATAATTTTTTTTTAATTTCACCTGAAAATAAATTTAATGAAATAAATACGTCGTGCTTTATTAGTCTTGTTTATATAAGCAAACGAGGCATGAACGAAGTTACTCAATCTTTGAACATTGAGATTTTTTAGTCAATAATACCTGAGATATCAAGTAATTTTTTAACAACTTAATCTAATCTAATAAGATGTTAAAAAAACAAATATTTAAAGATCTTAATTTAAAAGTTTAAAATGTTTAAGATAATTGTAGCCATAAGTTTTGCCATGTTCTGAAGTTTCGTCAAGATAATGAGTTTGTTAATTGCAATAAAAACTATAATCTAGAAAACACTTAAGTTTTAAAGAACATGATGATATATAAACAATTACTTTTAATATTGCTAGTTTCATATTGTCATAATAAAAGAGATTCATGTTTTACAATAATAATAGTTAGTTTAAGCGTGATCAAATACCTGCTACAGAGTACAAGCTCTACGAAAAAAAAAAGAATTTTTAAAATAATTCGGGTAATTCGGGTATACCCGAAACCCAACAAACGTACCCTTTACCCGACCTGAAAAAAATCGGGTTACCCGATTACCCGAATAAATTTACCGGATACCCGATTTACCCGACCCCGATTTACCCGATACCCAAAAAAACCGGGCGGGTAATTCGGGTATCGGGTATTTTCAACAGGGCTAACGAGATGATGTGTTAATGGATGAAAGATTTTTCATATGATGAAGTTAATCACTAGAATGTAAGGTATCTTATCAAGATGATGATGAACCTTGATGATGTGTTCTTGAACACACACACAATCCCATACGATTTTTCCTTGGGGAAATGAAGGCTTAGAGAGGACTTTGTGTTGGAGAAATGAGAGAGATGGGGGTGTGTTGGGGGTTCTCGTCCGAAAGTAGAAGAAGGAAGAGGGTGATTTGACATGAGGTTATTACATGGAGGATTAAGGCTTAACTTGGATAATTAGCCTATATATCCACTTGATAATTATGAGGTGTCACATGCTTAATCCCCATCTTTTCTCCCTTTTTTTATATAAAAACCGAGAATTTGGGTGAGAAGAGGGAATAAGAGGTGTGTTGGGCTAGAATTTGAATACTCTTGAAATTACAAGGCCCAAATGTGGGAATTTTCGGCCCATTGGGCCCTCTTGAGGGTTTACGGCCCAAAGGTGGTGAAGGAATGGGGTTTATGGCCCAATACGATGAAGGAATGGGGTTTTCGGCCCAATAGGGCTTATGAACCCATTTACGGCCCATTAAGGCCTATGATGACAAGGTGAGACATTTTAGGCCCAATAAGGTCCATGAGAAGTCTTATGGCCCAAAATGCTTATATTTAATGAATATAGGTCATATTAAGGTCCAAATAGGGTTCCTTGACCCAAAATAATCAAATTGAGAGTTTACTGGCCCATTAGGCCCAATAACAGGATCCTGGTCCATTCTGAGTTTGAACCGGGTTATTAGGGTTTCAAACCCATACTTGAGTTGTAACACCCCGTTTCCAATTCAAACCCTAAAATCTGAAGATGTGTTTCAAGTATTATTTTATTCTGGCATATGAGTAGATTTAAATAAAGAATTTAGTGAAAAAGTGTGTAATTGACATTGTAATTTGCTTTGGAGGTCTAAAGAATGCTTTTGGGATTAAATTAAAAAGATTTTATGGAATCAGGGGGTAAAAGTGTAAGTGTTGGATTCAAATTGAGAATAAATTATGGAACCAGGGGCAAGAAAGTAAATATTTCATTTAAGTTGAAAAGTTTTAATGAAGGAGGGGTTGATCCTGTCAATATGAAAATAAGTTTAGAGGCACCAGGTATTTATATATTTCGGGAACCCTAACCCTAACACTACTATTCAGCCGCCACCCTCCCATCCGCCACCTCCTCGCCACCACCGAAGAATCACCGGAGCGACCATCGACCTAGTTCTGTCCACCGGCGAAGTTAAGGGCGGAGCTCAACCACCCTGTGGGTGCTACGACGTTGTGGTCGTTTTTCCCGACGAAGGTGCGATTTCCGTTTATGGTTGCGTTCATCACCATTTTTCTTGCGTCTACTGTTTCATTGACTTCCCTCTGATAGCCGCCATTCCCTCTTCTTCTTCTGTTCAGTCGCCACCTTAGAAGCTCTCACATCGCTGCTGTCAGTCTAGAGCGACGTTGCTGTCGTTCGATGAGCGCCACCGGGTGGGTGACTGCCGTCGGATCTCGATAGTGGTGTGTGTGTGTTCGCTATCTCGTTGTTGCCGTGATCTTCCGCCGCTACGCCGTCGTGGCTTCCGTTGCTTCCTTTTCCGCCGCCACTAGCCACCGTGAGAGGTGGCTGTGGGTGTAGTTTTGGGTGTGTATTCATCTGTTATCATTGTTCTGGCAGCTATGAGATTGTATGTATGTTTGTTTAGCCGAGGTTCACTGGAAAAGCCACCACCACCACCGTGAAGTGGTGGTTGCCGCCAAGCACCGCCGCCGGCCACCATGGTGTGGTTGTGTGTGTGTTAGTTAGTGTGTGTGTGTGTGTTTATGTTTGGATTAATCATTGTAATTGTAATTAGCTTTGGTTAATAATAAAAATAATGATAACCACCACCGTAAGGTGGTGGCCGCCGCCGTGAGCCACCATTGACCACCACTACTCGAGGTGGTAGTAGGTGGTGCCCCACTAGCAAAACCCTAATGTACTAGCAAAACCCTAATGGGCTTAAGGATTAGTTTTGGGCCTATTGGGCCATGATTGGGTGGAAACCCTAATTAGGGTTTAGAAAACCCTAATTGAGAGTATTTGGGCCTTAGACTTATTTGGACCCACCTTTGTGTCATTGGGATTGGATTGTGTATTAAGCCCAAATTATTCCATGTCATTTATCCAGTAGAGTAAAGGACTTAATGGATTAAGTCCTTAATGGGTTAAGTAAGAAACACTTAACCCTAATCGTCATTTTATGTGAAACCCTAGTTTCACTTGGGCCTTGGGTTAGGCCTTTCGATTGGGTTTTGGTAATTGGTTTATTAATGGGCCATCCAAGAATAATCAAATGGACTAGAGTAATTAGTTGGGCTTTAGGGTAAGGCCCATATGAAGGATTGGACCCAATTTGGAAAATTGGGCCATAGATAGGCCATAGTCTGGGCCTTGATGGTTATGAGATGTTGGACTATGAGAATGTCAAGCGTTGGACCAAGAATGAATGATTGGGCCTTAGGGCAAGACCATGTAGAGGTTGGGCCCAATTTGGAAAATTGGGCCATAGTTGAGCTTTGGTCCATTATTAGACTTTTGGGCCTTTGGATTGGGCCTTGGGCTTGAGTCAAGCTAAGATAGGGGTAAAGTAGTCTTTTACCCCAAGTATGGACTTATGGTTATGAGTTGGAACCCAATTATTAATTGGGTGTTATTTTGATGATTGACAGATTCGGGAATCTGTCATCCAGCAACTATGGTTTTGTCAGCGGGACTTCAGCAGTGTGAGGTGAGTCCTCTTCCAGTAGGAACGAGTCTAAGGCACCAAGGCCGGTTTGTATATGAGATATGTTAGTATCTGAGTGTGGGCGGGGCCCGTATCTCATTATTATCTGAGTATAGATATCAGTCAGATTATTGGATTGCTATACTTGTTGTCTATGTGATGCTTGTATATGTTGTTAGGAATACGAGTGTGGGCGGGGCCCGTATCTCATAGTAGCAGAGTGTTGGTGGGACCCGTATCTCTTATTAGTCGAGTGGGGGCGGGGCCCGTATCTCGTAGCTGTACTTGATTATGATATATGATATATGATTGAACGATAGATTAGTTATACATGTTGTCTGTGTGATACTTGTATGTTTTGGCACAACAACTGAGTGTGGGCGAGGCCCGTATCTCACAGTAGTCGAGTGTGGGCGGGGCCCGTACCTCGAAGTAGCTGAGTGTGGGCGGGGCCCGTATCTCAGAGATAGCGGAGTGTGGGCGGGGCCCGTATCTCCTAGATAGCGGAGTGTAGGCGGGGCCCGTATCTCCATGAGTGTGGGCGGGGTCCGTATCTCCTAGTTGCATGTTATATGTGGATGGTATGTGGTAGATTGGGGAGACTCACTAAGCTTCGTGCTTACGGTTTTCAGTTTTGGTTTCAGGTACTCAGTTTTCAAAAGAGGAGCTCGGGAAGATTGCAGTGCACACACCATTTGTTTAACCTGGGATGTTTATACTCTGATATATTTGACATGTGTCCTATCACTTTATATGATGAAGATATTTATGGTTTTAAAAACGAAATCTTTGGACTGTATTTTTGGGATGTTACATGAGTATATGAGATGTATTGAATTAAGTTTTGAGCTTCACTCAAGAATTTTGGGTTCAAATGGTTGATTTTGATTGAGCATAGCACTTGACATTAGCTTAGATTACAAGTTATACAAGAGTTGATTTCATGAATACAGAATTTCCTACCCAAAAATCCTAGTTGTGACACATTCCGTTTGAAATAGAGTAATTAAATAATAAACCCGGAACCCCAAGATGTAAATTTATATTTTATAGTGGCCTAAAAATCCATAATATTTAGCGGGGTGTTGGTTTTGGGGAGCCAAATGATATAATTTGGATTTTCGGGGGTTAAAGTATATCTTTGGGATTTATTTTTGTAAATATTTTCAGGAGTCAGGGGGTGGTTGGTAATTATCGGACTTAGATTGAAAGGATTTTGGAATGTTGAGGGTTAAATGGTAACTTATGGGACTTGAATTGTTATGAATATTGGATTCTGGGGGCTGTTTTGTAAATTGTAGGCTTAATTTGAAAAAGATCCTATGGGGAGGGACCTTCTTTCTCAACATTCTTTCTCCATCGTCCAGCCGCCACCGCCCGACCCCCTTGTTGTTCCGATCAACCAAGACCACGACGGACCACTGTTGCCGACGAGGATAGACTGCCGAGGAACCCGCAATGGTGCCGCCACTGTTGCGGTGATGTTTTACCGACCGTTCGCTGCCTCACCGCCGTTGCTGTCGTTCACAATCACCGTATCTTCTCTGTTCCTCGGTTGCTACGCCCCTGCCCGTGTTTCGTCGCCATCATAGCTCCAAGTGGCCACTTGTTGTTGTGCTGCGGTTGCGTCTGTCACCCCGAAGTGGAGGAGATGGGTGCATGTTTTCTGATACATCTCGTGTTCGTGACGGTGTTGCCGTTTGCAAGCTGTATGTGCGTGTGTTTGTTGGCCGACAACCGAAAAGAACCACCATGGCCGCCAGCTATGGTGGCTGCCATTTCTGTCACTTCTTTTACCGCCACCAGCCACCGTGGGGGTGGCTGTATGCGTGTTTTGGTGCGTGTATGAGTGTTTTGATGAGTGTGATATTGTATGTAATCGTTTGGCCGAAAAATCCGAAGAAAACCCCACCACCACCACCGTGAGGTGGTGGTTGCCGCCTTCTGCCGCCACCAGCCGCCGTGTTGGGTGGCGGTGTGCATTTATGTGTGATTGGGTTGTTAATTGATTTGCTTGGACATGTTTCGGACTAGAATCGTAACCACAGCCACCACGAGGTGGTGCCCGCCGCCATGAGCCGTCGTTGACCACCACTACCCGAGGTGGTAGTGGGTGGTACCCGACTTATTTAACCCTAAATGGCCTAATGAAGCCCTAATTGACCTAAAAACCTAACCATTTGACTAATTGGCACACGATTGGGTTGGAAACCCTAATTAGGGTTTATAAAACCCTAATTTTGGATTTGTTAGTTTGGAATTATTGGGAACCGCGTTTGGACCATTGGAATTGGAATTTTGAATTACGCCCGACCACATTGTATGTTTGGTCTAGTGGAGTGATGGACTTAATGGATTAAGTCCTTAATGGGTTAAGTAGGAACACTTCAGCCTAATCGTCATTTTATGTGAAAAACCCTAATTAGGTTTGGGTTCTTGATTGGGCCATTTCTTGGACCGAGTTGCTGTGGGCCTTCATGGGCCAATGGGGAACATGTTTATGGACTATGCAAATTATTGGGCTTTAGGATAAGGCCCATTGGGAAGGCTTGGGCCCAATTTTGAAAATTGGCCCATAAGTGGGCCAAAATTGGGCCTTGATGATTATGAGATATTGGACCATCGGAATGCCAAATGTTTGGACTAGAATAAATGATTGGGCCTTAATATAAGACCATGTAGAGGTTTGGGCCCAATTTGGAAAATTGGGCCATATATTGGGCCTTGGTTCATTGATTGGTTTTTGGGCCTTCAGAGTGTGTGTTTGGGCCTTGGGCTTGGATCAAGCTAGCTTGGGAGTAAAGTAGTTTTTTTACCCCAAGCATGGACTTATGGTTATGTATTGGAACCCAATTATTAATTGGGTGTTGTTTTGATGTTGACAGTTCATGAATCTGTCAACCAGCAACTAGAGTTTTATCCGCGGGACTCGGCAGTGTGAGGTGAGTCTCCTCACCATACCAATGGGTCGAAGGCACCAAGGCCGACCCATTTATCTAGTTGTGATGATTATTGCGGATATGTTATCGATACATTATGTATTTATGTGAAGACCATGCGGGGGTCCCATGACAATTAGTTATATATAGTATGCCAGTTGTCTTCGTGACTCTTGCATGTAGTGGATATTTGCGAATGTGCTGTCAATATGTTATGTATTTATACGAAGACCATGTGGGGGTTCCCATGGCCTATTTTATGATATGTGGGTTGTTGTTGATTATGTGATATATGATATGCTAGCAATTTCTGTGATACTTGCGTGGAAGACCCCGGGGGGGTTCCCGAGGCAGTTGGATGTCAGACCATTGGGGGGTTCCTATGGCATTCCAGGCTAAGACTATATGGGGGTTCCCATGGAAGTGGGCTAAGACCATGAGGGGGTTCCTATGGCACCTGGTACCTTTATATGTTGTATGCATGGTTTCTATGGTTTGTATGACATTTCTGTTGATTAGTTGAGACCATGCGGGGGTTCCCATGGTAGTTAGGGAAGACCATGTGGGTGTTCCCATGGCCAGGTAGCTAAGACCATGTGGGGGTTCCCATGACAGTAGGTTAAGACCACGTGGGGGTTCCAGTGGCACCCGGTTTAAGACATTGGAAGGTTTCCAGGGCATCCTTATATGTTTGCATGTTTAGCTTATATGTTTGAATGTATGGTTTGATTGGTAGCTGGTGAAGACCATGCGGGGGTTCCCATGGCCGTGGGCTAAGACCATGAGGGGGTTCCTATGGCACCCGGAGTAAGACCTTGGAGGGTTTCCATGGCTTCCCTATATGTTTATGTGCATGGCTTGTGTAGTTGATATGATTTATGTGATTATGTGTATAAGACCTGGGAGGGTTTCCATGACATCCTTATATGTGTATATGCAAGGTTTATGCAATTGATATGGATTATGTGGATCGTGCACACACCCGTGTTTTCCGTAATATTTGATTTTGGGATGAACTCTGATAAATGTTTTTAATTAGCAATGTTTTTGGAAAGCTTGGATTTAAAAGATATATGTGTTTTGACTGTAATGAAAAATGAAATTTTTACCCTTGATTTTTGGGTCGTTACATTGAGGAATCCTCCAAAATTGAATTCGTTCATTTGGCAACCAAACACCTAACGAAATCGAATCCAAGATTCCAATTCCTTCGGATTCAATAACCAAACATGTAGATGGTAGATTGGTCTCAATAACTGTCAAAATTAAAAATTAGAACGCAAGTAAAAGTATCACGGAAGCTTCCATGAGACAAAGTATACTTATAATAATGTGAAGGTAGGGGAAAGTGTAGACACAATTGTGATCACCAGGGCAAAATTTGAATCCCTGATCTACTAAATGTGAAAATCACTATTCATATTCACATAATAATTCCATAATTTTATAATCATCTATGTTACTTGGATAGTTTATCTAGAGTTATTCTAACAAAATATAATTAAATAATTCTATCAATGAACTAGCTAACAGTTATGACACGTGATTACCAACTTGAAGCTTTGGAACCATTTTTTGTTGCAAGTTCCAAGTATACCAATCTCAAGAATTTAAATCTATGATACAATTTGATCACATAAGCTTTCCCATCCTTTCATCTAAAATAATACAACTACATCTAGTGCCACTGGTAGAAAAAAATAATAAATTTGAGACTCTTGCACAAGAAGGAATTAACCCAACAACGTCCACTATTTCTATATGTTTCTATAGTTCTTTTTAGAAGATTAAGTGTAAAAGCCTCAAAATCTTGAATAATAAAACACACATTGCATATCATCATGATTCATGAGACCACTACATAATTAAGAAAAAAAACATACCTTCAAACGATGGGAATCGGAAATCGTGATGAGAAATTGTCAACAGATGGAGAAGTAATTGACACTAAATCGAGAATCAAGATCCAAGAATGATAATAGTGTGCGATGGGAGAGGATGATTAACCCAACAAGGGTAAAAGTATAAATCTCTACCCTTCTAGATCACTGGAAGCTTGGCTATTAACATTGACACTTCTGTGAACAAAACTTCACTGAGACATTTAAACAAACACCTGGTGTACATTACCGACAACATTATATCTGAAAAGAATAATACATATAAATTACCATAGAATTAACTTGGTATCGTTCACAAACCATAATCTAATGAAATTAGTATAAATCTATTTTAATTTTACCTAAGCAACACCAAGAACAAATTGAAGAAGATGAAATCGAAAAAGCCGTATCTTGTCACCTGATTAACCAGAAAAAATAAGAAATAAGGGATGATATAAACACATACCTCGATTCTAAATAGGATTCGAAAATCAAGGCATATACGAAATCAATAAAAATCAGTGCATACACGCATTCATGGAAGCATTCGGTCTGATCAGTAAAACTCTAATGGAAGAACTGAAACGAATCAAGAACCGCAACCTGCTGTAAATCGATGGTGAATCAACAAAAATCAAGAATCGATGGAACCTTAGTGTTTTTAGGAAGGATTCCGTAGTTCTCATGTTTTAAGAATGAAGTATTCGTGTATCAATTTCAAACGAAGTCAATAGCCAAACGACACAGTTTTAAGTATCGGGTATCTAATCTAATATATCCTTAAGGGTATATTTACTTTGATATATATATATATATATATATATATATATATATATATATATATATATATATATATATATATATATATAAATTTTAGCTATTTTCCAAGATGCTATTAAAAATTTAAATTATATATTATCTTTTTTTCCTCTAATAAAAGTCGCATTTTCATTTTTAAAACTTAAAACAGGCGTGACAGGGCTGGGTTGTTCGAGTAACAAAGTAACAAACTCATAGATAGGCCATACCATAGCACAACCCTACCCAATCCCCGTCGTTTGCGATAAACCAGCGACACCACTCCCCACTACCCTTCACCATCTCCATCACCTCCCTGCCGGCCACCCCTTCCGCTGTCTCCTTCCTCTCTCGTACTAATCGATAAAACTCTTTTTGCTTAGACAAAACAAAATCAAAGCGCAACCTAACCAAACCTCTCTGCCCCCTATTTGTTCATCGATTTTATCCCCTCCCAAAGTTCTGTCAAGGTTCATTTCCGGCAAACGTTCATTCAAGGTATTTTGTTCTTTATGTAAACACGAGTATTCTTAGTTTGGATTATGATAGCTTCTGTTTTGTTGAGGTTTTGTGATATAAGGAATTCTAGATTTGTTTTCCCTGGATTATTAGCATTTGTCATAGTCTCTTTGCATTGGTCGGATTCATCGAATCTATCATCGTTGTCTTTCTAATCACTTTCTGTTAAGGAATCATCGATACACCGGTGTAATTGGTTATTTCAAACGTTTTCTTAGATATCTCTTCTGTTGAGTTTATCGTTCTTGAACAATTAAATAGTTTCTCTCTCGTTGTTTGATTTTGATTTGAGTAAAGTGTTCTGTTTCTTGTTTTGGTTTTGTTTGTGCGATCGAGTCTCAGTATTGTGCTGATTGTGTTCCTTGCAATAATTTTAGGGTTTACTCTTGATAAACCCTAACATCTTCATCGTGGATACTGGCTTTCTTTGGGCGATTCTGGACCTTTCTTCCAATATCTGCAGCGCTTATCTTCTATTGAAGAAATTATGTAAGTTGTTCTATCCTTTCTACTTGTTCCTTTTTCTTGTACTCACTGCTTCTTGCTTTGATGAACATACTGTTTGCTGGTTTTGTTTCTGTGCATCTTGTTGCCTTTACTTTCATATTTACATGTGTGCTCTATTCCTCATTTCCTCCTAGTGCTGTGTAGATCTTGACCTGTTATCTGAATTGGTGTGGAATCCTAGTTAAAACAGTGTTTATGGTGGTTGATTGTTGTG
Organism: Lactuca virosa; assembly: GCF_052849685.1. Taxonomy (NCBI): domain Eukaryota; kingdom Viridiplantae; phylum Streptophyta; class Magnoliopsida; order Asterales; family Asteraceae; genus Lactuca; species Lactuca virosa. The sequence continues at coordinate 313,099,348 of NC_136428.1, read as the reverse complement.
CTTGTTTGGCTGTCTTGTCTGTTATTGAAGATTCATCTTTCGTTAATCAGGGCACCATTATTGTTGGGGCTGTTGAGATCAATGTTCGTGTCTCAATAATTGTGTTTAAATTGGTTTTAACTTTTAAGTATGGTCTGTTTCAAACAATCCATATATTCAAAGAGATTTATCATTCCTAGGGTGGGTGATAAGATTTGAATTCCACTCTTTATTTTTTCATTAAAAGACCAAATTGTCCTCAAATGATAAACCTAATGGACACAAACATGTTCATCCTTTAGTATAATTTACTTTTCATTTTCTTTTTATCGATTCACAAATCAAACAGAAAACAAAAAAGAAATGTGATTGATTTCCATTCCATATTTCCAATTCTAGCGAACTAAACACGTGAAAGATTGGATTCCAATTCCTTTGACAGATTCCATTCCTCAAAAAGAAAAGCATCATATGAACCAACCAAACTTTACAACTTTTGTGTTTTTGAGTTGTAAAACTTTACTTGTTTGATACAGATTTTCCACAAAGATGCCCTCACGAATTGCACAAATCCGACTCACGAGTTCACACCCTCAAGTCTACGAGCCATGCGATGACTCATTCGCTTTGGTGGACGCGCTGTTAGCCGACCGGAAACACCTCTTAAACCACCGCCCCTCAATCTGCATCGAAATCGGAAGCGGAAGTGGCTATGTCATCACTAGTCTCGCTCTCATCCTCCAAGACCTCAAAACCACTCATTACTTTGCCACAGACATCAACCCAAACGCCCTAAAAGTAACCCACGAGACCCTCCAAGCCCACGGGGTCCACGCCGAGTTGCTAACCACCAACATTGCCGCCGGGCTCGACCGGAGGCTCGCGGGGATGGTGGATGTGATGGTGGTGAACCCGCCGTACGTGCCGACACCCGAGGCGGAAGTGGGCGGTGATGGGATTGCTGCCGCCTGGGCTGGCGGTGAAAATGGGCGGAGTGTTATCGATAAGATTTTGCCGATTGCTGATAAGCTTTTGTCGGAAAAAGGGTGGTTGTATATGTTGTTTCTTGCTGCTAATGATCCGTTGCAAATATGTTTGGGAATGAGGGAGAAAGGTTTTGCTTCAAAGATTGTGGTTCAGAGATCGACTGAAGAAGAAAGTTTACATGTGATTAAGTTTTGGAGGGAATTTGATGGAAATGAAGGGGGTTCGTTGGGTAAAATGGGGTCTCCTAGGGGGTGGGAGTTTTTGGTTTCTCAGTTTTCAAGGTTGTCGTTTCGGAAATAAGGGTGATAGTTGTTTTTGTTGATTGTTAAGGGGTAAAAAGTGAAAGAACTTGTAAGTGGGTGGTGTATATTTTTTTCATCTCTCTTTACTTTGAGGCAATGATATAGTGCTAATATGGTTTTGCTTTTTGCTTTTTGAGGTCATAATCTTTTTATTTCCCTTGGGAAGCATGTTTGCTTACAAAAGTAAGTTTTTATTGAATCTTTAGGAACTAGCTTTTTAGTGGTAGTAATCGAGATTGGAGGAATCGTGAATGGAATAGAGCCTTACAACGGAATTAATTTTTAATTTGTAGTCTTTGATGTGCAATATTTTTGTCTGTTTGTCACGTAGGAATGAAATGAAATGAAACATTTTTTCGCATAGGCCGATTTTTTTATTTCATTGATGAGGCTTCTTTACCGTGACGATGGCATGAAATGGTGTATTGCAGTTATAAATTATTTTTTGTATATAATCTTCAATAATAGTAATATTTTCAAAAAATAAACATCAAAACTTTAATCTCTAACCATAAATATTTGAGAAATTAAATAGTGATAAGTAGATTGAATTATTATTAATTTCATTAAATGTGTCATCAAAAGTGACATGTCAATATTTGATATGGTAGAAAGTTGAGTATGAATAAAATGTAAGACAATATGATTTTACAATCTTATCCATTTACGTTCAAGATAAAATCTTTTTTTTTTTTTTAAATCATCCTTTAATCTCTAACCATTATATTTATTTTGCTCTTAAATTTCGCCAAATGACCCCGTATTAAGTTTTGAATGCAACTAAAAGATGAAAACCTAAATTATATAGAAAGCTAATACCAAGAATTGATAATTGATAATTTTTAATAAAATAATCCTACAATCTGAACGCCCCAATGCCCCTAGCATTTTTATGCCATCTCTTGCCTTAGGGAGGACGGAGTCCGAATGCAATTTGGAAAGGAGATAAGGCGGTAGCGGGGGTACCGTCGGGAAACAGTACCCACTTAAGTGGGTTTAGTGGTTTCTTTGGTTTAAGGTTTTCAGTTGGGTTGGTGAACACATCTGCACGTATTGCATTAATGTATTGTTCTGCAACTTTTCAGATAATTACTTCAATGTATGGACCGCAACTTTATTTTGAATTGTTTTGAATGCATGTAACTATATTCCTTTCTTTATTTTTTGTTTTATAAGTTTTTAAACATAAATACATAATTCAATCATTTGTAATGTTTTTACTCTGGAAATTTTTTTATTTCGTTCAATTTCTTCGGTTACATTCAATGGATTCCCGAAACAAAGCTAAACAAGTTGGTTTAGCCAAAGACGCAAAGCCACACAAGGCGGTTCATGTCAAGATATTCCATTTTTTTCTCAAGATTTTCAAAATCCAAACTATCAGCAATATCAAAACCACAAAAACTACCTACAACGATATATCTCAGTGCAAATCTTACAACACATTTAAGCTTCTAGAGGAAAATTAGAGTTATAATCCATGGAATCAGTTTTCTCAAAGGGTTCCAGAAATCCAATTCCAATCTTCTTAACCCGATAATCTCCAGTTCCGTGATGCTCAAAACTTAGAATCTGGTAGTTCTAGTGACGACCCGGCTCCCGAAAGAAAAGAAGAAACCAACGAGGAGTTGAAACACGTTGCTGAGAAAAAATGCAACTATACACACTACCAAAAACAAAAAAAAAATGGGTGAAACACAAAGAGTTGGCTTTGGCTAGGCATATGTTGATGTTTCTAAAGATAAAGAACTCGAAAATCAACAAAGGTTCGATGCATTTTGGGAGAGGGTTCTAGAGCATTTTAATGTTCAAATGAGAGGTTCAGATTGGTCACGGAACCAAATAAACTCAAAATGGAAAGACCTCCAAAAGAAATGTAACACTTTCAACTCCATCTATAACCATAGGATGAACAGTGTGGCTAGCAGGATATTTGAGGTTGATGTTTTACAAGCTTCACTAAGCGAGTATCAAAGGACTATTAATAAGAAAGCTTTTCCTTGTCAACAAGCTTGGGAGTGGTTGAAAGACAACGTGAAATGGGCATCGATTACAAAAGTTGGTGAAGACTCCTTGTCTCCTTCTTCAAAACAAACCAAAACATCTTCATCCAATACCTACACAACATCTTCCGATACACAAGTGTCCTCCTGGATTCTCCTAACAACAAGAACAATCGTCTAGTTTTGAAGACTCACCTCCTTAGAGAAAAAGAAAAGGAAAGAAAGTGGCATCGGCATTGGCAACACAAAATGAAATGTTCGATCTCATCAAACAAATTGTTGGCATCAACACTGCAACCAACACATAGGCGGAACAAAGATAATGGTATCCGGAAGAAAAATTACTTATTTACCAAGCTAATGAAGAACGGAAAGCTCAACTGTTGGACCGAGAGATTGAAAACCAAGATATAGAGTATTTTCTTTGACCGCATGATCATTTGACTAGTGATATTTTGTGCACGGTGCTTGAAAGGAAACGACAAATTGCAACTAAGTATGGTTGGGAGTTGGAGAACCCGTGAAGTTTAGAATGCCGACATCATTTGGCTGGAGAATCTTTTTCCTTATTATTATGTTTTTTTTTTCTTTTTCTTTTTTTCTTTTTTCTTTTTATTAAGATTCTCTATATGTACATTAGTTTCATTATCTATATATATATATATATATATATATATATATATATATATATATATATATATATATATATGTATGTATGTATGTATGTATGTATGTATGATTGTTTCATTATCTATATATGTGTATGTTTTTTCATATTCTCTCTATATTTTCTCTATATTCAAAAGGAATCCAAACTTTTAAAAAATAGTAATGGAAGGTAACGATGATATTTCATCATCTGAAGATGAACTTATTAACAATAATTTGTTACTTGTATTGTCTCGTACTTTACAACTTCTTCTTCAGAATAATGCTAGTTCAAGCGATATTCAAAGGAGAAACACAATCCAACGTTTAGAGGCTGAACGACTGCTGATCCGACATTATTTTGCGGATGATTCAACCTATAGCCACATACAATTCCGTAGAAGGTCCCGTATGAGCAAATGTCTGTTTATGTGACTTGTTGGTGACCTGGAGACGAATTAACCTTATAACTCATACTCGTTTAGAGGCTGAACGACTGCTGATCCGACATTATTTTGCGGATGATTCAACCTATAGCCACATACAATTCCGTAGAAGGTCCCGTATGAGCAAATGTTTGTTTATGTGACTTGTTGGTGACCTGGAGACGAATTATCCTTATTTGAAAACAACATGTGAATCAACAAATCAAAGAAGTTCTTGTGCGCTACAAAAATGCACATCAATAATATGTCAATTAGTGAAGGGTTATAACTCATACTCGTTAGAAGAGTATCTGAATATGTTAGAAAGAACTTCTCGTACAACTCTTCAAAACTTTTTCTATAGTGTTGTCTAAACGTATAATGTGACAACCCGAAATTTTTTATCTTGTAAGTCCAGCCAATCAACCAAAAGTCATACTAAATTCCATTGCCTTCTAGCCTTGTTAAGGGTCATTCTAATGATCTCTAAGCCTAGTACACTCAAGGGTTGAGTGTTAGGGAGTATAAACTCGAGACCAGAAGGCTGCACCCGAACCAGAGAACCAAACATTTGAGGTTCACAGCCGCAAACCTAGTTCACGGCCGTGAACTCTCTTGTGGCCGTGATCTATCCCCATTATGTATAGATTTCCCTCATTTCTTCATCATTCTTCACAATCCCAACTCAAGAACTTCCATTCTCTCTCAAGTATCATCAATAATTTCTTCCATTTCTCGTCCAAGTTGTAAGTGATTCTTCCATTGTTCCTTGATAACCTTCTTGATCTAGTACAATCCTATGATTTCATCCATGAATTCCCCACTTTTGTCTAGATCTTCAAGATCATCATCTTTCACCAAGAACACCAAGAACACACACTTGTTCTTGGTGGCCGTGAACTCCCAAGGGATCCCAAATCGACTCGTTTGTGTCTCGGGAATTCATTCGTGGAACTTCTCATCCTTACGCGAACCTTCAATTGAATCACCCATATAAGGTGAGTTCATACCTCTATAATCAATCTTTTAAATGTTTTATATGCTTTTAAGGGGGAGGGGGGGGGGGGAATACAAGTTGAACACAATGATAATTGTGTAAATGTTATTTGTGATAATCATCACATTAAAAGATTTCTTTGCTTTTATAAGTGATCAAATCATTTCAAAAACTCTTCTAAAGTTCTGTCACTTTGTTGTATATAAAACTCTGTTTTTAAAATACAATCATAACTCAGTAGATAAATGAGTCTTTTCTTCAAGTCAGTAACAATTCAAGTAAACATACTAGTAAACTATAATAGGTATAGTTTAGGGGTTCAGTTCATACTACAACTAGTACAGGGAGGAACATACTACAACTAGTATAGGGAGGAACATACTATACATATACAAGAATACTATAACATTAATGTGAGCCACTATTTCACGGCTTAGCAATATACTTGCTAGGTCGCGTTTTGTAACCAGAGTCTCTTGGAGGGAGAGCATGAGTTTGTGTATGGATCTACACGGGATTGCCACCCCACGCCTTGCTGCTAGCTACAGTGGGACTTGCAAGTCTACGGGTGAAAAATATCACATCAGTTTCGGCGCCATTAGGTCGTCGTGTTAAAACACGTGTCATATCAGTATGGTTATAACCACATCACATTTTAACCTTAATTAACAAACTGGTTTTAAGGTAGTAAGTGCTTCAGTAATTACTTATTCAATATTACTGAATGCTTTCATTTTCCCATTACATTCATATTGTGATCTTCTCACATAAAAGGTAATGCAAACTATTTTCTAGTAAAGATAGTCTTAAACTTGGGAAAACTTACATCATTAAAAAAGACAAACAGTACAGTCGGGTCTTGGTACATTCAGTAAAAAGGAGGCCTATAATGCTAACTTTATGATTCCTCGGTAGATACATCAGGGATATATATTAATCGGGTCCGACATACAGTAGGATGTGTGCTTTCCGCTTCATTTCCTGTTCCTTGTTTGGTTGTGGGCTTAGAGCAGATGCACCCAGTCTACTATCTATTCGATCTTAGCTATATATATATATATATATATATATATATATATATATATATATATATATATATATATATATATATTCCGTATACACCAAGTAATCATAAGGAGTACCAGGCATGGGTCAGGTCATAGTATACAAATTCAATATACCGTTTTCTAGTACAAAAACATACTTTTCAGATAGAACATTTAGTAGGCTAAACTGGAAACTTATCAGAAAAAGGGTTTAATCCATTTTATTAAACCAGTTTAACTTAAAGGACCGTTAGTGGTTAATTCTATAATACCTTAGTTTATACGTTAGGGTTATATATAATTAATATCCGATAGGTAGTTGGATGTGTGCTTTCCGCCTTACTTCATGTTCCTTGTTTGGTTGTGGGCTTAGGGCAGATTTACACAATTAACTATCCGTTCGATATTAGATTATATATAGCTAGTATAAACTAAGTGATTATAGAAGGAACTATTGTGGTTACCATTTTCACTAAAGGAAATAAGGGTTTTTCTTAAAGAATGTTTTCATCAAATAAAGGAACTATTACAGTTAACTCCATAAGTACCAAATGAATACGCCAGGGTTATATACAGTGAAGATCTAACAAACAATGGGATGTGTACTTTCCTCCTCATTCCCTGTTCCTTGTTTGGTTGTGGGCTTAGGGCAGATTCACACAACCGATTGTCTGTTTGGTCTGGATTGTATATAACTTGTATCCATTTAGTACTCATAGAAGGAATTGTGTCATTTTTACTCATCTTTCATTACATTACTAAAATACTTATGAACTCACCAGCTTAAATGCTGATCTACTCTTTCAAAATAACTTGTATTCTCAGGAAACTAGTAGATAGGTACGCGCACTGGGATTCAGAAGATGAAGCATAGTAGCTTCATGTCTTGTTTTGTTATTTACTTTTGAAGTCAATCTCATGTGAACCACATACTTTGTAAACACTTTCATATTAATGCAATGGTTGTTTGTTACTTTGATTACTATGATGCATGTGTTGTGATACTAAACATGACGTCCTCCGCCCCCGAATGTTTCCGCGGTTCTGGTTTCGGGGTGTGACAGATTGGTATCAGAGCATTGTTTATAGTGAACCAAGTATATCAACCTATAAAAGATATACAACTATAAATACAATGGGGCCGAAGTACTCTGAATAATAAGATATTTTTTAAATATAACAATACTTTATATAAGTATACATACTTGCTTATACATATATACATACTAGAACAAGTATCACAAGAAGAACAGAACATAAGTATTTAAAGGTTGAACACTGCGGTCAAACATGGACAGTTATGTAATCATATATGGGATCAATATAGCCTGATCAACTATATTCATTTGAGATGTGACCGACATGTGTTTGGGAGTGATGTGGTGTTGCAACAGTCTTAAAACTTACCTAACTCTATACACAAGGGATTTCTAGATCGGAACATGAAAGTTAAAATACTATAGGAGTATTTTATGATACTATAAGACAACAACAAGTTTAAAACATACCAAGTTCATTACATTAAAATACTATAGGAGTATTTTAGGCACTATAAATAACCTATGTGAAAATTTAAAAGACCCTTCTGGTAGGTCTATGATTCCGGAGTGTATACTTCCAAGGTTTTATATAGTTGAGATTTTATAGATTTAGAATTTGTGATCTATGCTTCACATCCTGTTCCTTGTTTGGTTGTGGTTTTGGAGTAGGATCACATATTCGAAGGTCTATTTAATCTTAAATTATATACAACTTGTATACATTGCGCAATTATAGGAGGACCCGGTAAGGATCACCCCATAATGTTACACTTAATCTCATAGATTCTTTAGACACTTCCATTCTCGTACGACAAACCCAGATAGATGTAACCACTTCCTCATAGCGGGCAGCAGAAGAGTCAAGGAGGAACAAAAGCAGGTTCATGAGAAGTTTTCAAAGAAGGATCAGCCGAAGAAACAAAACGTCTTATGCGTCACACTAATAAATAATTACCTTAATTGACTTCGTGAGCTAGTGGATACACTACTCACACTATGTGTTAGAATTATTTCTTTTCATGCAGCCAGTATCAGTTATTCAATTCACAGAGATTCATTCGAGGATAGCCACTTCTGATTCATAAAGTTTATTTTATATAAACTGCCCTTTATGAATTGTTCCCAGAACCCTATGAAAGTCAAAACCATATACACTCAGAACTAGGATAACTTTGTCATTTAATTTTTGGCTTATAACTACTGCTATAGACTTATTTCCATCTCATCTTTGTATTCTTTTAGCAATATGCCTCCCCGTCGATCAGCGAGACACACTACTCTGATAACTCCAACTCAAACTCCACTGCCTCCACCACAATTCGATCCTGCTGCTCTCCAAGCAGCGATATCAGCCGCAGTAACAACTGCTTTAACTCACATCAGCGAAAGTGGTACCAATAGAACCGGTAGCGGTACCCACTTAACAAACCCCGGAGTTACCCACGGACACCCACGTGAGTGTTCGTACAAGGACTTCATGAACTGCAAACCCAAATCCTTTAATGGAAATGGAGGAGTCATTGCTCTAATGCGATGGTTCGAGAAAACAGATCCAGTCTTCGAAATCTGTCTGTGCCCAGAAGGGAGCAAAGTGAAGTTTGCTGCCTGCACCTTCTCCAACAAAGCCCTAACATGGTGGAATAGCCATGTTAAGTCACTGACCCTATCAGTGGCTAACTCAATAGGTTGGGAGAACCTAAAAGAGTTGATGTTGGAAGAATACTGCCCAAGAGGCGAAGTTCAAAAGCTGGAACAAGAGCCATGGGAGCATACCATGATCGGCTCATACATAGTGACCTACACTGACAGGTTTAGCGACCTGACAACACTATGCCCTGAGATGGTTACCCAAGAAAATAAGAAGATAGAAAGGTACATCTGAGGTTTATCTACCCCTATTCAAGGAGATGTACTGTCTTCTAACCCAACTACAGTCGATAGCGCCAAACGCCTGGCCCAACGACTCATTAACCATGAAGTCCACCATGGCGTGGTGGTTCCCGTTCCCGAGCCATCAAAGGGAGGGGACTATAAATGAAAGTTGGGGAAAAAGAGGAAAGAGCGAACAACACAGGAAACCCCGCAGGAGCAACAAATGGGTACTATATACGCCACCAGAACACCTGCTACTCCAGCACCTGCCAGTCGATATTTTGGAACTCTCTCGAAGTGTGATGGGTGTAACTACCACCACACCGGAGTATGTCGGGAAATGCAATGCCTGAATATCCATAGGAAGGGGCACACTGCCCGGTTCTGCAGGGCATCGGCACAACCGATCTCCCAAGTCCCCAGAATAGAAGTAAACCAGGCCTACTATGGTTGTGGTGAGACAGGGCACTACAAGAGGGACTGCCCGATAACGAAGAACTCAGGAGCGGATGGACGAATTCTGATGATCACCGCAAGAGAAACTACCCCGGAGTCACCAGCGACCAGCGGTACGTCTTCGAAATGAGAATTGCTTTAAAATTTTATTTATATTTATATAAGATTAAAACTTGGGGAAAACATTTAAAAGTAATCATAATAACTCACTCATATGAATAAGTCACAACATTCATGAGAGAACTAAAGATCTGTTCAGGGAAGCTATGATGGCTTAGTATGTACACCAGGGTTGTGCATAGCTAAGATTTTGCAGACTTAGAGTGAGTGATTCCGCCTAAATTCATGTTCCTTGTTTGGTTGTGGATTTAGGGCAGAGTCACTCAGTCGACCGTCTTATTCATCTTAATTATACATAACTTGTATATGCCAGGCGATCATAGAGGTACCGAGGAGGATCATAATATAGAGTATCGACACTAGTTATCAATGCACTTTCACTGTTAGTACTCGCTTATCGCGGTACGATTTGTGGCAGTGATAATATTAAGGAGAAAACAGAAAGCACTAGAACGTTTACAAAGAGTACATTGTCGAGCACACTCGGGATACACCATCGTATAACAAATGTTTCTTTCAAATCGGCCTAACATTTGTTTCTGTAAAGAGTCCGTTGTCATCATTCGTCATGGATTGGCGTGGTCCTCACCATACTAAGTTCATATGTTTCCATCACCTTGACCGTCAAATTCACGAAACCCTCATCATTCGTAACGACAACCCGACCTAGACCTCAGTATTGTCTCTTGTCTTCTAAAACCCCAAAGTACACATGCGAGGAGTACCTTGCCCTCCGAAACCTTGACGACCATATACTCAGCAGACCTTCCCGAACTACCACTCGTCCAGCAGATCGAGTTCAAGCACAGAGGCTAAGGATGAATACAGCCCACCTATCATTATTAAGTGAATACGCGAGGGTGGTATATATTATGATTATGCAGATTTGGTATGTGTGTTTCCGCCCTATCTCCTGTTCCATGTTTGGTTGTGGACCTGGGGCAGAGTCTCATATCCGACCGTCTTACTAATCATAGTTATATACAACTTGTATACACGAGGTGATGATAGATGGACCAGGTATGAATCCTATCATGAGCATTAGGGCAAAGTTGCCCAGGTCTACGAGTGGGTACTCTGCCATTCAGAGGAGCACAGCCCCAGGAGTACCTCTAAGAAAGCTAATTTCGGGATGAAATTCCATCTAACGGGGGGATGATGTGACAACCCGAAAATTTTTATCTTGTAAGTCCAGCCAATCAACCAAAAGTCAGACTAAATTCCATTTCCTTCTAGCCTTGTTAAGGGTCATTCTAATGATCTCTAAGCCTAGTACACTCAAGGGTTGAGTGTTAGGGAGTATAAACTCGAGACCAGAAGGCTGCACCCGAACCAGAGAACCAAACATTTGAGGTTCACAGCCGCAAACCTAGTTCACGGCCGTGAACTCTCTTGTGGCCGTGATCTATCCCCATTATGTATAGATTTCCCTCATTTCTTCATCATTCTTCACAATCCCAACTCAAGAACTTCCATTCTCTCTCAAGTATCATCAATAATTTCTTCCATTTCTCGTCCAAGTTGTAAGTGATTCTTCCATTGTTCCTTGATAACCTTCTTGATCTAGTACAATCCTATGATTTCATCCATGAATTCCCCACTTTTGTCTAGATCTTCAAGATCATCATCTTTCACCAAGAACACCAAGAACACACACTTGTTCTTGGTGGCCGTGAACTCCCAAGGGATCCCAAATCGACTCGTTTGTGTCTCGGGAATTCATTCGTGGAACTTCTCATCCTTACGCGAACCTTCAATTGAATCACCCACATAAGGTGAGTTCATACCTCTATAATCAATCTTTTAAATGTTTTATATGCTTTTAAGGGGGAGGGGGGGGGGAATACAAGTTGAACACAATGATAATTGTGTAAATGTTATTTGTGATAATCATCACATTAAAAGATTTCTTTGCTTTTATAAGTGATCAAATCATTTCAAAAACTCTTCTAAAGTTCTGTCACTTTGTTGTATATAAAACTCTGTTTTTAAAATACAATCATAACTCAGTAGATAAATGAGTCTTTTCTTCAAGTCAGTAACAATTCAAGTAAACATACTAGTAAACTATAATAGGTATAGTTTAGGGGTTCAGTTCATACTACAACTAGTACAGGGAGGAACATACTACAACTAGTATAGGGAGGAACATACTATACAACTACAAGAATACTATAACATTAATGTGAGCCACTATTTCACGGCATAGCAATATACTTGCTAGGTCGCGTTTTGTAACCAGAGTCTCCTGGAGGGAGAGCATGAGTTTGTGTATGGATCTATACGGGATTGACACCCCACGCCTTGCTGCTAGCTACAATGGGACTTGCAAGTCTACGGGTGAAAAATATCACATCAGTTTCGGCGCCATTAGGTCGTCGTGTTAAAACACGTGTCATATCAGTATGGTTATAACCACATCACATTTTAACCTTAATTAACAAACTGGTTTTAAGGTAGTAAGTGCTTCAGTAATTACTTATTCAATATTACTGAATGCTTTCATTTTCACATTACATTCATATTGTGATCTTCTCATATAAAAGGTAATGCAAACTATTTTCTAGTAAAGATAGTCTTAAACTTGGGAAAACTTACATCATTAAAAAAGACAAACAGTACAGTCGGGTCTTGGTACATTCAGTAAAAAGGAGGCCTATAATGCTAACTTTATGATTCCTCGGTAGATACATCAGGGATATATATTAATCGGGTCTGGCATACAGTAGGATGTGTGCTTTCCGCTTCATTTCCTGTTCCTTGTTTGGTTGTGGGCTTAGAGCAGATGCACCCAGTCTACTATCTATTTGATCTTAGCTATATATATATATATATATATATATATATATATATATATATATATATATATATATATATATATATTCCGTATACACCAAGTAATCATAAGGAGTACCAGGCATGGGTCAGGTCATAGTATACAAATTCAATATACCGTTTTCTAGTACAAAAACATACTTTTCAGATAGAACATTTAGTAGGCTAAACTGGAAACTTATCAGAAAAAGGGTTTAATCCATTTTATTAAACCAGTTTAACTTAAAGGACCGTTAGTGGTTAATTCTATAATACCTTAGTTTATACGTTAGGGTTATATATAATTAATATCCGATAGGTAGTTGGATGTGCGCTTTCCGCCTTACTTCATGTTCCTTGTTTGGTTGTGGGCTTAGGGCAGATTCACACAATTAAATATCCCTTCGATATTAGATTATATATAGCTAGTATAAACTAAGTGATTATAGAAGGAACTATTGTGGTTACCATTTTCACTAAAGGAAATAAGGGTTTTTCTTAATGAATGTTTTCATCAAATAAAGGAACTATTAAAGTTAACTCCGTAAGTACCAAATGAATACGCCATGGTTATATACAGTGAAGATCTAACAAACAATGGGATGTGTGCTTTCTGCCTCATTCCCTGTTCCTTGTTTGGTTGTGGGCTTAGGGCAGATTCACACAACCGATTGTCTGTTTGGTCTGGATTGTATATAACTTGTATCCATTTAGTACTCATAGAAGGAATTATAGTGTCATTTTTACTTATCTTTCATTACATTAGAAGATATAGCATTTTCTGAAGGAACATGCGCACTTTTCTAAAAAGAACTTTCAGTTTACTTTACATCACTAAAATACTTATGAACTTACCAGCTTAAATGTTGATCTACTCTTTCAAAAGAACTTGTATTCTCTGGAAACTAGTAGACAGGTACGCGCATTGGGATTCATAAGATGAAGCATAGTAGCTTCATGTCTTGTTTTGTTATTTACTTTTGAAGTCAATCTTGTGTGAACCACATACTTTGTAAACACTTTCATATTAATACAATGGGTGTTTGTTACTTTGATTACTATGATGCATGTGTTGTGATACTAAACATGACGTCCTCCACCCCTGAACGTTTCCGACTTTCCGGTTTGGGGGTGTGACATATAAGGCTGAATATTTACGTCGCCCGACATCCACTAACATTCTACTTTTGTATGAAGCACATAAAGCTAGACATGGATTCCGTGGAATGCCTCGTAGCATTGATTGCACATACTAGAATTGGAGGAATTACCCAACGGAATTAAGAGGCCAATACTGTTAGATTAGATGTCTAAGCCCATAACTATTATTGGTCTGTATTCGACCCGAGAGTAGCATGGTCCATTTAGGTTGCACTTCACCGGAACATTTGTATGGATACTCTTTTGAGAATAACATGTATATGGTTTATTAATATATTATGAGTTGTAATATATTAATGTGAAATCATATTATTTAATTAGTATTGATCAAGAATTAATTTAGTGATCAAAAGGAACTAATTAAATATGGACTCTTATATATGTTGGATATAATGTCTAAGTCCATAACTATATTTGGTATGTACTTGACCCGACCCGGCATGGTCCATTTGGGTTGCATGGCATTGCAATGCTTGGATAGACCAAAATGAGAGAAAGGACACTTAATGTTATTAATATATTATAAGTTCTAATATATTAATAATATTATTTGATTAGTATTGATCAAAGAATTAATTTGGAATTAATTAAGTGATCAAAAAGAGACTAATTAAATATATGGGGTTGATTGTGTAAATCATCTATTCTTGTATAGTGGGCTAATGATCCATGGTTTGTTGGATTGGGCTAAAACCCATAAGGTGCTCCATGGATAGTCCATGGAGGTTACAAACCCATGGATCATGGAATATGGAAAGCCATGCCAATTAGGGTTTACATGGTGTAAACCTAATTGTGCCACAACTATAAAAGGATCCCTAGACTAGCAAAATCGGCACTTGTACAAGCAAGAAAGAGGGCTAGCCGTTTTTGAGGTGTTAGTGAACTTCTCTCAAGGTTATTCCAAGTATTGTGGTGTTGTGTGAGACATTTGAGGCATCACACTTGAGATGCTAGGCTCACAAGGTTTTTCAAGGAATCCAAACAACATAAGATATGTTCTTCAACTAGCATTTATGTTTAAAAGTTCCCCATGCTATGCTAGATAGGTTATGAACCTTGAAAATCAAATTTGCATGTATCATAGTAAAACATAGATCCAAGGTTTCTAGGGTTGCATGTACACCATAAGAGTGTTAGAATGCTCAAAACCCAACAGTGGTATCAGAGACTAGGCTTGTTTGTTTGATACTTGATGCAAACTTGTTGAAAAACTCAGTTTTCTGCATTCTGCAGCATGAACTCGCCGAGTCCATGGGGGACTCGACGAGTCCATGAGTTAATTCATCCTACTCGTCGAGTAGGTTCTTGCACTCGACGAGTAGGAGCCCCATGAATGCAGATTTTCGAGTTTTGCTGCTGGAAATGGACTAGAAACATTATCCTAAACTGTTTTGGTGTTTTAAAACTTGTTTTAGATGGTGTAATGCTTATGCTAATCCATTTACACTGGCTAATATCAAAATTCCATGTTTTATATGTGTTAATATGATTCTTGAAATTTTTATATGAATGTTCATGTTCTTATGGGTTTTAGAAGATCATAGGAATTATGTGTAACTTGCTTGTTAATATGATTCTTGATCTTAATGCCTAATGATGGATTCCATAACTTGTCCTCAAGTTATGGATAACCAAAAGTCACTTCTTTAAAAATGTCATTAAAGAATAAGAGGTTACATAAAATGAAGAGTCTTCATCTTAATGGACCATTAAACTCATAAGTGATGAAATGAAAAGTCTTGAATAGTTTCAATACTTGCCCTCAAGTTTTGGAATTTGTAAAGTCTTACACTCTAATACTTTAATTTCCAAATTGAACCTTAGAATTTTAAAAGTTTAAAATTCAACCCTTATACTATTATTATATTAAAAGTTTAAATATATAGATATGTATAAGAATAAGTTAGTCTTACCGTTAGTAGGCCTCATTCACGAAGCCGGTATATAAGGGGGTATAAGGTTGTTGCCTATAAAATGGCAGCTTAATGGGTGTCCACTCTCACCCACCGTTTCCTTGACTGGTGGAGGGTCGTTAGCCGAACGGGTAGGATAGGACCTTAATCCTCATTAAAAGTATAATGAAATTATAAAGTAACTAAACCTTTATTAATTCCCAATCTTAGTTACTTTAGGAAAATGTGAAATAGGTGCTAACCCATCAAATTACACTTTGTACCTTACCAAGTCGTTAGTGGAGCGTGTGTGGTTAACCGACACACTAACAAGGACTAGTAAGAGTGGCAAAGGGTAACTTAATTTTATCATAGATCGGTGGAGCGTGTGTGGTTAACCGGCACATCGATTAGGTGATAAAAGTTAAGGGTACCAAGTCAATTTGCATGGTTATTCACACCTTGTTTGTGATCCTCGGCATCCCAGTCACAAACTTGAGAGGGCACAATCGAGATTCAAACATGCCATTGAAAGTTCAATGTATCTCAAAAGATCTAGGAATTTCAAATTCAATAAAACTTAATAATCTATTTCGTTTTTGTGGTGGAATCTAGTAAATCGTCATTTACCTACCTTCAAATATTTTATAGCTTGGATTACGGCATCCCTCTTCCAACTATAAATAGTTTGTTGGGTCCTAGCCTTAATATTTCATTTTGGGTGACTTATTAAGGACTCTTTATCTAATAAAACTTGTCTTTCTTTCTTTCAGATGTCTTCCAACACTGCTACTGCTCAAACCCTACAGGCTCCTTTTCCCTAATGAACTTGTGTGGGAAAGTCACTTTTGATGGTTCCAATTTCAATGAATGGATTAGGAACATCAGATTGATTACTCGCTATGAGGACAAATAGTATGTGCTTGATAAGGAGCTAAAGGTTATCGATGAGTCGACTGCTACTCCTGAGGAGATTACTGAGTACACTACCCATGAGAAAGATGCCACTAAGGTGTCTTGCATCATGTTGGCCACAATGACAACAGAACTCCAGAAATCATATGAAGATTTCTACCCTTTTGAGATGCACCAGGATCTGATGGATAGGTACCATCAGAGTGCTCGTCAGGAAAGCTATGAAATCATTTCCTCCGTGATAACATCTAGGATGAAGGAGGGAGAATCCCTCACCGGTCACTTGCAGAAAATGCAAAGGTTCGTGGACCGGTTATTGAAGCTTAATGTGGACTTCCCTGAGGACATGGCGATTGACATCATTCTCCATTCCTTACCTCCTAGTTATGATCAGTTTCGTATGACTTATCATATGAACAAGGAGGAAGTCACACTAAGTAAGTTTCAAGGACTTTTAAGGACCACTGAAAGTGGTCTTAAAAGTAAATCAACTGTTACTCCTACTCCTACTACTGCTCCTGTCCTGGAAATTGGGCAATGAAAGGGGAAAAAGAGGAAGACCCCTTCTAAGGGTACCAAGGGAAAGTCTCTTGATGGCTCCTCTTCAAGTGGAACCAAGAAAGGTTCCATTCCTCCTTATTCAAACCCAAAGGAAGCACAATACTTCTACTGCCAGGAAAAGGGGCACTGGAAGCGAAGCTGTCCCAAATACTTGCAGGATGTAAAGGATGGGAAAGTTAAACCCACCCATGCAGGTATTTACACTATATTGTCTAATAACGCATTGCATACTAACTCTTGGGTGCTTGATACAGGTTGTGGTATTCATATTTGTACTGATTTGCATGGCCTAAGAAGAAGTGAGAAAGTGGAGCACGGGAAGATAAACATAATCATGGGGAATAGGAAAGCATCACCTGTTACCAAGATATGAGTTTATTCTTTATTGCTTAATAACGGGTTAATGTTAGATTTGAATAAATGTTGTCACTCGTCTGAAATGGCGAGAAATATTATTTCCTTTCATGGCTTGTATAAACAAGGGTTTACTTTTTCATTTAATAATGATACTGGTGCTATTAATGTTTATTACAATGATGTATTTTACTTTAAAGCATTACCTTGTGATGGTGTATATGAAGCTGTGAATGTTGTAGATAATCTAGGAAATAATGTGTCGTGTATTGATTCTTCAAATAGTTTAGACAAAGCATACTTGTGGCATTGTCGTCTTGAACATGTTAACAAGAAGCGCATGGGCCAACTCCAAAAGGCTGGAGTTTTGGAATCATTTGACCTAAAGTCTGATGATAGTTGCGAGTCTTGTTTACTTAGAAAAATGACAAAGTCACCCTTCACTGGTACTTGTGAGAGGGGTGAAGGTTTGTTGGACCTTATACACACTGATGTGTGTGGACCCTTCAAAACCGCCACAAGAGATGCTAATCGCTATTATGTGACTTTTACTGATGATTATAGTAGATATGGATTTATCTACTTAATCAAGCATAAGTCAGAAACCTTTGAAAAGTTCAAAGAGTTTAAGCAGGAAGTGGAGAATCAACTAGGCAGGAACATCAAGATGCTCCGATCCGATCGGGGAGGAGAGTATCTTAGTATCGAGTTCCTTGACTATCTTAAGGAATGTGGGATTTTCTCACAATTGACACCTCCTAGGACACCACAGCTGAATGGTGTGGCTGAGAGGCACAATCGAACCTTGTTGGATATGGTTCGTTCCATGATGAGTCGAGCTTCGTTACCAATCTCATTCTGGGGGTATGCCTTAGAGACTGCTGCCCATATCCTGAATCTAGTCCCTACTAAAAAGGTTGCCAAAACACCTCATGAGATGTGGACTGGGAAAGTTCCCAATTTGGACCACATCAAGATTTGGGGTTGCGAGGCTTTTGTGAGACGTGAGTCTCATGATAAGCTCGAACCTCGAAGTGAGAGGTGTATTTTCATCGGCTACCCACAAAGATCCTTTGGTTACCTCTTCTACAGACCTAGTGAGAATGTGGTCTTTGTAGCTAGAAGAGGAGTCTTTCGTGAGAGAGAGTTCATAAGCCAAGGAAACAGTGGGAGGCAAATTGATCTTGAAGAAATTCAAGAGTCAAGTGGTGAAGGAACCTCAAACCCGAGCAATCAACCTGAGGAGGAACTCATGTTGATCCGATTGACGAGCCCATACCTCTGAGGCGTTCCACGAGAGTTAGGAATGCACCTGAGCATTACTATGGTTTCTATATTACTGCGGAAGGTGATACGCTTATCAGTGATAGTACACTGGTAAGTCTGGATGAACCTAATAGCTACACGGAAGCCATGGCAGGCCCTGAGGCTGTTAAATGGAAAGAGGCTATGGACAGTGAGATACAGTTCATGCATGACAACCAAGGTTGGAACTTGGTTGAGTGAGATACAGTTCATGCATGACAACCAAGGTTGGAACTTGGTTGACAATGTACCAGGTCGCAAGACAGTAGGGTGCAAATGGATCTTCAAGAAGAAGACCGACATGGATGGTAATGTACACACTTATAAGGTGCGACTGGTTGCAAAGGGCTTTTCATAAACTCCAGGAGTTGATTATGATGAGACCTTTTCACCAGTAGCAAAGATTAAGTCTATTAGGGTTACGCTAGCCATTGCTGCATTTTATGACTATGAAATATGGCAAATGGATGTCAAAACCACTTTCCTTAATGGAAAGTTGGCTGAGGATGTTTACATGAGTCAGCCAGAGGGTTTTGTCAGTGTAGAGTACCCTAATAGAGTGTGTAAGCTTGAGAAATCCATCTATGGATTAAAGCAAGCACCTCGTAGATGGAATCTTTGCTTCGATGAGAAAGTCAAAGAGTTTGGATTTTCGAGGAGCGAGGATGAGTCCTGTGTATATGTTAGGGCTAGTGGGAGTATAGTTAGCTTTTTGATGTTGTATGTGGATGACATACTACTCATAGGAAATGACATACCAACCTTGCAGGAGGTTAAGTCCTGGCTTGGGAAGTGTTTCGCTATGAAGGACCTTGGGGAAGCTCCCTATATCCTAGGGATAAGGATTTTAAGAGACAGGAGTAAGAGACTAATTGGACTTAGTCAGAGTACCTACTTGTATAAGGTGCTGAATAGGTTCAGCATGCAAAATTCCAAGAAAGGAGAATTACCGATCCAGAGTAACACCAAACTGAGTAAGACTCAGAGTCCGAGTACAGAGGCTGAGATAGCTGAGATGAGTCATGTACCATATGCTTTCGCTGTGGGCTCGATCATGTATGCTATGACTTGTACTCGCCCTGATGTGGCCTTTGCCTTGAGCATGGTCAGTAGATATCAAGGGAACCCTGGCAAGGCTCACTGGACTGTGGTAAAGAACATGCTCAAGTATCTGCGAAGGACTAAGGATTGGGTCCTTACCCTTGGTGGCAGTGATGACTTGAGAGTGGCAGGGTATAGCGATACTAGCTTTCAGAATGATGGGGATAATTTCCGCTCTCAGTCAGGCTGGGTCTTTATCCTAAATGGAGGAGCAATAACTTGGAAAAGTTCCAAGCAGGAGACGGTAGCTGATTCAACTTGCGAATCAGAGTATATAGCAGCAAGCGAGGCAGCAAAAGAAGCGATATGGCTAAAGAACTTCATTGGAGACCTTGGAGTTGTACCAGCTATAAAAGAGCCAATGGAAATTTTCTGTGGCAGCGAAAGTGCGGTTGCTTTAGCTAAGGAACCAAGGGATCACGGGAGATCCAGACACATTGACAGAAAATACCATTTCATTAGACATCAAATAGAAGAAGGACTCCTCGTGGCAAAGAGGGTATCATCAGATGAGAACCCAGCAGATCCCCTCACGAAGGGACTGAGTAGGGTTAAGCATTTACAGCATGCGAGGCGCATCAGGATGAAGGATGATATTAGTTTTAATAATTAGATAGTTCTGAAACTTGTAAAATGTAATTGACATTTGATGATTAAATAAAAGTTGTTATTTATTTATGAGTAAAGTGTTACTATATTATGTTAATCGTTTACTATTGTTTCAACTTTGCATGTTTTGACTTCCAGAATAATTATATTATTCAAACTCTCCACAGTCAGTCATACTTTGGAAGTAGGTATTGAATTAAGACTGTCATGAATTGGGTTTGTAGATTGTTTAAGGTGTATTAGACATAGCAATGGTTGCTGCAACATTCATGAGTGCTCATAAGGCCTGAGTATTGGACTCAACCCACGCTCACTTGTATCACTTCATGGAATTTATCTCGAGTGATCGTGAGACGGTAATATCATATAAATCTTCAAACCTAGAGATATGAGTTGTTGACTATGAGTTTGTTATACATTGATTGTACGAAAACGCATTGGTAACTCGATGTTATAAAACGTGCTTTTGTGCATAATTCAATAAGTAGTCAGTACAAGCATATGAGTCGACATTTATCTGTTCCTTCTAGGATTAGAAGCGACATCTGGGCCCCTCGATGATTCTGTTTTGACCTATGTACCGGACCCGGTCAGAACCTAATTGATTTGTTCAATTTAGTTCTATGTCAAACAGATCAGAGATCGAGAAACAAATGCTGGATAATAAGTAAGACCATGTTCCATGTATTTGTCCGGCTGATATCTTGAGAGCAGAGGATTATATGATCACTTATCTTAAATGGCGTATCATCAGTATCTCAGTTCCACGAGACCTTGAAAGAGCTACGATTGCTAGTCGGGTTTTGAAGTCATATCTACAACTATTGTTATTAGACTTATCCAAGTGGGAGACTGTTGGATATAGTGTCTAAGTCCATAACTATATTTGGTATGTACTTGACCCGAACCGACATGGTCCATTTGGGTTGCATGGCTTTGCAATGCTTGGATAGACCAAAATGAGAGAAAGGACACTTAAGGTTATTAATATATTATAAGTTCTAATATATTAATAATATTATTTGATTAGTATTGATCAAAGAATTAATTTGGAATTAATTAAGTGATCAAAAAGAGACTAATTAAATATATGGGGTTGATTGTGTAAATCATCTATTCTTGTATAGTGGGCTAATGATCCATGGTTTGTTGGATTGGGCTAAAACCCATAAGGTGCTCCATGGATAGTCCATGGAGGTTACAAACCCATGGATCATGGAATATGGAAAGCCATGCCAATTAGGGTTTACATGGTGTAAACCTAATTGTGCCACAACTATAAAAGGATCCCTAGACTAGCAAAATCGGCACTTGTACAAGCAAGAAAGAGGGCTAGCCGTTTTTGAGGTGTTAGTGAACTTCACTCAAGGTTATTCCAAGTATTGTGGTGTTGTGTGAGACATTTGAGGCATCACACTTGAGGTGCTAGGCTCACAAGGTTTTTCAAGGAATCCAAACAACATAAGGTATGTTCTTCAACTAGCATTTATGTTCAAAAGTTCCCCATGCTATGCTAGATAGGTTATGAACCTTGGAAATAAAATTTGCATGTGTCATAGTAAAACATAGATCCAAGGTTTCTAGGGTTGCATGTACACCATAGGAGTGTTAGAATGCTCAAAACCCAACAATATATATAGCATGAGCCAAGTTCATTTAGGTTGGGCTAAGCTTGCATGGATAGTCCATGGAGTTTTTAACCCATGGATCTTATGGAAATGAAAGGTCATGGGTATTAAGGTTTACATGAATGTAACCCTAATCCTCCATACTATATAAAGAGGTCTTTGGCACATGAAATGACACTAGTGTGCGAGTATACAAGAGTGGGCCGATTTCTAGTGTGGTCACTATTCTCTCAAGCTTTCCTAGGTGTTTTTGGTGATTTGTGATTCCACTTGAGGCTTCCACACTATTGGGGCTAAGCTCTTAAAGTTCAAGACTTCAAGCTCCATTAAAAGGTATGTCATCTAACTAGGATTTTGTAGTATAGTTGCTTCATATTATGCTAGTTAGGATTAAAACTTTGGAATATCAAATATTTGCATGTATAATAGAGAAAACATAGATCCAAGGTTTTTAGGGTTGCATGTATAGCATAGGAGTGTTAGAATGCTCAAAATCCTTAAGTGGTATCAGAGCCTAGGCTTGTTTTCTTTATACTTGATGCAAATTGCTGAAAAATGTTGAATTTCTGCACTCTGCCCAGTTGACTCGTCGAGTCCCTCATGGAACTCAACGAGTCCATACATATATTCAACCAACTCACCGAGTCAGTTCTTGTACTCGATGAGTTGGCAGGCCTGAGTGCAGATTTTCGAGTTTTGGTGCTGGAGTTGGTCTAGAATCATTACCTTAAACTCTTTTGGACTTATAAAACCTGTTTTTTGATGTGGTAATGATTATGATAAACCAATTTCAAGGTTATTATCAAAATTTCAAGTTTTATATGTGTTTATATGATTCTTGAAATTGTTGATATGATTGTTCATACACTTATGAGTTTTGGCAGATCATAGGAATTATTTGCAAATTGTTTGTTAGTTAATTCTTGATCTAAATGTTTTAATGGAGTCCATAATTTGTCCTCAAGTTATGGATTACCAAAAGTCATTTTCTTTTAAGGATCCATTAAAAACTCATAGGTTACATGATTGAAGAGTCTTTATCATAAATAGTTTTAT
Organism: Lactuca virosa; assembly: GCF_052849685.1. Lineage (NCBI taxonomy): Eukaryota > Viridiplantae > Streptophyta > Magnoliopsida > Asterales > Asteraceae > Lactuca > Lactuca virosa. The sequence continues at coordinate 313,076,074 of NC_136428.1, read as the reverse complement.
AGACTCCATAATTTGTCCTCAAGTTATGGATGTTCAAGAGTCTCTTCAAAAAGTTTTTTAAAAAACCTTAATTAAACTCATAAGTTATGAAAATCCAAAAGCTTTTTTTGAATTGTTCAAAACTTGCCCTCAAGTTTTGGAATTTGTAAAGTCTCACACACACTTTAATTCCAAACCCTAGAGTTTTAAAAGTTAAAATTCAACCCTTATACTTTATAGTATTATAAGTTAATAATATACATATACATATATATATATATATATATATATATATATATATATAAGAGCAAGTCAGTCTTACCGTTAGTAGACCTCATTCACGAAGCCGGTCTATAAGGGGGGTATAAGGTTTTTGCCTATAAAATGGCAGCTTAATGGGTGTCCACTCTCACCCACCGCTTCCTTGACTGGTAGAGGGTCATTAGCCGAACGGGTAGGAAAAGGACTATAATTCTCATTATAAGTATAATGATAAATATAAAGTAACTAAACCTTTTATAAATTCTCAATCTTAGTTACTTTAGGAAAATGTGAATTTGGTGCTAACCCATGAAATTACACTTTGCACCTTGGTTAAGTCGTTAGTGGAGCGTGTGTGGTTAACCGGCACACTAACTTGGATTTAACAAGGTTGGCAAAGGGTGGCTTAAGGTTTATCATAGATCGGTGGAGCGCGAGTGGTTAACCGACACATCGATTAGGTGATAAACATTAAGAGTACCAAGTTAATTTGCATGGTTATTCACATCTTGTTTTGTGATCCTCGGCATCCCAGTCACAAAACATGAAAGGGCACAATCAAGATTTAAACATTCCATTGAAAATTTCAATGAATCTCAAAAGATCTAGGAGTTTCAATCCAATTAAAACCTAATGCCTATTTCGTTTTTCATGGTGGAAATTGGTGAATCGTCATTCGCCTACCTTCAAATATTTTATAGCTTGGATTACGGCATCCCTCTTCCAAGTTATAAAATATTGTGTTGGGTCGTAGCCTTAATATTTCAGATTGGGTGTTATATTAAGGACTTAAATCAACTAACTTGAATTTCTCCCATTGTAGATGTCTAGATCAGACAACTATGGTCTTCACAAATCCCATGGAAAAATCTTTCCTAATGAAGATGATGTCCCGCGATTGGATCCTGGAAATCATACTTCTCTTCCTCCACCTCCTCCAATAATTCTCCCTGACCCACAAGTTCGAAGACTTGAAAAGTTCAAGATCACTCAAGCCCTACTTGCAATGAAACATAAAGATGGAAGACCTGTGTGTACTCATGTCTTAGAGATGAAGTCACACATTAACAGGTTGAGAATGTTGGGTGCCGTTGTTCCAAGGAAGTTGGCTATTGACTGGGTTCTTCAGTCACTTCCTGAGTCGTATAGTGAGTTCATTAAGGACTACTATGTGACAGATCACGACATAAGCATTATTGATCTTTCTTATTTGCTTGTTGCTGCTAAATCAGAAATGTTTTGGCGCACTGGAAAAGTAAATTTGGGTGGAAGGTCTATTTCTCAAACTTCCATGGACATTGACAATGGTAACATTGGAAGTCCAGAAAAGCTTTCTCTTCCCAATGGAAAGGGATCGGCCTTGGTCAACTCGGTTGACCAAAAGGTAAAGGGAAAGGATAATTATGTGATAGTCCCGTGTACCATTCCCAAAGAGTCTGTATGTTTTTATTGTCAAGAGAAGGGTCATTGGTTGCGAAGCTGCCCTAACTAACTGAAAGATCTGAGAGAATGAAGAATCAAAAAGTTTGACTCTGCTTCAGGTAAGTCCACTATCTAACTCTGTTAAGTTCCTAATTGTTGATTCTTAATACATGATGTGACTAGGTTGCATTTTGATGTTTTGCAGGATCAAGCAAAGGGAAGGAAGCTTAAAAGAAGAGTATGTTGAATCTGATCGCAAAGATGGATTTCAATCGCATGGTTCGAAGATCGGATTTTTGAGCTACTACTTACGGGTTATGATAGATTGCTAGGAAATATGTAATCGCATAGTTTTCATTTAAAGTTGCATTGTATGGAAAAAGTTTTTCCGCATTTTATAAATAAATAAAATTTTGTTTTTGTTTTACTTTATATCTCCTTGCAATGGTATTTATGGAAAATTGATGTTTGTATGTTTCTAGCAATAATGGAGATATGAATTTGATTCTTTCTTTTGTGGTAGTGTCTAAATTTACCAAATAAGGAAAGATTCTCATCACCCAAGTTTTCAATTGGACCGAAACTTGAAATCATGCAAGTTGTATTGTATGATGAATGAGAATTTTCATCTTTGGAAAATTAAGATTAATTCCTTGTTCACATGTATATGTGAGTCAAGTGAAGGACAAAGGGATCGGGTACACTTGGTTGTGCGCTGGTCAGGTCCACCACAAAGATCGATAAGGCTATTCATCATGATTTACTAAAAGTTAGTAAATATGGTTACACTTACAAGTTTAAGTGTAATTCTAAAACATTGGAAACGTTTCGATGTATGGCAGAATGAATGAGAAGAATCAAATTAGGCAGAAAGATAAAAGTTTCTCGAATCTGAAAAGATGGGAGAGTAATTTAGTATCATGTTTTATGATCATCTTAATGGTTATGAAACCATATCACAATTCATCCTCTAAGGACATCTTAGTGCATTCTTATGGCTAAGAAGAGGAGTCATGAATTGTTGAAGTGGTTAAATCAAGAAGATGAGTCATACTTCGTTCCAAAACAATTCTTAGAGTCATACTCCAAAATTGTAACTTGAGTGACATATCTTAAAGAAGGTTTATAACACTTGTCAAATGTAAGAGTAAAATGTTTTCTACTCTTGTACATTTGAAATTGGTAAGTTGTGATGTTTTGGATAAAACAAAGACCAACTAACGGCAATTGTGTGAAGTGTTTGTCTTGATAAGAATCCGCACTATCTCTTGAATATTTGTTTGTCAAGGAATGGTTCTTGGCAAGAGAGTCTTATATGTCAAGAGGACAGTGGGAGTCTAAAAGATCCTGAAAGAGTTTCAAGAACTAATCAAGAATAAAACCTGTAGTTTATCACTAGCACACGACTTGAGGTTTGTAACCTATCGTGTTGACATATTCCTATTTTTGTGCCCATTCCAGTTAAAGTTGACTATGCATCTGAGTTCTACATGTTCTCGGCTGTTTTCATAACAACTTGGAAGCAATGGTAGGCCCTTGTGCTGCCAGGTGGCAAGAATTTAAGATTGCACAAGTTCAGTCCATGTGAGTTTGGATTTGTCACTAACTTTGTCTTGTGATTATGGTTTTGACAAATTCATATGGATAAGAACACATACACCATAAAATCTAAGTGTCATAAGGTTTCTCTCCGATTCATGAAAATGATGGTGAGGAAACGCTTTCACTAAGTAGGTTTTAAGTAGATAGCAATTGTGATATTTGAATTCTTAAAGTCGTTAGTGGAGCGTCTGTGGGTAACCGGCACACTAACATGGACTTGTGAGAAATGGAAAAGGTCTAAACAATTGATACTATGATTACGGCATCCCTTTTCATAGTTCTAAAATTGTTTAGACACACATATGAGCTATCTAAGGAAAGGTGTATGATTTTGATAAAGTTTTATCAAAGCATCTCGTATCAGAAATCTGAACTTTGGTAAGAAAGTCAATAAAGTATTGATTTCTAGAAGTCCAGTTGATTTCTGAGTACATGTCAAAGCTAGTGGGAGCATAAGTGTTATGCTAATAATTATCATGTTAGTAGGAGCATGATTATTATATTAAGTGTGAATTATAGAAAACAAAAGTTTCAAATGGAAAAGTTATTTTGCTATAATTAAGGGAGAGGAAATTATACTTCATTTCAATTCTAAAAGATTAGATTGAGATTTTAATCATCTTTAGTCAAGGATATATATATATATATATATATATATATATGTGTGTGAATTTTATGTTGGAATGGTTCAACTTAAGGAAATTCTATATATATTGCATTCTCAAAATTCGATTATGATTACGACATCCCTCTTCATAGTCGAATTATGAAAACATGGCAAATTAAAAATATTGTAGCAAAAGACTGGTCTGGGATCATGTCTTTATGTGAGACATCATGAGTCGTGTCCCATATGTTTCGGATATAAGATCGATTACATGTGCTATAATATTTATCCTTTCTAAATTTTCCAAATGCATAGGGCATTAAGAGGGGAAAAGGTCTGGAATTGGACATGACTAAAATTGATTAAGCAATTGTCGATGACAATCTAAGGTTTACCAAAGATTGGTTGCTCATGGACAGTTGGAAGTATGGTGTAGATTTTTGGAAAGGACCATATTGACATATTCTGAAAAGAGGCAACTCTTGTTCAGAAGTGATAGTCAAAATAGGAATGTGGAAATGTCTCCATAGGTGGAAGTTATTCAATCTGTGTAAGATTAGAAAACTTAATGCAAGAAGGATGTTCAAACGAATGTACTTTGAATATGAGACTTCATTTCAATGGAATTGATCTACATTGGAATACTCTATAATTTCTGTTGACAAGTCTTTGTGACTTTGTGCATAATCATTACAAGAGGATCAGTGCATATAAGTTTAGAATCTAATAGATTTCGGTAAATGGAAGGAATTTGGAATTCTTACATTTACGATAAGGATTTGGGATTGTGAAATGAGAATCATTGGAATTATGTTGAATTGATCTATTCCACAAAGTAAGGATCATAGACAAACATCGTGTGCATACTTGGTGTATGGCATAACTATTGTTTGGACAAACTTAGTGTGCATGCTTGGAGCATGGCATTACTATTGTTTCAGATTCAAGTATAAAGGTGATTATACGAAACATAATACAATGAATAATGAGTTATCAATATGGTGTTTAAATAAAAGGTGTTTTATTTACTCTCAAAGATGCTTGGGGCCATATAGGATTAGTATTATTCTTGTGTTTCACTTTGCATGTTTTGACTTCCCGAATAACTAGGTTATTCAAATTTTCCACTGTCAATCATATGTTGGAAGTAGATATGAATCAAGACTGTCATGAAGTTGGCTTGTAGATGTATAAGGTGTTAGACATAGCAAGAGTTGCTACAACATTCATGAGTGCTCCTGGAATGAGATTCGAGTATTGGATTAAACCCACACTTATTTGAATCACTTCATGGATTTTATCACGAGTGATCATGAGACGATAATATATTATATTCTTCAAACCTAGAGATATGATTTGTTGATTGTGAGTTGGTTATACATGGATTGCACGAAAACGCTTCAGTAACTTGATGTTATAAAACGTGCATTTGTGTATGATTCAACAAATGGTTAGTACAAACATATGAATCGAAGTTTATCCATTCCTTTTACCTTTGGAGGGATAAAAGCGATATCTGTGGGCCCCTTGATGATTTAGTGATGACACCTCTAAGTGCTTGGCCAAGCCTGGACTGATTTGATTTGTTCAATTAGCCAGTCGTCATAAATCGAAAATCGGAAAACAACAAATGGACAGAGAGAATGATTATAATCCATGTCTCAGTCCATATGATATCTATAATGGAGGAATATATGATCTCTTATCTAATGGACAAGTCATTTGACAAGGTCAAAGTTCGGCAGCGGCTTTATGAGCTACGATTGCTAGTCGGGATCTTTGAGTCATATGCAATAATAGTTTTAGACTTATCCAAGTGGGAGACTGTTGGATTAGATGTCTAAGCCCATAACTATTATTGGTATGTATTTGACCCGAGAGTAGCATGGTCCATTTGGGTTACACTTCATCGGAACATTTGTATGGATATTCTTTTGAGAATAGTATGTCTATGGTTTATTAATATATTATGAGTTGTAATATATTAATAGGAAATCATATTATTTAATTAATATTGATCAAGAATTAATTTAGAATTAATTTAGTGATCAAAAGGAACTAATTAAATATGGACTCTTATATATATAGCATGGGCCAAGTTCATTTAGGTTGAGCTAAGCTTGTATGGATAGTCCATGGAGTTTTTAACCCATGGATCCTATGGAAATGAAAGGTCATGGGTATTAGGGTTTATATGAATGTAACCCTAATCCTCCATACTATATAAAGAGGTATTTGGCACATGAAATGGCACTTGTGTGTGAGTATACAAGAGTGGGCCGATTTCTAGTGTGGTCACTGTTCTCTCAAGCTTTCCAAGGTGTTTTTGGTGATTTGTGATTCCACTTGAGGCTTCCACACTATTGGGGCTAAGCTCTTAAAGTTAAAGACTTCAAGCTCCATCAAAAGGTATGCCATCTAAGGTTTTTAGGGTTGCATGTACACCATAGGAGTGTTAGAATGCTCAAAACCCTTCAAATACATGAGGGGTGACTATCAATATCCAACAATGATACTAGAAGTGGTGACGTTACATGATTTATGGTTTTGGCATGCATTCTACGGTGTAGCCGGTTCAAACAATGATTTAAACGTCCTCTACCAATCACCACTGTTTGATGACAATTATTTTGGAACAAGACCCGATTGTTCGTTTTATATGAATGATGAACACTACAAGCATGGTTACTGTCTTGCGGATGGAATATATCCATCATGGGTTGTATTTTTGAAGGCATATCCATATCCAGTAACTGAAAAAAAAAACGGTTCAATGCGGCACAAGAATCAGCAAGAAAGGATGTAGAACGTGCTTTTGGGGTCGTTAAAGGACGTTGGGACATATTAAAAATGCCTGCACGGGCTACAATGTCACAACTAGCATTTTAGCTAGGAAATTCTGTTTTCATGTAAACATCAACTATTGTAAGACTTGTACTCTAAGCGGATATCATACTCTATACTAAATTGAAATCACCCATTTGAATCAAAACTTCTGAGTGAAGTTCAAAACCTAATACAATACATCTCGTACATTCAACTATGGGTTGAAAACCCTAAAAATCCCGGTTCAAATTTATTATGGACTAGGATCCTCATATTGGGCCTAATGGGCCAATAAACTTTCAAATTGGGTAAGTTGGGCCAAGGAACCCTATTTGGACTCTAATTGGACCCACATTCATCAAGCTAAAGTATTTTGGGCCATGTTGGGCCTAAAATGACTCACTTCATTTTTATAGGCCTTAATGGGCCATAGATGTTTTCTTGAACCTAAATGGGCCTAAAACCTATTATGTTCACTCTTTTGGGCCGTAAACCCCTAAGAGAGCCCAATGGGCCGAAAACTTCCACCTTGGACCTTGTAGTTTCAAGTATGTTCAATTCTAGAACTATATTTCTCCTCACACTATCCCATTCTCGGCCCAAATAAAAAAAAGAAAAAAAAAAGAAATGAAATATGGAGACATATTAAGATCATGACACCTCATTAATATCCTCTATGCACTTAAGCTTACTACACTTCATGTAATTACCCAATCCCATACTTCCATGCAAGGTTTTCCCTCTCATTCTCTCTTCTTCTTAACTCTCGGGCAAAGAGTGTCTCACCACTCTCATTTTCTTTCATTTCAACTCCACCAAAAAGCTCTCTATAACATCAAGAATTCACTCACCATATCTCCAAATTTTTGAATGTATCTTGTGAAAGATCAAAAACTCTTCATCAAAGCTCATCACTTTTGGTAAGTTCTTGTTTGACTTTATGGTTTAACTTCAACTTTACACCAAAAATCTCTTCTTAACCCACATCATTTCATGATCTATGCTCTTAGAACATCATAGATCTCGAAAATCTTCTCATGAACATATCAAAGGCCGAGATCTTCTCATTTCCTCACCAAAAACCAAAAACTTCTAAGCAATGTGATTTCATACCCCATACTTTCGATTTTTACTTTGTTTTGGGGGAGAATACAAGTTGTTTTGTGTAGATCTATGTGTATGCATGATTTTGTGTGTTTTTCTATATATATATATATATATATATATATATATATATATATATATATATGTGTGTGTGTGTGTGTGTGTTTATGTGTTGTCAACTTCATGAACTTAAAGATCTACCACAGGATGATGATATTGGTATAACACAACACTTATTTCAACTTATCTTACAAGAAAAAGGTTTAAAATACATATAAGTTACTTAAAGCTAAGAAAAACCTCATAAAAGGGGCTAAAAGTGACAAAATGACAAAAGAATGGGTTATTTGTGTAACTCACGGGTAGTAAGGGGTTCAAAAGGATTTGTTTTGCTAAACATGGCAAATTTCGACATTTAAGACCTTACAAGGACTAAAAATGTAAACATTTTCATAAATGGGCCTTATTTGGGCTTCTCACGGTTTTGGGCCCAAAAATTTTAGTTTTTGATCTTTTGTGAGCTTAAATATCATTTTCAAGAAAGTTGTGCCAAAAATACAAATTTTTGATAAAAGGGGTTAAAGATGTGGAATTATAAAAAAATTTGGGCCAAAAAGATGAAATTATCTATTATGGGCCGAAAATACATATTTTTATAAAAATCAAGCCAAAAATGATATTTTTGACAAAAGTGAGTTAAAAATGTTATTTTTACAAAAACTAGCCTTAAATGCAAGTTTTGTCCAAAAAGGGGCATAAAATGCTATTTTTACCAAAAATGGGTCTTAATTGTAAATTTTTGGCTTAATGGGCCAAGAATGTCATTTTTACAAAAAAGGGCCTTTTATGCCATTTTGGTAAATAATTGAATGAAAACAAGCCATAAGGTAACAAATAGGCTAATTTTGTCATACTCATGTTATTGGGCCTTAGTGACCAATTTATATGTTTGATAGGTCCTGAATAGTCTTTTTATGTTTATTGGGCCTTATTGACCCGCTGACATGCTCGACGGACCTTGGATACTCCTTGCGTGCTATTTGGGCCTATAAATATCATACATGTGAAATGGGCCTTAGTTGTCCGTTTACATATATTTTGGGCCCAGGTTATATAATCCCATTCCTTATGAGCCTAGAAATGACGTACATGTTAGTGGGCCTTAGTCGTTCACCTACATGGTCATTGGGCCTGGAATGTGCTTTATATGTTTCTCTTCGCGTAAATTCGATTAAGGATCTAGTGAGACGTGTCGGTTGACACCTATTGAGTGTACGATCGTAGCCTGTAGTTATAACTAGAGTCTCTTGGAGGGAGAGCGGGGGTTTGTGTATAGATCTATACGGGGATGACACCCCACACCTGAGCTGTTCGCTACAGTTAGACTAAACCAGTCTAGGGTGACAAAAACCTTATTCTATTTTCCGTCGGCGTTCAACAACGCCAAGACAGGCGAATATGTCATTATCTAGTATGGTTATAATGACTCACTTAGAGGAATTAACGTTATAAATTTATGGGAGACATTCTCTTTTCTAAACGGATTACTCGGGAACATACTCGCGCTGGTACTCAACCTCGGGGGTTGGTATACCAGCATTCTCTTTTACAGACAACATAGGGTTGTCTGGGGGCATTCTCTGTACATTCTCTTTACATTTTCTTCATTCTCTATTGCATACTAGTATACAATAACACACATGCATTAATACAAGATCGGACACAAACATACTAAATTGTTTTCAGAAAATATAGGATTTTCTGGTGATTACAAAATTATACAAATCATTTTCGCAAACATGCTTATGAACTCACCAACATTTTTATGTTGACTTTTTTTTTAAATTAACTTGTATTCTCAGGAAACCGTTGAAGCAGTTTGGGCAGAACATACTAATGGATATTTTGTTATATTTTGTTTCATCATACTTTAACTATTTTGACATGTAATATTCAAACACAGTACTCGATGTAAACAATGTATGTTGTTATATTACATGTGTGATGATGATGATGTTATGTTTCAATTATATACTATGTGATGATACTACAAGGATGAAGTCACACCAAGCCCCCGGACGTTTCGACGTCTGGTTCGGGGGTGTGACCTACAATGGTGAAGAAAAAAAATATAATGTACGCTTATATTATACTATACTATATGATATTGAAAGATGAGGGTGATGTGTGTGCATCAACCCGACCCCCCCCCCCCCCACTGACAAAGATCGATGACCAAGAAATAGTACATGAATTACGCTAGGGATGAGCATTTGGACCGGGGAACCGGCCGGAATCGGTACCGGAACCGGATAGAACCGATCGGGCCTGGACCGGGACGATATTCTTGTGGATTTTTGGAACTGACAAAAACCAGAACCGTATGTTGCTATTTCTCGAGGACCGGTTCCAACATTGAAGACACAACAAGAACCGGTAGGAACCGGGAGAACCGACGGTCCGGTCCGGTTCTTAATTTCGGCCAACTTCGGTTCCCGGGTCGGGTCCGGCTCCGGCCGGTTCCAGTCGGGTCGGTTCCTTTGCTCATCCCTAAATTACGCAATACTAAAACCCACCACCAACTTCGATCCGAACTTACTGATCACATTGAACATATCTACATTCCAACTTTGGATAATAACTAGATAATTTTAATTGTCGTTTTAGGATTTAAATTATGTTGTCTTTTTTAAGCGTAGTTTTTTTAATTATTCTGTATTTTTTATTTGTAGTGTGGGGTTTTAATTAAATGTTACTTTTAATATTATTTTAGATTTTTTTTTGCTTTAAATAAGCATAATTTTATTTTTAAATGAAAAATGTTATATTTTCTGATTTAATTAAATAAAAAATAATAATGTGGAAAGTGGGTTGAGAAATATAGAGTTTTCATATGTTGTGAGTTGGGAAAGATAAAAGAGAGAGAAAAAAGCTGATGTGGCAATGAGTTGAGTGAGTTGGGAGGGAATGACTCCCGCCTCTCTTATCTGTAAAAGGATGTATAATTTGTATTATGTTTGATTGTCGTAAGTTTATATGGCTATTTTGTTTTTCACACATTCATTAATATACGTTGTGCCACATTCTGTAAACAAAACCGTTGATAGTCTACTATATATAATTAATTCAATATTTATATGTAAAATTGGATAAGTTGAGGGCATTGACCGTCGAACCGTTAACAAATTAACGAAATCAAGTATCGTTTTCCTATTCCCCAATAGATTATCTATTTGACAAGTTACATGGTGTGACAATGTTCTCGAATATCGATTTGAGAAGTGGGTACAACTAGATTCAAATGAGACCGCGCAGTGAGCGAAAGATGACCATCGAGACTCGTGATGGGTTATACAAGTGAATGGTCATGCCATTTGTATTATATAATGTGTAACGTCCCGTTTTCACAACCAATTTTTTTTTTTTCATTTTTATTAAGGTAAAACTTTCCAATTTATTAATTCATTATTTAAAAATGAGAGTATCGTAGAAAACGCGAAATCTTCAATGTTGCTGATGAGTGTGTACGGTTCCGCCTTCGTCTTCCCACTATCACTGATTATACCTGAAACTATAAACAACTGGGTAAACATAAAGCTTAATGTGTTTCCCCCAAAATACCTTATACGATAAACATACAAGCATGCAGAACTGCCGCTCTTCGGCCTTCGGTCTAACCAGACTGGAATACTAGGGTTTGTTGGCCTACCGCCTCAACCTAACCGCTCCTCCCGAGCCTCCGTGCCTTCGGCTTACAGCCGGCCCGCACAAAGTATGTTGGTCTACAGCACAAAGCAGGACCGCCTCAACCCACCACCACCATATGTCGACATATAAACAAACAAGGATCAAGCAGGCACATAAAACAGGCAACAACAATCATTCTCACAACACACAGTCCCCCTACCAGCTAACCTCCATGAAATGCGTAACCATATGTAGCCAGAGGTGAGATAGCCACCGGAACAGATGATCCTACTCTAGAGCCACAACCAAATGAGGAACATGTAAGAGATCCTAGACCATCAGTTCTCAGGCTATCCTATATAACCACAAACAATGCCTGGGGCACTCCACCAGATGATAACCAACAAGTACAAATAACATACCGAACCAACAGTACACTATAACATAGTAACACCCTACATACCAGGATACCGATCTATCAGATCACTACTGCATAGCAACATACTCGATACCAGGATACAAGTCTAACCGATCAGTACAACATAACGACATACTCGATACCATGATACAAATCTAACAGATCACTACAGCATAACAACGTACTCGACACCAGAATACAGATCTAACAGATCACCACATCATATCAGCATACCCGATACCAGAATACAGATCTAACAGATCACCACAACCTATCTACATACTCGATACCCGAATACAGATCTAACCAATCACTACAACACCGTGTCATACTAAGTAATAACAATCTAAGAAATGCCTGACCGTATATAATCAGAGGTGAGATAGCCACCCGAACAGATGACCCTACCCTAGAACCACAACCAAACAAGGAACATGTAAGAGACCCTAGATCAAAAGTCCTAAGTCTATCCTACGTGACTCTATACAGTCCCTATGGCCTCCCTTTACTAACTGATAACCGAAAACTAGTGTGCCGAGATTGGTGCCTTCAACCTACGGTACAATGAGGCGAAACTCACTTGAAATTAAGAAACCCGAGAATACCATGATCTGATCCCTGCTACACTGCTCGCTCCTGTGGATCCACTAACATCAAAACCATATAAAATCTCAATCGCCAATCCAAACCCTCAAGTTTAACCTAAAGTCAAACTTGGTTAAAAGTCAACGGAGTCAACAAAAGTCAAAGTCCAAGGTCAAACTGCTTAAAATCCATAAGTTAACTGAGTCAACCCAACCGAGTCAACTCAGTCGAGTCGACCTAGTGAGCGTACGTGGGGCGTACTCCTCCGTTGACCAGATTGAGGTTGTTGACTACGTACGCTGGGCGTACTCCCAGGTACGCGGAGCGTAACTCCAGACTTCATTTTCTTCCCATAAAGTGCTTAATATAACAACTTAATACGTCCAATTGCATATCCAACGTCACATTGTCATTAGGAGTCATAAAGTTTCCAACTTTATGACTTTGCATGCTTAATAAGTGTTTATGTCACACCCCCAAACCAAGGATGGCGGAAACGTCCGGGGGTGGTGGACTTCATGTATAGTATCATAACAACGAGTATAATAGTGACCAAAGCAAATACAACCATCATAACATAAATGAAAAAGTTACACCGAAGTATGAGTTTACATATTCCAAAATCATTTACACTATGATGACAAAATAAATTGTTTGACGCCTTAGCGTCCCATCCTCAAAAGCTGCGGTTTACCTGATTTACTGATTTCCTGAGAATACAAGTAGTTTTGAAAAAGTGTCAACAATTAAGTTGGTGAGTTCATAAGCTTTTGGATGTAGAATTTGAAAACCCTGTTTACTACCAGTATGTATAGTAGTTTCTATTTGAAATAAAACCGAGTATTGTATCCCGAGTTTGAAAACCTTTGTTTGTAAATGTAATGTATACTTCAAGAAAATCCAATGTTTTCCTTATAAAATGCTATGTAGTCTTAAATCCCAAGACTGAATGTATGCGTGTGAGTTGTACTTGTAACGTGTTTGTAGTTCTAATGAGTACCCAAGAAAATCCAATATTTTCCTTATAAAATGTTATGTAGTCTTAAAATCCCAAGACCGAGTGTAAGAGTGTGTTTTGTACTTGTAACGTGTTTGTATGCAGTTTTAAAATAAATAAAACCCCTTTTTAAAGTAGAAATTAATGTAAACTATATGTTTCGTTATCTCCCTATGTGAGTCGCTATAACCATACTATAACAGAGATGTCTGCTGCGACGTTCTTCAGGCGTCGGAATCGAAATGACATTTGTCACCCCCGATCGGCCGATCGGGCTTATGCAAGCAGCATGGGTGTGGGTTGTCAATCCCAATATAGATCTATACATAATTATCACGCTCTCCCTACAAGAGCCTCTGGTTATAACTATTTAGGAATTTTAACCCTTACTCTAAGAGTACAATGAAGACGAGTCTCACAATTTACGATAACTAGTTTACGTGTGGTGTGAGAGTAAAACCTTTTCTGTGGTGAAATTGAATGCCCCTTTTGTGTAGTATGTTTGTAATGTGAAATCTATAAACTATACCTATTATAGTCTATCATGTGGTAATGAAAACCCGTTTGTATTGAGAGTAAAACCTTTTTCATGTAGTATGCTTGTATTGTAAAATCCATAAACTATACTTATTATAGTTTATTTTACTTATTAGAAGTGTATGAAAATCCTTATCATGAATGACTAATTTCTGTTTATGATGTTCGACTAACAATAAATACATTCAACATTTAGGAACTTATTGCTATATACTTTGCTCAACATGCTACAAAGTGTTATTAATATTGTAAGCTGTGTAAGTAGTTTTTAACTTTTCTGTACTGTTTTAGAAAAATCATAGAAAATCATACGAAGTCAAAAACTGAATCCGTAAACTTTGAGAGTTTAGAAACTGTGTCTAGTTTATCCATAATTGTTATTATGATTTTTAGAAGTCTCTAACTTATGTGAAAATGTTCATATTCACTGACTGGTCCGGATTCGTTTCTGAAATGATAGGCAGTTTTATAAAAATCACCATAAATTGTAGGAAAATCATATGGAGATGTGCAGGTAGTCATTAGAAAGGTATAAACCTGAACTACTTTCATATGAAACGGTTTTGAAATATATTAAGTTTAAGATGGTCAAAACAGTCCGTGAATAGGACTCAACTTTTCTGATGAAAGCTGTTGTTTGAATTTGGTTAAGTTTTTGGTGTATTAACTTGTATCCCCCCCTAAAACTTGAAGAAAACATGAAAATGTAGGGGTATGAACTCATCTTGAGTGATTTCCTTAGATGTATGCTGAAAAGAAAGGGTTTCCAAGTCAAGAACACTTGATAGGAGCTTGGAGAGTTGAAGATCTAATAATAATTATGGTGACATTTGTTATGAGAGATTCATAATCTGAGTGAAGGAGTGAAGGATGTTCAATGTAGTATGAAAATACTTATTGAATGAGGGTGAGAAGCTCAAAGGCAGCCTTGGAGTCTCGAGTTCTTAGAGAGGGAAATGAGAGAGAAGTGTTTGTTTCTTGGTGAGAGAGTGAGTAAAGTGGAAGGAGAGATGAGAGTTTCCAGCTTTTGATCAACTATCCAGCTGGAGGAGGGGTGTGGAAGGACAAATAGTTGACTGAATATGGATGAATAGTGACTGAAGGTTGTCCTATGTGGGTATAGGGGTTAGCTTGAGTCACACTTCATGGAAAAACCAACACTCTAACTCAATATCTCACCCACTAGATATTGTTCTTAAGTTGAGATTTCCCCTAAAATGTGATTAAAATATGAATATATATGGTCTTATATGTCAAAATATAAGTTTGAGTGAAAATTCCACGCGAAAATCATGAAAAACGAGCTTAAAACGCAAAAGTGGTCGAAAACCGGGAGAAGGATGCGAACCTGCGAGGGTTCCGGAGTGCTTAAGGAAGTTCCGGAGCCTCTTAGCAACAATCCGGAGTCAACTGGGGCATTCCGAAGCCATTTGCTCAATTCCGGAGGTCCGAATCGGAGGGTTCCGAAGCCGGCTTGAATTTCCGAAGCGGGTCTTGTTCTCCCGGAGCGAGGTTCCGAGACACATGAAGGCTCCGAAGTGATGTGGTCCGGATGAGAGGCTTATTCCGGAGGGAAGAAGTTCCGAAGCTGAGGGAGGTGCGAAATTGTACGGTTCCTAAGAGGGTTCCGGACCAAGAGGGTTCTTTTGGGTTTTCTCCTTCGGTTTTGGGCTGTTTTCGACTGAGGAAGATACATAGAGAGATTTGGGAGAGATTTCTCATACTTGGAGAGATTTGGGAGAGATTTCAAATGCTTGGAGAGATTTGAGAGAGATTTCACATACTTGGAGAGATTTGGGAGAGATTTCACATACTTGGAGAGATTTCCCATACTTGGAGAGATTTGGGAGAGATTTCACATACTTGGAGAGATTTGGGAGAGATTTCGCATACTTGGAGAGATTTGGGAGAGATTTCACATACTTGGAGAGATTTGGGAGAGATTTCACATACTTGGAGAGATTTGAGAGAGATTTCACATACTTGGAGAGATTTGGGAAGAGAGATAGATACAATGGGAGAGATTGAGAGAGACTTTGTCGGGGGCCATTATTAATGTTTTTCTTTGTAGTTCAAAGACCGTAGACTTAGTTACATCCCATTTTGAGTGTTATACACCCCCGAAGGGCACGTAATAATGTTTTATAGAGTTGTTACTTCCCTCAATCTGATTAGGGTTTAGAATTTTGAACATTTGAAACTTTCAGTGTTACTTTTGCATTAAGATTTAGAGTCATACATTAGTAGACATAAGGTAATCCCTAACATATTAGCACTAGTTGAGTTGACCAGTTTGACTTGTTGACTTTCTTTGACTTTGACTTGACCAGAAAGTGACGGTTGTCACAGTTTAATCCATAAAAACCCAACATGTTAATGCCTTAAGACTCTCCATAATATACATGGGACAAAACCAACCATTGGGAATGGTTAGATTATTTTCTAGTTTGCTGCTAGGCGGATTTATTAAGAAAAGTGAATACGGTCGTAACATTATTGAAAGTCTCGAGTTTTTGGTCCCCCTAACTTTTGTACTCGTGTTTTCGCCCCGGTTGTACTTAGGCTTGAGCTTACCAATTAAGTTTTTTTTTTTTTTTTTTTTTGATTATATATTTCTACTTGCCGTACCACAAAAAAAATACAAAATAAACATATTAATTTTGATAATTATGACGTCACTGTTTGTTTTTTCTTTTCCCTTTTCACTTCGACAACCCTGATGCTCACCAGGACAATGCGGGATCATTACGTTTGGTGACAAACTTTTCAATTTTTCATATTTAGTATTTACCCCTTCAGTTTTATAGATTATTAAATTTGTTAATAGTTTATATTTTTTATTTTGACAATTATGTTTTTTTGGATCGTTATTACCTAAAATGAAGTGACCTAGCAACGCACTACACATACTAGTGGGAAGTTTCACACACATAAACCCTTTCTTTACCCTTGCTGTTGCTAGAGGAGCAGGGGAACATTTGCTTGGTGAATCTATCTATCAATAACAATGGCGATGGCATCAAGATTATGGGCATCCAAAGCTGCTTCATACCTCAAGATCGCTACTTTCAACAGAGGTTTTGCTTCTGGTAATCACTCCACTTCCATCACCTTTCTACACTACTTTTGATTTCATCGGTTTCCCCCCAGATTTCCATGTGATCTAGGGTTTTCTTACGTTCAAGATCTGATACTCTTATGTACTGTCTAGAATACACAATTTTATATGATCCGTCTAGAAAAACGTTACAGCTTGATAGTTCCGTTAATTTTTCGAATCGATTTTGATGAATTCTCTGTTAGAAATGAACATGCTCGATCATGTGAAGTGATCTAGTTTCTCGATGTGTGCGCGAGAGTTCTGGTTACATGCATCTTCGAATTTCATGATGTTCATAATGTGAGCATCAATCCGGATTACTAAATCCTACATAGAGACGATTCTAAGCCCTTAATAGTAAGTTAATAATCCTTCCTGGCGCACCAAAGGCGGTGAAGATTGTAATGTTGTTTGTGGTATGTCTGATGTCTGAATCTGTTTCTACCAGCAAAACTGGGAGATCTGGACATTGTCAGCCTAATTTAGGGAAAATCCAGTCATGATATAGGAAAAGACCAAGATTATGAAATTCAATCATAGATGGTATCCTGTCCCATTAGACAAACCTTTTATTCATTGAGTAAATTCGAAAAAAGTACATTTAACCATACAAAATGATGCTTAATCTTTTATATGGTGACTAGGAATGTTTAGACTGATAACCTGATTGTGTATTGGTTTCAGTTGTGAAGGATCTAAAGTATGCAGATTCACATGAATGGGCAAAAATTGAAGGCAAGTGTGTGACCATAGGGATTACAGATCATGCTCAGGATCACTTGGGAGATGTGGTGTATGTTGAGTTACCAGAAGTAGGGACAGATGTAACACAAGGTAGTGGTTTTGGTGCAGTTGAAAGTGTTAAGGCTACCAGTGATATTAACTCTCCTGTTTCTGGCAAAGTCGTTGAAATCAATGAACAACTCAGCAGCTCACCTGGCTTGGTAACTTTTCCATTGCTCCTTTTTTTGAGATATAATAAATACAATTTACATTTGGCCCCTTTAGTAAGAGGAAAATAAGACAATGTTTCTTTTTTCTTGTCATATAGTCATTCTTTTGTAATAGGTTACATTACAAGTATTTAACTTTACTATATCGAATCTCGTCTCCTTACCTTGATCCAACCATGTTTTTCCCACACACGCGATTTGTCAACTAAAAAGGAGAGTTGACCAGTTTACCCTTGTTAAAAATGATAGGGTTAAATCCATGAAATAGCAATGTATTTTTGTTGATTTGTTTATTTCAACTTTTTTACTTCCATGTTTTCCTATTAGGAGATTGTACTTTGAAAAAACTTATCCAGTTATAACAATGTCATCCGAACACAAAGCAAGTTCCATTGCTATAATTGGGTAGATTTTTCAAAGTATAATAATGTCTTAATAAGAAAAAAATAAAATAAAACTACAATGCTATATTTTGATGGATTTTTCAGAGTATGCCTTATTAAGATAAAAAAAAAAGTACAATATTGTAATAAAAAATAAACGACAGAACAAGGTGGAATATGGACTTGCTCTTCTTGTACATGTAAAAGACGAAAATGCCCCTGTCCCTCTCCTATAATCCTCATCATCGAAAATAGCCTTAGAAACCTTGTCTAGTCCCTAATCTAATAAAAAATTAACTAATGTTTTCAGGTAAACGGAAGCCCATATGAGAATGGATGGATTATAAAAGTTGAGATGAGCAACACTGATGAGGTAAAGTCTCTAATGGACTGCGATCAGTATTCAAAGTTTTGTGAAGAAGAAGATAACCACTAAGCTAACAATGATGTGCTCCAAAATGACAAAATAATTCCCATGGTGGCTCGAGTTGACAATTGTTGATTGGAGTTTTCTGTAATTTCAGTCGGGTGTTCGCTTCATTTGTGAAAATGTTTTGGATTCTTTTTAAATGATGTCTCTTTTGAAAGAAGTCTTGTATGAAAAAAAAAACAACTGTTTCTTTTTTGGATTGAATAAACTGTGTGAGAGTAGATGAGCATTCTACACTTGAGGAAGAAAAAAATTGAGATATCATAGTCACCAATAACCCTCAATAGATATGAAGCAGATACTACATCATTGAGCCAAAATCTCAACTATTAACAATCTAGGTAAACATATTTAGGGTAAATTACACCAATCGTCCCTCGTGCATATGCCAGAAAGCGTGTTTAGTCCTTATTTTCAAAATTTAACTCGGACCGTCCCTGAGTGTGTTTCTTCTTGCACGCTTAGTCCCTCCGAACATAAAAAGACCGTTTTGCCCTTAATTATTTATTTTTTGATTTATTTTCTATTTATTTGTTATTTATTATTTATTTTTTGGTTTTTTATCATAAAAAATAATTATTTGCTGCCTTTAAAAAAAGAAATTGACCCTAAATCTAAGCACCTTCATAACTCGTCTCTTCCCCCATCACCACCAACACCGACCACCGCCATCACCGTCGACTCCAATACTCTGGCGACTCGAAGATATCTCCGGCCACTCCAAGACATCTTCGACAATAGAATAAAACCCTCATCACCACACCACACCACACCCCAATCCACCCCCCCCCTTCCATTTCCCCTTTTCCTGTTGCCTTCACTGGAAACCAGGTCAATGGACCACCTCTCCATCTAGCGAGAGGGTTGCAGATCTACAAAAAAGAGGTCGACTGGTGGTATTTGGGTGGTAATGGTGATTATTCGAGATTCTGCAATTGGTGTTTGAAGTTCTTGCAGGTGGGGTTTTCGGTGGAAGTTGTTGTGGTGATGAGGTTACTGGTTAGGTGGTTTTCGAATTGGGGTTGTTATCAGCTGGTGTTTGTACAGAAAGATGTTGGTGGTGAAGGAGGTGGTGGTTTATGGTTATTTTCCAAGTAACAGGTGGTATAAGGAGGAGGTGAAACATGTGCTTGATGGAAGGATGGTGGTGGTCTTGAGCTTTAAACCGGGGACTGGGGTGGGTGAGGTGAGGGTCGATTTCCATGGTGGTGCAGATTTCCAGTGAGGAACGAGGCCATGGATCTGACAACCACCATCGTAGCCGAAAACTAGATTTCAAAATCCAATCCTCGAGCTCTTGACAACTCGATCTCACACATAGATGTCGTCGCCGGAATACCAGAGGATAAGAGTTTGATAACGTCGCCAGAATACTAGGTGAGGGTTTAATTCGTCAGGTTTGATTTTTGTGTTGGTTTTAAGTTATAGATTGGATTTTTGTGTTGTATTTGAGTCGCAACTTCGAGTTTATGGACGGAGATGGTGATCGGAGCTGCTGCCGGACACTAAGTCTATAGACGAAGATGGTGACTGGAGGTGCTGCCGGGAACCGGGTTTGTGAATGAATATGGTGATCGGGATCTTGAAGAACATTAAATGAATTGGAAAGGAAATAAATAGATTAAGTGGGTCATAATATTTATCTTTTTTTAGTTAACAATAATAAGAACATTAAATTAATCAGAAAATAAATACCAAAAGGGGATAATGGTCGTTTCAGGTACTGTAAGGGATGAAGCGTGCAAAATTAAATTAATGAGGGATGAAACATGTAAGTTTTAACCAAACAAGGGACGGTCCGAGTTAATTTTTGAAAATAGGGACTAAACATGCTTTTTGGCATGTGCACGAGGGACGATCGGTGTAATTTACCCACATATTTATAAAACAAAAAGTAAGAAACATACAAAATTATGATAAACAGAAGAATTAAATTGGCCGACCAACTATTTGCATTTTTCTATAATGTCCCTAAACAAAGAGCTTTTGTCCCAGGTTATAACTCATAACAGGTCATATAATGTTTATACGAAGGACAAAGTTTTTTTACGAGCTAAACATGTCATAATGGTATAAAGAAGACATGATTTGCTTGTATTCTTTTTGGTTGATGGGAATTATATTCTGTAGTATTTAAATTTTTAAATAATTTCATTTTGTTTTGTATCAAGTCCAACATTTAACTCATTTAAGATGTTGAAAATTAGGGCTGACAATTCTCGATACGACCCGCGACGCGACACGAAATAAATGAGTTTGAGTTGAGTTTTTTAACCCGCCAACCCGTTTATTAAACGAGTCATATATGAGTTTCTCAAAAACTAAATGGGTTGACCCGCCAACCCGTTTATATTCTTTAATAAAAAAATTTATTTTATTTTTAAATGTATTTATGTATCAAGTATTAATATTTAATAAGTATTATATAATATATCATTGATTCATAGACCATTTGACTGTTTTGACATTTTGACTCGTGATGGATGACCTAAGGTCATAATAATAACATGTAAAGCTAAGTCTGTAACAATTTTGCCCATTTGCCATAAATAATGATCTCATCATAAAGAAGAAAATGGTGTTGGAGAATTGAGTTTGTTTTTTGGGAGAAAAATGGGAATTGTGGTAATTACTTTAGCACTTGAATTATCTATGTTTGTATTAATGTTTAGTTTGAACATGTTTCTATGAATGTTTTTAATTTTCATTTGGATGTTTAAGACTTAAGTGTCTAAAATTCGGATATGTTTGTATCAACCATCAAAAATTTATTCATGTTTAATTGTCAATTTTATTTATGGAATCTCACCCACGAACTCAAATCTGACCCACGAACCCGCCAACCTATGAACCCGTATAAATAAATGGGTTGGCGGGTCATATATGGGTTTATGTTCTAAATCCGCCAACTCGTGACCCGCCAACCCACGACCTGTGTATTTAAATGGGTTGTGTTTGGGTTGGCATATTTTGACCCGCCAACCCGCCAACCCGAACAAGACACGATTGTCAGGCCTAGTGAAAATGTTAAAGGCAGTGGGTAGCGGCAATAACAACATACCTGGTCGAGAGAGAGAGAGAGAGAGAGAGAGAGAGAGAGAGAGAGAGAGAGAGAGAGAGACTTTACTTTTTAGACTCAAGGGCACTAGTGGGGTGTGGTTTGGTCATATCCTTGCCACAGTGGCAGGGGAAACCGCCCCCTTATGCGGTATTGGGTGAGGTCTTGTACACAACGGTAGTATATGATCATGCTTGCTTTTGTTCTTCCTCTTTTAGACCGTTGAATGGTCAAAAATTATATATATATATATATATATATATATATATATATATATATATATATATAGCGACCTCGGTCCGAGACATTTGGCGGGAGATGCTCTCTGCTCCGATGTATGCGAGATCACAACATGAAACAAGGCTGTCAATCGTTCTCCGGGAGGTGATCCCGAGAAAACGCTCCGACGTCAAGTTAGTACCTTATCTGAGAGTGAATGTAAGAGTCTAAGAGAGATAGTTTACTTTCCCAGTTAGTGAAGGTTGCCTTTTATACAACGGCCTCCTGCTAGTCTGTACACGACAAGGGCGTCAGACCCGATAGTATCGGGCGCGCTGCTTGACTAATCATGCTTCTCTTTCGGTCGGAGCTAACGATTGGTTCAGGTGGTAATGCTCATAGTTTACTCATTGTCTTCTGAAGCCGTTGGGCTTGTCGTGGAGCGAAGAGTATTATGGACTCGACTCCTGCGCATGGGTTCTGCTGGATAGACACTCGCGGGCGTTTTGCTGGATAGGCGCCCGCGGGAGTGAGACTTGCTGGGGTTGCTGGCGGGGATTTTAAATATCCCGCCTCATCTATTTACTATAAAACTTATCCTCTTTCCTTTTATCTCCCATGCGTTTTCTAAACCCTTCCTGTTTTTTTCCCTCTGCAACTTCTCTTATTTTCATGGCTAATCGTTCTGGCATCATTCCTATTGCAGCTGAGTTCGAAACTCTTTAAGAAGCCTACGACTTTTCATCGATTGATGGGGTGGAGTTCCCAGCTTTTCACGCAATGATCTTGTCACCCCTAACGGGAAAGTTAGTGTTTACCTAAAAACCTTCGACGCCGGGCTCCGTCTTCCGCTTACCGACTTCCAGGATGAACTTGTGTAGAAGCATGGTTGCAGTATCTAGATGCTCACTCCAAACGTCGTGAACAAGATGGTGGCGTTTGAGATGATCTGCAACTCTAATGATGTCCTCCCCGACTATTTCGTCTTTAAGTTCTTCCGGTTTAGCGCCATATGAGATAAGTACATGTTCTCTGCACGTCGTGGTGGCCAGGTTCTTGTTCCAGATGGTAAGACGTCGAAGAACTGGCTGGACAAATGGTTATGGGTTACTCAGGAGCAAGTCGATCATGGGTACTGCCGGGCGGTCAACTTCTCAGATACCATTCCCAAGCTGTTCTCACACAACCAAGTTGTCGTCGATGTCTTAAGATCTCTCCAGGTTGTGCCTGATGAGTTTCCGGAGTATGTTCTTGCCGGTGCCGGTATGAGTCCAAGTTGGCGTGCACGAGGAAAGATGTTTGTCTTCTTCACCATTACTGACGATACTATTGCTTGTCCTATTTCCTCTCCCCTCTTTTTTCTTATCCTTTCTTTTCTATGACGGTGGTTCTGAAAAAAGGAGTTTTTTGTTTTCATAGGTGTCGAGACTCCCTTATCGTTGGACTTTGTTCTCCAGAAGCGGTACAGTGGGAAGCTTGAGTACCGGAAAGTTGACCTTCGTGAGACTCTCCCTGCACACTGCATGGTTGATCGTTTGGTTGTCGTTTCTCCTCCGGTGGTACAACTTGTAGAGGTCTCATCTGCGAGTGGTGGTGAACGTCCTATGGATGCTCAACCGATATCTATGGTAGGTGGTCCTGTCCATGCTAAATCCCCTATTACTGAAGTGGTGGAAGATAGCAATGAGGGTATCATCTCCAACATTCAACGTGCTATGGCGAAGAGGAAAGCTATCTTGGCCATGGGGGAGACTCCTTTTGATGTTGGTGGTAGCCAGATCGAAAGGCGTGTGCAACAACAACGTGGTTTTTCCTGCCTGTTGAGTTCAATTTCCTCCAATCCGGAAGGAATTATGGTGATCCCTGATGACGACGTGCAGCAGTCTGAGGGGGATCAGGGGGTGTCTAAGCAGCCCGTACTTTCGGCAAAGGTTGTTCCTGAACCAAGTGTCGAAAATGTTGTTCTTCAATCAGGTCCTGGCCCTATCTCTTCGGAGGGTGGCGTTGGGGGTTCGCACCGCGAGATTCCCATTGGGGGTGGTTCGCATGGCCTTACAGGTCCTGCTGTGGCTCCATTCATTCCTAGCTGGAATCTCAACATTGAATCTCGTTAGTCTGTTCGTGGGAATCCCATTGAGTTTTCATGTCATGCCTTTCCGTCGGCTGCTCTTGCCGATATGGACGCTATGGGCAACTACCCACTTTCTAACAACATGTCATATGCTGCAGCACAAGCGATGTTTTACTTGGTTGCTGGTTCTCGTTGCATTCATCGCATAAGTGATGTAGAGGAGGGAAATGGTGCATTATTGGCGAGTGAAGCTGAGCTTAGGCGTCGGGTTGCAGAACTTGAGCGTGATGCTCGTGGCTTCGAAAAAAAGTATGATCTATTGGCGGTGGAAAATGTCTCCTAGGATGAGGTTTGATCGGTGTTAGAAAGCAAGGTGGACCCTCTCACCCAGTCTAACGAGGGCCTGATGATTCAGAATGAGAGCTTCGAGTGTGATGTCGTTGACCGAGACAAGCTCGTTGAGTATGTTAGGGATAAATTGGACGTTGTGCATGGGGATTTAGATTGGTTGCTTCATGTAGGTGTTCTGCATGTGATGGACAAGTTAATTGAGCATCCTGAATTTACTGGTGGTGTTAGACGGATTCATCACGCAACATTCGTGGCCGGGGAGGAGGCTCGTTGGGCTGGTCTGAAAGCCTAGATTGATGCTTGAACTTATGACCCAGAGGCGAGTGACTCTCGCTCTAGACATACCACTGGGCTGGCGATGCACTTGTGAGTTTCGCCACATCAGATTATGCAGCTTTGCTTGGTCTGGGTCGCCTTGACACTGTCAAGATGAGGCAATTGTGTGCATTTGATGATGCTGATGGTGGGGTTAATGAGGATGAAAATGTGGTTGGGGGGTGGTATCGTTGCTGTTGTTGATGATGGTGGAGCGGGAGATGGAGGCGGTGATGATGGTGTTGTGGGTGGTGGTAACAATGGTGGAGGTGGCAGGGTAGTTTGATTTGTTGTTTCCTTGTGCTACCCTTTGGGGTGTAAAAATGTTTGTAAAGCTTTTGTTCTTATTTGTAGGCCATTATGTGGCATGTTTTGGTGGTTGTAAGCCCTTTGTGGCGTAAACTTGTTTGGATGCTTCTCTTGTATTGCTTTTGCTTGACATTCTATGCATGTGGGGGTAGCTTGTTCTTTCTTGCCACTTTTTATTGTTGTCTTGCTTTCATTGTTTTCATGTCATTGATGTTGATGTTCTTAAATTTGCATCATTCGAGCTTAGTGACTAGTAGTTATTTCTTGAATTTGAGGCTAGGAGCCTTTTAAGTATAATTTACGTATTGTTTTTAAACAAAGTACACTAAGTATTGCTAAAGAGAAAAAAATACACTAAGTATTACTTCTTCAGTCTGGGTGATCAGCCCAACTGATGATATAGCCCTAAGGCATTACAATGTTGCAACCATCCGTTCTAGGTAGGGGTTCTATTTTAATAAACCTCCCTTCTAAATAGGGGGTTCGCCTATGGCCTATCCTTGCTGATAGCGTTTCTCTTGTGGGTCTCCCTTCTAAATAGGGGTTCTTGTTAACAATCATCCCTTGTACATAGGGGTTCTATTTGCTTTTAGAAGAAATAACGTTTGAGGTTCCCGACATTCCATGTTCTTGGAATTTCTCGTCCTTCTATTGTTTGAGCGAGTAGGACCCGTTGCAATACGCTTCAATGACCTGTAAGGCCCTTCCCATGTTGGTCCTAGCTTTCCTCCTGGTACGGCATGACTTGCTTCGTTTATTCGCAAGACATAATATCTTGTTTTGAAGCCTTTTCCTTTACTCTTTGATTGTATTATCCTTCGACGACGCTCTTATAGGCATCCTGACGAAGGTTAGATCGATCCCACCGTTCTTTGATGAGGTTTAAGTTTTGCCTAAGGTCTTCTTTGTTTTTGTCTTCCTGAAAATGAGTCATACGCATCGATGCTACCATCACTTATGCCGGCAGTACTGCTTCAGTGCCATAGGCAAGGCTGAATGGGGTTTCCTTTGTGCTTTTTCTCAGCATCGTTCTATACGACCATAAGACCCCGGGAAGTTCATCCACCCAATTACCTTTGGCTTTCCCAGGTCTCTTTTTGATCACGTTTACTAGTGTCCTTTTCGAAACCTTTTTCTGACCATTGGCATGGGGGTGTGCAACCGATGTGAACCTTTGCTCTATATGCCTATCGGCGCACCAACTTCTGAATGGGTTTTCTGCGAACTATAGTCCGTTGTCGCTTATCAATACTTTTGGTGTTCTGAATCGGGTCAAGATGTTCTTTCATAGGAACTTGATCATTTGCCTACTGTCTATGCATGCTAATGGCTCGGCTTTGATCCATATAGTGAAATAGTCCACCGCTACAACTAAGAATTTAACCTTCCCGGTGGCCTCTGGGAATGGACTGACAATGTTGTGACAACCCGAAATTTCTATACTGTACAACATGTCAATTCAATAGAAGTCAAATCAGTTACAGTTAAAATTTCAGACTTTTTGGATTAAGTTTGATTATTTTAGGATTTACACTTTAGGAGATACCAGGAGAGAAGATGCCCTAGGGTTATAGTGCAACACTGTTATTCCTAAACTTCAAGAAATTGGAGTTTACTGCCGGAATAAAATATTTTCAGCCAAAAACCCAGAAATTTGGAGTATATATATGACACTTGTCATTTAATGTCATTTTTCCAAATTTCTCAAGAACAAAAGCAAATCCTCTCAAGTATCATCCCGGGATTTATTTCAAAATCTCGATCTAGTAAGTGTTTTCAACCATTTCAAGTTAGTAGATCACTTAATCTAGTGTTTTAACACCCTTCTAACCGTGAAATCATTCCAAAAGGTTGATTCTTCCATTTTCACCAAGAACACCAAGAACACACACTAGTGTTCTTGGCATTTTGACTCATTCCAAGCTTCCATATAGTAAGTACTTCTATCCTAGAGTGTGTTTAAGCTTGCTATACTCCTTTATAACATGAAAACATCCAAGAAACACCAAGAAAATGGTGTTTACAGTCCAAGAACATTCTTGAACCGTAAACCCATTTTAAGGGACCAAAATGTCCCTAGTCCCTTCCTAAGCCTAGGTAACTAACTTGGATCCTTACCTTGATGTGTTAAGGACTTTAAATCATCAAAATACCAACATCCATAAGGGTTTACGACCGTAAACCCAAAGGGATGTGGTCTTTGGGCCGTAAACTCCAAATAGGAGTGAAATGGTGCCCTAGCTTCTTCCTTAGGCTTATACTTCAAGTGGAAACACTTCAATGGACTTAGAAACCTTCAAATCAACAAATGGTCAAAAGAGGGAGAGTTTACGGCCATAAAATCTAGGGTTTACGACCGTAAACCCATTGGGTTGAGGTCACAAAACCGTAAACTCAAGTTAGGGTTTCTTTTGAACCCTAAACCCTATAGCATTGTTCTACAACACTTAGATGCATTCCTTGGGACTTATAACACTTATATAAGGTGTTTAACTTGTCTTAGGATGTCTTAACTTTGCTAATTAGTTGTTTAAAGTCTAATTAGATACATATATGTTGTATTTATATGTTAAATAGGATCATTGTGTGTGTACAAGTCTTCACTTGACACCTAGCAATCCTATTTCTTCAGTTCATCCAAACCACCAACTACAGGTGAGTTCATACCCCTTAATTAACCTTTTAAATGTTTTTAAATGCTTTTATGGGGGGGGGGGGGAATACAAGTTGAACAATTATAGTTATTATATCAATCACATGTGATTAATAACTACCAAGCAAATGGTTTTCTTACTTTTCAAACTGTTTATCAAACTGTTTTACCTCAAACTGTTTAACAAACTCTTTTATTGTCAAATACATTTATCAAACTCTTTTATTGTCAAATACATTTATCAAACTCTTTTAACTTATATAATGTGTATCTATATAGATATAGTTATATAAGTAGGATTGGAAGGACTTAGGACTGCTAGTCTACCCTGCTTCCTGTTCTTGTTTGATTGTGGTCTTAGGGTATCAAGGTTAGTTGTCCGAAGGTCGTTTGAATCCTAGTTATATATTATGTATATGTATATAGATATAAAAGGTTTTCCTTCATTCAAGTCCATGCCCTTGGGTAGCAAGGGTATACAAACAGATTCATACATTGCTAGTAAGCTACCATAGGGGTAGTTTAGGAAGATACTATTACTAGAACGATGAAACATACAATGAGTCAGTTCATACATGAGTCAATACATACTATAATGAGAAACAAACATGAAACAGAGTGATGAGAAACAAACATACAGGCTAGACAGAGAAAGAACACACAATGCAGCTAGCACACAATTCACATAACATTTACATTAATACATTTATGTGAGCCATTAAACAAGGCATGACACTACCTGCCATGACTGTTTTTGTATCAGAATCTCCTTAATTGGGGAGCGTATGAGTTTGTGTATAGATCTATACTGGATTGACTATCCTACACCTTGCTGCTCGCTACAGTGGGACTTGCAAGTCTACGGGTGCCAAACGTCATTTTTGTGGCATCTTACATTGTCATTTTACTATTGAGTCGGTAGCAAGATACAGGCCGATCACATGTTACCTTAAAATATACAATTGGCTTAAGGTAGTTAGTACAGCAGTAGTTTCATAATACTACATTAAAGTACTATAACATTTTCCCTTTACATTTTACTTTGTGATTTCACACAATAAACAATAATGTAAAAACTATATTTTTGGTTAATGATAGTCGGATTTGGGAAAATAGTCACTTTTACAAAAGATACACGCACAGACACTAGATGCCTTGGTAGAAGGCTACTTTTAGTAGGAAACATAGGGTTTTCTAGGATAGTTCAAACAAATACAAAACTTTTACAAACACACAGTACATCTTACAAAACATCTTACAAATGCTTTCATACAAACACAAACACTAATATACTTATGAACTCACCAGCTCTAAAGCTGATAAACTCTTTCAAAATAACTTGTATTCTCAGGTCACCAGTAGACAGGTACCGGAGCCAGGTTTTGAGAAGATGGAGCTCGTTCAAGACTCATCTTATATTTTTGATGTATATTGTTATGGTGTCTTTAAAACTTAACGGAACACACTTGTATGAAATTATATTATTAATGCAATGGATGATGTTGTTGCTTGTTTACTACTTGCATTGTTGTGATACTGTACATGACGTCCTCCACCCCAGAACGTTTCCGCCGTTCATTTGGTTTTGAGGGTGTGACAGATTGGTATCAGAGCATTGTTTATAGTGAATCGAGTGTATCAACCCATAAAAGATATACAAACTATAAACACAAGCGGGGTTTAAAATACTCTGATGAAGAGTTTATACTTTAAATAATAAAATATTTAATAAAGTATACATACCTGCATTCATACTAAAATCAGTGTCACTAGGACAGAACGAAAGTATTATGATTGTTGGACAGCACAAGTAGACTTAGAGACATATGGTCAACCCTGGGAATATGTAGCCTGATCAACTACATTATCCGAGGAGTGATTAGCATGTGCCTAGGTATGGTTGTGAGGTTGCAACAAGTCTAAAAACTTACCAACACTACTACAATGAGAACAGTAGAACAGAACATTAAACTTAAAATACTATAGGAGTATTTTGTGTTACAATAATTACTTATTCGAGAACTAAAGGTCTTTATTAGTATATCAATGGTTGTTTAGTGGATACACTAAAGTTATATGTACTAGGATGTCATAGACTTAGAATATGTGATCTTTGCCTTACTTCCTGTTCCTTGTTTGGTTGTGGGCTTAGGGTTAGGGTCACTTATTCGAAGGTCTATCCCGTCTGCGTTACATGTAACTAGTATGCTTTAAACAAGTATTGAAGCAACTAATAAAGATCATCTTATAATTATCTACTTAGTTAGTCTAATTTTGTTATTTCTTATATCCTTTTTCTCGCGTAGATTTAATGGCTGGATTTCATCTTCCTGGAGACTCGTACTATCCCAACCACGACAACGCAGAATGGCTGGAAGAAGAACCAGAAGATAATCACCCAATCCCTTTGGATGATTATGAAGCTGAAGGTTTTTCTGATGGTTCCGACTCGGAGCCAGAAGTCAACAACCAACCCCCAGCTGTTCAAAACCCAAACCCTCGTCCCGCATTTCAAGGACCCACACCTTTGTGGGCCACAAACTTGAATAGGTGGAGTCAGGAACAAGGTCAACATTTTCCCTATAATGGAGACAGAAGCTTCTACAACATTACTGATGGAGGTTCAGCTGATAGGGTCCTACCTATCATGGTTCGTAGGATTGCTCGGAACACCGAGCAGGTTCGAGCGGCTATCGACCGGGTAGTAGAATTTGATGCCAATTCGGGTGTTAATACTGTCCGCATTCGCCAGCTGGAGTCCGCTCATGAAAGGGCTCAGGTCGGTAATGCTCTTCTTCAAAGAGAACTTGCTGAGACCCGAGCCGAAGTCGGGGAACTTCGAGCTCAACAAGCAAGGACTGATAGGCGCGTAAGAGACATTGAACGTCTGCTTTCGGATTCAAGGACTCACTCAAGCAGTTCTCGTCGTCGTTAGAATCTTACCGACTTCTCTTTTGGATATAACTTAGTTATGTAAAAACTTAAGTCTAATTTCCTATCCTTATAAATCTTAGACCTGCTAGGTTTTGATTAGGTAGTATGCTGTCAAAATTTTCCCGTCTTGGTTGATGTAAGACCTACTTCTAGGTCATTTTCCCCCAAACTCATTACATCTGTAATTCCAATATCTTTGACAAATATAAAAATCTAATGAAAATTATTATCCAAATGCTTTCATCTTCATTCAAGTATTCCATTTAATTATGCTGTTGGGCTATGGAGAGTTAGTCCATGAGTCATTCTCATCAATGTTCATGTCAAATTCTTATCAATATCTTATTCATTCTAAACTTTCAGCTAAAAGATGCCTCCACGTAAGTCAACAAGACGTAATCCTCCACCACCACCTATTCCTCAATTTGATACAGCAGCCCTCAATGCTGCTGTAGCTGCAGCTGTGGCAACAACCATGGCTGAATATCATTCTTCAAGTTCCACTGGAGGAGGGACTCCTATTCCAACAATACAGGTTGAAACCCCTATGCGCTCGAGAGAGTGCTCCTACAAAGATTTTACAAACTGCAAGCCATTATCCTTCAGAGGAACTGGCGGAGTCATTGTACTCTCGCAATGGTTTGAGAAAACCGAATCGATTTTCGCAATCTGCTCCTGTCCAGAAGGGAGCAAGGTGAAGTTCGCTGCTTGCACCTTTGAAACCAGAGCCCTAACATGGTGGAATAGCCATGTTAAGTCACTATCTCTTTCAGTGGCAAATGATATGGGTTGGGATACTTTAAAAGACCTCATGATTGAGGAGTACTGCCCGAGGGGCGAGATCCAAAAGCTGGAGGAAGAACTTTGGCGCCTAACCATGAAAGGCACCGACATCGTAGCATATACCGCCAGGTTCTGTGAACTGGTGGCCCTCTGTCCCAACATGATTCATACAGAGGGAAAGAAGATCGAGAGGTATATATGGGGGCTGGTGCCGCCATACCAGGGAAATGTTTTGTCATCACGGCCTACTACCTTTGATAGTGCCAAACGACTGGCACAACAGCTAATTGACCACGGGATCCGTACCCCGGCTGCAACAACTACCCTAACCATCTCAGAACCCGCCAGAACGGCAGAGTCCAAGCGGAAATTCTGGGATGACAAGAAAAAGAAGAAGGCTGCGAAGAAACAGCAGACGGTGGCAGTTCATAGTGCGACAGCACCTGCCACTGCTGCTATTCCAATAAAGCAGTATTCTGGAAGTTTGCCTTTATGCAACAAGTGCAACTACCATCATATGGGAGCCTGTCGGGACATACAGTGTGTAAACTGCAACAGGAAGGGGCATACAAACCGTTTCTGTAAATCTCCGGCGAGGCCAATCACCCAAGTCCCCGGCGCTGGAGTGGGCCAAGCTTGCTACAATTGTGGCGATGTGGGCCACTACAAAAGGAACTGCCCCAAGGGAGGGACTGCCGGTGGAGTAGGAAGAGTTCTGGTTATAGGTCATGAGGAGGCAGTTGCCGACCCCACAGTGGTCACTGGTACGTTTCTCCTCGACAACTCTTATGCTTGTATACTATTTGATAGTGGAGCGGAGAGAAGCTTCGTGAATCAGAAATTTGCTCATTTACTTAAGCAAAAATCACGAGCACTCAAAGAACCGTTCACAGTAGAAATGGCTAATGGGAAGACAGAGAGCACTAGCTGCATATACATAGGGTG
Organism: Lactuca virosa; assembly: GCF_052849685.1. NCBI lineage: Eukaryota > Viridiplantae > Streptophyta > Magnoliopsida > Asterales > Asteraceae > Lactuca > Lactuca virosa. Next base: position 313,043,545 of record NC_136428.1, on the reverse strand, counting down.
TACCTTAACTTTAGATAGCCATTCATTCTCGATCGATCTCATGCCAGTCTCAATTAAAAGTTTCGACGTCATCATTGGCATGGATTGGTTAAGTCTTCAGCGTGCCGACATCATGTGTTACGAAAAGGCAGTCCGCCTTAATCTTTCTTCTGGCGAAACCCTAGTAGTTTATGGCGACAAACCCGGCACAAACCTTCGTATCATCTCGAGCATTCACGCTCAGAAATTCTTGCGAAAGGAATGTCGCGCATTCCTTGCTCATGTTGTCGATGTGAGCCAAGCAACTAAATCTATTCAGAACATTCCAGTAGTACACGACTTTCCCGACGTCTTTCCAGAAGAGCTACCAGGATTACCTCCGCAACGACAAGTCGAGTTCAGAATCGACTTAGTTCCAGGGGCTGCCCCCGTAGCCAAATCGCCTTATCGTCTAGCACCTGCAGAGATGCAAGAACTATCCTGTCAACTTAACGAACTGCTCAGCAAGGGCTTTATAAGACCGAGCTTCTCACCCTGGGGAGCTCCAGTCTTGTTCGTCAAAAAGAAAGACGGATCGTTTCATATGTGCATCGACTACAGGGAACTCAACAAACTGACCGTCAAGAATCGTTATCCTTTGCCTCGGATAGACGATTTATTCGATCAACTTCAAGGGGCGAATTTCTTTTCTAAAATCGACTTAAGATCCGGATATCACCAGTTACGAGTGGTAGGGGAGGATGTTCCAAAGACAGCCTTCCGAACTCGTTATGGGCACTACGAATTCGTAGTGATGCCGTTCGGATTAACAAACGCGCCCGCTGTATTCGTGGACTTAATGAATAGGGTGTGTCGTCCTTACTTGGATCAGTTCGTCATCGTCTTCATCGATGACATACTTATCTACTCTCGTAGTAAGGAAGAACATAGTCAACATCTGCGACAAGTCTTAGAAACCCTGCGCGCGGAGAAGCTTTATGCGAAGTTCTCGAAATGCGAATTTTGGATCCGCCGAGTCGAATTCTTAGGGCACGTGGTTAGCGAAGAGGGAATCCACGTGGACCCATCCAAAATCAAAGCCATTGAGAGCTGGTCAGCACCGAAGACGCCTACAAAAATTCGTCAATTTCTAGGCCTCGCTGGCTACTATCGTAGGTTTATTCAGAACTTCTCCCGCATTGCGAAGCCTCTTACAACGCTTACCCAGAAGGGCGTACCCTTTGACTGGGAAGAAAAGCAGGAGGGAGCGTTCCAAACGCTCAAACGAGCCTTGTGCACCACACCAATACTATCCCTCCCCGAAGGGATAGAAGACTTCGTTGTCTATTGCGATGCATCGAATCAAGGACTCGGATGTGTACTAATGCAGCGAGGTAAGGTCATCGCCTATGCCTCTAGACAGCTGAAGACACATGAGGTCAACTACACGACCCACGATCTTGAACTAGGAGGAGTTGTTTTTGCTTTGAAGATCTGGAGACACTACCTGTACGGTACGAAGAGCACAATCTTTACAGACCACAAGAGCCTGCAGCATATATTCGACCAGAAGGAGCTCAACATGAGACAACGACGATGGGTCGAACTACTCAGTGACTACGAATGCGAAATTCGTTATCATCCCGGCAAGGCCAATGTAGTAGCTGACGCCCTAAGTCGGAAAGAATATTCTGGTCGTAGAGTCAAATCATTGACTATGACTATCCATTCACACTTATCCACACAAATACAGGCAGCTCAGCTCGACGCTTTGAAACCTGAAAATGTGAGCAGTGAATCCCTTCGAGGGATGGATAAGAACTTGGAAGTCAAAGGTGGCGGATCCTATTATCTCATGAATCGGATCTGGACCCCGAAACTTGGTGGTTTCAGAGACTTGGTCATAAACGAGGCGCACAACACTCGTTATTCCGTCCACCCAGGTTCAGATAAGATGTATCTGGATCTTAAAAAGTTATACTGGTGGCCTAACATGAAAGCAGAGATTGCTACCTTCGTAAGTAAATGCCTTACTTGCGCAAAAGTCAAGGTCGAGTACCAGAAACCCTCAGGTCTTCTTCAACAGCCTGAGATCCCAGAATGGAAGTGGGAGCGGATCACTATGGATTTCATAACCAAGTTGCCCAAGACAACGGGTGGACTTGATACCATATGGGTCATCGTCGACAGATTGACCAAGTCCGCGCACTTCCTGCCTATCAAAGAGACAGACAAGATGGAGAAGCTTACAAGAACTTACATTAGAGAGATTGTACGACTGCACGGTGTTCCTATATCCATTATCTCGGACAGAGATAGTAGGTTCACTTCTAGGTTCTGGCAGTCGCTACAAAATTCCCTAGGAACTAGGCTGGATATGAGTACAGCCTACCATCCGCAGACAGACGGGCAAAGTGAGAGGACTATCCAAACCTTAGAGGACATGTTGCGAGCCTGTGTGATTGACTTTGGGAAGGCATGGAATACTCATTTATCCCTTGTAGAATTTTCCTACAACAACAGTTATCACACAAGCATAAAGGCTGCTCCATTCGAGGCCCTCTATGGCCGAAAGTGCAGATCCCCTCTGTGCTGGGCTGAGGTGGGTGATACCCAGTTAGCTAAGGGACGAGTTCCTGAAAGCACTCTCACAGGTCCGGAGATCATACGGGAAACGACGGAGAAGATCGTTCAAATCTGTGAACGGCTGAAAGCCTCCAGAGACCGACAGAAAAGCTACGCTGATAAACGCAGAAAACCGTTGGAGTTCCAGGTGGGCGACCATGTTCTATTGAAGGTCTCACCCTGGAAGGGCTTGATACGCTTCGGAAAGCGTGGAAAGCTAAATCCAAGGTACATTGGGCCTTTCGAGATTCTCGCAAGAATCGGCCCAGTAGCTTACAAACTTAACTTGCCGAGCGAACTCAGGAACGTACATTCTACATTCCACGTATCGAACTTGAAAAAGTGTCTGTCCGACGAGACTCTTGTAATCCCACTCGACGAGATCGAGATCAACGAGAGCCTCAACTTCATGGAAGAACCAGTAGAGATCATGGACCGGGAGGTCAAGCAAACGAAACAAAGCCGCATCCCGATAGTGAAGGTTCGCTGGAACGCCAAGCGAGGACCTGAATTCACTTGGGAGCGAGAGGATCAGATGAAACTGAAATATCCTCGTCTTTTTACTTAGTTCTTTGTAACTACTTATTTGCTTAAATTCTAATTTCGGGATGAAATTCCTTCTAAGGAGGGGATGATGTGACAACCCGAAATTTCTATTCTGTACAACATGTCAATTCAATAGAAGTCAAATCAGTTACAGTTAAATTTTCAGACTTTTTGGATTAAGTTTGATTATTTTAGGATTTACACTTTAGGAGATACCAGGAGAGAAGATGCCCTAGGGTTATAGTGCAACACTGTTATTCCTAAACTTCAAGAAATTGGAGTTTACTGCCGGAATAAAATATTTTTAGCCAAAAACCCAGAAATTTGGAGTATATATATGACACTTGTCATTTAATGTCATTTTTCCAAATTTCTCAAGAACAAAAGCAAATCCTCTCAAGTATCATCCCGGGATTTATTTCAAAATCTCGATCTAGTAAGTGTTTTCAACCATTTCAAGTTAGTAGATCACTTAATCTAGTGTTTTAACACCCTTCTAACCGTGAAATCATTCCAAAAGGTTGATTCTTCCATTTTCACCAAGAACACCAAGAACACACACTAGTGTTCTTGGCATTTTGACTCATTCCAAGCTTCCATATAGTAAGTACTTCTATCCTAGAGTGTGTTTAAGCTTGCTATACTCCTTTATAACATGAAAACATCCAAGAAACACCAAGAAAATGGTGTTTACGGTCCAAGAACAATCTTGAACCGTAAACCCATTTTAAGGGACCAAAATGTCCCTAGTCCCTTCCTAAGCCTAGTTAACTAACTTGGATCCTTACCTTGATGTGTTAAGGACTTTAAATCATCAAAATACCAACATCCATAAGGGTTTACGACCGTAAACCCAAAGGGATGTGGTCTTTGGGCCGTAAACTCCAAATAGGAGTGAAATGGTGCCTTAGCTTCTTCCTTAGGCTTATACTTCAAGTGGAAACACTTCAATGGACTTAGAAACCTTCAAATCAACAAATGGTCAAAAGAGGGAGAGTTTACGGCCGTAAACTCTAGGGTTTACAACCGTAAACCCATTGGGTTGAGGTCACAAAACCGTAAACTCAAGTTAGGGTTTCTTTTGAACCCTAAACCCTATAGCATTGTTCTACAACACTTAGATGCATTCCTTGGGACTTATAACACTTATATAAGGTGTTTAACTTGTCTTAGGATGTCTTAACTTTGCTAATTAGTTGTTTAAAGTCTAATTAGATACATATATGTTGTATTTATATGTTAAATAGGATCATTGTGTGTGTACAAGTCTTCACTTGACACCTAGCAATCCTATTTCTTCAGTTCATCCAAACCACCAACTACATGTGAGTTCATACCCCTTAATTAACCTTTTAAATGTTTTTAAATGCTTTTATGGGGGGGGGGGGAATACAAGTTGAACAATTATAGCTATTATATCAATCACATGTGATTAATAACTACCAAGCAAATGGTTTTCTTACTTTTCAAACTGTTTATCAAACTGTTTTACCTCAAACTGTTTAACAAACTCTTTTATTGTCAAATACATTTATCAAACTCTTTTATTGTCAAATACATTTATCAAACTCTTTTAACTTATATAATGTGTATCTATATAGATATAGTTATATAAGTAGGATTGGAAGGACTTAGGACTGCTAGTCTACCCTGCTTCCTGTTCTTGTTTGATTGTGGTCTTAGGGTATCAAGGTTAGTTGTCCGAAGGTCGTTTGAATCCTAGTTATATATTATGTATATGTATATAGATATAAAAGGTTTTCCTTCATTCAAGTCCATGCCCTTGGGTAGCAAGGGTATACAAACAGATTCATACATTGCTAGTAAGCTACCATAGGGGTAGTTTAGGAAGATACTATTACTAGAACGATGAAACATACAATGAGTCAGTTCATACATGAGTCAATACATACTATAATGAGAAACAAACATGAAACAGAGTGATGAGAACAGAGAAAGAACACACAATACAGCTAGCACACAATTCACATAACATTTACATTAATACATTTATGTGAGCCATTAAACAGGGCATGACACTACCTGCCATGACTGTTTTGTATCAGAATCTCCTTAATTGGGGAGCGTATGAGTTTGTGTATAGATCTATACTGGATTGACTATCCTACACCTTGCTGCTCGCTACAGTGGGACTTGCAAGTCTACGGGTGCCAAACGTCATTTTTGTGGCATCTTACATTGTCACTTTACTATTGAGTCGGTAGCAAGATACATGCCGATCACATGTTACCTTAAAATATACAATTGGCTTAAGGTAGTTAGTACAGCAGTAGTTTCATAATACTACATTAAAGTACTATAACATTTTCCCTTTACATTTTACTTTGTGATTTCACACAATAAACAATAATGTAAAAACCATATTTTTGGTTAATGATAGTCGGATTTGGGAAAATACTCACTTGTACAAAAGATACACGCACAGACACTAGATGCCTTGGTAGAAGGCTACTTTTAGTAGGAAACATAGGGTTTTCTAGGATAGTTCAAACAAATACAAAACTTTTACAAACACACAGTACATCTTACAAAACATCTTACAAATGCTTTCATACAAACACAAACACTAATATACTTATGAACTCACCAGCTCTAAAGCTGATAAACTCTTTCAAAATAACTTGTATTCTCAGGTCACCAGTAGACAGGTACCGGAGCCAGGTTTTGAGAAGATGGAGCTCGTTCAAGACTCATCTTATATTTTTGATGTATATTGTTATGGTGTCTTTAAAACTTAACGGAACACACTTGTATGAAATTATATTATTAATGCAATGGATGATGTTGTTGCTTGTTTACTACTTGCATTGTTGTGATACTGTACATGACGTCCTCCACCCCAGAACGTTTCCGCCGTTCATTTGGTTTTGAGGGTGTGTCAAATGTCGATACCCCATTGTTAGAATGACCATAAACTCGTAATGCTTGTTAATGGTGCCGAGGGTACGATTTGCGTCAGGGAGAAAGCTTGACACTCATCACACGCTCTCGCTAGTGTCATCACATCTTTGAGGACGTTGGGTTAGTAGATTCCTACTCGGAGTACTTTCCATATTAGGGTCCTTGCTCCTTCGTGCGCACCCACTGAGCCTGCATGGATTTCCTGGAGTGCTCTCCTACCGCAGGCCTCGTCTACGCAGTTCAAACATGGTGTTGTGAATCCTTTCTTGTATAATATCCCTCCACGAACCACATATTGCAGAGCTTTTATCCTTATTTTTCTTGCTTCGTCATGGCTATCCGGTAAGATGCCGTGCTGGATGTAATCGACGAAGGGTGTCATGCAATTGGGCTATGCTAGTGACAATGTGTTTACTTGTCGTTCAGCAATACACCTTTCTTTTAGCACTTCTACTAAGACCTCCTTGGAAAGGTGGTTGAAGCAGGTTGATGCGAGCTTACTGAGGGCATTTGATCTCCGGTTGCTACCCCTTGGTATTTGCTTGATCGAGAAGCTCTTGAATTGGTTTAATAGCTTCTTGACAACCTTCACATATTTTTCCATCCATTTATATTTTGTTTCGAATTCCCTATTGACTTGATTAGATGCTAATCCTGAATTTGTTAATGTTGTCACCCTCTCTACGTCAATCTTACTTGCTATTATCAGGCCCGCCAACAAGGTTTTGTATCCGACTTCATTATCGGAGGTGTTAAAGTCGAAACGAAGCACATATGTAGTCTCTTACCCTTCCGGGCTCGTTAGGATCAAACCTGCTCCTGATCCCTCATTTCTGGACATTCCGTCCATGTACAAGGTCCATGTTCTACTTTTCTCTTGGTTCTGGAACGATACATCCCCCTGGCCCTTCTCCTGGGCTTGTGTTTATGGGTCTCCTAGTATTTCTAGTAGAAAAAGCGGCTAGCGCTTGCCCCTTAATGCTCATGTGTGGTCTGTAGTCGATAACATGTCCTCTTAGTTCTATTGCCCATTTAGGTAAATGTCCTGAAGTTTCTGTCTTGAGGAGTACTTGTTTGATTGGGAAGCTTGTTAGCACTTATATCTGATGTGCTTGAAAATATTGTCATAGGCTCCAAGCTGCATAGACGAGCACCAACAATAGCTTTTCAAGGATGGGATAACTGATTTCTGGGCCTTGGAGAGCCCGGCTTACGAACTAGACCGGGAGTTGCTTCCATTCCTTTTCTAGTGCCAGTACTGACGATACTGTATTGTTAGATGCAAACATCTAGATTTGGAGTGTTTCCCCTGGGATGGGGCTGGCAAGTGTGGGGAGTATATGCAGGGCTTCCTTCAGACGCTGGAGTGCTGCTTCGGCTTTTGTTGTCCAGTGGAAGTTTTGATGGGTTTTGAGCATTCTAACACTTCTATGGTGTACATGCAACCCTAGAAACCTTGGATCTATGTTTTACTAAGATACATGCAAATATGCTTTTCCAAGGTTCTTAACCTAACTAGCATGGCATGGGGAACTTTGAAACATAATAAGCTAGTGGAGTTACATATCTTTTAGTAGTGGTTGATTGCTTGGAGTTTGAGAGCCTAGCACCAATAATGTGGATGCCTCAAATGGAAGTCACAAATCACCACAAACCTTGGAAACTTGAGAGAATAGTAGAACACTTCTAGAAATCGGCCACCCTTTGTTCTCACACAAAATTAGTGCCATTTCAAGTGCCAATGACTCCTTTATATAGTGTGGTGGATTAGGGTTACATCCATGTAAACCCTAATACCCATGACCTTTCATTTCCATAAGATCCATGGGTTAAAGCTCCATGAACTATCCATGGACTTTCCATGCAAGCCTAGCCCATTCTAAATAAGCAATAGCCCACACTATATAAATACAAGAGTCCATATTTAATTAGTCACCTTTTTGATCACCAAATTAATTCTAAATTAATTCTAGATCAATACTAATTAAATAATATGATTTCATATTAATATATTAGAACTTATAATATATTAAATCATAACTTATACTATTCTCAAAAGATTATCCATATAAATTGTTCGGGTGAAGTGCAACCCAAATGGACCATGCCAAATTGGGTCAAGTACATACCAATTATAGTTATGGACTTAGACACAAATCCAACAGTCTTCCACTTGGATAAGTCTAAAACTATTATTGCGTATGACTCTGCAACCCGACTAGCAATCGTAGCTCTTAAAAAACCGCGGTCGAACTCTGAACAAATCAATGACACGTCCATTAGATAAGGGATCATATATTCCTCCATTCTAGATATCATATGGACTGAGACATGGATTATAATCATTCTCTCTGTCCATTTGTCGTTTCCCGATTTCCGATTTATGATGACTGACTAATTGAACAAATCACATCAGTCCAGGCTTGACCAAACACTTCGGGGTGTCATCACTAAATCATGGAGGGGCCCACACATATCGCTTTTATCCCTACAAGGGTAAAAGGAATGGATAAACTTCGACTCATATGCTTGTTCTACTACTTATTGAATCATACACAAAGGCACGTTTTATAACATCGAGTTACCAATGCGTTTTCGTACAATCAATGTATAACCAACTCATAGGCAACAACTCATATCTCTAGGTTTGAAGAATATAAGATATTATCGTCTCATGATCACTCGTGATAAAATCCATGAAGTGAGTCAAATGAGCGTGGGTTTAATCCAATACTCAGAACTTATGAGCACTCATGAATGTTGTAGCAACTCTTGCTATGTCCAATACCTTAGACATCTACAAACCAACTTCATGACAATCTTGCCTTAATACCTACTTCTAACGTATTATCGACTGTGGATGGTTTGAATAACTTAGTCATTTAGGAAGAATGACCTAGTTATTCTGGAAGTCAAAACATGCAAAGTGAAACACAAGAATAATCGAATCCAATATGGTCTCAAAACTTATGAATATAAATAGAACACCTTTTATTTATCACCATATTGATTACACATTATTCATTGTATAATGTTTCAAATTTATCAACTTAATACTTGAATTAAAACAATAGTTGTCCCATGCTCCAAGCATGTACACTATGTTTTTCTGAACAATAGTCATGCCATACACCAAATATGCATACTATGTTTTTCTATGATCTTTACTTTGTGGAATAGATCAATTGAACATAATTCCAATGATTCTCATTTCACAATCCCAAATCCTTACCGCAAATGCAAGAATTCCAAATTCCAGTCATTTACCGAAATCAGTTGGACTTCTAGAAATCAGCTGGACTTCTAGAAATCAATACTTTATTGACTTTCTTACTAAAGTTCAGATTTCTGATACGAGATGCTTTGATAAAACTTTATCAAAATCATACACCTTTCCTTAGATAGCACACATGTGTGTCTAAACAATTTCAGAACTATGAAAAGGGATGCCGTAATCATAGTCTCAATTGTTTAGACCTTTTCCACTTCTCACAAGTCCATGTTAGTGTGCCGGTTAACCACACACACTCCACTAACGACTTTGAGAATCCAAGTATCATAATTGCTATCTACTTAAAACTTCTTAGTGAAAGTGTTTCCTCACCATCATTTTCATGAATCGGAGAGAAACCTTATGACACTTAGATTTTATGGTGTATGTGTTCCTTTCCATGTAAATTTGTCAAAACCATAATCACAAGACACGGTTAGTGACAAATTCATATGGACTGAACTTGTGCAGTCTTAACTTCTTGCCACCTGGCAGCACAAGGGACTGCCATTGCTTCTAAGTTGTTCTGCAACCAATTAAGAACTCTCAGAACTCATATGCAAAGCCAACTTTAACTAGAATGGGCAAAGAAATAGAAATATGTCAACACGATAGGTTATAAACCTCAAGTCGTGTGCTAGTGATAAACTACAGGTTTTTTTCTTGATTAGACTCTTTCAAGATCTTTTAGACTCCCACTGTCCTCTTGACATATAAGACTCTCTTGCCAAATATTCAATCTTTGATAAACAAATATTCAAGAGATAGTGCGGATTCTTATCAAGACAAACACTTCACACAATTGGCCTAAGTTGGTCTCTGTTTTATCCAAAACATCACAACTTACCAATTTCAAATGTACAAGAGTAGGACACATTTTACTCTTACATTTGACAAGTGTTATAAATCTGCTTAAGATTATGTCACTCAAGTTACAATCTTGGAGTATTACTCTAAGACTCAATTTTGGAACGAAATATGATTCGTCTTTAGATTTAACCAATTCAACAATTCACGATTCCTCTTCTTAGTCAAACCAATGCACTAAGATGTCCTTAGAGAATCAATTGTGATATGGTTTCATAATAATTAAGACGATCATAAGCTTGATACTAAAGTACTCTCCCATCTTTTCAGATTTGAGAAACTTTTTATCTTTCTGCCTAATTTGATTCTTCTCATTCGTTCTGCCATACACTGAAACTTTTCCAATGTTACAGAATTATACTTAAACTTGTAAGTATAACCATATTTACTAAACTTTAGTAAATCATGAAGAATAGTCTTATCGATCTTTGTGGTGGACTTGACCAGTGCACAAGAATGTGTACTTGATCCTTTAGTCCTTCACTTGACTCACATATACATGTGAACAAGGACTTAGTCTTAATTTTCCAAAGATGAAAATTCTCATTCATCATGCAATACAAGTTGCATGATTCCAAGTTTCTATCCAACTGAAACTTGGGTAATGAGAATCTTTCCTTATTTGGTAAATTTAGACACTACCACAAATGAAAGAATCAAATCCATTTCCGATATTGCTATTAACGGAATCATATAAGCAACAAATTTTCACAAATGCCATTGTAAGGATACTTAAAATAAATAAAAACGAAACTTTTCTTTTATTTAAAACTTGTGGAAAAACTTATCCTTACAATGCAAATGAATATGAAAACAATGTTGTTATCTATTCCTAAGCAATCTATCTGTAACACCCATAAAATTCAAGCCAATTTAAAACATTTTCACCCATTCAAAAAACCATTAAGTTATTACAACTTGTTTTCAAAATAGTTTAAACATCAGAGTATCCCCAGAACCAAATCACAAAATCATGAAATATGAGGAGCGGTACGATCACACCTTTGCCTTGCCACGATCACCTGATGTACCTGAAACAAAAAACTGAAAACCGTAAGCTCGAAAGTTTAGTGAGTTCCCACAAAATACCCGAACACACATAACCATACACATACAACAATGAACAACATACTATGGGTCCAATCAACCTTCCGGTTGGAATACCCCTGGCCCTCAACCATCGGGTTGGAATGCCTACATACTACGAGCCCAATCATCCTGCCGGGATGGAATGCTCTCGGCCCACAACCATCGGGTTGGAATGCCCATACACCTATACGTACAACAATAACTACTATGGGTCCAATCATCTCGCAAGATGGAATACCCCAGGCCCCTCAACCATCGGGTTGGAATGCCAACATACTATGAGTCCAATCATCCTATCGGGATGGAATACTCCTGGCCCACAACCATCGGGTTGGAATGCCCCACTTCCTATACATACAATAACTACTACTATGGGTCCAATCATCCCTCAGGATGGAATACCCCAGGCCCTCAACCATTGGGTTGGAATGCCAAGCTACTACGAGTCCAATCATCCCACCGGGATGGAATACTCCTGGCCCTCAACCATCGGGTTGGAATGCCCCTACACTAGCAAACATGCACACATAACAGGCAACCACATAACACTCTACAGAACCAACATACTAGGGCCCTATCATCCTACCGGGATGGAATACCTTCTGCTACTGCTCAACATACATATCCCGTAGGTAACCTCCTACCAGCGTACATAAGGCAAGACCAACTACAGGTCTATAAATATAACCACTACCCAACTACCAGGGTGCTGATCCAACAAAACTCACCATCACTTAACTACCTTATCCTCCAGGATACTAAGCTAACAAAGCATAACATCATATCATTATCCTATCTACCAGGATACTAGCAAGCATATCATCACATAAGCATAACAAGCTCTAAAAAACAATTCAAAGGGCCGGCCTTGGTGCCTTAGACCCTTGAGTACAGTGAGGATAACTCACCTGAAGAACCGAACCACGAAAGCACACTCCCGAAGCACTGCTCCAAACCCCAACACCTATTGCCATCAATGGACCATTGTCATAAATAACCAATTACCATAACACCCATGAAGTTCAAAGTCAAAGTCCAGGCCAAAGTCAAACTTCATGACTGACTCTACTCGCCGAGTCAACCCGTTGACTCGTCGAGTCCTTATACTCTGAAAATTCTTAGAACACGACTCAACTCGCCGAGTCACCCCAAGACTCGTCGAGTCCAACGATCTCTGAGTCCTATCCTGCTCAACTCACCGAGTCACCTCCCGACTCACTGCTTCGAGGTTTAACCAGAAGAGATTGGGGTTCTGCGACCAGACTCGCCGAGTCCAAGAACAGACTCGCCGAGTCCGAGGCAATCTTCAACAGACTCGCCGAGTTGTTCTTCCAACTCGCCGAGTCCATGCATATGTTCATACAACTCGTCGAGTACACCCATGTGACTCGCCGAGTCTCTCCAGTTCTCAATCCATATAGTGGCTTTTCGAACCATGCAGGGGCTCCAATCTATAGATCCACCCTTCTACAGTCTAACCCTCACTTAAAGTGGAAAACTTTACGTGAAACCAAGGAGATATAAGCCCAAAACACTCTAGGGCTAGGGTTAAGGACTAGGGGGCTTCACCAACAACTCTTAGATAGGAGCTTTATGACATTTTGGACCATCACAAGCCTAGATCTGAGGTAGCAACCTCAGATCTAAACCTCTAACTCGAAATAGCTCTCATTCATACCAAAAATGCCCCAAATCTCAAATGATAAAAGATCTAGATGCAAAAGAGCCCAAGCAACAGATTATTACCTCCAATATAAGCTCCAACTGAAGTAGATCCCGGATCTACACCACTCCTTTGTAGCAAGCCTCTTGATCTTCAAGCCTCTTTCCAAGATTTCCTCCTCCAAAGCTCTATTCTCTCTAATAATGGAGGCTCACTCGATTTTAGGGTTTCTGTATCTCAAAAGGGTAGTAAAGAGGCTAAGGGTGGGTTATAATGTTCTTTATATAGGGCACAACCCCCGGGATTAGGGTTTTCTCTCTACAGCACCAACTCGTCGAGTCCAAGCCGCCGATTCGGCGAGTAGGCCACTTAAATCGCGATAGAATCCCGCTCCGACTCGGCGAGTAAGCAGACCTACTCGTCGAGTACCTTCTTTTATTTACACTTTTGGCCCTTCATTGAACTTCTAAAATTTCGGGATGTTACAACTCTACCCCACTTAAATTAGGCTTCGTCCTCGAAGCCTACTGCAGCATACGCTTCAGAACAAACCCCTTGCACTGCAGACTCCGATTTCTCAATCAACTCAGGTTCTTACAAACCCTACTTCTACATCTCTCTTAAAATAGCTTATTCTCGCGTGGCACCCTTGCCACTACTCCAAGCCGACAATTGGCCTTTCAAATCAAAAGCACCACCTATCAATCGCGAATCACCCGATAATACTAACCCTTCATATCAGGGGCACACTCTCGCGCCCTGCAAACGCTAGGTTCTACAAACACCCACTGAGCTCTGCTAAGACACTAATCCATCTTCCTTCGCCCAATATTGGCGATAACCCTAATAACTTGCAACTTGGAACGAACCCTGTTCCCCTTTCTGATTCTATCCCTTACGCGCTGACAGGATACTGCATCCTTCAACTCCCATAACCCATCAACCAACCATATCGCGTAACCACTCGTACCTGGCCCAATCAGCCTCAGGCTGGAATACCAGGCATGCCTATAACGGGTCCAGTCATTCCAAGGATGGTATACCCTCGCATTCTCATGCATGTTTGGCCCAATCAACCCTCGGGTTGGAATACCAAACACACCAGGTCCAATCAATCATAGGGTCCGGTCATCCCCATGATGGAATACACTAGATTGGAATACCTCCACATACATGACCCAAACCTACAACCATGCTCGGGACCCAAGGACCTTGTCCTTGCGTCACCCTCGAACCCTTTGGTTCGACACAACTGAGTGTAACCCACTCACACCTCCTTATCACGATCTCTAGGTCCTCGCCCTCCGACTGCAATATCCTTATACAGTCCTCATCACCGGTCCAGACTACTCCCGAGTCTGTCAACATGCCATCTCACTTTCCTCTGTCCAAATCTCCAATTTGGAATTACTCTCCTTCTCCTCTTCCAAGGAGACTGAAATCATGTCTACATATCATCCAATCATTGTCACAGCGACAACACCTCACTATACATCACCCACCTGTGGAGCACGTCGCTATCCCATATCACATACATATATATACTCAGAAACTGATTGCATAACCTACAATCTATGAAGAGTCTTTCGCATGCCCCTTAACTTTTTCGACACTTGGGAACAACCCCACTGATCGATATAACATAGCAGTATCCTCACTACTCGCTCAAATATCTACCATACAGACAGGGTTCTTACCATAACTGGAACGCCTCATCGCACCACTTCCCGTGACCGACATCCAAACTGCGTCAGGCGACATTCTTCCAAACCACGCCCCATCCGAGAATTTCCAATTCTCCCCCACTTAGAGCACTAACTACTGCCTACTGGCGGCGAAGCTGGTACGCGACTCATTCGTCCCAATCCGAGACGACGAACTTCAAGTGATTCGAGTTCCCGCTAATGATTCCGAATCTCTGGATCACGACCTTCCTCTCTCTTGAATGCATCAACAGATACTGCCCCTCTATAATTTCTCAATAATAACTTCTCACTATCATCTACCATGCCCTAATAACTTATGCAGGAAACAAACAACTCATAATAACATGAACAAGATATAGAAGGAAAAGACATACCAACTGTCACCTCTGGCGCTGTCCCGATCTCCTCGGCCACAAGCTGATAAACACGCCCTGGAGCCTTCGGAGGCTCTGACTGACCCTGACCCCCGTCAGTAAGTCTCAAAGTGGCTGGTGCTGGGACCTGCACTGGCATGGCAGCCAAGAGAGGACACTGGGCCTTCATATGTCCCACCTGATCACAATGATAACAAAGTCGGACTCCGGCAGCTGGAGCCTGCTGCCTACAATCCCTGACTATGTGGCCCTCCTTGCCATACTTGTGGCACCCAGAAGAAGATCGACAAACTCCATCATGTACCTTACTGCACTTCCCACAAGTGCGACTCCTCTGGCTTTCCAGACGATAATCAGCAGCCCTCATCCGTTTCGGCGTAGGCTGCGACTGCAGCGGGGCCTGCCTCTGCTCCCTCAGCTGGAGCTCAATCTCTAGCTCGCGCTGCCTGGCGGCCTCCTGCAACTCCAACAAAGTATCACATCTCTGCGTGGACACAAACTGTCTGATGTCCCTCTTGAGCATGCTCAGATACCGGGTCATCTGAGCCTGCTCCGAAGCGAACTCAGGGCAGAACATTGCCCTCTCCGTAAACATCCTGGTGATCTCCGTCACTGACTCTGAATCCTGTCTATGCTCCAAAAACTGCTGAGCCAATCTCTCCCGCTCTACCCGTGGAACATAGCGAGTACTAAACATATCCCGAAACTGATCCCAAGTCACCGCAGCTCGCTACGCGTCAGAGTATGATCCCGTAGTCAACCTCCACCAATCCTTCGCCCCGAGCCTCAAAAGGTTCAGAGCACACCTCACCCTCTGCTCAGCAGGGCACGAACACATGAAGAAACATCCCTCCACGTCCGACAACCATCTCATCGCAACAATCGGATCCTGAACTCCGTCAAAGGTAGAGGGCTTCATATTATCGAAGTCCCGGTACTGGAAGCCCCGACCGGCTCCCCCCTGCCGCTGTAGCTGCCGCGGCAGCCGTCTCAGTAAGAGCTGCATAACGATCATCAAAGTACTCCCTCATAGCAGACTTAATAGTCCCGAACAACTCCGGAATCTGACCCCGGACAATCTCGACCACCTCCTCGCGGATGATCTCCCTGACCCGATCCTCTGTCAACATTGGCCCCTCCTGACCGATAATCTCAGGTGCCGCTGGGGCCCCCTGATCACCCTGACCTGATCCCGATCCGGATCCAGTCACAACACGCCTCGTAACCACCATACTGAAAATAGAAGAGGAAGAAAAATATCAGACAATCCGTCTAGATAACCGGGGACCAACTCCCTTCTAAATCCTAGGGGTTGTGACTTCCTTGCTACACGTATGGGTCCTGTGCTTTCAGTAGTACGAGCCCATACTACCTTCCACACCTACCCATATTTGTCTCAAGTATCACCACAACACCCTAATAATATACATAACACAACGAATGCTCTACCCTCACTCCTAGAGGAATGCTAATTATCTCAAAACTGGCCTCCCGGCCTCTCACTACCCACCCATCCATGAAACTTCCATCAACCCCTGCAGCACTAGTGTATGCTAGCCACACATAACGCTGGACCCTATAGACTTTCGAATATCCATTCCTACCCTAAGCCCTAATCAATAAGAACAGAACATAAGGCCAGATCAAACATTCTCAGGCTATAAGATCTTAATTATATACAAATGTGATGCATACACGAGTAACTACAGTAATGATGTCAATTTCATATAAGGAAAACCCTAGGCTAACATGCATCATGTAATCAGGCAATTCTATCATGCAATTCCTGAAGATCCCTAGCCTAGTACTAGCATGCTGTTCTAACATATCACAATATCAAATAACCGTATGGTATTTTGGGGTCTACTTACTGGCTCCGGCTGATCGTACCCTCTGCATCCTCCTTTACTTATTTTGAAAACCATTTGAAAATCTTTCCTTGATTTGAGACTGGATTCACACGAATGTTCCTCCAATTCACTCAAACCAAGGCTCTGATACCAACTTGTAACACCCATAAAATTCAAGCCAATTTAAAACATTTTCACCCATTCAAAAAACCATTAAGTTATTACAACTTGTTTTCAAAATAGTTTAAACATCAGAGTATCCCCAGAACCAAATCACAAAATCATGAAATATGAGGAGCGGTACGATCACGCCTTTGCCTTGCCACGATCACCTGATGTACCTAAAAAATAAACTGAAAACCGTAAGCTCGAAAGCTTAGTGAGTTCCCCCAAAATACCCGAACACACATAACCATACACATACAACAATGAACAACATACTATGGGTCCAATCAACCTTCCGGTTGGAATACCCCTGGCCCTCAACCATCGGGTTGGAATGCCTACATACTACGAGCCCAATCATCCTGCCGGGATGGAATGCTCTCGGCCCACAACCATCGGGTTGGAATGCCCATACACCTATACGTACAACAATAACTACTATGGGTCCAATCATCTCGCAAGATGGAATACCCCAGGCCCCTCAACCATCGGGTTGGAATGCCAACATACTATGAGTTCAATCATCCTACCGGGATGGAATACTCCTGGCCCACAACCATCGGGTTGGAATGCCCCACTTCCTATACATACAATAACTACTACTATGGGTCCAATCATCCCTCAGGATGGAATACCCCAGGCCCCTCAACCATTGGGCCGAAGTTGTATATGCTTCCCGGTCGGAGTGTTTTGAACCACCTCCTGCATTACCATCTAACATCGTTGAAAAGTATATACACCAGAAGCTTTCGTACAGTTTCAACATCATGGTCCACTTGTATTTATCAATGTGGCTTTCTGGGTCTGTAGTGCAATTTAGATTTTTAGGTGTGGGAGTTTTTCCGTGTTTGGTATTTCGTAGTTCAAGAGCTCGTTGGCAAATGGAGATGTTACACTCATTGAGAGGCAATCCTGGTTTGGTATCTGTAGGGCGTAGTTAGGGTTGGATTGTTGTAAGGCTGTGTGTGGTTGCACCAACATGTTGTTATACGTTGATAGGTGTGTTGGTGTCGCTCCATAGAAGTTTTGAGGTGAAAATGGGAAATGTGAGCAGTTGGTTTACTGGGAACGCCTGGTATTGCTGGAGCGGCGATGGAAGTGTGTTAGTCGTCACTGTCGTTAGATAGGCGGATGTGTGACTAGGGGCGTTCGCTCCAATAGTGGCATGATTTATTGGCGGTGTTTGAGCAAAAACACTGGCTCTACTGGTTTTAGGGCCAGGATCCTCAAAGCATTCAGGATCCTCAGACCTCATCAGATATTCAGGATCCTCAACTATCTTAGGATCCCGACTATAACTATTATTTACTAACATTTATAACACTTATATTTTGTTCGTAATTAACACATGTGCAAAAATAGTCAAGAGAAGACTTATTCTCAATAGGGAGTCATCTCAAACATGCTAAAGACCCGGAATACCAAGTCAAACAACGTTCACAAAGTTGGTAATAGAGGATCCCGGGAATATCGAACATCTTGTTAGCTAGTTTAGAGTATAAATTGACACATGTATCTTGCACACGACACATT
Source organism: Lactuca virosa (assembly GCF_052849685.1). Taxonomy (NCBI): domain Eukaryota; kingdom Viridiplantae; phylum Streptophyta; class Magnoliopsida; order Asterales; family Asteraceae; genus Lactuca; species Lactuca virosa. The sequence goes on along the minus strand of NC_136428.1, from coordinate 313,024,976 downwards.
CTACTTGCACTTAGATTACTCCACGAACTTTTTCACTTGTCCTTCATGAAATACTCTATGTAATCATCATTTTATACTAATAAAATCATCAAGGCAGGTGATCATTATCACCTCCCAAGGTTTTATGCCGGAGATCCTAGTAAGGATCAAGGGATTTCCTTGTAAACAGTCGTGTCATTCTCTTTACCTTTCTCTATTGCACAATTCGAACATCACAACCTCTCATTCAATTTGGTTGATTTATGCTTGTGTAATTTTTGACCAAAACAATTTGAAGGCAGGTGATCATTATCACCTCTCAAGGTTTTATGCCGGAGATCCTAGTAAGGATCAAGGGATTTCCTTGTAAACAATCATGTCATTCTATTTACCTTTCTTTATTGCACAATTCGAACATCACAACCTCTCATTCAATTTGGTTGATTTATACTTGTGTAATGTTTGACCAAAACAATTTGGCGCCCACTGTAGGGCATGGTGTTTAAAATCCTCGAAAGATCCTGTCTACTCAGCCGATCCTTTCTTCATCCTACGCTCCTTCCATTCCAACCAAAAACCTACCACCTCCTCCGAGTGGACCCCCTGGTCAAAGAAAAACGCCTGATACTTCAAAGAGAAACACCCCCCGGTCACTAACCAAGGAAGTTTGAGATCTTTAGGACTCCAGGATCCGACTGCACCGGTCACTACTGCTGAACTCTTCGCTATGATGAGGAAAATGACGCAACAGATAACTCAATAGCAAGACGACAATAGAACACTACTTAGAGAAGTAGAGAGGATGAAGGCGTAATTTCAGAAATCCCAGGAAACAATGCCCATGGTTGTACAACCAAGGATCCCAGACTTCGACAATGCAGGATCCTCAGTAATTCAGCAAGGGAACACAACTCCTGCTACTGCTGCATCACCCTGGGGGACAACTATGAACAATCGAGCATCTATGATCAATGATCTCGATGAGCCTTTCAATACTCCTAGAAACCTTGATTCTAGTAACTTCTTAAACAACAATACTAATTCCATGAATGTTGATGCAGGAATAAGCCCAAACATGGCTAGGGTACTTCAGCAGTTGAGACAGATGATCTCAAGCGTACCTGGTGTAGTTCAACCCATACCAGAAGCATCTCCAACAAGTCACAGGATCTCAAGATTTGCTCCTGCGATAGCCAATACCGAAGTTCCTAAGCGCTTCCAAACTCCTAGCATGAAGCCTTACGATGGAACTACGGATCCTGAAGAGCATGTAGCATAATACTGAGAAAGGATGGAAATCATTCCCATCCCAGTGCACTTGAAGGAAGCTACACTGCCCTAATCACCTAAAAAGCCTAGACCGTAGCATGGTCATCATTGGCCTTTTTCTCCTCCTTCTCCGCTTCTGGCTGTGGTATAGGACCCTCAGCAGTGGTGACAGGCTTGCCGGTTAGTTTGGCTAGTGCCTTGCGCCATCCTACTACATTCCAGGATCCTGAATGCTCAAGATCCTCCGCCAACTTGATCTTTGTTTCCAGGATAGCCACCGCAACACTTGCCTTGTAAGGTCCTGAAAAGGATCTTTACCAATGGTTATTGAAAACTAGACCTTGGTGTTTGGGACAGAAGCAATGATCCCTACCGAAGTAGTGATCCCGAAAGCAAGATACTTGCTCCAAAATCAAGAAACCAATGACAGGATCCTAACCCATGATCTTGACACTGTTGACGAACTCAGAGATCTTGCCAAGATACACACTGCTGCTCATCAACAAAGGATCACCAAGGCTTACAACAAGAACATAAAAATCAGAAGATTCCAAATAGGAGACTTGGTATTAAGGAAAATATTCCAAAACACCAAGGATCCTAGTGAAGGTAAATTAGCTCCAAAGTGGGAAGGACCATATCTCATAGATACTGAAGTAGGAAAAGGAGCATATTGGCTAGCAACACTTGAAGGAGACATTTTACTACATTCCAGGATCCTGAATGCTCAAGATCCTCCGCCAACTTGATCTTTGTTTCCAGGATAGCCACCGCAACACTTGCCTTGTAAGGTCCTGAAAAGGATCTTTACCAATGATCAAGCAACAAACAATCACAAAGAAGAGGAAGAAGAATAGAAATCGAGCTTGCCTATGCAAAGGCTTTGGTTCAACCCTCACGGGATCAACTCTTAAATGGCTGCTAAACGTTCCCCCTATTCTATTACTTCATTTGCACATTTAGTCAATATTTTCAATAACCAGTTTTCTTGTAGCAGAACCTTCGAGAAGATCACTAGTGATCTCTATTGGGTGGTTCAGGATCCTATGGAACGACTTAGGGATTTTGTTAACAGGTTTGGCAGGGAAGCTCTGAGCATCCACAACATTGACACGCCGACTGATGTGGAGGCCTTCAAGACGAGTCTAAGGAAGGATTCACCCTTCTACGAAGATCTCGTGATGACTCCATGCAAGAGATTAGACGAAGTTGGGTGCCGAGCATTGAGGTTAATAAGGCTTGAAGAGGATACAAAAATCCAGAAGAGGAGCAACCCTTCAAGTCAATACGAGAATCCCAACAGGGGCCAAATGCTCGACTCCAAGATCCTACAAATCGAAGCCCTATTCCAAACCAGATCATCATAGGGTTAATGCCCTCGAAAATGAAAGAGAGGAAGAGGAGCCTCCTAAGATCACTGATTATTGTTTTTTTGTGGATGTTCCAGGTTTAATCCATGCTATGCAGGATCTCAGAGACAAAGCAAGGTGGCCGAAGAAGGATAATAAATCCACCAGTTGGAAAGACAAGTCCAAATGGTGTGCTTACCACGAAGATTTCGATCACATGACGGAGGATTGCATAGCCCTAAGAAAGGAGATCAGCTACCTCCTTAGCAAAGGGAATCTTAAAGAGATCCTCGGAAGAAAGAAAGAAAAGTCCAAGGAGAACAACCAGGATGGTCACAAGATCCCGGAGAAACTAGGATGTCCACCCCACACGCCAAGATAATTAACGTTATCTCAGGCGGATCTAACATTTGTGGTACTTCTTATTCTCAGGCTAAAAGACACGCCAAGGTCTCTAAAACAGAAAAGGAGGATAGACCACGGAAGAATACCTCGGTTAGCAATGAAAAGGAAATCACTTTTAACGAAACAGACAGGGAAGAGATCCAGGATCCTCAACATGACGGACACGTGATAACACTGTACATTGCCAACCACTTCGTCAGAAGGATCCTTATTGACGGAGGATCCTTGGTCAACATCATACTCTTGGACGCACTGAAGAGGATGAACATCTCGGAATCGGAGATAATCAAAAGATCCTCGGTCCTCATAGGATTTAGCGGAGAAACGAAACACACCATCGGGGAGATAAAGCTACCAATATACGTAGAGGGGGTAAACTCTATGCAAAATTTCTGTGTTATTGACACCTTATCTTCTTATGATGTGATATTAGGCAGACCGTAGATCCACGAGATGAAAGCGGTTCCATCAACATATCATCAGTGTGTAAAGATGCCTACTCTGTGGGGAACAATGAAGATTATAGGAGATCAACAAGAGTCAAAGGAATGTTATAAAACCTCTATGAAGCGTACAACGAAACCCCAGCACGCATATCAATTAAGGCAGGGGGCACGACAGGTTCTAGAAACAAAGGAGCAAAACGTAAAGGAAGTGCCCCTGAGCAGCGAGGATCCTGAAGCCAAAGTCCTCATAGGATCCTCGATACCCAAGAAAATTGAGCAAGACCTGTTAAACTTCCTTCGAACCATAAACAAGACATTCGCATGGAAACAAGAAGATATGACAGGTATAGAAAAGAGTATTATCACTCACAAACTTAATATTGATCCTTCTTTCAGACCGATACATCAAAAGAGAAGGAAGTTTCCACCCGAAAGGAATCAGATCATCCAAGAAGAAGTGGAAAAGCTCCTCAACACATGGATGATCAAGGAAGTGAAGTTCCCGACATGGCTAGCTAATGTAGTCGTTGTACAGAAGAAGAATGACAAGTGACGAGTATGTGTAGACTACACAGTTCTTAACAAGGCTTTTCCTAAGGATCCTTTTCCTCTACCACACATTGACTCCATGATAGATGCAACGGCTGGCCACAAACTCTTAACCTTCATGGATGCTTCAGCAGGATTCCAACAAATCCAAATGGAACCATCCGATCAAGACGATACAACCTTTATTACACCAACAGGTATATATTGTTACACTGCAATGCCTTTTGATCATAAAAATGCAGGTGCAACATATCAAACACTGGTTAACCGGATGTTTAAAGACAAGCTGGGGGACACCATGGAGGTCTACATTAACGACATGGTGGTAAAGTCCATGAAAGCTGAATATCATCTCAGGGATCTCAAAGAAGCCTTCGTCTAGACGAATACAATGTGAAGTTGAATACATCTAAATGCCACTTTGGGATGAAGTCGGGAAAGTTCCTTGGGTATATGGTAACCACCGAGCTGAAATCTCCATCTTCAACAAAAGACATCCAAAGGCTAACCGGAAGAATAGCAGCACTCAACAGGTTCATTTCAACATCCTCAGAAAGGTGTAAGCACTTCTATGATAGCTTGAAAAAGAACAAGAAGTTCGAATGAACCGAAGAACACAAAGAAGATTTTTAGGAACTCAAAAGATACTTATGTTCCGCGCCACTGCTGGTGAAACCTATAGATGGAGAACCACTTCTCCTCTACTTCTCAGTATCCTGAAGTGAAATAAGTGTTGTCCTAGCCAAAGATATTAATGAAGACCAACATCCTATCTACTATGTAAGTAAAAGTTTTCTGGATCCTGAGACCAAGTATTCTCATCTTGAAAAATTAATTCTTGCATTAGTAACTGCTTCTACTAAGTTAAGACATTATTTCAAGACACATACTATACATATGAAAACTAATTATCCTATTAAGAATGTGATGAAAAAACCAGAGATGTCCGGAAGGATGGAAAAATGGTCAGTGAAGTTAAGCAAGTTTGACATCAAATATGAGCCAAGATCCGCCATAAAGTCACAAGCATTAGTAGACTTTGTGGTTGACTTTAGTGATGATCTACAAAATAAAGTAGACATTGAAGCTAAAGAACTCCTAGAAGATGAACACTTGGGAAAATGGACACTATTCACGGATGGAGCTTCAAACCAAAAAGGAACCGGGCTAAGGACCATACTAAAATCGCCACAGGGGGACATCCTACCCCAGGCAGTCAGTTGCAAATTCAACGCAACCAACAACGAAGCGGAATATGAAGCACTCATCATGGGACTACAATTGGCTAAGAATCTTCAAATCAAGGATCTTCAGGTATTTGTTAATTCTTTATTATTAACTAATCACTTCAATGGATCTTATGGAGTGAAAGGTGAAAGATTAGCATTATAAATCGAGATCCTCAAAAAATTAGCCTCTGATTTTGAAAACTTTAGCCTAACCCAAGTTCCCAGATAGGAAAACATAGAGCATACGCATTAGCTGACTTAGGATCCTCCCTAAGGATCCCACCAGAAATGAAGATCCCTATAACCCATATTATAAATCCAGCTATAGAAGCCCTTTACGACAAACCCAATGATTCTGAATAACCAATAAGTGTAGCAGCCATCAGATATCCTGACCCTCAGATTCCTCCTCAAAGGGATCCCGACAAACAGGATCCTCGAAGAAGTCCATGATCATGGATCCAACCCATTATGGAGTACCTCCAAAATGGCACGATCCAAATAGAAGAAAAAAGCGAAAGAGAATTTAGGACAAGAATCTCAAGATTTGTAATAATCCAAGGTAAACTCTATAAAAAGTCTATGGCAGGTCCATACCTCAAATGCTTGGAAGATCCTGAAGCTGCAGAAGACTTGAAGGACATACATGAAGGAGACTGTGGCAATCACACTGGGGGCAGATCCTTATGCTCCAAGGCATTGAGAACAGGATACTACTGGCCAATCATGAATAGAGATTCTTTTCTACATGCTCAAAAGTGTGATGCTTGCCAAAGACATAAAAACATCCTACATCAACCGACGGAACCTATACATCCTATTATCTCTCCATGGCCATTCATGAAATAGGGAATGGATATAGTAGGAAAATTACCAATAGCTCCAGGAAGAAAAGTCTTCAGGTTGGTGATGTCTGATTACTTCTCGAAGTGGATTGAAGCTGAAGCCTTCGTTCAGGTTAGAGAAAAAGAGGTAGTCTGATTTATTAAACGTAATATATTGACTAGGTTCGGGATCCTTGCTAAAATCATATGAGACAATGGATCCCAATTCATAAGAAAGAGGACATGAGACTTTGGCACGAGTTGGGGAGTCAAAATGATAATGTCTACTCATGTTCATCCCCAAGCTAATGGTCAAGCAGAATCTAGCAACAAGATCATAGTAAACAACTTGAAGAAAAGACTAGATGAAAAGAAAGGAAGATTGGCAGAAGAGCTTCCTTTCATCCTATGGGCAGATAGAACTAATTCCAAAGTAGCTACAGGTCAGACCCCCTACTCCTTGGTGTTTGGGACAGAAGCAATGATCCCTACCGAAGTAGTGATCCCGAAAGCAAGATACTTGCTCCAAAATCAAGAAACCAATGACAGGAACCTAACCCATGATCTTGACACTGTTGACGAACTCAGAGATCTTGCCAAGATACGCACTGCTGCTCATCAACAAAGGATCACCAAGGCTTACAACAAGAACATAAAAATCAGAAGATTCCAAATAGGAGACTTGGTATTAAGGAAAATATTCCAAAACACCAAGGATCCTAGTGAAGGTAAATTAGCTCCAAAGTGGGAAGGACCATATCTCATAGATAATGAAGTAGGAAAATGAGCATATTGGCTAGCAACACTTGAAGGAGACATTTTACCAAGATCCTGGAATGCTATACATCTCAAAGCATACTATATGTAAGTAAGAATCAATTGATCTTCAACAAAACCGAGGTGAACATGTTCTTTACCTTAAACTTTTCATCATTACTTATTTTCTCCTCGAATACATTACTAACTTAAGCATCAGAGGGGCGTTAGCTGGACTAACGCCCACCCCTAACTAATGCTTGCTATGCAGAACAATGTAGAGATCCTAACAGCTAAGGATCTCCATAAGCAATGATCCTGAAACATAAGGATCCTCAAGGTCGAGGATCTCCTGAAACATAAGGATCTTGATACACGAAGATCTCAGCATCTTAACACTTGGACAATTCCATTATATCAACGGTATGACCTTTAAAACTATCATATACACAAGCAAGAGATTGATCATCTCTCCTACGCTTAAGGGTACTTAATCCCCTCTAAGGTTTAAAGAGCTAATTACCTCTTTCACACGAACTAAGGTTTATACATCTCCCTTGAACGCATAATATCTAACTATGGGATACGAATAAGGGGATCATTTCACGATGTAGTGGCTTGGAAACCCTCTTATCGGAGAACATAAGTTAAGATCCTTAAGGTTTATAACATTTTCATGTTAACTAAAATTGGGATCTTACCCCAGAAATTACATAAGGTTTTTAACATCTTCATGTTATAAGACGTTGGGATGTTTCCCCAGAAAATACACATGAATTATAACATTTTCATGTTCGCAGAAGTTGGGATCCTCCCCAGTATATAACATTAACATGTTACCAATTGAACTTATGGTGTTACCCAAGAATCTTGTCAAGGTTCATAACCTAAACAGGTTATCCTAAGAAGGGAATTCCCCCGTATGAGCTTATGACTAAGGATCCTCTTCATTAAGGATCCTCATCCTTAAGGATCCTCATCATTAAAGATCCTCATCCTTAAGAATCCTCATCATTAAGGATCCTCATCATAAATTCTAAGACTGAAGAACTTATGAAGCTTAAGGAGAATCTCGAAGTCAATCAGGTTCCACCTTTCCTTGTTCTTAACTTTAATTTTTTTTAAGTAAAATAGGATCTTAAACTTTTCAGGATCCTGAACCAATTGTTGATTTATGAACTTTCATTATTTCAGAGTCATTTACTATTTTAAATTGATATCTTTAAATAATTTTTAAAGCACTTAGATTTACCAAAATTAGTTCTTAACAAATTCTTTTATACTTGTTTTATTACAAAAATTATTTGAAACTCTCAAGGATTACAAGTCAGTCATCAAACTTTTAAAGAAACTTTTAACATTTTAAATTTCTTAACAAAGTCAGCTCTTATTATTTTAAGTTATTACTTTAGTTGTTTAACTAATTCAAACCTTATCAAATCATTTTATCTATTATTTTCCAAAAGAACTTTATCCTGAAAATTATTCGCTGTTTTCAGGATCCTAACTACGCAATGATCTTAGTATCATATTGTGCAAGTAAAGAAAACATAGAAAAATAAAGGAAATACTAACCATTGTATTCAAAATAAAAGGCTTACAACCCTACAAGAGTCAAATGGTTACATCAAAAAACTACACTGCCCTAATCACCTAAAAAGCCTAGACGTTAGCATGGTCATCATTGGCCTTTTTCTCCTCCTTCTCCGCTTCTGGCTGTGGTATAGGACCCTCAGCAGTGGTGACAGGCTTGCCAGTTAGTTTGGCTAGTGCCTTGCGCCATCCTACTACATTCCAGGATCCTGAATGCTCAAGATCCTCCGCCAACTTGATCTTTGTTTCCAGGATAGCCACCGCAACACTTGCCTTGTAAGGTCCTGAAAAGGATCTTTACCAATGGTTATTGAAAACTAGACCTTGGTGTTTGGGACAGAAGCAATGATCCCTACCGAAGTAGTGATCCCGAAAGCAAGAAACTTGAAGCAAAAAGTTCTTCAGCCACCACGATCTGATGAACGGAGAGCTGATGTATATACCACTTACCAAATTGAAGCAAATCCCTCTTGTCATACAAGCGGATACAATCGTCTTTAAGCTTGATGACAGCAGCAGCTGTGGATTCATCATACACCCAATATAGCATAGATGCGAGAGATCCATCTGGATAATTTTGAAGAACGGGAATCTGCTTAACTTGAGCAGTAGCGGGCCACATCACTGACCGAAGTGGCTGACTTGTTTTGGGATCAATGACGTTAGAGTAAACCTTGATTATAGACTCAACAGTCTTCATCGAAGGGAAGCCCTTAACTACTTGATCTTCCAGAAATGATTTGAATTGAGTCGCCCTGGGATTGTTTGATGGATTTGAGAAAGGAGCTTTAGACAGCTCCGTAAGATCAATCCTAGTAAAGGAATGAAAATCATGAGTATCTTTGTATAATTCAGTATTGCCGCTCTTTCTTCTCACCATAAACATATTCATAGTGTCATGGAATCCCCACGAGATGATTCCTGAGCTATCACCATAAACGTCTCTGAAACGATGTTTGCCCAGATCCGTAACGGTGATCTGTGGTTGATCCCAGGGGGCATGAAGATCTGCGCTCCTTTTGAATAGGAATTGACCCTTTTCAGCTGAGTTGGCCAATTTAGCACGCTTCAATGCCACTACACTCGGAGCCTGAGCCGGTTCTTTCTCAAAACGGTTAACAATGGTGGTCATCCTTGTAGGTTGAGGAATTATGGGAGTATCTTGATCAGGAAGATAGATCTTTGGCTCGTCAACGGATGAGTTGAATTTGTCGCCAAATTCTTCTTCCAGCTTCTTCTTTAGATCGTAGTAGCTGGCGGTTAGTAAGCCAAAATGTGTCTGAAGATCCGTAATCTGTTTCGTCTTCAGAGCTTTATCTTCGATAAGTTCGGCCACTTGAAAATTGAGCTTTGTATTTTCAGTCTGAAGGTCTGCGACCTTGATATCCAACTCAATATTTCTCTGATCTAAATCAACATTTTTCTGATTCAGAGCATTGATCTCTTTCTGGAGTCCAAGAAGTGAAGGATTCTCTTCTCCTGAGCTGCCACCGCCAATAGAGATTCCTTTGCCACGTGAGGGAGGCATTGTGAATTGTTCTACGGCCAAAAGCCTGGCTAGCTTAACCGAGGCAGCATCATGGTCTGGCCTAGGAGGAGAGAAATCCGTGGGGAAAGAAGATCCACTAGCTTCATAGAAGGTACTAGGACCTTCACTGATAGGTTCAGATGAGACGATAACAGGAGTTGTTGTTGGTGGAGCTGTAAAACTTTGAAGTATACCTGAGTCAAGAATTCCCTGTCTAGGGTCAAGTCTTCGTCTTTTTGTTGGAGGTTGATAGGCCTGTGTAATTGGATGATCACTTTCCAATGGCTAAGATGTAGGTAAAACAACATCAAGGGGAGGAATCCCTGACGCTGTCACCATAGGAATTGCTATTTCCGCCGTTGGATTGGTAGGAGGAGGCGTGGCTTCGAGAACATCTTCATTATCCCTTATCTCCGTTGCTGTATGAGCAACTTCATTGATATTTTCAAGCAGCGTGTTGAGGTTTACGCCAGTCATGAAGTCTTCATTACTACCGAAGTTGAGAGGAATTTCATCGTTATCGAATCCTGTGAGGTCGAGGCCTTCGTACAAACCAGTCTCCGTTCCAGACCTCTCATTGTAATCTCATTGTACCTGAACAGATGTCAATTCGTGTTCCTCAGCTACTTGAGCCTTAGCAGCTGGAGTTTCTTCTTCATCATGATCTGAAACTGTGATGACATCTTCAGAAACAACTCTCTCGGAGGAAGTGGGCTCAGAAGACATCTTGTCAGACGTTCCATGAGATTCAGAAGATTCATTTATTTCGGCAAATTTTCCGAATTTCACGAGAGGATGTAAGCCTTGGAAGACGACTTTTCCCTTTCGATTCTGTTTGATGAGACCAATCGTGTGTGGGCCTAATGACTTTATATCCAGTGTGTCTCCTTCTTTGACCATCTCAGGAAATTGAGTGTCAATAAACGTCTAAATAAACCTAGGGTACATCAAGAATGCATCTTTGGTCTCCCGGCGTATAGCGTTGATGTTTACCAAGAACTCATCTAGTATGAATTTTGAAAAGTTGAACTTGATGCCAGCAGCCAGTGAAACGATTGCCCCTGTGTTCCTGAGCGAGATTTCATCAGCACCTGATCTCCTGCCCGAGATACAGCTCACGAACACATGCGCCAAAAATCTCCAGTAGGGTGGCAAAAGCTTTTTCACCGTGGGAGGGTATATGCCTTCATACCCCATCTTCTTGAGAACCTTTTGTACATCATTAATCCCAATTTCAGTAGGAAAATCGGGTTGATCATTGATCAGCAATGTATCTCTGATGAACTGCTCATTGATAGTAATCTTGCATCCTTTCACCATAGCTTTAATTGAAATCACTCCTTTGTCTGATTTCATCTTAGCAGTCTGCCAGAACTCCTTCACATTTTGCTGATAGATGACTGGATTCACAGTGATGGCACATGCCAGGCAGTATCTAAGTCTGTATATCATCGACCTGAAATCTCCATGACCAGTAGGAGGTTCGTCCTATACAATTGCCAGGTTATGCATGTCAGCAAACTTAAGACTCGCCATTTATCTGCACTAAACCAGGCCAAGTAAGAAAACAAAGTATTTAAACACTTAAAGCTTTGAGTTTTCTTAATTAATCAATTTTTATTTTGGCCTTAAAATTTATTTTGATTAAAGATTTGGAGTTTACGGTCAACATTGGTCAAACTAAGTTTACGGTCCAAATTGGGTTTACGACCGTAAACCCATTGCAATGGTCATCTGACCGTAAGCTGAGTTTACGGTCGTAAACTCAGAGGAGTTTACGGTCGTAAACCCAAAAGGAGTTTACGGTCGTAAGCCCAAAAGGAGTTTACGATCGTAAGCCCAAAAGGAGTTTACGGTCCTTGAATCTCCCCAAACCGTAAACCCTCCCCATAAACGACGATTAATCCTCCAGTTTCAATCGAATTGATGAACAAATAGCTTTTCCCCAGTCGGTTTTAGCATACCTTTGAAGTGAACTAACTGATTTCTCAAAATCTCACAAAAAAAATTCGAGGATGAGAGAGAGTAGATAGAGATTACGACCGCAAAGAGAGAAATGGGAGGTGGAAGGGTTTACAGCAGCAAACTCCTCCTTTTTATACCTCCCTTGACTTTTACCTGTCTCCCACGCAGTGTAAGGCACAGTCCAAATCCCGATTAAATTTTCAAAAATAAAACTTTTTGAGGATATTAAAATAAAAGTAAAATTAAAATTAAACTAAAAATAAACTAAACTAATTTCTAAAATTTTAAGAGTTAAAAGATTTAAAAATTAAATTTTTGACAATTATAAAAATAAAATTAAAATAAAAATAAAAATTAAAATAAAATAAAATAAGAATAAACACAGACAAAATTTATCTCAAACTTCACTGAAAATTTTTCTTGTGATACTGGGATCAAAGTTGTTAGACAGCCTTAATCCACTTGTCGGTACCTTCTATCTTTACGTCTTTGTCTGGTTGATCGCCGGTATTGTGGTCCACTTAAACACGAAAAATTGTGACAAAAATTAGGACATACTATTAATTATAAGACAAAGTGATCCTAAGTTCCTAGATACTATATCTTAAGGACCATTCAGCTGACGACGACCAAGGATATTGTTGTCCACCTAAATTGAGCAGCGAGATCTATAGACAATATGTAAGTGTTCAATTTTAATTGTACTGGAACATGTTTCCGGCTTCCTGATATGCTCCAGTAATCAAGGACTTCCAGAATACTCCTTACATCGGGTGAGCAGACAATCATTAAGAGAGAAGATAGATTTAGAATGCATATGCTATACACCCAGGCCGGATCTCTTCCAATCTCGCAGAGGGTGAAACATATGACTAATTGAAGTTTTAGAGGGATTGAGAAAAAGAATGATGCATATACTGTGTACCAGGTCGGATTGTGAGTCACGCAAAGGAGACAGTATACGGCTAACACATAGAAAGAATTGCATAGATAGAAGATGCAGAGAAATAGAATTGCATATGTTACAGTCCAGGTCGGATTTTGAGTCACGCAGAGGAGGTAACATATGACTAACAGACAAATAGAGAAAGAAAACAATTTTCTACAGACCTAATTCATCGGAATTCACCAGTCACCCCATCAATACCGGAATTAAGGACATAATCCACACATCGAGGAAAAGTTAATCCACGGTTCCAAGTACAGGTTCTTTAGTGTGACCAGTAGATTCCCATATATATCTCCCTGCTCAACCGATCCAAGCGTCGTATTGTCAGGCTAAACGGATCTAACTAGGTCAAGATTTGTCAAGTCTATGAATTCCTTAAGTTCAACTCTGCCTAGTCATGTCCATTTAGAATCTTTCGTGCCTACCAGCGCATCAAACCCAGAGCATAGACCCTTCAACTTTGGGTACGTTACGCAGACTCAGATTGCCTGTTATCACTTGATAATATCACTTCCCAGTACTACATCAACAAGCAAAACTTTAAGCGACAATATTTTTGATTTTTTAATTTTTTTTAATGTTTTTGGATTTTTGAATGTTTTCTGAAAAAAATAAAACAGAAACAAGATGTTTTTGGATTTCTTAAATTTTCAATTTTTTTGTTTGGGTTTTTGTTTATTTCTCCCCCTAAATTTGTGCATGGGTGAGAATGAAATCACTAAAATGCGCAAATTTAACCTAACTTATAAAAAATTTAATCCTCAAAACGAATCATTTTTAAAAATCCCACAAGCACATCGAATCAAGCTTTGTTAAAAGGCTTGGTGAACAGATCCGCCACATTATTGGTAGTGGGAACCTGTTCTAGCCTAATGAGCGAGCGCTCATAACAATCTCTGATAAAATGAATTTTGATATCAATGTGCTTGGTTTTGGAGTGTTGGACAGGATTTTTAGTTATTTGAATTGCGGCCTCATTATCACAGTGAATTGGGGTTTCTAAATAATTCAAACCGTAGTCCAACAACTGATGTTGGATCCAGATAACTTGAGAACAACAGGCAGATGCAGCAACGTATTCCGCTTCTGCTGTTGAGGTAGAGACGGTATGCTGTTTCTTGCACTGCCACGACACCAGCCTATCACCAAGAAATTGGCACCCACCTGAAGTAGATTTCCTGTCAAGCTCACAGCCTCCATAATTACTGTCAGCAAAAGCATATAAATCAAATTAAGAATTCTTCAGATACCAAAGACCCAATTTTGGGCTGCCTTTGATATACCGAAAAATTCTTTTGACAGCAATAAGATGAGAGAGTTTAGGATTAGCCTGATAGCGAGCACATTGACACACTGCAAACATAATGTCGGGACGACTTGCAGTAAGATACATTAACGATCCGATCATCGATCTGTAGTGTGTCTGATCTACGGATTCGCCATCAATATCTGGATTCAACAGGGGTCTTTCAGCCATTGGTGTCGATGCAGGTTTCGCGTCTTGAAACCCGAACTTCTCAAGAATATCCTCCACATACTTAGCTTGGTGTAGCAGGATTCCGATTGAATTTTGTTTGACCTGAAGCCCCAGAAACATGGTCATTTTGCCCAGTAAACTCATCTCAAACCGCTTTTTCATCACGCCTTCAAATTCTTTGCAAAGTTGTGGACAGGTAGACTCGAAGATAATGTCATCAACGTAGATCTGGACTAGTATCTGATCATTACCAACATGCTTGATGAATAAAGTTTGATCAATAGTGCCGCGAGAGTATCCATGCTATAGCAAATGCTTTGTTAGAGTCGCATACCATGCTCGAGGAGCTTGATGTAACCCATACAATGCCTTGTCCAACTTGTAGACATGATTAGGAAAGTTGGAGTTAACGAACCCAGGGGGTAGATCAACATAAATTTCTTCCTTCACCTTGCCATACAAGAAGGCAGTCTTGACATCCATTTGGTAGACCGTGAAGTTCATGTAGGAAGCATAAGCGAGAAAGATACGAATAGCCTCCAATCGAGCCACAGGAGCATAAACCTCAGTATAATCAAGACCCTCAATTTGTCGAAACCCGCGAACCACCAACCTTGCTTTATTACGCACTATTACACCAAAATCGTCTTGCTTCTTACGATAGACCCAATGCGTGTCAAGAGATCTTTTGCCCTTCGGTAACTCAACCAACTTCCAAACCCCGAGCTTTTCAAACTGATTTAGCTCTTCATGTATCGCATCTACCCAGCTGGGCTCATTCAAAGCCATGTCAACGTTCTTGGGCTCTATTTGAGATATAAAGCAAGAATAGAGACATGCATTGACATCTCCACTCTGACTTCTGGTTTTA
Organism: Lactuca virosa; assembly: GCF_052849685.1. NCBI lineage: Eukaryota > Viridiplantae > Streptophyta > Magnoliopsida > Asterales > Asteraceae > Lactuca > Lactuca virosa. Next base: position 313,009,787 of record NC_136428.1, on the reverse strand, counting down.
ACTCCGTCACCCAGCTGGCCAATGACGTTATCGATCGGATGATCGCGTTGAATTCTTGAAGGAATGTCTTGGCTGATATCATTGAGTGAAACAGGAAGAGTGTGAATGTTGAAACCACCATCATTTGCTGATTGATCCACGTTGGATGGATCTGCTACAAACTCATTAGCAATTTCCTCAGGAAAGAGTAGTTCCATAAAAGTTGGATTGAAAGCGGAAGCATCTCTAGACATGAACTCTCTTTCAATAGGGGTAAGAGGTGTAGCATCAGCATCAGGAGTTCCATCTTGAACTTTAGACTCTGGACTATCAGGTCGATCAGATGACTCCCCCTCAGGTGGAGCAGAGGGCTCCCCCTCAGATGGAGCAGAGGACTCCCCCTCAACCGTTGGAGGTCTGTAGACAACTTCTTCGTCTTCGTCTTTAGAAACAATCTTCGAACCAGAAGAGGATCCATTTGAGCCATCTGAAGACACATTTAAGGATTTGAAAAGCGATGTGTAATCAAATAACCAATCAGGACCCACTCGAGCGTCTGTTTCATTCTCCTCCAACCAGCGCACGTCATAGGATTCAACAATCTGCTTAGTCTTCTTGTTGTAAACCCTATACGCGGTGCGCGCAACATATCCTATAAAGTAACAATCATCAGCTTTGGCATTGAATTTAGGGTTGGATTCCAAGTGAAGAAGGGTGCAAGGGCAACCAAATACACGGAAATGGCTGACTGAAGGCTTGCGTCCATAGAGAATCTCGTACGGTGTCTTCATCTGTGCTTTGTTGATTAGAACACGATTCTGCACGTAGCAGGCAGTGTTAATCGCCTCGGTCTAAAAGAAAACAGGTAATTTTGAATCACATAGCATTGTCCTTGCAGCGTCTTTTAAAGTTCTATTTCTCCTTTCAGCAACGCCATTTTGTTGAGGCGTGTGAGCAGAGCTATATTGACGCACGATCCCCTTTTCTGCGCAAAAATGGTCAAGAACCGCATTCTTGAACTCAGTTCCATTGTCAGTACGAAGCGCCTTCACCTGGTTGTTGGTTTGGTTCTCAATCATCACAATGAACTTCTTTATCAGATCAGCAACCCCCGCTTTGTTGGATAAGAAGACGACCCACGTGAAACGAGAGAAATCATCGATCACAACTAGACAGTACGAGCTTCTGTTGATGCTCAGGACGTTGACCAGACAAAATAAGTCCACATGCAATAGTTGGAGCACCTGACTGATTGAGTTGACTTGCTTAGGCAGGTGTGGTTTTCTATGATGTTTTCCTTGGGCACAGGACACACACTTCTCAAATATAATAAAGTCTCTGACAGGTAAGCCTCAGACCATCTCATTCTTAGCAAGGCGATTCAGGTTTTTCGCGTTAGCATGACCGAGTCGTCGGTGCCACAACATTGCGTTTTGTTCGGAGACTTTTGAAAATAGGCAAGTGACTTATTCATGGATGTTACTGTTCATGTCAATAATGTAAGCATTCCCATCCCGCTTAGATTTGACGAGAATCCACTCTTCCGGGATGACAATGTCTGGCTTGAGAATCATGCATTCTTTATGGGTAAAATGGGTAGAATAGCCTTTGTCGCAATTTTGGGAAACGCTCAACAAGTTGTGCTTTAACTCGGGAGCAAAGTTGACATTCTTAAAGCTTAGCACTCCATTTGTAACAGTTCCTCTTTGAGTGATCTTGCCACCGTCTCCGCCCAGTGAAGGAAACATACCCCCCATTAAAAGATTGAATGTTGCTCAATTGGGAGATGTCTCCAGTCATATGCCGGGAGCAGCCGCTGTCGACGTACCAGGGACGGACGACATTCCTCCGCAACTGTCCCTGCAAAATGAGCGGGATCATTTAGATTTGGGAACCCAGGTCATCACTGTCCTGGGTTTCCTTTTCACTTTCTCTGATTTATCTTTTAATGAATTCAAATTAGGATCCTCATTCCTAATCACTTCAAAGGATGGAGATGATGGATTGGAAATTGATTTGGGTATCCAATTATATTTAGGTTTTACAGCAATATCAGGTGGTTTTGAAATATGTTTCTTATGAGTTTGCAATGAGCCTCTGAATGTTCTACCAGAAGTGGTTGAAGATCCAGAATTGCTTTTTGACGAAACCGATCTTGGCGGAACCTTGTTCGGTTTTGGCAAACTATTTTGAGCTTTGTTAGTAAAAACCTTTTTATTCTTTTGAAAAACAGCCCTTTTTCTGCTTCGGTCATCTTTCCAATCATCATTTCGAGAACGAGTTCTTGAGGATTTTCTAATTAAAGACCTTCCTCGAGATTCGTTCTCTCCTCTTGGTGACATATAGTTCACAAAGATCCTATTTTGACAATTCCTAGCTATATGACCACCAACACCACAATTAAAACAAATCTGTTTATTATTTGAACTTGTACTATATTTTTCAGATTTATTTTCTTGACAGACACTCTTACTCTTCTCAGAAGAATATGCATGAGAAATAGGTTGTGAGATAAGTGAGGGTGCCTCAGATGGTGTGACTTGTGGAATTGATGGGTTTTCATGAGAGTCACAAGCATCAGAATTACCAAACAATTCATCAAACATATCAAAGAAATTAAGTTCAACAGTAGCAGATGTGGAAACATCACATGAAACTTTATCAGTCTTAACATCAGAATCACAAACATTTTCATTTGAAACAGAAATATCAGAATTAGAAACAGAAACAGAAACAAATTCTCCAGCTGCACGCTTTACCTGATCTAATGGTTGATCTGCAGGGGAAGTAGAAATGTTAGTACTTTTAACATTAATAAATCCGCCTAAAACGAAACCAGATGGCTTGCCATAAACCATAAACGGTTCATTGGCAATCTCATCGTTGGATAAGGGTTGATACTGATATGTATGATTATAAGGAGGAGGTACACTATCAAATCCTAAACCTTTTGACTGATTTCGTTTGAACTGCATGCAGTGATCAATCATGTTGGCAACTACCTCGCTTGATCCATCAAATTTTCTAAAATCAAAATTTGCAGTTTCAAATTGTCTTTTCAATGTATCAAGCTCGGTAATTAACTCATCATTTTGTCTCTTAACATAATCATAAAGCTCACATTTTTCACTGTATTCTGTTTGAATTCTCTTAAAGTCCTTTATTTTTGTCTCTAACTGGGCCTTAAGGGGTTTCTGTCCTTTCCTAAGCTGATAGCCCTCATATCTAAGGTCCTCTACTTCTCTACGTAATAATTGAATTTCATCATGAAGAAGTTTGACATATTCATTACAAGCCTGAGAACAAGATGGTAGATTTACCTCACTTTTCCTGGGCTCGGAAGTAGAAGACACCATCAGAGCAAACTGCAGCTCCATCATTTCTGCTTCGGGATCAGCTGCATCATTCTTCAAGGAAGCATCATCAATCTGAGCTAGGTGAGCATTTTCTGGCCCTGAAATATTCAAAGCCTGAATCTGATCCTCCCAGTCAAAAGACTGAGCGACCATAGCAGTTTCACCATTAACCGCACCACCTGCACGGTTGTTTCCCACTGCAACCATCGTCCTGTTATTGTTCGTCCTACGATCTGGCTTTGGACACTCACGAGCAAAATGACCCGGCTCGTGGCAGTTGAAACATCACAGCATGCCCTTGTTGAATCCCACCTTCTTGTCAGCATTCATGCCCCAGTTGCTCTTCCCTGTCTTCTTAGCAAATTGCTTGGCCCTGAAAACAGCCATAGCAATCTGCCATGTAATTTCCATCTCTTCCACGTCTTCAGGATGAATCTGATCCAGGTCAGCAAATGACAGCTGAGGTGGAAGCTCTCCAGCTACAAAGGCATTGTGGCAGTTAACAAGCCCAGTGGCTAGAGCCAGATTTTCATCAGTGTCTTTAGTGTTTGAAGAAGAGGCTACAACATGCACATTTGGAGAGGGAACAACTTGTGGAATGACAAATGGCTGACTTTGTGGAATGGATGATGCACCAGCAAAGGTTTGAATCTGAGGTTGTTGAGCAGTAAACACTTGGCCTGAGGAAGTCATGATTGATGAGAGAGCATTGTTGGATGAGATTCCAAGATTCGTAGTAGAGAACGAGTTCACATGGTTAATTTCTCTCTGTTTGTCATCAATATCACAAGCTTTGATGATCGCCATGATTTCAGCAAGAGTAAGGCGGTTTAGATCCTTGGTCTTCTTAATCACAGCAACATTCATATCCCATGATCTAGGAAGAGCATTTTGAAGTTTCTTGTTAATTTCTGACTTGTTCAAGAAAATCCCAGATATGTTCATGTCAGTAGTGAGAGTTGTGAACCGCTGCAGATGAGCCTCAAGAGTCTCTCCTGGAATGTAGTTGAACATATTGAACTTTTGTCTCAACATGTCCTGGCGACTCTCCTTCATATCTTCATTGCCCTCATATACCTCAATTAGGGCTTCCCACAAATCCTTAGCTGAAGTATACTCTCGGAAGCCTTGAGCAATATCAGGAGATAATGCCATGGTTAGAGTGGCTAAAGCCCTTTTCTGCTCTTCAACTTTCTCAAACTCCTCATCAGTGTAGTTTTCAACAACCTTGTCAATCACTTGGCCTCCGACTGTCATAGTGATTCTAACTGGGCCTCTAAGAATGCTTCTCCAGACTTTGAAATCCTTCATCTTAATGTATTTTTCAATTCTGTACTTCCACTCAGGAAAACCATCTGCAGACATTAATCTTGGAATGCGCGTAGTAGTGCCCATGATAGTATCAAGTTCGTGAAAATGATTTTGACTTTGAGATTCCATTTGAAATTAAAGCAAATTAAAGTCACAAAACTGTTTACGGTTGATGTTGATGAGATTACGACCGTAAACTATGTTTATGGTTGAAGAGTTTACGACCGTAAACTTGGTTTACGGTTGGGCTGTTTGCGACCGTAAACTGGGTTTATGGTTGAGCTGTTTACGATTTAAGCGTTTACGGTTAATGAAGCCTAGTTTACGGTTGTTGAAGATTCACAGTTTACGATTCTTCAAGATCTTGAGTTTACAACCTTAAACAGGGTTTACGGTTGGCAGTAAACTCCCAGAAAGCCTTCAAAAACACGTTTTTGCAATAGATTCAGTTCCTTTAACCACGAAAACACTAAAACCAATCTCGAACAATAAGAATATCAGTTTAAGCAGCCCAAATCTCGATTGAATGAAGCTTTGACACCGGTTTTTGCTTTGATACCAATTGTAAGGTCCTGAAAAGGATCTTTACCAATGATCAAGCAACAAACAATCACAAAGAAGAGGAAGAAGAATAGAAATCGAGCTTGCACACGTTTATATTCAGAAAAGCGTCAGGTACAACTTGATGGAACACTCTGTAAACGCAATGGCATCAACAACAGCATAATGACCTACACCTCCACTATTTATACTAGACAGGACCGTAAACAGGGTTTACGGCCGTAAACTGGGTTTACGGCCGTAAGCACGTTTACGGCCGTAAACACGCATTCCAACGTTAAACACACAAACAACCCATGACAATGCATTATAGACTCATACTGAACTATTACATTGAAAGCCTAGACCAAACCATTAACTGGACCCTTCATGCCTTTGCATCGACAATTACCTCATCAAGCTCTGTAGAATGCTTCTCCTCCTTCTCAACCTTTTGTTTGCTCAACAACTCTACCTTCCAGAGAAGATCCTCATTGGTGGTCCTGCAGATTTTCTCCTGCTCTTTTAGAGCAGACTCAACTTTTTCAGCACGAATCCTGAGATCATTGGTGAACTGCGAAAAATGAGTGGAGAACTGAAAGAAACACAAACGTCAACAAAAGAAGAAACAAGTATGATAAACTAACATAAATAGTTCTTATACACAAGAAACTTACATCCTGAGAAAATGAGGTCAACTTCCCAAGAGCATCCTCGATGTTGGGGTTCTCTAGGCTGGAATTTGTGGCCTCTGAAGTCTTCCTCTTTTGGGATCCTGGAGTTTTCACAATTAGGTCAAGCTGGGCTTTCTTTGATGGAGGCTGAGCAGAGGGCTTCTCCTGCTTGATTGTAACGCCCGTGTTTCGGGGCTAAGCATTTTTAGACGATGTAATAGTCTAGGTCAACTATTGTAACTCTTTTTGAAGTAATAAAGATGAAATATTTGAGTATTATGTGAATTATTTGCATTTATGCGCTTATTACTTATTTATAAATGTATAATAAATAAAGGATAAAAATAAGCATCAAAATTAAAGTATGAGATAAGCCCGATATATTTACATAAAGTTGTAGTGGTCGAAACAAGGATTCCGGAGATATAAAGAACGCCGAAATCCGAGTTATAACGAAGAAGTTATGACACGTCGAAGTTTCGTGATGGAACCGACACGATACCGGGAAGCGTAAATAGTGAATTTACGATAGAGCGAGTTTTAGCCTTAGCGATCTAAACGAAAGTCGTAGAAAACGTTAAACCGAGAGCGTCCATAAAAAGAACGCCCAAATCTGACTTCGTATGAGGAAGTTATGATTTTTCGAAGTTTCGGCTTAGCAGTGTACAGCCCGAAGTTCGAATATTAGATCGAGCGGTTTTTAGCCGACATAACCTAAACGAGAATCGAAGATCTCGTTAATAGTAGCGTAACGATAAAAAGACAGACGAAAACGGACGTCAGATGAAGAAGTTATGAATTTTTAACAGACCAATCCTGTCCCGGCCTGTTAAAAATATAAATTTTAAAATAAAGTCAAAAATTGCCGACGGACTCTAAACGAAAGTTGTAGAGTACGTTCCCGCCTACGCGTGGATATAAAGAACGTCGAAAACGGAGCTCATATATGAAAGTTACGAATTTTTAAAGTCGAGAGTGCAATTTGCGAAATCTGATGCAAGACGCGATGACGTGGCTCAATCCCAGCCTTCCCTTGCTCCCCACGGTCTCGCATCCGATGAACGCCATGTAGCCTCGCTTCGCCCTACTCCCCGCGTCCAAGGCTGGTACGCCCAGCTTACCTTCGGACCTGATCCTCTTGCGAGTGCGAGCCAGCTGGTGCGAGCTGGCACCCTTATCCGAAGTTACCCCCCGCGTAACTTGCTGAACGCCCCTCGTAGATCTGAAGTTCGGCCCCTATAAATACCCTGCGAGGGCTACCGAGGAAATCACTCATTTCTTCATTCCTTTCTCTCTCTACTTTCTCTCACTACCCATTTTAACCCCCTAAACCCTAGGAAAAATCCCTAGCACCCTAAGGAAGCCCCGAGGCTCCCGGAGTCCCGAGAAAAAGGGTCTTTCGGTTCGAAAACGCTGCTCCGAGCAAAGCCCGGTTTTCTTTAAAATCCGCTGTAAGTGAGCTACACCTACGTAATTTTTAATATAACTTTTAAATAATTATAGTAATGTTATTAGGTCCTTAAAATAATTATTTGGGCTGTTATTATGAGTTATATTGAGTGTTATTTAACGCTTATATAATAATAATAATAGCTAGACTATTAATTAGTCACGGTTAACGTTAAAAATAAACCCTAGTGGTATTGATACTAGGTTTCGGTCAAGGAAAAATTGTTTTGAGATAACGAAGTGCTGTTCGAGTACCGAGTCACCACCAAATCAGGTGAGTGCATAGTTACTTTCATCTTACACATAGATATGAAGTATTTTATATAAATTACGTCGTATGTGTGCATATTATCTGAATACTTGCTGTCTATGTTGGATGAATGATTTTTATACACGTTTTTCATGATTTAAACTGTATATGTATTTTATATCTACAAAAATATTGGGGTAAAACATGGGTAGATGTAATAAGACGATGTGTGATAAAATGATGAGAGGCCTCGATGTTGTTGGTGATCCAATCATCTAGCGGAGTATAGATGACGACCACAGACTCTTCTAGACAGTCCAGTGGAACGCTAGCAGGCTCGCAACCTGTAGGTGTTTGTGAACGATGTGTTCACCGGTGTACTCCATCCCCTTCATGGTTGACTTTAGGACATTTATTGCTGAGGAACCCCCTTAGCAGTAGTGTCCATCCCGATGATGATCCTTAGGGTAGGTCCCTTATGATAGGTGTTTAGGGACGTAAAGTGAGGATAACGGGAACAGGTAATCGGGTTATTGTTGGTTGATGAAATTAATAAACTTATTTATTGTGGGTTGAAAACCCTATGTGCTCACCAGGCTCCCAAGCCTGACCCACTCAGTTTCATGTATTACAGGTAGTGGCGCTCGAGCATAGATGTGATGTTTTGGATGGGGGATTACGAATATAGGCCTGTAGATATGAAATAATGTAGTAAGGCTTATGTTGTACTGTTTATGCTTTTGATCTGTATCGAACATGACATCCCTAATCTTTTAATGAAATACATTTCCTTGGAAATGCTTTTGATAAATCTTTATTATATTTTGTTTTGGGACAAATTCCGCAACACTTGTATTTAAAATGTTACTATGATTTTCAAACAAGCATAAACAAAATCGGTCTTTTCTGGCCGTGAAAATGGGGATGTCACAGTTGGTATCAGAGCATTAGTTTAAGCGAACTAGGAATTTGTAGGATTTCTAGACTTAAACTTAGAATGCTAAGCGATGATTGTGAGGTGTGATCACTAGCTTATTTTAGGAATTGTGCCTAAAATGCTTTTATGTGCTAAATGCTTTGTGCCTGACATGATGATATTTGTTCGGATCTATGGTCTGTTGCCGACCGGATCTGGAAACCTTATGTGTTTAGGATTCTAAACGTACGACTACGATATTAGAACTAACATGTAAACATTTCGGAGTGATAAGGACGGTTTAAACGTCTATCCTGAATAAAGATCTAAATTCACCTTATTCGGTGTATAGATCAAAATGGCAAGAACCCGCAGTGGAGCTAGGAATGCAAATGGGAATAGGAATCAACCCCCAGTGATTCAGCAAATACCTGTTGTAGCAGATGTTCCTGAGCCAATCACGATGGCCGGAGTGCAATCGATGATCCAGATGATGTTGGATCGTCAAATGGAGGAAACCAGGCGTTTGCTCCAACAAAATCGCGAGGAAGCTACCATACGAATCGTAGAGCCCGAGCTGAATGATGGGCAGTAAGAAGGAGGAAACTACAGTGGGACTGTTGGTCAAGCCAACCCACCGATAGTTAGGTAAAACCACCAGGATGGAGGAAATGACGGACGTGGATGCAAATACAAGGATTTCATGGCATCTAAACCATCATGTCTATCTGGAAGCCCGACGCCGGTGGAAGTCATGAACTGGATCTCCGAGATGGAAACGATGTTTGAGAGTTGCGAGTGTAGCAACAGGCAGAAGACCGCTCTCGCGGTTCCTCTGTTGAAATCTGGAGTACTAAGCTGGTGGAAGCTACTAGCTGATTCAATGCCCAAAGGAGAAGCGAGCAAGATGTCGTGGGAGGATTTTCTGGTGCAGTTAAAGATGCAATACTGCTCTGAGCAGGATCTTCTGGAGATCAACAACGAATTCCAGAATCTGAAGAAGGGAAGAATGAGCGTTACTGAATACGCTGCAAGCTTTACAGAGAAAATGAAGCTTGTTCCTCACCTCGTCCCAACTGAACTCTCCAAGGTTAACAAGTTTGCCCTCGGATTACCAGCGGACTTCGGTCCAATGGTCAAGCAAACAACCACTCTGAAAGCCGCCATCTGGGCTGCTAAGAATGTGGAGACCCAGATACGAGAGAAGGGTCTGGAGAGAGCGGAGGTGGGAGAGAAAAGGAAATTTGATGGGTCGTCGAAATTCAGCAAGAAAAGCAAGTTCTCAAGGTCTGGTACGCAGAAGTCTGGAGGAGGTGAAGCCAAATGGTGCGATAAGTGCAAGAAGAAGCACCAGGGGAAATGTGACGGAGGAGTCACTTGTTTTAAATGTGGAAAACCTGGGCACTATGCCAACGAGTGCACGTTCACTAAGAAGGTCTGTTATGAGTGCAACGAGGAAGGGCACATTTCGAGGGACTGTCCGAAGAAGAAGGAGGCAGGAAGATCCAACATTCCACCGAAGCCGAAGGCAAGAGCCTTCCAGATGATGCTCGAGGCTACAAAGGAGGCAGCAGACGTCGCTTCAGGTACCTTTCTTGTAAATGGATTGCCTGCCAATATACTATTTGATTCGGGAGCAAACTATTCCTTTGTATCTCATAGATTTGGAGGAAAATTAGCATTGCCTGTAGAAAAACTTGATAATGCCCTAATTGTGGAAGTTGCCAGTGGCAAGTTCATACCCGTTAGTAATCGTATTAAGAACATCGTCATCGACCTAAACGGAAACGAATTCCACGAGGAGCTGTTACACATAGAATTGAACGGTTTCGACATCGTTCTGGGAATGGATTGGCTTAGCGCCAACGATGCTGAGATTCAATGCCGAAAGAAGATAGTAAGGGTAAACCCACCCGGAAAAGAGTCATTTATGGTGTACGGGGACAAATGCCGAGTAAATTCTGGAATCATCTCCCTGATGAAAGCCAGAAAATGTTTGACCAAGGGATGTGCATCATACTTGGCATTCATAATCGATGCTAAGAAGGAAAAGAAAGAGGTGCAGAATATACCGGTTGTGTGTGATTATCTGGAAGTCTTTCCCGAAGATCTTCCCGGATTACCGCCTGATAGACAAGTAGAGTTTCGGATAGACTTGTTGCCAGGTACAACACCGATAGCAAAGACACTGTACCGATTAGCACCGACGGAGATGAAGGAGCTTATGACGCAACTTCAGGAGTTGTTGGACAACGGTTTCATTCGACCTAGTTCATCACCCTGGGGAGCTCCGATGCTGTTCGTGAAGAAGAAAGACGGAAGCATGAGAATGTGTATAGACTACCGAGAGCTGAACAAGGCAAGAATGAAGAACAAGTATCCATTGCCAAGGATTGATGACCTATTCGATCAGCTGCAAGGTTCGAGCTATTTCTCAAAGATTGATTTTAGGTCAGGATATCATCAGCTGAAGGTGAGAGATCAGGATATCGAGAAGACTGCATTCAGAACGAGATATGGACACTACGAGTTCTTGGTTATGTCGTTTGGACTAACCAATGCTCCAGCAACATTCATGGATTTGATGAACAGGGTTTGTAAACCATTCCTCGATAAATTCGTGATAGTGTTCATAGATGACATTCTCATCTACTCAAAAAGCCAGGAGGAGCATGGCCAGCATCTACGAGAAGTGTTGGAAGTCTTGAAGAAGGAGAAATTGTATGCAAAGTTCTCCAAGTGTGATTTTTGGATCCGAGAAGTCCAATTCTTGGGTCATGTGGTTAACCAGGAGGGGATACTGGTTGACCCAGCAAAGATCGAAGCTGTGATTTAGTGGGAACGACCAAAAAGTCCCACGGAGATTCGAGGCTTTCTAAGATTAGCCGGATACTATCGACGATTTATCCAAGGCTTTTCTTCGATAGCTGCTCCGTTGACAGCTTTGACCCACAAAGGAGCTACTTATACATGGAGTGAGAAGCATGAAGAAGCATTCGAGAAGCTAAAGAAGAAGTTATGTGAAGCACCGATTCTTTCTCTACCCGATGGAGTTGAAGACTTAGTGGTCTATAGTGACGCATCTGGAGTCGGGTTGGGTTGTGTTCTGACCCAAAGAGAAAAGGTGATAGCATACGCATCTCGACAATTAAAAGAGCACGAAAAGAACTACCCCACTCATGATCTGGAGTTGGCAGCGGTAGTATTCGCCTTAAAGATATGGAGGCATTACCTCTATGGCACGAAGTGAAAGCTTTTCATCGATCATAAGAGTCTCCAGTATCTCTTTAATCAGAAAGAATTGAACATGAGGCAGCGACGCTGGCTAGAAATACTCAAGGACTACGACTGTGGGATACTTTACCACCCCGATAAAGCAAATGTTGTTGCTGATGCTCTCAGTCGGAAAGTCAATCTTGAAAGAAAAAGGCCAAGAGCGTTGAGGATTGAAGTTGTCTCGACAATTGTGGAAAGTATCAAGAAAGCTCAAGAAGAAGCTTCGGAAAAGAATGACCGAAAAGAAGAACGTTTGGGAAAGACGTTGGTATTCGGTACAAACCGTCAAGGACTGAAGGTATTCCAAGATCGGATTTGGGTACCTAAGACGGGAGGAATAAGAGATCTTCTAATGGAAGAAGCTCACAAGACCATGTACTCGATTCATCCTGGTAGCACAAAAATGTATAGGGACCTAAAACCCTGCTACTAGTGGCCGACGATGAAGCTCGATGTTGCAAAGTATGTGGCCGAGTGTGTAACTTGTGCAAGAGTTAAGGCACAACATCAGAAACCGTATGGGAATTTAGAACCTTTACCGTACCCATGGGTAAATGGGAAGACATCACCATGGATTTTGTGACTAAACTTCCTAGGACGAAGAACGGACACGACATGATTTGGGTGGTCGTTGATCATTTCACTAAGAGTGCACACTTCATAGCAGCCAACAAAAGGTGGTCTATGGATAAGCTCGCAAATGCTTACGTGAAGGAGATAGTAAGACTTCACGGTGTTCCTCTAACGATTGTATCCAATCGTGATAGTCGTTTCACGTCAAGGTTTTGGAGAAGTATACAAGAGGAATTGGGTACGAAGTTGTGTTTGAGTACTGCTTACCATTCGCAGACTGATGGTCAGAGCGAAAGAACGATTCAGACACTGGAAGATATGTTGAGAGCATGTACCCTCGAGTTCCAAGGGAACTGGGACGAGCACTTACCTTTGGTAGAATTTTCCTACAACAACAGTTTCCACCCGAGCATCAAGATGGCACCTTATCAAGCCTTGTACGTACATAAGTGTCGTATGCCGCCTTGTTGGCTTGAGGCCGGAGAAAAGCAGTTTATGGCCCCCGAGATAGTCCATGAGACTGCTGAGAAGTTAAAGGTGATCAGGGAAAGGATGTTAGCAGCTCAGGATCGTCAGAAGAGCTATGCTGACAAGAAAAGACGACCGATGACCTTCGAAGTTGGGGATTCAGTTTTGCTTAAAATCTCACCGTGGAAGGGACTTATAAGATTCGGGAAACGAGGAAAGTTGAGTCCAAGGTTTATTGGACCGTTCAAAGTTCTTCAGAAGATTGGGAACCAAGCTTACAAGCTGGAATTTCCCGAAGAACTCGATGGTATTCATAACACCTTCCATGTGTGTTATCTGAGGAAATTCACGGGAGAAGTTCCCAACATAATTCCAATCTCAGAGTTAAGGATGGATGAGAATAACAGGTTGATCGAAGAGCCCTAGGCAAATGTTGACCGTAAGACTAAGAAGTTACGACGCAAGATGGTCGACCTAGTGCTAGTCCGATGGAAACATTCGAATGGACTGAATCTCACTTGGGAAACAGAAAGTGACATGATGAGTCGATACCCACATCTGTTTGCTGATGCATAATTCCGGGACAGAATCATCCTAAGGGGGAGAGAATTGTAACGCCCGTGTTTCGGGGCTAAACATTTTTAGTCGATGTAATAGTCTAGGTCAACTATTGTAACTCTTTTGAAGTAATAAAGATGAAATATTTGAGTATTATGTGAATTATTTGCATTTATGAGCTTATTACTTATTTATAAATGTATAATAAATAAAGGATAAAAATAAGCGTTAAAATTAAAGTATGAGATAAGCCCTATGTCTTTACATAAAGTTGTACTGGTCGAAACAAGGATTCCGGAGATATAAAGAACGCCGAAATCCGAGTTATAACGAAGAAGTTATGACACGTCGAAGTTTCGTGATGGAACCGACACGATACCGGGAAGCGTAAATAGTGAATTTACGATAGAGCGAGTTTTAGCCTTAGCGATCTAAACGAAAGTCGTAGAAAACATTAAATCGAGAGCGTCCATAAAAAGAACGCCCAACTCTGACTTCGTATGAGGAATTTATGATTTTTCGAAGTTTCGGCTTAGCAGTATACAGCCCGAAGTTCGAATATTAGATCGAGCAGTTTTTAGCCGACACAACCTAAATGAGAATCGAAGATCTCGTTAATAGTAGCGTAACGATAAAAAGACTGACGAAAACGGACGTCGGATGAAGAAGTTATGAATTTTTAACGGACCAATCCTGTCCCGGCCTGTTAAAAGAAGAAATTTTAAAATAAAGTCAAAATTAGCCGACGGAGTCTAAACAAAAGTTGTAGAGTACGTTCCCGCCTACGCATGGATATAAAGAACGTCGAAAACGGAGCTTGTATATGAAAGTTACGAATTTTTAAAGTCGAGAGTGCAATTTGCGAAATCTGATGCAAGACGCGATGACGTGGCTCAATCCCAGCCTTCCCTTGCTCCCCACGGTCTCGCCTCCGATGAACGCCACGTAGCCTCGCTTCGCCCTACGCCCCGCGTCCAAGGCTGGTACGCCCAACCTACCTTCGGACCTGATCCTCTTGCGACTGCGAGCCAGCTGGTGCGAGCTGGCACCCTTATCCAAAGTTACGCCCCGCGTAACTTGCTGAGCGCCCCGCGTAGATCTGAAGTTCGGACCCTATAAATACCCTGCGAGGGCTGCCGAGGAAATCACTCATTTCTTCATTCCTTTCTCTCTCTACTTTCTCTCACTACCCATCTTAACCCCCTAAACCCTAGGAAAAATCCCTAGCACCCTAAGGAAGCCCCAAGGCTCCCGGAGTCCCGAGAAAAAGGGTCTTTCGGTTCGGAAACGCTGCTCCGAGCAAAGCCCGGTTTTCTTTAAAATCCGCTGTAGGTGAGCTACGCCTACGCAATTTTTAATATAACTTTTAAATAATTATAGTAATGTTATTAGGTCCTTAAAATAATTATTTGGGCTATTATTATGAGTTATATTGAGTGTTATTTAACGCTCATATAATAATAAGAATAGCAAGACCATTAATTAGTCACGGTTAACATTAAAACTAAACCCTAGTAGTATTGATACTAGGTTTTGGTCAAGGAAAAATTGTTTTGAGATAACGAAGTGCTGTTCGAGTACCGAGTGACCACCTAATCAGGTGAGTGCATAGTTACTTTCATCTTACACATAGATATGAAGTATTTTATATAAATTACGTGGTATGTGTGCATATTATCTGAATACTTGCTGTCTATGTTGGATGAATGATTTTTATACACGTTTTTCATGATTTAAACTGTATATGTATTTTATATGTACAAAAATGTTCGGGTAAAACATGGGTAGATGTAATAAGACGATGTGTGATAAAATGATGAGAGGCCTCGATGTTGTTGGTGATCCAGTCATCTAGTGGAGTATAGATGACGACCACAGACTCTTCTAGACAGTCCAGTGGAACGCTAGCAGGCTCGCAACCTGTAGGTGTTTGTGAACGATGTGTTCACCGGTGTACTCCATCCCCCTCATGGTTGCCTTTAGGACATTTATTGCTGAGGAACCCGCTTAGCAGTAGTGTCCATCCCGATGATGATCCTTAGGCTAGGTCCCTTATGATAGGTGTTTAGGGACGTAAAGTGAGGATAACGGGAACGGGTAATTGGGTTATTGTTGGTTGATGAAATTAATAAACTTATTTATTGTGGCTTGAAAACCCTATGTGCTCACCAGGCTCCCAAGCCTGACCCACTCAGTTTCATGTATTACAGGTAGTGGCGCTCGAGCATAGATGTGATTATTTGGATGGGGGATTACGAATATAGGCCTGTAGATATGAAATAATGTAGTAAGGCTTATGTTGTACTGTTTATGCTTTTGATCTGTATCGAACATGACATCCCGAGTCTTTTAATGAAATACATTTCTTTGGAAATGCTTTTGATAAATCTTTATCATATTTTGTTTTGGGACAAATTCCGCAACACTTTTATTTAAAATGTTACTCTGATTTTCAAACAAGCATAAAAAAATCGGTCTTTTCTGGCCGTGAAAATGGGGATGTCACATTGATCCTGACCAAGCCACTGGTCATGTCATCCTCAAGGTTAGCCAAAGAAAAGCGAGCACTGGAGCGGACAGTCCTGGAACTTGCACAGGAAACAAGGATCCTGATGAGACCGAAGATCCTAAGACGACAATTCAAATAAAAAACAAAGAAAGATATAACTGTAGCCATAGAAGCTGTGTTGGAAGATCCTTCTTGGAGACTGGATAAATCAAGTTTGACAGATCTATCTGCCTCCAGGAGAGAAAGAAAATTAACAATCTTATCCTCTGTATCCTCAGCAGCAACAACGAGCTCCCCGAGCTTGAAACCTGTAACAAAAAAAAATCAAAATACGAATAAGACTTCAGGATCACAAGGAAAAGTATTGAAATCCTACCCTTTTTAACCCAATCTTTGGGTAAGAGATCTCCGCCAGGAATAGAGTCACGCCTGACAAAGAAATATCTCCCCTACCAAGCCCTATCATTGTGTTTTGTTTTTAACACAAGAGGAAGCTTGCCACTCTTGACCTTGAACAGGAAGCGAGAATTGCCGAAAGTTGGAAGATCATAGACATGGGCCAATTCAGCCAGACCCATGCCAAGATCCTGTGTCTGGTTCAGACACTCAACCCATTTTAGGATTCTCCATATGATAGGCATCACTTGGATAAAAGAAAGTTTTGTGATCTTGAAAAACTCCGAGACCACTCCGGAAAAAGGGAATTTAAGGCCTAAAACAAAAAAAGGGATACTCCGGAAAGCACACCCAAGAAGGGGAGATGAAGTCTGGTTGGGTAAAAGGGTAGTAAGGCATGAAGACTGCTTCAGGAGGGAAGGCACCACTAGCCTTCAATGCTTCGATATCACCATCATCGAAGGAGCACGTCTCGTTATAAGACAAGAATCCTTGATCGATGAAATTATCCTCAGGAAGACCTAGGATCTTCTTGCGAGAAAGGGTCATCTTTTTACCCATGATCGAAAGTTTGGTAGAAAAGAGATGAGGCAGAGAGGATGTTACCTTTATCGAAATCACCGGTAGCAAAAAGAAAGCAAAGAAAATCGAGACGAGTAAAGAGAATTGTGGAACTGATCGCCTCAATTTATACTAAAGATTTGAGGTTGATTTGTCCATTAACGGATAGTTACCCACCCGTTAGATTTCAAAATTACCTAGCTGTTAAGGGTTAATTTTGAAAATTATTTTCTCTCTCCTTTTATCTTTTTAATTTAACTTATCCCTTTAATATTCTCGAAATTAACTGTTATATTTTCAGGAATAACTTGGGGGCAATTGTTAGGGCCCGGATCCTCAAAGTATTTAGGATCCTTAGACCTCATCAGATATTCAGGATCCTCAACTATCTTAGGATCCCGGCTATAATCGTTATTATTATTTACTAACATTTATAACGGTTATATTTTGTTCTTAATTAATACATGTGCAGAAATAGTCAAGAGAAGACTTATTCTCAACAGGGAGTCATCTCAACTATGCTAAAGACCCAGAATACAAAGTCAAACAACGTTCATAAAGTTGGTCATAGAGGATCCTGAGAATATCGGACATCTTGTTAGCTAGTTTAGAGTGTAAATTGACACATGTATCTCGCACACGACACACTCTACTTGCACTTAGATTACTCTACGAACTTTTTCACTTGTCCTTCATGAAATACTCCCTGTAATCATCATTTTATACTAATAAAATCATCAAGGCAGGTGATCATTATCACCTCCCAAGGTTTTATGCCGGAGATCCTAGTAAGGATCAAGGGATTTCCTTGTAAACAGTCGTGTCATTGTCTTTACCTTTCTCTATTGCACAATTCGAACATCACAACCTCTCATTCAATTTGGTTGATTTATGCTTGTGTAATTTTTGACCAAAACAGCTAGTATCTTGGATCACTGGCGATAAGGATGTTTGAACAAAGGCATCGGTTCCAACGGCGGCTTGGTTTACAAGTGGCATGAATGTTTGAGCTAAAGCGTTGGTCCGCCGACAACTTGGATTGTTGGCGGTATGGATGTTTGAGAAAAAGAACTAGGTTAGCAAGCAGCTTGGGTTGTTGGTGGTATAGATGTTTGAGTGAAAATGGATGCCAGTTGCTTGTTGTTCGTTGGCTGCCATACTTCGCTAATCGATACATTGAGTGTTTTTGAGTCACAAAGCGATGGCATGTTATCCGTTATTATCGGAGGTATGTTTGGATTTGATACGGGGGCAGTGACTGGTTCTAGAGATGTCATCGGCCGTATCGGGCTCTTCGGTGTTTCACTGGTTTCGCCTGTCATCTTCAAGGTTTGTTGAAGTGTGGTTTTGTGTACCAGATGTCACATACCGAATGGCGCCCAATGATGTGACCTCGATCCAAGATACCTAGCGGGAGATGCTCTCTGCTCTGATGTAGTCTGTGATATCATAATAGGAAACAAGGCCGTCAACCGTTCTCCAGTAGGTGATCTTGGGAAAATGATCTGACGGTCAAGTCAGTATCTTATCTGAGAGTCAATGTAAGAGTCTGAGAGAGATAACTTACATTCCCAGTCAGTAGAGGCATTTTTTAATGCAACCTCCAGCTAGTACATACACAAAAGGGTGTCAGACCCGACAGGATCGAGCATGCTGATTGGCTAATCGTGATCCTCTTTTCGTCGGAGCTAACGATTGGTCCTCGTGGTATTTCTTTAAGCTTATTCCTTGTCGTCTGAGGCCGTTGGTCTTGTTGTGGAGCGAAGAGTATTGTGGAATCGATTCTTGCACGAGCGTTCTACTGGATAGACGCCCGTGAGCATGAGACTTTACTGGGGCGGCCAGCTGGGAAGGTCCCTGCTGTGTGGCCCGCCTGATGTTGTCTCTGTCGTGAGTAGTTGCATGCGCCTGGGGGCATGCTATCAAGATATATATATATATATATATATATATATATATATATATATATATATATATATATATATATATATATATATATATATATATATATATATATATATATATATATATAGGGCCAAGATCCTCAACCCTATTAAGGATCCAAAATATTCAAGATCTTTCTGGATCTTGAACACTTCTCAGGATCCTGAACATTGTTATTATTATTTCCTAACATTTCTAACAAATATATTTCTAGTCTTTTTCTCAAATGCATATAATTAGTCAACAAAAAGCTCATTCTCCCTGAAGAAGTACTTTGATCAAACAAAAGACTTGGGAATACCATGTCAAACCAACGTGTTCATTTTTATTCGAGAGGATCCCGGGAATATCCGACTTATTGTTGCTTAGACTAGACTATTAATACACATGTATTTTGCACACAACGGGCACCTAGACTTACTTCAACTATTGTACTCGTATATTCATCATTTCATTTGTGATTGATCTTTTAAATTAATAAAAACTAACAAGGCAAGCGATTATTAACACCTCCCAATGTTTTGTGCCGGAGATCCTAGCAATCATCAAGGGCTTTCCTTGTAAACCACTTGTTTTAACTACTTTTGATTTGCTCATTTTCTTCGATTACAACATCAGAGCCTCTCATACAATATGGTTGATTTACACTTGATTAATTTTTGTCCAAAACAATTTGGCGCCCACAGTGGGGGTCGTGGTGTTCGTAATCCCCAAAAAATTATGTCTACACAACCAGTCCTTTCTTCCTCCACTGTTCCCTCCGTTCCTTCGAAAAATCTTCCACCTCCTCCAAGCGGGCTACCAGGCCAGAGGAAAACTTCCGATGTGCCAAAGAATAATACTCTTCTGGTTGGTCTAGGATCCCTGGGATCCCAAGATCCTCCTGCCTTTGTCTCCAATAAGGAACTCTTCTTTATGATGAAAACGTTGACACAACAGGTGGCTTAGCAACAGGAAGTAAACAAAACGCTGCTCAAGGAAGTGGAAAGGATAAGGACAGAGATACGCAAACCTCAGGAGGAGACACCTTCAATCTTGCAATCGATGATCCTGAATTCCGACAATCTAGGATCCCTAGGGAAACGCATGGAATTGACGGTTCCAACATCCGTTGTTACCCCTGATGGGTTTTTAGCATTCTAACACTCCTAAGTGTACATGCAACCCTAAATACCTTGGATCTATGTTTTCTCTATTATACATGCAAATATGAATATTGCAAGGTATTACTCTATCTAGCATACAATCGTTGATACTTGGGTAATATAACAAGTTAGAATACATACCTTTTAATGAAGCTTGAAGTCTTGAACTTTAAGAGCTTAGCCCCAATAGTGTGGAAGCCTCAAGTGGAATCACAAATCACCAAAAAACCTTGGAAGACTTTAGAGAATATGGATACTTGGCTCACACTTATGAAATCGGTTATTGCCCTCTTTAGTGTATCCACACTAGCCACTAGCCTAATTTCATGAACCATAAGACCCTTTATATAGTGTGGAGGATTAGGGTTAAACCCTAATACTCATGACCTTTCATTTCCTAGGATCCATGGGTTAAAGCTCCATGGATTATCCATGAAGACTTAGCCCAACCTAAATGAACTTGGCCCATTACACATATATATCTAAGAGTCCATATTTAATTAGTTCCTTTTGATCACTTAATTAATTATAAATTAATTCTTGATCAATACTAATTAAATAATATGATTATATATTAATATATTAGAACTTATAATATATTAATATAAATCATAAATATACTATTCTCAAAAGACTATCCATATAAATTGTGCCGGTGAAGTGCAACCTAAATGGACCATGCCGGGTCGGGTCAAGTACATACCAAATATAGTTATGGACTTAGACATTAATCCAATAGTCTCCCACTTGGATAATTCTAAAACTATTATTGAGTATGACTTCAAAAATCAACTGGCAATCGTAGCTCTTAAAGCCGCTGTCGAACTCTGATCTTGTCAACGAACTCTGACCTTTGTCAATGACTTGTCCATTAGATAAGGGATCATATATTCCTCCATTCTAGATATCTATGGACTGAGACATGGATTACAATCATTCTCTCTGTCTATTTGTTGTTTCTCGATTTCCGATTCATGACGACTGATTGATTGAACAAATCAAATCAGTCTTGGCTTGGCCAAGCACTCACATGTGTCATCATTAAATCATCGAGGGGCCCACATATATCGCTTTTATCCCGAAGGTAAAAGGAATGGATAAACTTCGACTCATATGGATTGTTCTACTACTTGTTGAATCATACACAAAGGCACGTTTTATAATATCGAGTTACCAATGCGGTTTCATGCAATCAATGTAAAACCAACTCATAGTAACAACTCATATCTCTAGGTTTGAAGAATATAAGATATTATCGTCTCATGATCACTCGTGATATAATCCATGAAGTGATTCAAATGAGCGCGGGTTGAATACAATACTCAGAACTTATGAGCACTCATGAGTGTTGTAGCACAACTTTGTCCACCAATTTGGACGTCTACAAGCCAACCCATGACAGTCTTGATTCATATCTACTTCCAACATATGACCGACTGTGGATGGTTTGAATAACCTAGTCATTCTGGAAGAATAACCTAGTTATTTTGGAAGTCAAAACATGCACAGTGAAACACAAGAATAAATGAATCAAATATGGTATCAAACCCTATGAATATAAATAGACCACTTTTATTTATCACCATACTGATTACTCATTATTCATTGTTTCGGTTTTATCAACTTTATATCCCTGAATTAAAAGCACTAGTTGTCCCATGCTCCAAGCATGTACACTATGTTTTTCTAAACAATAGCTTTGCCATACACCAAGTATGCACTCTATGTTTGTCTATAATCCTTTTCTTTGTGAACTAGATCAATTGAACATAATTTCAATGATTCTCTTTTCACACTCCCAAATCCTTGTCTTAAATGTAAGAATTCCAAATTCCTATCATTTATCGAAATCTGTTTAGACTTTAAACTTATATGCATTGTTCCTCTTGTAATGATTATGCACAAAGCCACAAAGACTTGGCAACAATCATTACAGAGTATTCCAATGGAGAGCAATTCCATGGAAACGATGTCTCAAATTCAAAGCGCATTGCTTTGAACATGCTTCTTGCATTAAGTTTCTTTAACCTTACACAGATTGCTTCCACCTATGAAGACAACTCCATATTCCCATTTTGACTACCACTTCTGAACAAGAGTTGCCTATTTTCAGACTATGTCAATATGGTCCTTCCAATATTAACAGTATACTTCCAACTTTCCCTGAGTAACCAATCTTTGGTAAACCTTAGATTGTCCTCGACAATTGCTTAATCACTTTAGTCATATCCAATTCTAGACCTTTTCCCTCCTTAATGCCCTAGGCATTTGGAAATTTTTAGAAAGGATAAATATTATAGCACATGCAATCAATCATGTACCCCAAGAAAATGGGACACGATTCATGATGTTTCACATAAAGACATGATTCTAGACCAGTCTTTTGCTACAATATATTTATTTGCCATGTTCTCAAAATTTGACTATGAAGAGGGATGCCGTAATCATAATCGAATTTTGAGAACGCAATATATAGAATTTTCTTAAGTTAAACCAAACCAACATAAATTCAACTATATATTCTTGACTAAGATGATTAAAATCTCAATCTAAGCCTTTTAGAATTGAAATGAAGTATAATTTTCTCTCCCTTAATTATAGCAAAACAAAATTTTCAACCCCTGCAACCTCACGAATTGAAACTTTTGTTTTCTATAATTAACATTGCTAACTTGCAATACTTATCATAATTATCATGCTCTCACTGACATGATGATTATTAGCATAACACTTATGTTCCCACTAGCTTTGACATGTACTCAGAAATCAACTATTGACTTTCTTACCAAAGTTCAGATTTCTGATACTAGATTGCTTTGATAAGACTTTATCAAAATCATACACCTTATCTTAGATAGCTCACAAGTGTGTCTAAACAATTTCAGAACTATGAAAAGGGATGCCGTAATCATAGTCTCAATTGTTTAGACCTTTGCTATCTGCTTCAAATCTACTTGGTGGAAGTGTTTCCTCACCATCATTTTTCATGAATCGAAGAGAAACCTTATGACCCTTAGATTTTACGGTATATGTGTTCCTTTCCATGTGAATTTTTGTCAAAACCATAATCACAAGACAAGATTAGTGACAATTCCAAATTCATATGGACTGAACTTGTGCAATCTTAAATTCTTGCCACCTGGCATCTCAAGGGCCTGCCATTGCTTCCAAGTTGATATGCAACCAATTGAGAACTCTAAGAACTCATATGCAAAGCCAACTTTAACTGGATGAGCACAAAAATAGAAATATGTCAACACGATAGGTTATAAACCTCACGTCGTGTGCTAGTGTTAAACTACATGTTTTTTATTCTTGATTAGATCTTGAAATTCTTTTTAGGATCTTTAAGACTCCCACTGTCCTCTTGACATATAAGACTATCTTGCCAAATATTCAAGAGATAGTGCGGATTCTTTATCAAGACAAACTCTTCACACAATTAGCCTAAGTTGGTCTTTGTTTTATCCAAAACATCACAACTTACCAATTTCAAATGTACAAGAGTAGGACACTTTTACTCTTACATTTGACAAGTGTTTTAAACCTTTCTTTAAGATATGTCACTCAACTTACAGTCTTGGAGTATGACTCTAAGACTTGTTTTGGAACGAAGTATGACTCATCTTCTTGATTTGACCACTTCAACAATTCATAGCTCCTCTTCTTAGCTATCAGAATGCACTTAGAGGATGAATTGTGATAAGGTCTCTTAATCATTAAGATGATCATATAACATGATACTAAAGTACTCTCCCATTTTTTCAGATTTGAGAAACTTTTATCCTTCTGCCTAATTTGATTCTTCTCATTCGTTCTGCCATACATCGAAATTTTTCCAATGTATCAGAATTACACTTAAGCCTGTAAGTATAACCATATTTACTAAACTTTAGTAAATCATGACGAATAGTCTTAACGATTATTTACGGTGGGCTTGATCAGTGCACAAGAATGTGTACTCGATCCCTTAGTCCTTTACTTGACTCACACATCCATCTGAACAAGTAATTAGTCTTAATTTTCCAATGCTTGAAAGTTCTCATTCATCATACAATACAACTTGCATGATTCCAAGTTTCGGTCCAATTGAAACTTGGGTGATGAGAAACTTTCCTTATTTGGTAAATTTTGGACACTACCACAAATGAAAGAATCAAAACCAATTTCCTATATTACTAGCAATGGAATCATATAAACAACAATTTTTTCACAAATGCCATTGTAAGGATACTTAAAATAAATAAAATCAAAAATTTCCTTTTATTTTAAAACCTTTGCGGACAAACTTATCCTTACAATCCATATGAAAACCTTGTTGTTATATATTCCTAAGCAAGGTGTCATAACTCCTAAGTAACAACTTCAAAATTCTGATGCGATTGAAATCCATCTTTGCGATCAGAAGCAGCATATACTTCCTTTAAGTTTTCTCTCTTTTTCTTTGATTCTTATAACATCACCATGTGACTAAGTCACATTATGTTATAAGAATCTCCAAATAGGAGCTTAACAGAGTTAGACAATGGACTTTACCTGAAGTAGAGTCAAACTTATTGACCTTAACATCCTTAGGTAAATTTGGCAGCTTCGCAAACAGTGCCCCTTCCTTTGGCAATTTTAACAAATGGACCCTTTGGTAATGGTACATGGGACTATCACAGACTTAGCTTTTCTCTTTACCATTTGGTCAACCGAGTTGACTATGGCCGATCCCTTTCCATTGGGAAGAGAATGCTTTTTCTGGATTTCCCAGTGTCATCATGATCAATGTCCATAAAGTTTTGAGAAGTCGATCTTCTAATCAAATTTGCTTTACTAGCCTTCCAAATCATTGCTGATTCAGCAGTACCAAGCAAATAGATAAAATCATTAAGGGTCTTGTCAAAGACTGTTTCATAGGAGTCCCAAAGGAACTTACTATGTGACTTAGAAAGTGATTGAACCACCAACTTTCTCAAGACTTTGACACCCAAATCTCCCGGCTTGTCAATATGTGACTTCATCTCCAAGATGCGACCACACATAGACCTTGCTTACCAATAGGGCTTGAGTGACCTTGAACTTGTGGGTTAGAGAGAATAATTGGAGGAGGTGGAGGAAGTGAAGTTCCAAGAGATTTGGGAAGATCATAGATGTCTGAACTAGACATCTTTTGGGAGATATTCAAGATAGTTGATCTAAAGTCCTTAATATAACACCCAATATGATATATTAAGGCTAGGACCCAACACAATATTTTACAACTTGGAAGAGGGATGCCGTAATCCAAGCTATAAAATATTTGAAGGTAGGTGAATGACGATTCACCAATTTCCACCATGAAAACAAAATAATTTAATTAGGTTTTACTTAGATTTGAAACTCCTAGATCTTTTGAGATTCATTGAACTGTTCAATGACATGTTTCAATCTCGAGTGTGCCCTTCAGGTTTGGTGACTGGGATGCCGAGGATCACAAAACAAGGTGTGAAGTAACCATGCAAATATACTTGGTACCCTTAATATTTACCCCTCAATCGATGTGCCGGTTAACCACACACGCTCCATCGATACCATGATAAACATTAAGTTACCCTTTGCCAACCTTGTTAAATCCAGGTTAGTGTGCCAGTTAACGACACACGCTCCACTAACGGTTTAAACAAAGTGCAAAGTGTAATTTCATGGATTAGCACCTTGTTCACATTTTCCTAAGTAACTAAGATTGGGAATTAATACAAGGTTTAGTTACTTAGTATTTATCATTAATACTTTTAATGAAAGGAGAATTATAGTCCTTGTCCTACCTGTTCTGCTAACGACCCTCCACCAGTCAAGGAAGCGGTGGGTGAGAGTGGACACCCATTAAGCTGCCATTTTATAGGCAACAACCTTATACCCCCCTTATAGACCGACTTCGTGAATGAGGCCTACTAATGGTAAGACGACTTTTGTTCTTATACATATATAAATATTATTAAACTTATAAGATTATAGAGTGTAAGGGTTGAATTTTAACTTTTAAAATTCTAGGGATTGGAACTAAAGTTTTTAATTACGACTTTACATGTTCCAAAACTTGAGGGCAAGTTTTGTAAACTTTCAAAACTTTTCATTTCTCATAACTTATGACTTAATGGCTTATTAAAATGAGTGACTTTTCATTTTATGTAACCATTGTGTTCTTTTAATGGATTTAATTACTTGTGACTTTTGGTTATCCATAACTTGAGGACAAGTTATGGACTCCATTAAAACACATAATGATCAAGAATTAAACTATCAAGAAGGTTACAAATAATTCCTATGATCATCTAAGCTCATAAGTTCAAGATCATGCGTATCAACAATTTCAAGAATCATAAAATTAACCATATAAAACTTGAAATTTTGATAACAAGTCTGAAATTGGTTTACCATAATCATTACCATATCAAAAAAATAGTTTTTATAAGTCCAAAACAGTTTAAGATAATGATTCTAGACCAATTCCAGCACCAAAACTCAAAGATATGCTGTCAGGGGTCCAACTCGCCGAGTGCATGAACCAACTCGACGAGTTGGTTGCATTTTGCCTTGGACTCGTCGAGTCCATGAGTGAACTCGGCGAGTCCACTGTCCAGACAGCAAGATAACTTCGATTTTTCAGCAATTGCATCAAGTATATAAGAAAACAAGCCTAGGCTCTGATACCACTAATGGGTTTTTGGCATTCTAACACTCCTAAGTGTACATGCAACCCTAAATACCTTGGATCTATGTTTTCTCTATTATACATGCAAATATGAATATTCCAAGGTATTACCCTATCTAGCATACAATCGTTGATACTTGGGTAATATAACAAGTTAGAATACATACCTTTTAATGAAGCTTGAAGTCTTGAACTTTAAGAGCTTAGCCCCAATAGTGTGGAAGCCTCAAGTGGAATCACAAATCACCAAAAAACATTGGAAGACTTTAGAGAATATGGATACTTGGCTCACACTTATGAAATCGGTTATTGCCCTCTTTAGTGTATCCACACTAGCCACTAGCCTAATTTCATGAACCATAAGACCCGTTATATAGTGTGGAGGATTAGGGTTAAACCCTAATACCCATGACCTTTCATTTCCTAGGATCCATGGGTTAAAGCTCCATGGACTATCCATGAAGACTTAGCCCAACCTAAATGAACTTGGCCCATTACACATATATATCTAAGAGTCCATATTTAATTAGTTCCTTTTGATCACTTAATTAATTTAAATTAATTCTTTATAAATACTAATTAAATAATATGATTATATATTAATATATTAGAACTTATAATATATTAATATAAATCATAAATATACTATTCTCAAAAGACTATCCATATAAATTGTGCCGGTGAAGTGCAACCCAAATGGACCATGCCGGGTCGGGTCAAGTACATACCAAATATAGTTATGGACTTAGACATTAATCCAACAATCCCAACGGGGAGAATAATCCCAAACATCCAAACTCTTGTGATCCAAGATCTTGATGAAACCTTTAATACTCCTAATAATAGAAATACTAGTAACTTCTTTAATGGTTACATTGCCAATACCAACTCTATGGATCTTGATGCAGGAATAAGTCCAATTATGGCCAAAGAACTCCATCAGTTAAAGCAAATAATCTCAAGTGTACCGAGGATAGTCCAACCTATACCCGAAGCATCTCCCGTCAGTCCCCGGATCTCGAGATTTACTCCTGCAATAGTTGATACTTGTGACATCCTGAAATTTAGGTCTATATCTGTAAACAGTTGGTTCACATCGAACCTCTTTGTAACTTGCCATATTTAGCTTTAATGCATATTTTTGATAAACATACAGTGTCATTACAATTACAATAAGATATGAAGTAGTATCTTACTTCTAGTTGTGGAAAATCACAAACAAATCATAAGGCACAAACTATAATCCTAGTTAAAACATCTGAAAAACTAAAAATTCTTATTAAACATTTGTAAGTGAACCAAATAATCTAGTCTGGTAGTACATGTTAACCTGAGTCTGGAAATATAAAGAACATCTAAAACGGATTTCGTATGCAAAAGATCCGACTATTATAAGAAACCAAACCGGTATAACACTAGTTCTACCTGAATTGCATAAACCGTTTCGATCCGTTGATGTACTTGTGCACCTCAGATGGATATCCCTAGAGCTTTTTTGGACTCAGACTATGGTCTAATATTTGATTTCATACTTGAAATATTTTTAGTAAAAATATATGCAAAAGTCAAAAAATCAGACGTTTCAGGTCAATTAGACCTAGAACTTTAAACACGATTTCCCGGTGTTCTACAACTCGAAAAATTCTGTTTGGGTTTTTGGATCCTTGAACTAAAATCTATCATTCGCCACCTTTGGAAAAATAATTAGATGTCGAGAATTGACATGTGGATCGAGAAATTCATTTTGTGATATTTTTAATGTTACAAGTGTAACCACTTATTTTAATACTATAAATTGGATTGTGGGACCTTGAACTTTTAGCCAAGCACTCTTCCCTTGATCTCTCACATCTCCATCCCCCTCTCTCTTACACACTACCCCAACTCTTTATTATGGAGTTGGAAGTCAAACTCCTATACCTTCACATAAACCCCAAGCTATTCAATTATAAAGAATGTCCAGTGAATAGTTTCTACTTTGACAAGGGAGACCATGCACAAAAGATGAAATACTTGGAAAATTAGCTCATGCTTCACTTTTCCTTTATCCCACGTCCTCCTCTTTCTCCATTATAGTAGGTTTAACTTTCACAAGGGTAAGATATGCATGTTACATGAGACATATTTAGGATTATAAGAAAGGAGCTTAAAGTTCTCATCTCATCACCAATTCATCAGCCCTTACTAGTTCTTTCTCACTCACTCATACTCTCCTTCACCCTCCTTATATATATATATATATATATATATATATATATATATATATATATATATATATATATATATATATATATATATATATATATATATATATATATATATATCAGATTTATTCCACCACTGAAGGTGGTTTTGGGCCTCCGTAACATCACCGCTACCACCACTCGTTTTACCTCCTGTCATCGCCGATCAACCTACCACCCACAATGTAACATCCCGATTTCCAGGTACGAGAATTTTTATTCAAAGGCAAGGTTCCCTTGGAACTAGTCGAGTTGATGGCCTCAACTCGACGTGTTGAAAGGCTTTGGGCCGCACATCTTTTTGGACCAACTCGACGAGTTGGAGAGGAAAACTCGACGAGTTGGTGGCTGATTATGAAACCCTAATTTTTAGGGTGTTGCACCCTATTTAAAGGCCTTAAGTCCCATAAATTTCCTCCCTACTTGCCTCCTCTATCTAGAAACCCTAATTTTCGTGCATCGTCTCCCAAGTTGAGTGTGTGAGCTTGAAGAGTTGGTTTTTTGGTGTTCTTTTGAAGGAGCTTGAGGTTGGAAGTGTCTAGATTAAATGGAAGACTTTAGATCCAAAAACCCTTTGAGTATTGCAGTTCTTTTGAGCCAAAAATTCGACAACTTGCTTATCTATTGCTTAGATCTCTTCCTTGGAAGCTTATTGTCATTTTTGGGTCGTTCATGGGGTTGAGAATTTAATGAAGTTATCACTTCAGATCTGGTCGTTTTGTGGCGTCTTTGGGCTTAAAGTTTCAAGATTTATCAAGTCCTAGGCCTCCTTCATGTTTTAGGTCCCTTAATAAGCCTTCCTTGAGTTTTGGAGCCTCTTTATGACGTGCATGGACGTAAAATTAGCAGCTTTATGTGGTTTTCCAGCTCTTCGGTACCAGATATACATTTTAAAGCGTTAGACTTGATGGAGATGGACTGAATGTGTTAAAGCTGGGAAAACTTGGCGAGTTATCCAGCCAACTCGGCAAGTTGGCTAGGGTTTTCCCGATTCTCTGGATACTGTAGGAACTCGACGAGTTGGTAGGTGCACTCGACGAGTTGGGTCAACATGGACTGTTGACTTTGACTTTGACCATGGTTGACCAAGTTTGACTTTTGAGGGCGTTTTGGGTATTTCGGAGTTTTGATGGAATTTGTCACATGGTGGTTGTAGGCATTTGAGTCAGGAGCTGAGATTTGGAGTTGGATCTTATCAGTTCAGTGCTACTTGTGAGGTGAGTGTTCCTCACTATACTTGCTGGGACGAAGGCACCAAGGCCGGTCCATTGGATTGTTATCCTAGTTATTGTCTGATACTATGTGTAGTGATCTGTTAGATCTGTATTCCGGTTATAGAGTAATGATATGCTTAATGATCTGTTAGATCTGTTTGACTACCTACGCATGCTAGCTGATACTTGATATGATATCTGTTGTTATGTTATGTGTGGTTGGGTTGAGGCGGGCGGTCCTGCTTTGTGCTGAAGGCCAACAGACCCAGGGCGTCTTGGATAGATTGAAGGCTGAAGGTAGCGTACCAGTCAGAACGAAGGCCCGGAGTGCGTACCAGCTAGACTGAAGGCCAGTGGGGCATTCCAGTCAGGCTGAAGGCTCTATACGCATGCTGCTTGTATTGTTTTGGTTTTGTATGTGTACTGGTATTTTTGGGGAAACTCACTAAGCTTTGGGCTTACAGTTTTGATTATGTTTCAGGTACTTCTGGGGATCGCGTAAAAGCGAAGGCGTGATCGTGCACCTCCTCATGTTTTATTTCACGATTTTGGGATTTCTTTGATGTTAGAGTTATTTTGAAAACAATTTGGAAACAATGATGACTTTTGGATTTGTTTAAAAAGTTTAAATTTTTCATAAATTTTTCAGATGTTACAAGTGTTGGATTAGTGTCTAAGTCCATAACTATAATTGGTATGACTTGACCCGACCCGGCATGGTCTATTTGGGTTGCACTTCACCGGAACAATTTGTATGGATAGACTTATGAGAAAAGGATATTTATGATTTGTTAATATATTATAAGTTATAATATATAAATATGAAATCATATTATTTAATTAGTATTGATCAAGAATTAATTTGGAATTAATTTAGTGATCAAAAGAGGCTAATTAAATATGGACTCTTATATATATATATATATATATATATATATATATATATATATATATATATATATATATATATATATATATATATATATATATATATGGAATGGGCCAAGGTTTATTTAGGATGGGCTAAAAGTGTATGGAAGTCCATGGAGCTTTTAACCCATGGATCTTATGTAAATGAAAGGTCATGGGTATTAGGGTTTACATGGATGTAACCCTAATCCTCCATAATATATAAAGGGGTCCTTGGCTCACAAAATTGGCACTAGTGTGTGTGAAAGAAAAGGTGGCCGATTTTAGTGAGCTCCATATTCTCTCAAGTTCTTCCAAGTTGTTGATGGTGATTTGTGATTCCACTTGAGGCTTCCACACTATTGGGGCTAATCTCTTAAGGCTAGATACATCAAGACTTCAATCTCCACTATAAGGTATGTTATCCTAACTAGATTCTTGTGTGGTATATGTCAATTGTATGCTAGTCATAGGTTTAATACCTTGAAAACACCATTGCATGTATAATTAGTGAAAACATAGATCGAAGGTATTTAGGGTTGCATGAACACATTAGGAGTGTTAGAATGCTCAAAACCCAACATTGGTATCAGAGCTTAGGCTTGTTTTCAATTATACTTGATGCAAATTGCTGAAAAAAGCTGAAAAAATCGATTTTCTGCTGTTCTGGACAGTGGACTCGCCGAGTCCATGCACAAATTCATCCAACTCGTCGATTTGGTTCATGCACTCGACGAGTTGGACCCCCAGACCGCATATCTTCAAGTTTTAAGGCTGGAATTGGTCTAGAATCATTACCATAAACTGTTTTGGACTTATAAAACCTGTTTTTGATGTGGTAATGATCATTCTAATCCAATTCAAAAGATAATTGTCAAAATTTTCATGTTTTGTATTAGTTTAATGATTAGGCTAATTACATGAAAATTTGTTTGATTTGAATTGTCTTGTTTATATGAGTTTAATCAAGATTATGAATATTGCTAGACATGTTTGTGATAGTTGTTTTCAATCCAAATTAATCTAAAAGTTATTCGTAATATGTTTTTTTGTAACTTGTCCTCAAGTTATATGAAAAGTCACATTAAAAAAGGTTATTAAAACCATAGGTTAAGAAACTTGAAGAGTCTTTTCCTCATAAATAGTTTTATGACCTCCATAACTTGTCCTCAAGTTATGGATGTTCAAGAGTCTCTTCATTAAAAGTTTTAAAAACCTACACTAAACTCATCTGTTATGAAAATAAAAGGTTTTGAATAGTTTGCAAACTTGCCCTCAAGTTTTAGAATTTGTAAAGTCTCACACACATTAATGCTTTAATTCTAAACCCTAGAATTTTAAAAGTTAAAATTCAAACTTTATGGAGTTTATTAAATTAATTAAAGTGTTTAATTAAAAGAGTTAATAGTTCCATAATTACGTGGTTTAAGTTTAATTGAATTAAGAGTATAGTTTAATTAATAAGATTAAACCACCAAGTATTTTAAATGTGTAAAATACACCCTTATGCTATTATAATATTAAAAGTTAATACTTGTATATATGTATAAGAGTAAAGTCAATCTTACCGTTAGTAGGCCTCATTCACGAAGCCAGTCTCTAAGGGGGGTATAAGCTTACTGCCTATAAAATGGCAGTTTAATGGGTGTCCATTCTCACCCACCGCTTCCTTGACTGGTGGAGGTTCGTTAGTCGAACGGGTAGGAAAGGACTATAATTCTCCCTTCATTAAAAGTATAATGATAAATAATAAGTAACTAAACACTTATAAATTCCCAATCTTAGTTACTTAGGAAAATGTGAATTTGGTGCTAACCCATGAAATTACACTTTGCACCCTTGTTAAGTCGTTAATGGAGCGTGTGTGGTTAACCGACACACTAACATGGGACTGATAATGTGTGGCAAAGGGTGACTTAAGCTTTATGATAGATCGGTGGAGCGCGTGTGGTTAACCGGCACATCGATTGGGTGATAAAATTAAGGGTACCAAGTCAATTTGCATGGTTATTCACACCTTGTTTGTGATCCTCGGCATCCCAGTCACAAACTTGAGAGGGCACAATCGAGATTTAAACATGCCATTGAAAGTTCAATGAATCTCAAAAGATCTAGGAGTTTCAAATCCAATTAAAACTTAATAATTTATTTTGTTTTTCATGGTGGAAATTGGTAAATCGTCATTTAACTACCTTCAAATATTTTGTAACTTGGATCACGACATCCCTCATCCAAGTTATAAAATAGTTTGTTGGGTCCTAGCCTTAATATTTCATATTGGGTGTTATGTTAAGGACTTAAATCAACTGAAACTTGAATTTCTCCCTCATAGATGTCTAAGTTCTGACAACTATGGTCTTCCTCATCCTTTTGGATAGAGATTCACTTCCTCTACCTCCTCCAATAATTCTCCCTGACCCACAAGTTCAAGGTCACTCAATCCCTAATTGGCAAGCAAAGTCTATATGTGCTTACATCTTGGAGATTAAGTCACATATTGGCAAGCCGGGAGAGTTGGGTGTTAAAGTCTTAAGGGAGTTGACTGCTAACTAGGTTCTTCAATCACTTCCTAAGTCATATAGTGAGTTCTTTAAGGACTACATATTTGCACAATGCTACTGAATCAGCAATGATTTGAAGCAATGGTAAAGCAAATTTTATTGAAAGATCTACTTCCCATGCTTCCATGGACATTGGGAATGGTAACATTGAAAGTACAGAAAAACTTTCTCTTCCCAATGGAAAGGGACCGGCCATGGTCAAGTCGTTTGACTCAATGGTAAAGAGAAAGGCTAATTCTGGACAATCAAGTGTACCATTTCCAAAGAGTCCATATGTTTCTTTTGCCAAAAGAAGGGACATTGGTTGCGAAGCTGCCCATTTTACCTGAAAGATCATAAGGATGGTAAAGTCAAAAAAGGTTTGACTCTACTTTAGGTAAATTCCTCTGTTAAGTTCCTATTTGGAGATTCTTATTACATGATGTGACTGGGTCACATGTTGAAGTTTTAAGAATCAAAGAAAAGAGAAGAAGCTTAAAGAAGAGTAAGCTGATTCTAATCGCGAAGGTGGATTTCGATCGCATGGTTCGGTGATCAAAATATTTGAGCTGCTGCTTAAGAGTTGTGATAGATTGCTTAGGAATAGATAACAACATAGTTTTTCATATGCATTTGCATTGTAAGGATAAGTTTTTCCGCAAGTTTTAAAATAAAAGAAAATTTTTGATTTTATTTGAAGTATCCTTACAATGGGATTTGTGAAAAATTGTTGTTTATATGATTCCATTGATAGCAACATTGGAAAATGGATTTGATTATGTCGTTTGTGGTAGTGTCATAATTTACCAAATAAGGAAAGATTCTCATCAACCAAGTTTCAGTTGGATAGAAACTTGGAATCATGCAATTTGTATTGTATGATGAATGAGAATTTTCATCTTTTGTAAATTAAGACTAATTCCTTGTTCACTTGTATGTGTGCGTCAAATGAAGGACTAAAGGATTGGGTACACTTGGTTGTGTGCTGGTCAGGTCCACCACAAAGATCGATAAGATTATTCATTATGATTCACTAAAGTTAAGTAAATATGGTTATACTTACAAGTTTAAGTGTAATTCTGAAACATTGGAAAAGTTTCAATGTATGGCAGGACGGATAAGAAGAATCAAATAAGGCAGAAAGGTAAAAGTTTCTCCAATCTGAAGAGATGGGAGAGTACTTGAGTATCTTGTTTTATGATTATCTTAGTGATTATAAAACCATATCACAGTTGATCCTCTAAAGAAACCTTAGTGCATTTGTGTGGCTAAGGAGAGGAATCATGATCTGTTGAAATGGTTAAATCAAAAGATAAATCATACTTCGTTCCAAAATCAAGTCTTAGGGTCCTACTCTAAGATTGTAACTTGACTGACAGAATTCTAAGAAAGGTTTATAACACTTATTAAATGTAGAGTAACATGTTTCTTACTCCTGTACATTTGAAGTTGGTAAGTTGTGATGTTTTGGATAAAACAGAGACCAACTAAGACCAATTGTGAGAAGTGTTTATCTTGATAAGAATCCGCACTAACTCTTGAATATTTGCTTTGTCAAGGAATGGTTATTGACAAGAGAATCTTATATGTCAAGAGGTCAGTGGGAGTCTTAAAAGATATTGAGATAGTTTCATGAACTAATCAAGAGTATTGTTAACTACTAGCCCACGAGTTGAGGTTTGTAACCTATCGTGTTGAGATATTCTTATTTCTGTGTCTATTCCAGTTAAAAGTTGACTATGCTTGTGAGTTCTGTGAGTTCTCAATTGTTTGCATAACTGTTGGATTAATGTCTAAGTCCATAACTATATTTGGTATGTACTTGACCCGACCCGGCATGGTCCATTTGGGTTGCACTTCACCGGCACAATTTATATGGATAGTCTTTCGAGAATAGTATATTTATGATTTATATTAATATATTATAAGTTCTAATATATTAATATGGAATCATATTATTTAATTAGTATTGATCAAGAATTAATTTAGAATTAATTAAGTGATCAAAAAGAACTAATTAAATATGGACTCTTATATATATGGAATGGCCAAGTTCATTTAGGTTGGGCTAAGCTTTCATGGATGGTCCATGGAGCTTTTAACCCATGGATCCTATGTAAATGAAAGGTCATGGGTATTAGGGTTTACATGGATGTAACCCTAATCCTCCATAATATATAAAGGGGTCCTTGGCTCACAAAATTGGAACAAGTGTGTGAAAATAAGAGTGGGCCGATTTTAGTGTGCATACATATTCTCTCAAGTTTTTCCAAGGTGTTTTGGTGATTTGTGATTCCATTTGAGGCTTCCACACTATTAGGGCTAAGCTCTTAAAGCTTGAAGACATCAAGCTACATCAAAAGGTATGTCATCTAACTAGAACTTTGTAGTATAGGTGCTTCATAATATGCTAGTTAGGATGAAACCTTGGAATAGTTAATATTTGCATGTATAATAGAGAAAACATAGATCCATGGTTTATAGGGTTGCATGTACACCATAGGAGTGTTAGAATGCTCAAAACCCAACAGTGGTATCAGAGCCATGGGTTGTTTTCTGTTATATTGATGCAAATGTTTTATTTTTAAAGTTGAAAAAAAAGGAAAAAAAAACATGACGTTTGTCAAATTTTAAGATAATTACTTGTTTTTGTGAAAAACTAATTATTTGTAAAATTTGAATCATTTGCTATATGAGTTGAATTAGGTCAAATTTAGTAAAAGATAAAATGATATGATTATTTTATTAGTTTTAAAGTTTGATCTAAAGAGTTTTTTGAAACCTCCATAAGTTATGGATATGAAAAGGTTTAAAAAAAATTGATTCAAAATTTTTTATGGAGTTACAAAACTTGGTCTTAATGTTTTAAAGAATTCCATAACTTGTTCTTAAGTTATGGAACATGAAAAGTTTCATCATAAAACAAAACATTAAACTCCATAAGTTATGGAATCCAAAAGTTATTTTTTTTTGTGTTTCCTTGATTTATGAGTTAGTTTAGATTAATGAAAAAAAATTGGTGTTTTAGTTGTTTTCAATCCTAATTAATCTAGAGGTAGTTCATAAAATGTGTTTTTGTAACTTGTCCTCAAGTTACATAAAAGGTCACATTTATGAATCTTAAAACTCATAAAAGTATCATAGGTTACATAAAGAAAAATGAAGAGTCTTTGTCATTAAATAGTATTATGACTCCATAACTTGTCCTCAAGTTATGGATGTTTAAGAGTCACTTCTTTAAAAGTGTTATTAAAGAATAAGAGGTTACATAAAAAATGAAGAGTCTTCATTTTAATGAACCATTAAACTCATAAGTTATGAAATGAAATTTTTTTTTAATAGTTTCAAAAACTTTCCCTCAAGTTTTGGAATTTGTAAAGTTTTCCCATGAATACTTTAATTCCAAGTTAAGCCCTTAGAATTTTAAAAGTTAAAATTCAACCCTTATACTTTATAATATTATAAGTTAATAATATTTATATATATGTATAAGAGCAAGTCGTCTTACCATTAGTAGGCCTCATTCACGAAGCCGGTCTATAAGGGGGATATAAGGTTACTGCCTATAAAATGGCAGTTTAATGGGTGTCCACTCTCACCCACCGCTTCCTTGACCGGTGGAGGGTCGTTAGCCGAACGGGTAGGACAAGGACTATAATTCTCCCTTCATTAAAAGTATTAATGACAAATACTAAGTAACTAAACATTTATAAATTCCCAATCTTAGTTACTTAGGAAAATGTGAATTTGGTGCTAACCCATGAAATTACACATTTGCACTTTCTTAAGTCAGTTAGTGGAGCGTGTGTGGTTAACCGGCACACTAGCTTGATTTAACAAGGTAGGCAAAGGGTAACTTAATGTTTATCATAGCATCGGTGGAGCGTGTGTGGTTAACCGGCACATCGATTGAGGGGTAAATATTAAGGGTACCAAGTATATTTGCATGGTTACTTCACACCTTGTTTTGTGATCCTCGGCATCCCAGTCACAAAACCTGAAGGGCACACTCGAGATTGAAACATGCCATTGAAAAGTTCAATGAATCTCAAAAGAATCTACGAGTTTCAAAACCAATTAAAACCTAATAATACATTTTGTTTATCTTGGTGGAAATTGGTGAATCGTCATTCACCTACCTTCAAATATTTTATAGCTTGGATTACGGCATCCCTCTTCCAAGTTATAAAATAGTTTGTTGGGTCCTAGCCTTAATATATCATATTGGGTGTTATATTAAGGACTTAAATCAACTTTACGTGAATTTCT
Source organism: Lactuca virosa (assembly GCF_052849685.1). NCBI lineage: Eukaryota > Viridiplantae > Streptophyta > Magnoliopsida > Asterales > Asteraceae > Lactuca > Lactuca virosa. The sequence continues at coordinate 312,972,031 of NC_136428.1, read as the reverse complement.
CCCATTGTTGATGTCTGGTTTAGACAACAATGATCTTCCCAAACCAAGCTTTCCTAATGAATATGACTTCCCAAGTTTGGCTCATGGAAGTCATATTTCTCTTCCTCCACCTCCTCCAATTATTCTCTCTAACCCACAAGTTCAAAGGTCACTCAATCCCTATTGGCAAGCAAGGTCTATGTGTGATCGCATCTTGGAGATGAAGTCACATATTGACAAGTCGGGAGAGTTGGGTGTCAAAGTCTTAAGAAGGTTGGATGTTCAATCACTTTCTAAGTCACTTAGTGAGTTCCTTTGGGACTACTATGAAACAGACTATGACATGAACTTTTATGATCATATCTATTTGCTTGGTGCTGCTGAATCAGCAATGATTTGGAACGATAATAAAGCAAATTTGATTAGAAGATCAACTTCCCAAAAACTTTATGGACAGTGACAATGGTGACACTGGAAATCTAGAAAAAGCATTCTCTTCCCAATGGAAAGGGATTGGCCATAGTCAACCCGGTTGACCAAATGGTAAAGAGAAAGGCTAAGTCTGAGATAGTCCCATTACCAATGGGTCCATATGTTTATTTTGCCAAAGGAAGGGGCGTTGATTGCAAAGCTGCCAAATTTACCTAAGGATGTTAAAGTCAATAAGTTTGACTCTAAGTTTGACTCTACATCAGGTAGAGCCCATTATCTAACTTTGTTAAGTTCTATTCTGAGATCCTCATTACATGATGTGACTGGGTCACATGTTGATGTTTTAAGAATCAAAGAATAGAGAGAAATCTTAAAGGAAGTATATGTTGATTCTGATCGCGAAGGTGGATTTCGATCGCATCAGAATTTTGAGCAGTTGCTTAAGAAGTTAAGATATATTGCTAAGGAATAGATAACAACAATTTTCCATGTGGATTGTAAGGATAAGTTTTTCCGCAAAGTTTTAAAATAAAAGAAAATTGTTTAATTTTATTTATTTGAAGTATCCTTACAATGGCATTTGTGGAAAATTGTTGCTTATATGATTCCACTGACAGCAATATTGGAAAATGGATTTGATTCTTTCATTTGTGGTAGTGTCTAAATTTACCAAATCAGGAAAGTTCCTCATCACCCAAGTTTCAATTGGACCGAAACTTGGAATCATGCAAGTTGAATAGTATGATGAATGAGAACTTTCAAGCATTGGAAAATCAAGACTAATTACTTGTTCACATGGATGTGTGAGTCAAGTGAAGGACTAAAGGGATCGAGTACACATTCTTGTGCACTGGTCATGTCCACCACAAAGCTCGTTAAGACTATTTGATTTACTAAAGTTTAGTAAATATGGTTATACTTACAAGTTTAAGTATAATTCTGAAACATTGGAAAAGTCTCAATGTATGGCAGAACGAATGGGAAGAATCAAATTAGGCAGAAAGATAAAAGTTTCTCAAAACTGAAAAGATGGGAGAGTACTTTAGTATCATGTTTGTGATCATCTTAATGATTTAGAAATCATATCATAATTAGTCCTCTAAAGGTCATCTTAGTGCATTCTTATAACTAAGAAGAGGAGTCATGAATTGTTGAAATGGTTAGATCAGGAAGATGAGTCATACTTCGTTCCAAAACAATTCTTAGAGTCATACTCCAAGATTGTAACTTGAGTGACATAACTTAAAGAAAGGTTTAAAACACTTGTCAAATGTAAGAGTAAAAGTGTCCTACTCTTGTACATTTGAAATTGGTAAGTTGTGATGTTTTGGATAAAACAAAGACCAACTAAGGCTAATTGTGTGAAGTGTTTGTCTTGATAAAGAATCTGCACTATCTCTTGAATATTTGGCAAGATAGTCTTATATGTCAAGAGGATAGTGGGAGTCTTAAAGATCCTAGAAAGAATTTCAAGAACTAATCAAGAATAAAACCTGAGGTTCTTCACTAGAACACGACTTGAGGTTTATAACCTATCGTGTTGACATATTCTGTGCCCATTTCAGTTAAAGTTGGGTTTGCATAGGAGTTTGGATTTGTCATTATCCTTGTCTTGTGACTATTGTTTTGACGATTCACATGGATAAGAACACATACACCATAAAATCTAAGGGTCATAAAATTTCTCTCCGATTCATGAAAATGATGGTGAGGAAACACTTCCACCAAGTAGATTTGAAGCAGATGGCAAAAGGTCTAAACAATTGAGACTATGATTACGAAATCCCTTTTCATAGTTCTGAAATTGTTTAGACACACATGCATGCTATCTAAGGAAAGGTGTATGATTTTGATAAAGTTTTATCAAAGTATCTCGTATCAGAAATCTGAACTTTGGTAAGAAAGTCAATAAAATATTGATTTCTAGAAGTCCACCTGATTTCTGAGTACATGTCAAAGCTAGTGGGAGCATAAGTGTTATGCTAATAATCATCATGTTAGTGGGAGCATGATAATTATTGTTAGTGTTGCAAGTTAGCAATGTTAATTATAGAAAACAAAAGTTTCAATTCGTGAGGCTATAGGGATTGAAAAAGTTGTTTTGCAATAATTAAGGGAGAGGATATACTTCATTTCAGTTCTAAAGGCTTAGATTGAGACCTTAATCATCTTTAGTCAAGAATATATATATATGAATTTCTTGTTGGATTGGTTCAACTTAAGGAAATTCTATATATTGCGTTCTCAAAATTCGATTATGATTACGGCATCCCTCTTCATAGTCAAATTTTGAAAACATGGAAAATAAAAATATTGTAGCAAAAGACTGGTCTAGAATCATGTCTTTATGTGAGACATCATGAATCGTGTACCATTTGCTTTGGGTACAGGATCGATTGCATGTGCTATAATATTTGTCATTTCTAAATTTTTCCAAATGCCCAGAGGCATTAAGAAGGGAAAAGGTCTAGAATTGGATATGACTAAAATGATTAAGCAATTGTCGAGGACAATCTGAGGTTTACCGAAGATTGGTTGCTCAGGGACAGTTGGAAGTATAGTGCTAATTTTGGAAGGACCATATTGACATATTCTGAAAAGAGGCATCTCTTATTCAGAAGTGATAGTCAAAATGAAAATATGGAGTTGTCTCCATAGGTGGAAGTTATCTGTGTGAGATTAGAAAACTTAATGCAAGAAGCATGTCCAAAGCAATGTACTTTGAATATGAGACTTAGTTTCCATGGAGTTGATCTCCATTGGAATACCTTATAATGACTGCTGAGAAGTCTTTGTGACTTTGTACATATTCATTACAGGAGGGTCAGTGCATATAAGTTTAAAATCTAAACAGATTTCGATAAATGATAGGAATTTGAAATTCTCACATTTTTCGATAAGGATTTGGGAGTGTGAAATTAGAATCATTGAAATTATGTTCAATTGGTTTATTTCACAAAGTAAGGATCATAGACAAACATAGAGTGCATACTTGGTGTATGGCAAAGCTATTGTTTAAGAAAAACATAGTGTACATGCTTGGAGCATGGGACAACTAGTGTTTTTAATTCAAGTATAAAGTTGATAAAACCGAAACAATGAATAATGAGTAATCAGTATGGTGATAAATAAAAGTGTTTATTTATATTCATAGGGTTTGATACCATGTTTGATTCATTTATTCTTGTGTTTCACTTTGCATGTTTTGACTTCCAGAATAACTAAGTCGCTCTTCCTGAATGATTAAGTTATTCAAACCATCCACAGTCGGTCATATGTTGGAAGTAGATATGAATCAAGACTGTCATGGGTTGGTTTGTAGAGGTCCAAGTTGGTGGACAAAGTGGTGCTACAACACTTATGAGTGCTCATAAGTTCTGAGTATTGGATTCAACCCGCTCTCATTTGAATCACTTCATGGATTTTATCACAAGTGATCATGTGACAATAATATCTTATATTCTTCAAACCTAGAGATATGAGTTGTTACTATGAGTTGGTTATACATTGATTGCACGAAAACGCATTTGGTAACTCGATGTTATAAAACGTGCCTTTGTGTATGATTCAACAAGTAGTAGAACAAGCCATATGAGTCGAAGTTTATCCATTCCTTTTACCTTCGGGATAAAAGCAATATCTGTGGGCCCCTCGATGATTTAGCGATGACACATGTGAGTGCTTGGCCAAGCCAGGACTGATTTGATTTGTTCAATCAGTCAGGCATCATAAATCAAAAATCGGGAAACAACAAATGGACAGAGAGAATGATTATAATCCATGTCTCAGTCCATATGATATCTAGAATGGAGGAATATATGATCCCTTATCTAATGGACAAGTCATTGACAAGGTCAGAGTTCGACAGCGACTTTAAGAGCTACGATTGCCAGTTAGGTTTTGAAGTCATACTCAATAATAGTTTTAGACTTATCCAAGTGTGAGACTGTTGGATTAATGTCTAAGTCCATAACTATATTTGGTATGTACTTGACCCGACCCAGCATGGTCCATTTGGGTTGCACTTCACCGACACAATTTATATGGATAGTCTTTTGAGAATAGTATATTTATGTTTTATATTAATATATTATAAGTTCTAATATATTAATATGGAATCATATTATTTAATTAGTATTGATCAAGAATTAATTTAGAATTAATTAAGTGATCAAAAAGAACTAATTAAATATGGACTCTTATATATATGGAATGGGCCAAGTTCATTTAGGTTGGGCTAAGCTTTCATGGATGGTCCATGGAGCTTTTAACCCATGGATCCTATGTAAATGAAAGGTAATGGGTATTAGGGTTTACATGGATGTAACCCTAATCCTCCATAATATATAAAGGGGTTCTTGGCTCACAAAATTGGAACAAGTGTGTGAAAATAAGAGTGGGCCGATTTTAGTGTGGATACATATTCTCTCAAGTTCTTCCAAGGTGTTTTGGTGATTTGTGATTCCATTTGAGGCTTCCACACTATTGGGGCTAAGCTCTTAAAGCTTCAAGACATCAAGCTACATCAAAAGGTATGTCATCTAACTAGAACTTTGTAGTATAGGTGCTTCATAATATGCTAGTTAGGATGAAACCTTGGAATAGTTAACATTTGCATGTACAATAGAGAAAACATAGATCCAAGGTTTATAGGGTTGCATGTACACCATAGGAGTGTTAGAATGCTCAAAACCCAACAATAACAACCTGGAAGCAATGGTAGGCCCTGTGCTTTCAGGTGGCAAGAAAGGTCATGGGTATTAGGGTTTACATGGATGTAACCCTAATCCTCCATATCATATAAAGGGGTCATTGGCTCACAAAATTGGCACTAGTGTGTGTGAAAGAAAAGGTGGCTGATTTTAGTGAGCTCCATATTCTCTCAAGTTCTTCCAAGTTGCTGATGGTGATTTGTGATTCCACTTGAGGCTTCCACACTATTGGGGCTAAGCTCTTAAGGCTAGATACATCGAGACTTCAATCTCCACTATAAGGTATGTTATCCTAACTAGATTCTTGTGTGGTATATGTCAATTGTATGCTAGTCATAGGTTTAATACCTTGGAAACACCATTGCATGTATATTTAGTAAAAACATAGATCCAAGGTATTTAGGGTTGCATGAACACCTTAGGAGTGTTAGAATGCTCAAAACCCAACAACAAGTTGGTATGAGAGCCTTAGTTTGAGTGAATTGGAGGAACACTCGTGTGCATCCAGTCTTAAACTAAGGAAAAGATTTTTAAAATGATTTTCAAACGGTTTTCAAAATAAACAAGGAGGATGTGATGTGTATGATCAGCCGGAGCCAATAAGTAGACCCCAAAATACCATACTGTTATTTGATATTATTGTTGGATATAGTGTCTAAGTCCATAACTATATTTGGTATGTACTTGACCCGACCCGGCATGGTCCATTTGGGTTGCCCTTCACCCGAACAATTTATGGATAATCGTTTGAGAATAGTATAAGTTATGATTTATTAATATATTATAAGTCCTAATATATTAATATAAAATCATATTATTTAATTAGTATTGATCTATAATTAATTTATAATTAATTTAGAGATCAAAAGTATGACTAATTAAATATGGGCTCTTGTATTTATATAGTGTGGGCTAATGCTTATTTGGAATGGGCTAGGCTTGCATGGAAAGTCCATGGATACTCCATGGAGCTTTAACCCATGGATCTCATGGAAATGAAAAGACATGGGTATTAGGGTTTACATGGATGTAACCCTAATCCACCACACTATATAAAGGAGGCTTTGGTTCTTAAAATCACACGAGTTGTGGTGAGTAAAGTAAGAGGGCCGATTTCAAGAAGGTGATTACTATTCTCTCAAAGTTCCAAGTTTGTGGTGATTTGTGATTTCCATTTGAGGCATCCACACTATTGGTGCTAGGCTCTAAAACTCCAAGCAATCAACTACAACTACAAGGTAAGTAATTCTACTAGCATGATTTGATTCAAGTTCCCCATGCCATGCTAGATAGGATAAGAACCTTGGATCAATAATTATTTGCATGTATCATAGTCAAACATAGATCCAAGGTTTCTAGGGTTGCATGTACACCATAGGAGTGTTAGAATGCTCAAAAACCCATCAGTGGTATCAGAGCCTGGTTTGTTTATTTGATACTTGATGCAAAAAAAAAAAAAAAAAAAAAACTTGAAAATCGAAGTTTTGTTCAAAAGCTCGTATCAAAATTTCAAGTTTTGTATATGTACTTACGATTCTTGAAATTTTTGATATGAACATTCATAAACATATGAGTTTAGAAGATCATAGAAATTATGTGCTAATAATTGATTAGATTAATTCTTGAGCTTTATGTGTTTGAATGGAGTCCATAACTAGTTCTTAAGTTATGGATAACCAAAAGTCACATTTATAAATAACCATTAAGAGAACACATAGGTTACAAAAAATGAAGAGTCTTCATTTTTAATAACCATTAAGTCATAAGTTATGAGAAATGAAAAGTTTTGAAAGTTTACAAAATTTGCCCTCAAGTTTTGGAACATGTAAAGTCGTAATTAAAAACTTTAGTTCCAATCCCTAGAATTTTAAAAGTTAAAATTCAACCCTTATACTCTATAATATTATAAGTTTAATAATATTTATATATGTATAAGAACAAAAGTCGTCTTACCATTAGTAGGCCTCATTCACGAAGTCGGTCTATAAGGGGGGTATAAGGTTGTTGCCTATAAAATGGCAACTTAATGGGTGTCCACTCTCACCCACCGCTTCCTTGATCGGTGGAGGGTCGTTAGCCGAACGGGTAGGACAAGGACATATAAATTCTCATTAAAAGTATAATGATAATACTAAAGTAACTAAACTTTATTGAATTCCCAATCTTAGTTATTTTAGGAAAATGTGAATAAGGTGCTACTCCATGAAATTACACTTTACACTTTGTTTAAGTCGTTAGTGGAGCGTGTGTGGTTAACCGGCACACTAACTTGAACTTAACAAGGTAGGTAAAGGGTGACTTAATGTTTATCATAGTATCGATGGAGCGTGCGTGGTTAACCGGCACATCGATTGAGGGGTAATACATTAAGGGTACCAAGTAATTTGCATGGTTACTTCACACCTTGTTTTGTGATCCTCGGCATCCCAGTCACAAAACTTGAAGGGCACACTCGAGATTGAAACATGCCATTGAAGAAAGTTCAATGAATCTCAAAGAATCTAGGAGTTTCTAAACCAATTAAAACCTAATTAAATATTTCGTTTTTCATGGTGGAAATTGGTGAATCGTCATTCACCTACCTTCAAATATCTTATAGCTTAGATTACGGCATCCCTCTTCTAAGTTATAAAATATTGTGTTGGGTCCTAGCCTTAATATTACATTTGGGTGTTTTGTTAAGGACTATCTCTATATCTAATCTAAACTATTCCCTCTTCTTTTCAGATGTCTTCCAATAACAATGCTTCTGGCTCAAACCCTACTAGCTCCTTCTCTCTCATGAATCTTTGTGGGAGAGTCATCTTTGATGGGTCCAACTTTACAGATTGGATCAGAAATATCAGGATGGTCACTCGGTATGAGAACAAAGAATATGTTCTCGACAAGGAGCTGAAGGTACCCGAGCCAACTGCTACTCCTGAAGAGCTTGCTGAATATGAGGTACATGAAAGAGATGCTACAAAAGTGGCATGCATCATGATGGCCACCATGACAGCCGAGCTCCAAAAGTCCTATGAGGACTATTATCCTTTTGAGATGCACCAGGACTTGATGGACCGCTACCATCAAAGTGCTCGTCAAGAGCGATATGAAATAATCTCCTCCATGATAACAACCCGAATGAAGGATGGTGAACCCATCACGGGCCACATACAGAAAATGCAAAGGTATGTGGACCGTTTACTGAAGCTGAATGTGAACTTCCCTGAGGAGTTAGCAATAGACATCATTTTGCACTCCTTGCCATCGTGTTATGATCAATTCTGCATGACATATCACATGAACAAGGAAGAAGTCACCCTCAGCAAATTTCAAGGACTCTTGAAGACCGCCGAAAGTGGTCTAAAGGGTAAGTCGGTTGTTACTACTCCTACTCCTACTCCAACTGCGGCCAATGTCTTGGTAATCAGGCATGGCAAAGGCAAGAAGAGAAAGAACCCTTCTAAGGGTACCAAGGGTAAGACCCTTGAAGGCTCTTCTTCAAGCAAAACCAAGAAAGGTTTTGTCACTCCTTCTGCTAACCCTAATGAGGCTGAATGCTTCTATTGCCATGAAAAGTCGCACTGGAAGCGAAACTGCCCAAAGTATCAGCAAGATTTGAAGGATGGGAAAGTAAAACCCAACCATGCAGGTATATACACTATATTGTCTAATAACTCACCTCATTCTAAGTCTTGGGTCCTTGATACAGGTTGTGATATTCACATATGTTGTGATTTGCAGGGACTAAAAAGAAGTGAGAATGTGGAGTAGGGAAAGATAAACTTGATCATGGGAAACAGGAAAGCTTCACCTATCACCAAGATAGGAGTTTATTCCTTAGTGCTAAATAGTGGGTTTACATTAGATTTGAATAAATGTTATTATTCGCCAGAAATGGCAAGAAATGTTATTTCCTTTCATGCATTGTATAAACAAGGTTTTACCTTTTATTTTGATAATAATAATGGTAGTATTGATGCTTTCTTTAATAATGTTCTTTATTTTAAAGCATTGCCTTGTGATGGCGTGTATGAAACTGTATCTGTTGTAGATAATCTAGGAAATAATGTATTGTGTATTAACTCTTCCACTAGCTTAGATAAAGCATCCTTATGGCATTGTCGTCTTGGACATGTAAGCAAGAAACGCATAGGCCAACTCCAAAAGGATGGAGTCTTGGAGTCATTTGACCTAAAGTCAGATGATAGTCGTGAATCTTGTTTGCTTGGTAAAATGACAAAGTCACCTTTTACTGGCACTTGTGCTAGGGGTGAAGGTTTGTTAGACCTCATACACATGGATGTGTGTGGACCCTTCAGAACCGCCACAAGAGATGCTAATCGGTTCTATGTGACTTTTACTGATGATTTTAGTAGATATGGATATGTCTACCTAATCAAGCATAAGTCAGAAACCTTTGAGAAATTCAAAGAGTTTAAGCAAGAAGTGGAGAATCAGTTGGGCAGGAACATTATGATGCTTCGATTCGATCGTGGTGGTGAGTATCTTAGTACTGAGTTCCTTGACTATCTTAAGGAATGTGGGATTGTCTCACAATTGACACCTCCTAGGACACCACAGTTGAATGGTGTAGCTGAGAGGCGCAATCGGACCTTGTTGGACATGGTTCGTTCCATGATGAGTCGAGCTTAGCTACCAATCTCATTTTGGGGGTATGCCTTAGAGACTGCCGCCCATATCCTTAATCTAGTCCCTACAAAGAAGGTTGCCAAAACACCTCACGAGGTGTGGACTGGAAAAGTTCCCAATCTAGACCACATCAAGATTTGGGGTTGCGAGGCTTTCGTGAGACGCGAGACTCACGATAAGCTCGAACCCCAAAGTGAAAGGTGTATTTTCATCGGCTACCCACAGAAATCCTTTGGTTACATCTTCTACATACCCAGTGATAATGTAGTCTTTGTATCAAGAAGAGGATTCTTTCGAGAGAGAGAATTCATGAGCCAAGGAGACAGTGGGAGGCAAATTGACCTTGAGGAAATTCAAGATTCAAGTGGTGAAAGAACCTCAAACCCTAGCCCTCAACCTGAGGAGGAAACTCTTGTTGAGCCGACTGAAGAATCTATACCTCTGAGGCGTTCCACCAGAGTTAGGAATGCACTTAAGCATTATTATGGTTTTCATATTACTGCAGAAGGTGAGACACTTATCAGTGATAACACACTAGTAAATCTGGATGAGCCTAACAACTACACGGAAGCCATGGCAGGCCCTGAGGCTGCTAAATGGAAAGAGGCTATGGATAGCGAGATACAGTCCATGTATGACAATCCAGTTTGGAACTTGGTTGACAATGTACCTGATCATAAGATAGTTGGGTGCAAATGGATCTTCAAGAAGAAGACCGACATGGATGGTAATGTACACACTTATAAGGCACGACTGGTTGCAAAGGGTTATTCTCAAACTCCGGGAGTTGATTATGATGAGACCTTTTCACCAGTGGCCAAGATTAAGTCTATTAGGGTTCTGTTAGCCATTGCTGCATTCCATGATTATGAAATATGGTAAATGGATGTCAAAACCGCTTTCCTTAATGGAAAGTTGGCTGAAGATGTTTACATGGTTCAGCCAGAGGGTTTTGTCAGTACAGAGTACCCCAGTAGAGTCCATTTATGGATTAAAACAGGCACCTCGCAGATGGAATATTTGCTTTGATGAGAAAATCAAAGAATTTTGCTTTTCAAGGAGTGAAGATGAATCTTGTGTCTATATCAAGGCTAGTGGGAGTATAGTCAGCTTTTTGGTATTGTATGTGGATGACATACTACTCATAGGAAATGACATCCCAACCCTGCAGGAAGTAAAGTCCTAGCTTGGGAAGTGTTTCACTATGAAGGACCTTGGAGAAGCTGCCTATATCCTAGGGATAAGGATTCTGAGAAACAGGAGTAAAAGACTAATTGGACTTAGTCAAAGCACCTATGTGGACAAAGTGTTGAAAAGGTTCAACATGCATAACTCCAAAAAAAGGAGAGTTACCCATCCAGAGTAACGCCAGATTGAGTAAGACACAAAGCCCTAGTACTGAGGCTGAGATAGCAGAAATGAGTCAAATACCTTATGATTCACCTGTAGGATCGATCATGTATGCTATGACGTGTACTCGACCTGATGTAGCCTTTGCTTTGAGCATGGTTAGCAGGTATCAGGGGAACCCTGGCAAGGCATACTGGACTGCGGTAAAGAATATCCTCAAGTACCTATGGAGGACTAAGGACTAGGTCCTTACCCTCGGTGGCAGTGAGGACTTGAGAGTTGTAGGGTATAGTGATGCTAGCTTTCAGATTGACAGGGATAATTTCCGCTCTCAGTCGGGCTGGGTCTTTACTCTAAACGGAGGGGCAATTACTTGGAAAAGTTCCAAGCAGGAGACAGTGGCTGATTCCACTTGTGAATCAGAGTATATAGCATCAAGCGAGGCAGCAAAGGAGGCTATATGGCTAAAGAACTTCATCGGAGACCTTGGAGTTGTACCAGCTATAAAGGAGCCAATGGAGATTTTCTGTGACAGCAATAATGCGGTTCCTTAGCCAAGGAACCAAGAGATCATGGGAGATCCAGACACATTGACAGAAAATATCACTTCATTAGACATCGAATAGAAGAAGGAATCCTCGTGGCAAAGAGGGTATCATCGGATGAGAACCCAGCAGATCCCCTTACGAAGGGACTGACTCGGGCTAAGCATCTCTAGCATGCTCGGAGCATAGGGCTGAAGGATGATATTAGTTTTAGTAGTTAGATAATCTTGAAATTTGTAAAATGTAATTGACATTTGATGATAAATAAAAGCTGTTATTTATGAGTAAAGTGTTGCTATCTCTTGTCAATCGTTTACTATTATTTCTTTTTGCAAGTTTTGACTTCCAGAATAATTATGTTATGGTTTATATCATATTATTCAAACTCTCCACAGTCGGTCATATGTTGGAAGTAGATATGAATGAAGACTGTCATGGGTTGGCTTGTAGAGGTCTAAGATGTTAGACAAAGCGGGGCTACAACACTCATGAGTGCTCATAAGTTCTGAGTATTGGATTCAACCCACGCTCACTTGTATCACTTCATGGAATTTATCTCGAGTGATCGTGAGACGGTAATATCATATAAGTCTTCAAACCTAGAGATATGATTTGTTGCCTATAAGTTGGTTATGCATTGATTGCATGAAAACGCATTGGTACCTCGATGTTATAAACCGTGCTTTTGTGTGTAATTCAACAAGTAGTAGAGCAAACATATGAGTCGAAGTTTATCTGTTCCTTCTAGGATTAGAAGCGATATCTGGGCCCCTCGATGATTTTGTTTTGACCTATGTACCGGGCCCGGTCAGAAGTAAATTGATGTGTTCAGTTAAGTTCTATGTCAAACAAATCGGAAATCGGGAAACAAATGCTGGACAATAAGCAAGACCATGTTCCATGTATTTGTCCGAATGATATCAAGAAGGTGATTACTATTCTCTCAAAGTTCCAAGTTTGTGGTGATTTGTGATTTCCATTTGAGGCATCCACACTATTGGTGCTAGGCTCTAAAACTCCAAGCAATCAACTACAACTACAAGGTAAGTAATTCTACTAGCATGATTTGATTCAAGTTCCCCATGCCATGCTAGATAGGATAAGAACCTTGGAAAAATAATTATTTGCATGTATCATAGTCAAACATAGATCCAATGTTTCTAGGGTTGCATGTACACCATAGGAGTGTTAGAATGCTCAAAAACCCATCAATTATGATATGTTAAAACAACATGCTAGTGATAGGATATGGATCCTCAGGAATCGTATGATAGAACTGCCTGATATTTCATTGATTGTTGTGTGACTCTTTCGTACGTGAACTAGTTATTGAATGAATGCGTTAAGTCACATACTGCATGGGTTAAAAGGTTTTAGGTTAGAGGATTTGATCCTACTACGCTGCTCTTTCTTGAGTCCAGCCGTTATGGGATTGGATCATTTAGCCTAAGGTTGTTTAAGTCATGTGGTATGTGATAGTGTTCATGCAATAGCTCTCTGGCACCAATGGAGGGTTGGGTGGCAGTTGGTGGTAGGATGAGTTATGTGGGGTCAGTCGGCTAGTCGTGAGATGTTTAGCCCTTCCTCTAGGGAGTGAGGATTGAGTGTTTGACTATGCTTATGAGTATTGTTAGGGCATTTGGATGATTCTAAGGTAGTATGGGCTCGTAATACTGAAAGCACAGGAACCGTACGCGTGGCAGGGAAGTCAAAATCCCTAGGGCTTTGTCGGGAATTGGTTTCCTGTTATGATATGTGGATTATCTAATATCTTCCTGGTGTATTTTCAGTATGGTGACTACGAGACGATTTGAGATCGGGTCCGGATAAGGATCGAGAGCCGACAGGCAGACTGGGTCAGATGAGTTGGATGCCAGGATCAGGGAGATCCTCCGCGATGAGGTTGTGGCCATTGTTCGGGATCAGATACCGGAGTTGTTTGGGTCTATTAAGACTGCGATGATGGAGCTTTTTGTTGAGAAATACGCATCCATTGCTGAGACTGTTGCTGCTGCAGCCTCCGCAGCCATAGTCGCTGCATGTGTTGGACTAGGTCGGGTCTTTCAGTATCGGGACTTCGATAATACGAAGCCCCCGACCTTCGATGGAGTTTAGTACCCGATTATAGCCATGAGGTGGCTATCTAACGTTGAGGGATGCTTTTTCACCTGCTCATGCCCAACTGACCAGAAGGTCAGGTGCGCTCTAAACCTTTTGAGGTCCGGAGCGAAGGATTGGTGGAAACTTGTTACGGGATCATATTCTGCTGATAGAGGGTTGCGGTATCTTGGGATCAGTTCATGGAGATGTTTCATGCTCGTTATGTGCCGAAGGTTGAGCGTGATTGGTTGGCTAAGGAGTTTTTGGATTTGAGGCAGAGATCAGAGTTGGTGATAGAGATCACCCAGATGTTTACTGAGAGGGCCATGTTGTGAGTTCAAGAACTATGCGCAAGGAGAAGGTTTGAAAACTCAAACCTTGAGTTAATCAAAAGAATGATGTCTGCTCTTAATTTGATGGACAAGTCAAGTCTGGTATATAACCAGTCGAGATTTGAAGTAGAGATTCAACAAAGTACACAAGAATTTAATGAAGAAACTTCAAGTATGATAAATGTCATGACAATAAATGAACAAGAAGAATGTTTTGAAAGAGTTTGATTTGAGAGAAAAGTGAAAGTGAAGTAAATGTAAGTATAGCTATCTTTAGAGCAATAATTCGTAATATTCTTGTCATTAAAACACTCCTTATATAGGAAAGGAGGCACATCGTACTGTTTTGGTAAAAAATCGACAAAGTGGATATTAACCAAATTGCATGAGTGATTTACAAGGAAAGCCCTTGATCCTTGCTAGGATCTCCGGCATAAAACCTTGGGAGGTGATAATGATCACCTGCCTTGTATGATCTTATTGATTTGAACATAAATTACAGAGATGAGCTTGATAATACGATTACAAATGATAAAGAGAGTCTAGATGAGTAAGGTGTTAGAGAATTGTCCCCGTTGTGTGTGTTTACAAGTGTATTTATAGTCTAGATTAAATAAATAAATGTCTGATATTTTTGGGATCCTACTGAATTGGTATTTGAAACGTGCTTTGACTTGGTATTTCCGGGTCTTAAGCCTGGTTAGACTGATTCTTCGTTGAGAATTCGTCTTCCCTTGACTATTTCTGCACATGCATTAGTTATGAACAAAATATAACCGTTATAAAAGTTAGTAAAAATAATAACGGTAATAGCCGGGATCCTGAAGTAGCTGAGAATCCTGGATATTTGAGGATCCTAAACATTATGAGGATCCTGACCCTAACAATTTTCCCCAAATTATACCTGCAAAATATTTGAATTGATTTCAAGTATTTAAAGTGTATAATTAGTTAATTAGAAATAAAGGATTCAAAATTCAAACTCTAACGGATAGAGTTGTATCAGTTTAAAAGATATGGTTATGCTGTCAAATCACTTTCTCTCACTGGTTTGAAGGTAAATTTCTTTCTCCTTTTTTCTTATTTTTCCTGTTTGTTGATTATAGGTAAAGAGGCACTCCATTCTCTCTTGATCATACTGGATTTTCCGACGAGGACTTCATCGATTAGAGGATCCTATCTTATGAAGAGACCTGTTCTTTTTGTGATGACGATATTGAGTCTTTGAAGTCAATCGGGGCTTTTCCTTCCGATGTTATTTTCAAGCCTTTTGACACTAATACCCAACCTGACTTTGTCTCTCTGATGTGGGTTTGTTTTCCTGAATACGCATTCACTCTAGGCTCGTGATCTGGGGATCCTCCTTTAGGTTGATCGATTGAATCAATCTAAGGATCTAGACATGGGATTTAGCTAAGTTAGCCCATGTTTGTGATCTTGAAACTTTTGGGTCTTGTCGTTTCTTGCTCAGAGCCAAAACAAGTAAATCACATCTTATTTTTAAATAAGAACGAAACAAAGGTTCTTTCAGTCGGTGATCTCTTTCTTGTTATATTTTTTTTGATGCAACTTTCAAGTTCGAGGATCCCGTCCCTGCTGCTGAAGATACCAAGGAGAAGATTGGGAGTTTCCTTACTTTGCCTGAGATTGAAAGATTCTTTAAGTTCGAAGAACTTAGCTTTCAAGAGAGTACATCTGCCATTGCCCCCATGTCGATAGGTAAAGATCCTTTATCTATCTATTTTTTATTTTTCATGGAGGATCCTGAAGTTATCGAGTTCATTTGCTATATCTAGGATCCAAGGCTACACACTCTAGTGCTTGGTTCCCCCTTGTTGATATCGACTCCGCCATGTCTGGTGGCCAACTTGTGGTCAAGAAGGAGAATACCTCATCTTCTCTTCCTCCGAAGAGAACCTCGATAGATCTAGCTGTCAAGACTCTAGGATCCCGAAAAAGGAAGTCGACTGAGACCTTTGATTTAGAGAGCCTTGGGGTGGACGAGGCGCTGAGGAAGCTACTCTTTTTGGCAATCTATAAGTATCCTTATGCTTTTTTCTATTTGATTTTAATTCATTTACCGCGATCTTTTACAGGTTGCTTGATCATGTTTCTCGATCCACCGAAGATCTGAAGGTTAAGCTTGACCGGGCGGAGCATGCACTGGAGACTGAGGAGTTGATTTACAAGGTTAAGAGCAGTGTTGTTGAGGTCAACTGAGAGGTAAAGATCAAGCTGACGGAGGATGTGGAGAATGCAGGATCCTAGAACAT
Organism: Lactuca virosa; assembly: GCF_052849685.1. Lineage (NCBI taxonomy): Eukaryota > Viridiplantae > Streptophyta > Magnoliopsida > Asterales > Asteraceae > Lactuca > Lactuca virosa. The sequence continues at coordinate 312,955,673 of NC_136428.1, read as the reverse complement.
GGAAGATTGGCATGAAACCCTGGATAAGTTGACTGTAAAGCTTGTAAATGTTGGTCAGGATCCTGGAGAGAGCTTTAGGTTTAGTTTTGATCTTCTGAAGACTTTCGACTTAGGATAAGTTTTTCATTGTAAGTCTTTTAGCTCCATGTGATTTTGAAGCTTGTATCATGGAAGATCCTTGTTCGGCTTTTACTTAGTTAACTAGGGAGGATTCCGTCTTAGAAATCAATTGGAGATAACTCTAGCTTGGTAAATAACTGAGAAAACTCTAGTTTGTAACATGGTAATGCTACAAGTCTTTCACATTTTTGAGGGTGTGTCCCAATCTTAGTAAATTATTGGGAAAAATCCCAAAGCATATGATATCACGAAAATGTTATAAACGTTAGGTATTTTCTGGCGAAAATCCCAACATAAGATAACACATTATTGTCATAAACTTTAGAAAATTACTGGGAAAAATCCATACATAGCTTTTACTGGGGAAAATCCCAACTTAAGAAATACTAGGGAAGATCCCAACATAAGAAATAGTGGGGAAGATCCCAACTTAGGTAATATTAGGAAAGATCCCAACTTAGGTAATATCGGGAAATATTCCACATAGGTAATAACTGGAGAAATCCCAACTTCAGATAATAACTTGGGATAATCCCAACTTCAGTTAATACTGGGGATAAACCCAACTTCAGATAATAACTGGGAATAAACCAGACTTCAGATAATAACTGGGGATAAACCTAACTTCAGATAATAACTGGGGATAAACCCATTTCGTAAGATAACACGATAATGTTATACACTTTAGAAATTTACTTTAGGATCTGAACATATGTTTTTTATAATAAAACAAGTATAAAAGAATTTGTTAAGAACTAATTTTGGTAAATATAAGTGCTTTAAAACTTCTTTAAAGATATCAGTTTAAAATAGTAAATGACTTTGAAGTGATGAAAGTTTATAAATCAACAATTGGTTTAGGATCTTGAGAAGTTTAAGATCCTTAATTTAAAAAAAATTCAAAGTTAAGAACAAGGAAAAATGGAACCTGACTGTCTTCGAGTTTTTCCTTAAGCTTCATAAGTTCTTCAAGCTTAGAATTTACTGAGGATAAATCTCAACTTAGGAAAGAACTTAGGATCGCTGTTGACTTCTGATGATAAGATTCTTACTGATGAGGGTCCTTACCGATGAGGATCCTTAATGGTGAGGATCCTTAAGGATGAGGATTCTTAATCATAAGATCATACGGGGTAATTCCCTTCTTAGGATAACCTGTTTAGGTTATAAACCTTGAAAAAATTCTTGGGTAACACCATAAGTTCGATTGATAACATGTTAATGTTATATACTGGGGAGGATCCCAACTTGCGACATATTTCATGGGAAAGATCCCTAATTATGATAACATGAAAATGTTATGATTCGTGTGTATTTTCTGGGGAAAAGTCCCAACGTGAGATAACATGAAGATGTTATAAAATTATGTAATTTCTGGGGTAAGATCCCAATTTTAGATAACATGAAAATGTTATAAACCTAAGAAATTTACTTTAGGATCTGAACATATGTTCGGAAATAAGAGGGTTGCCAAGTCACTAAAGCGTGAAATGATCCCCTTATCCACATCCCATAGTTAGATATCGCGCGTCCAGGCGAGGTGTAGAAACCTAAACTCATTAGAAAGAGGTCATTAACTCTTTAAACCTTAGCATCTTAACATATGTTCAGAAATAAGAGGGTTGCCAAGTCACTAAAGCGTGAAATGATCCCCTTACTCACATCCTATAGTATGATATCGTATGTCCAAGCGGGGTGTAGAAACCCAAACACTGATGAAAGAGGTTATTAACTGTTTAAACATTAGAGGGGATTAAGTACCCTTAATTGGAGGATAGATGATCAGTCTCGATTCATAGTGGCTAATGTCCCTCCGATGCTTAAGGCAGTAGTGTTCTTGGAATAAAAATATACAAAGGAAAGAAACGATTGTAAGGAGTAGGTATGTACCTCGCCTTGGTTGCGATGAAATGTAACTAAATCGACTTACATAAAGTGCACTTTGAGGTGTATAGCATTCCAGGATCTTTGCAAGATGCTAGCCACTATGCCCCCTTTCCTGCTGCTGAATCAGTGAGATATGCATCACACTTTTGATCATGCACGAAGGCGTCTTTCTTATGGTTGGTCAATAGTATCCTGTTATTAACACTTTAGGGCATAAGGGATTTTCCCCCAGTGTGGTTGCTACAATCCACTTTATGTATGTATTTTAGAGCTTCTGTAGCTTCGTGATCTTCCAAACATCTAAGATATGGACCTGCCTTTGTTTTCCTGTATAATTTCCTTGGATCATCACAAAGTGTGATACCCTCATCTTGAATGCTCTATCGCTTTTCTCTTCCTTTAGAATCATGCCATTTTGGAGATATTCCACAACAGTTTGGATCCAGGATCTTTTATCGCCGGGATCATTATATGGGTTATTGGGGTCCTGGTCTCTGTCGGGATCCTGAGGGAAGATCCTAAGTTGGTTAATGCATCTTCCTCGATGTTATCGTTTCTAGGAACTTGATTTAGACAAAAAGCTTCAAATTCGGAGGTTAATTTTTTAAGAATTTGAAGGTACAGTGCTAGTCTTTCTCCTTTAACTTCATAGGGTCCATTAAAGTGGTTAGTTATTAATAAAAAAATCGACATATACTTGAACATCCTTGACCAGCTGTAGCCCCATGATCAATGCTTCATACTTTGCTTCATTGTTAGTTGCATTGAATTTATAACTAAGTTCCTGGGTAGGATGTCCCCCTGTGGCGATTTTAGTATGATCCATGGGCATGCTCCTCTAAAGTTGCGAGTTCCATCTGCGAAAAGCGTTTATTTTCCCATGCTATCTTATTTTTGGAGTTGTCGATTTTCCAATTCTGCTTCGGGTTGTAGATCATCACTAAAATCAGCCACAAAGTCTACTAGTACGTATGACTTTTTTGAGGATCCTAGCTCATATTTGATGTCATATGTGATGAGCTTTATTGAGCACTTAGTTATTCTATCTGCCATTTCTGGATTTCTCATGAAATTCTTGATAAGATAATTAGTTTTGACATGTATAGTATGAGTTTCAAGATAATGTCTTAATTAGGTAGAAGTTGTAACTAGTTTGAGTATTAGTTTTTCAAAGTGAGAGTACCTGGTTTCATGATCCAATAGAGTTTTACTTACATAGTAAATAGGATGTTGTTTGCCGTAAGATCCTTGGCCAGAATAGCACTTACAACATCTAAAGATACCAAAAGGTATATGAGGAGTGGTTCCCCATTCGAAGATCCTTGGTCAGGACTTGCTTCATCATGTGACAAAGGAACTTGCCCGCCTTTATTCTGAATTGACATTTGGACGGGCTCAACTTCATATTGTATTCATCTAATATATCGAAGGCTTCTTCAAGATCCCTGAGGTGATTTTCAGCTTTTTTAACCACCATGTCATCAATGTAGACTTCCATGGTGTCCCCTAGTTTCTCTTTTGACACTTTGTTGACTAGCCTTTGGTATGTTGCACCTACATTTTTAAGACCAAATGGCATGGTAGTATAACAATGGATACCTAATAGAGTTATGAATGTTGTATCCTGTAGGTCGGATGGTTCCATCTGCATCTATCGGAATCCCACTGATGCATCCATGAATGTTAATAATTCATGATTCGTTGTCGCGTCTATCATGGAGTCATTGTTCATCTATTCTATGACCACGTTGGTCAGTCACCTTGGGAACTTGACTTCCTTGATCATCCTTATTTGAGAAGTTTTTCCACTTGCTCTTGAATGATCAGGTACCTTTCAGGTGCCAACTTCCTTCTATTTTGATGTATGGGTGTGAAAGAAGGATCAATGTTAAGTTTATGACTTGTAATATTCTTATATATACCTGTCATGTCTTCGTATTTCCATGCGAAGGTTTTCCTTCTTTCTTTCAGGAATGAAATTAGGTCCTTTTCGATGTCTTCTGGTATTGAGGATCCTATGAGTACTTCGGCGTTAGGATCCTCAAGGTCTAGGGGCACTTCTTTTATATCTTGCTCACTCGCTTCTGGTACATCTTATGCCCCCTGCTTTAATTCCTATTCTTGCCTCAGTAATGAGGAAGGCTTCATTGAGGTCTTGTAGCATTCCTTGGATTCTTGTTGATCATCTTTGATCTTCATTGACCCCCAAGGAGTGGGCATCTTTACACATTAGTGGTACATTGATGGTATTGCTTTCATGTCATGGATCTATGGACTACCTAATATAATACTGTAGGAAGACAAAGCATTAGTAACATAAAAGCGTTGCATAGAGTTTACCCTTTCGATGTAGATAGGTAGTTTGATTTCTACAATTGTATGATTTGTTTCAATGCTGAATCCCATTACTACTGAGGGTCTTTTGATTATCTCGGATTCTGGGATGTTCATCTTGGTTACAGCATCTAAGAGTGTGATGTTCACCGAGGATCCTTCATCCACCGGGATCCTTGTGTTATCGAAGTCTTCCTCCAGGGTCTTTCTTCTTTCTCTTTTTTAGATACCTCAGCGTGTCTTTTTTCTATAGAGTAAGAAGTTCCACAAATATTAGAACCCCTAAGGATAACATTAATTACCTTGGCGTTTGACGTAGGGGATCCTAGATTTTCTAGGATCTTCACAAGATCCTGTTCTTTTTCCTTCAATCTTTCTTTTCGTCTTCCTAGGATCTCTTTGATATGTCTTTTGCTTAGGAGACAACTAATCTCCTTTCTGAGGGCTATCCAATCATCAGTGATGTGGCTGAAATCTTCATGGCATGTGCACCATTTAGACTCGTCTTTCCAGTCACTCGATTTCTCTCATTTCCTTGGCCACCTTGCTTTCTCGCCAAGATCCTGCATGGCAAAGATTAGACCTGAAACATTCGTAGTAAAACAATAGTCAGTAATCCTAGGGAATTCATCTTCCTCCCTTTAATCCTCAAGGGCATTAACAATATAACGAACAAGTTGGGAATATGGTTTCGGCTTATATGGTCTTTGGGCTGAGGAATCAGCCTTCCTAATAGGATTGTCATATGAGTTTGGGGAGTTGGTCCTCTTCTGGATTTCCTTTCATTCTTTAAGTCTAATGAACCTCGATGTTCTACTTCTGACTTCGTCGTTTTCCTACATGGGGTCATTACAAGATCCTCATAAAAGGGAGGATCCTTCTTTAAATCCATCTTTAAGGCTTCTACTGCAGTGGCTATGTCGATATTAGGAATATTCAGCTCTTCCTTGCCAAACCTGCTTACAAAATCCCTAAAGGATTTGTTAGGATCCTGGATTACTCAATGGAGATCACTAGTGTTCCTTTCGAATGTCCTGTTATAAGAAAATACATGAAATGTCAAATCACCTAAATGACAAGAATAATAAATACATGAACAGACACTTGATCTCGGATCTTCAATTATTCTCGGAACATGCTCCACTTCGGACATTAACTCCATCTCGTACCACAACACATCTCGGACTTAAGGCTGACTTCAGATCTTCTTAACATGTGATTGCTAGAGGTTCACTTTCAGGTTCCAACTATCTCCACCTAAGTGAACTAAGCAATCTAGTTAGCTTAGTTCAATTCTTCCTTGATAAACACATACGCCCTGTACAACCATTCTCTGACTTCGATATACCACTGAAGCTGACTTATGAATTTTGCCTTCACATGCTCTGGTGCTTCTGAATTTTATGCATGATTGATAAACTTCCGAAGGGCTTTGGTGGGAACCAGATGCTTGTTAAGGACTCAGAAGAATTCCTTCTTGTTCGTTTTCTTTTACATATACATAAACCCTAACACCGGTTTATCAATAGGTCCTTCAGCCAATATCTCAGCTTCTGGCAGTTTAAAATCAATCTTTTTCAAGAACTTATAAGTTTCGAACAAGTCGGCCAATTCGCAGTCGCATCTGCAGAATTCAGCGACATAATCTTTGAGGAAACTCAGGGCAGCATGGTAGGCTCCCATGCTAATATCATTGTTTTGGTGGCTTCTGATGTGTGCAGCTATCGTTAGGATGTCGTTGGGATTGATTGTTGGGAAGTCGGCGTCTGTAATGGTGATTTAAGTTTGTTTGTTTCCGAAGATGTGGTATCGGAACAGTACACAGTTCAATTCAAATGTGGTTAAGATTTTCCTTCTGAACCCAGAGATCTTGGTGATTCTTTTCCGAGACCATACTTCTTTTTGGGGAAGTGCGTTCTTGGAGTAAAAAGTCTTCAAGCGTTCTCGTTCAGTTCTGATGAGCATTTTTGGATCATCTTCTGGGTGGAGAGGAGCAAACTTGGTGTATAATTTGCTGTATGGAGAGATGGGTAGATCAATATGGTCTGAGTCTTGGTTTGGGAGATCATAATACATAAATGGCACTATGTCCAAGTCATGTATTATCCCTTCTCAGCAAAGAGGGGAAACCCCAAGCATCAGATGAGGATTATCTTTAAGGGCTTGAATATGGATGCTTTCCTCGAGGGCTTGGTTTATTTATTCCTGAGACCAACCACTTTTTCTTTTAACAACAGTTTTATAGTAGTGGAATTCCGAGATGGGTTTCTTTCCCTTGTCTTGTTGTTTGTTGAGGACCAAGAGATTGTGTTGCATGATTTCATCAATGGAGAGTTTTGGAGGAGAGGAAATTAGGGGATCTTCTGGAATATCATAAGGCTTCCGAAGAGGAGAGCCTTCATCAATGGGAGCTATCTTTGGTGAGGGAATCGGAGGCAGCGTTGATTGAGTGGATCGGAAGGCATTAACTGTTAGCTTGGTTTTTACCTTAGCCACTTCACATCTTCTTTAAAGTACATCAACAAGGGATGATGGCCATGAAACTGTAGACCATATCCATTGTTCTTCCTTAGATAGCACTTTGGCTGGAAACTTCCTTGGAGCTTGAAGTCCTACGATGGCATTGGTTATGTACAAGTCTTCATCATCATCATCATCATCATCATCATCATCATCATCATCATCATCATCATCATCATGTGGAGTACCTGAAAGAACTTGCAAAGAATCATCAGAGTCTTCATCTCGGAGTGTGAACTCCGAGATGGGCTTCCAGGGAATGGATTGACTTCTCTTGCTAGGCCCTTTTCCCCCTCTTGCAGCGGATGACCCGGAAACCGGTGCAAGCATGGTAGACTCTTTGAGATCCGAGAACTTGTCAAACACCTTTTGAAAGCTTGTATTCATCTGCAATGTTAAGGCATCATAAGCTTCAACTGTAGGAGCTTGTGCTTTCAGGTGATCAAAGAGTTGGGCAAGAATCGAAAGCATCTCATCAAATTTGTGGTTCGGAACATCCACAATGTTTTAGCAAGCCCTGCGGATCTTGATAAGGACTTGTTTCATGATCAAGTTCATTTCATCTTTCTTCTTGATTTCCTTCTCCATTCTCTGAATTTGCTTCTCGTGACAGACGTGGGTTTGCTTGATTAGTTCATTCGTAGCATTGATCAAATCATTGTGAACCTTCAACATTGTGGTGATGGTGTCGAGGTAGTGATCGAGAGTGGAATCATACTTTTGTTCGACCTCCTCTATGGTATGCTTGAGTCGGAGGGAAATAAGTTGATCGAGTTGGGCTTCCCTTTCCGCATTTGTTGGTCTGGACTTTGTGGCTTCAGACAGGGAGATTAAAATTGTATCCAGCTTGGAGTCTAGACCAGAAACCTTTTCATCAATCTTGGCATCGAGTCCGGCCATAGAGGTTTCAATTGATTCGACCTTCTTTGTAGTTACAAAGACATTGTCTCGGAGTTCCAACAGGGCAAAGGGATTAGCATAATTTCCAGCTGATGATCCCGTGTTCGAGGTGGAGTTCCGAGACTTGGTGTTATCACCGTCTTGATTTACTGGAGGTTCGGAAGGGCCAGGCTGAGTTGGAGTTGGTGTATGATCATTTTTGGGAGGAGTGGATTATGTTTCACCTTCGAGATGCATTTAAGCTTGAACATCAATATTGATCTCTTCATCAACAGGCTCGGAAGAAGAGGAGGAAAGCCCAAACTCATAATCCGGCCTTGAAAAAGATGGCTTTGTTGGCAGATGAAGTGAGGAAAACAACAGTGGAGTAGCAATAGAAGCACTATCATCATTGAACAGAACTTCATCTGAAAGTTCTTCATCAGGATCGGGGTGAAAAGCGTCATGGTGTTGAGTTTTGGAAGGATAGTCCGAGACGATGTTGTCTTGTGTTTCTCCTAAGGCGAACTCAAGATCAACAATTTCGTCAAATGGAGCAACAAAGGGTAAGTTGCTTTGGATGGCCCTGTTTCTCATCGAAATGAGAGTTGCTTCAACCTGGGATCGTGTAAGTTCAGGATGCCTCGTATGTGCCCTGCTAACAAAATCTGACCAGAGAGGATCATTAACACCTGGTTGTCCTGTACCTTTACTAGGTATCAGACCAGTTGTGGCATCCAAGGTAGGAGATACAATTCCTGCTTCGGAATGATTAGGGTTCGAGGAAGGGATCTCGGACTGTCCTTGTGAAGAAAGAATGGGGTTTTCCAGATTGACTCATGGGTTTGTTCTAAGGGGTGCAAGGAACAATGTTCAACACCATCAGCACCTTGTTGGGAAGGTGAGGGTGGATTATGAGGAGACTCCCCGTGAGTGTGTGATTGTGGTATTGAAACTCCGAAGGGTACTTTGGAAGAGTGGGTAGGTGGGGTAAGAGGATGGCCAGAGTCAGCCTGAATGTCTTTGATAGCTTCCTGTGAAGAGGAAGTATAGACTTTAGTTCTCTTTTTGGCTTTAGGCTTTGAGGGAGAAGTCTTTCTTTTGGCAAACTTCTTTTTCTTACCACCAGATGGAACAGTCTTGGCCACATCTGAGAGAGGCTTAACGGTGACCAGGGTAGACTTTGTAGGGCAATACACAATCGAGGTCTCCATATGATGTTTCAAATAAGGGGACTCGGATGGCAAAGTGGCCAACATATGTTCCAGAAATCTACGAACAGGACCAAATAATGCCTGGTTCGGAAATCAATAAGTATTGATGGTTTTGAATGAAAGAAATACCTCTTTTGGAATTGTATCGATATGAGTTTGTTCGTTCCTTTCTATGTAGAGCTATTGAATGGTGAGAGCCCATAATCTCGGACTTGATATTTCCATGGTCTTCCTCTTCTCAGTGAACTTCCAAAAATATTGACACAAGACTTCCATTAGATCAACGGCGTTGGATTTGCTGGAGAAGATGTTGTATATGACGTACATCAAATCCTTGCTCATCGTGTCTGTACCTCCGTGCTTCCCGGACAGACCTCTCAGAATGAGGTGCATCAGAGCTGTCTAAATCCCTGAAATTGCAGATTTCTTGAATGTCTTGGCTTTAAATTCTTCTTCGTATCCAATGAGAGTCAGGAAGGTCTGAAATTCCTCAGACGTTGGTTCTTGAACCTTGAAACCCTTAGGGTTTACTGGAATTCTAATGGCTTTCAAGAAAATTGCTTTGTGGACTGGGACAATACGATCTCCTGTTAACTTGGTTTCAAGAACACCATCTTCAAATTTGATTCTTTCAAATGCAGTGTGAAGAAGACAAAGAGGAATGGGTGGGTCAAGAATCTTGGTAAGTGGAACAGAGATGGAATGACGGGCAATGAACTCTATCATGACCCGGGTGGACTCATTGTAGTCCATGGGGTCCAGGGAGAAAAGCTGAGTGGTATCCCTAAGAAAGGGTTCAGTCGATGAAGACAAGGCAGACCCTTTGGAAGACTTCTTCTTGGGACCGGATTTAGTAAGTTTGGGAGCCTATTGAGAGGAAGCCATTATTGCATGTAACACTCGTAGATCCGGGCTAGTTAATTTAGAAATAATAGGGGTCGAAAACGACTTTTCGACAAAATATTATTTAGAATAATTAATCTTAACCGAGTTGTAGAATATGTCTCAAGGGTTCCGTACATATAAAGAACGCTGAAATCTGAGTTATAAGGAAGAAGTTATGGCTCGTCGAAGTTTTTCGGTAAAACCGGCACGGCACCGGGAGACGTAAATAGTGAATTTACGATAGAAGACTTTTTAGCCTTAGTGATCTAAACAAAAGTTGTAGTATACGTTAAACCGAGAACATACAAAAAAAGAACGCCCAAATCTGACTTCGTATGAGGAAGTTATGAACTTTCTAAGATTTGGCATAGTAGTGCACGACCCGAAACTCGAATTTTAGTTCGAGCAGTTTTTGGTCTACGCAACCTAAATGAGAGTTGAAGATCTCATTAAGAGGTACTCAACGATAAAAAGACAGACTAAAACGGAGTCCGTATGAAGTAGTTACGAATTCTTCGCGGTCATTTAACAGTCTAATATCCTCCTACTGTTAAACTTAAGATCGGTCTAGAATTAGCCGATAGAGTCTAAATAAAAGTTGTAGATCTTGTTTTTACCTATGCGTGGATATAAAGAATGTCGAAAATGGAGCTCGTATGCAAAAGCTACGGGGTTTAGAAGTCGGCAGGGTGCTGTGCGAAATCGGGTGACGTGGTTGAATATGGGCCAAAGCTTTCTCCCCAAGGCAAGCCACCAGGTGGTGACACCTGGCCATGGACTCGACGAGTTGGACCTCCTACTCGACAAGTAGAGAAGGATTCCAGCCTATAAATAGAGGTGTCGGGTTCCCTCATTCTTCACACCATCCCAACTTCACTTTCTCTCTCTATACTCTAGCCTCCCTTAAGCCCCCTAAAGTCTAGGTAAACTCCCTATCACCCGAAGGAAGCCCCGAGGCTCCCGGAGTCCCAAGAAAAGGAGCCTTTCGGCTCTGGAACGCTGCTCCGGCAAAGCCCGGTTTTGCGAAAAACCCGCTGTAAGTGAGCTATGCCTACCCAATCTTTAGTATAGCTTATGTTTTAATATAGTAACATTATTAGGACCTTAAAATAATTATTTGGGCTATTATTATGAGTTATATAAGAGTTTTGCTTAACGCTTATATAATAGTAATAATAGCTAGACTATTAATTAGTCGCGGTTAACGTTAGACTAAACTCTAGTGGTAATGATACTAGGTTTTGTCCGATGGAAATTGTTTTAAGATTAACGAAGCGTTGTCCGAGTACCGAGTGACCACCTTATCAGTTGAGTGCATAGTTACTTTCATCTTACACATAGATATGAAGTATTTAATATAAATTACGTGATATGCGTGAATATTATCTGTATACTTGCTATCTATGCTGGATGAACAATTTTATACATGTTTTAAATGATTTAAACTGTATATATATTTTATATCTACATAATATGTTGGGTAAAACATAGGTAGATGAAATATGAGTTGGATGATGAGTTGAGAGGTGATATAGACCATGAGGTAAGGGTGAGAGGTGGACAATGTGAGAAGCCTTGTTCCCAAATGCTGGCCCCGTCATCGGGTACTAAATCCATAGCTACCAGTGTTCATCTAATAGGTACTAAGTCCATAGCTATCAACGTTTATCAGGTACTAAGTCCATAGCTACCAACGTTTATCCATCAGGTACTAAGTCCATAGCTACCAACGTTTATCTATCAGGTACTAAGTCCATAACTGCCAATATTATTTAGGCACTAAGACTATAGCTGCCAATGTTCATTCACATCATCTTTCATCCGTCATCATTCATCTACCCATGTTTCACCCAACATATTTGTAGATATATAAAATACATATACAGTTTAAATGATATAAAAGTTGTATAAAATCGTTCATCCAGCATAGATAGCAAGTATACCAATAATATGCATACATAGCACGTAATTTATATAAAATACTTCATATCTATGTGTAAGATGAAAGTAACTATGCACTCACCTGATTAGGTGGTGACTGGATACTCGGACAGCGCTTCGTTATCTCAAAACAATTTTTCCTTGACTGAAACCTAGTATCAATACCATTGGGTTTAATTTTAACGTTAACCGCGACTAATTAATAGTCTAGCTATTATTATTATCATATAAGCGTTAAATAACACTCAATATAACTCATATTAATAGCCCAAACAATTATTTTAAGGACCTAATAACATTACTATAATTATTTAACAGTTATATTAAAAATTGCGTAGGCGTAGCTCACTTACAGCGAATTTTAAAGAAAACTGGGCCTTGCTCGGAGCAGCGTTTCCGAACCGAAAGACCCTTTTTCTCGGGACTCCGGAAGCCTCGGGGCTTCCTTTAGGGCCTAGGGATTTTTCCTAGGGCTTAGGGGTGGTTTGGGGAGCTAGAGAGAGAAAGAAACTAGAGAGAGAATGAGAATTGGTGTGAAAAATCCGGAAACCCTCGCCCCCTTTTATAGCCTGCGAGGCCTCGGACTACGCTGGGCGTAATCCTTGGCTACACGGGGCGTAGATCGGATAAGGCTCCAGCTCGCGTACAGCTGGCTCGCACTCAGACTCGCAAGGATAAGGCTAAAGGTACGCTGGGCGTACCCAACTTCGGACGCGGGGCGTAAGGCGAGGCGACGTGTCTCCATCCGAAGCGAAGCCTTGGGCAACAAGCAACGGCTCAGATCTTGCCACGTCATCACAGTTTCGCAAATTCGACTACAAACTTTAAAAATTCATAACTTTCACGTACAAGCTCCATTTTCGACGTTCTTTATATCTACACGTAGGCGGGAACGTACTCTACAACTTTCGTTTAGACTCCGTCGGCTAATTTTGATTTATTTTAAAAGTTATATTTTTAACAGGCCGGGACAGGATTGGTCCGTTAAAAATTCATAACTTCTTCATCCGACGTCCGATTTCGTCTGTCTTTTTATCTTTATGCTAATATTAACGAGATCTTCGATTCTCGTTTAGGTTGCATCGGCTAAAAACCGCTCGATCCAATATTCGAACTTCGGGTTGTACACTGCTAAGCCGAAACTTCGATAAATCATAACTTTCTAATACGAAGTCAGATTTGGGCGTTCTTTTTATGGACGCTCTCGGTTTAGAGTTTTCTACGAATTTCGTTTAGATCGCTAAGGCTAAAAATCGCTTTATCGTAAATTCACTATTTACGCTTCCCGGTGTCGCGCCGGTTCCCTCGTGAAACTTCGACGGGTCATAACTTCTTCGTTATAACTCGGATTTCGGCGTTCTTTATATGTACGGAACCCTTGAGACATATTCTACAACTTGGGTAAGATTATTTATTCTAAATAATCTTTTGTCGAAAAGTCGTTTTCGACCCCTATTATCTCTAAAATGACTAGCCCGGATCTACGGGCGTTACAATTATATCCCCCTTAGGATGATTACGTCCCGGAATCATCAACGAAACAGGGCTCAAATGATGACTCCATATGTTATCTCTTCATCCTAAGTAATAACCGTAACTTTGATTTTTCTTCGAACGAGTATCTAACTCTAAGACTTCCTGGCTGCAGGCGGCGCCTGATCTTGGACCCGCTCTCTATCTCATGTTAGACTTCCAATCATGATCTTTACGTCACGATCTTGATCTTTATTGGAGACTCCTTCTTTAACAAACTAGAGATAAGTTTCTTCCTTCGATTATCATAATAGGCCGATGGGTCATGTTCTAATGACCTCTCATCGTATGATGCAACGTTTAGAGTCAGGTCTCTAATTCCATAATTGAATATACCTTCTTTCATGTTCTAATGCGGTATAATCACCTTTTAGTTACAATTTTCTTACTTTAACAATGATCACAATCGCGTCGATTATCTTCCATTTCAATCTTCTGCCTTAAGTCGGATGTTACATCAAACTTGGTTCTCTGAACTACGTAACATACTTATCTTAGTCGGACGCAATTTGGTATGACCACTAGGGTCGGAATAACAATCATCTTCTTAGTCATTACCAAAACGATGGTAACGACATACTTGAATAAAACGAAATCAATTACCAGCTTCTTGGTAACCTTGTGACTTTCCCTGATCCAAGCGTGAGTCATGTGCTTCCGGTAGTATATGCATCTACTATCTTTCACACCTACTCATACTCGTCCCAAGTGTTGTCTCGCAGTCCCCAAGTCACCATACAAAAATCACATAACAGTTTAACACACCAGATAACAAAACGAAGGCTTTATTATTTCTTGAAACTATTACATAGGTGTTCGAGTTCACCCTATACTATGCCTCTAACAGGTTACATCATACGATACTATGGCTACTGCATAACTCAATCTTCATATATGAAGTCCTCATCCTTGATTCCTCGCGTTGTTTTCTACTTTGTCGAGGATCATGTGGAATGCCCTTGGCCTTGGTGGTGCTTCTGGCCTTGCTGCTTCGTTTTTCTTTGGGCAATTTCTAGACATGTGCCCCTTGCCTCCACATCCGAAGCATACTTTATCATTTTGTGTACAATCCTTGGAGAAGTGGCTGATCCTTCCACATTTGTAACAGGTTACCTCTTCGTTGCATCTTCCAAAGTGTTTCTTCTTGCACTTTTCACACCACTTGGCTCCATACCTTTGGTCATCTAGGTTAGACTTTGAGAACTTTCCCTTATTATCAGGTCTTGAGGATCCTTCAAGCTTCCTTTTCTCGCCAACTTTAGCTTTCTCCAGACCCTTTTCCCTTTTTTGGGTCTCAACATTCTTGGCTGCCCAGATGGCAGCTTTCAAAGTGGTTGCTTGTTTGACCATTGAACCAAAGTCCACTGGTAATCCATTGGCAAACTTGTTGACCTTGGAAAGTTCCGTTGGAACTAGGTAGGGGCAAGCTTTATGTTTTCCGTAAAACTTGCAGCATACTCGGTGACCCTCATCCTTCCCTTCTTCAGATTCTGGAATTCATTGTTGATCTCCAGAAGATCCTGCTCAGAGCAGTACTGCATTTTCAGTTGCACCAGGAAATCTTCCCAAGACATCTTGCTTGCTTCTCCCTTGGGCATTGTGTTAGCTAGTAGCTTCCACCAGCTTAGTACTCCAGACTTTAATTGTCTGACTGCAAAGACGGTTTTCTGCCTGTCGCTACAGTCACAACTTTCAAACACCATCTCCATTTCAGAGATCCAATCCATAATCTCAACAGGCTTTGGGCTTCTTGAAAGTCTTGGTGGCTTGGCTCCCAAGAAGTTCTTATACATTCGTCAATCCTTGTTTTTTCCCCTCTCCGAGCCATTCCTTCGTTCTCCTTGAGTCCCAACTGGACTCACCGGATGACTATAGTTCCCTTCCTCCGATTGCTCGGGACTCAGCACATGTTACTCAACGGGCCTAGTAGGTTCGTCCCTATTCAACATCTGCCTCATTTCTTCCCTTTGTTCTGCTAACATGGCCCGAATAATGGCTTGTACTCCAGCCATGGTGATTCGCTCGGGTGCAACTTCTACTATAATAGGTATTTGATGAATCACTGGGGGTTGATTCCTATTCCCATTTGCATTCCCGGCTCCACTACGAGTTCTTGCCATTTCGATCTATATACGAAATCAGACATTCGGTGTGCAATGACGAGAATTAAAATAGGAAAGATTTTATTTACGATCGACGTGTAATTCTCCCTATTTCTCTGAAAAGTTATATGCCAGTTCTAATACTGTAATTAAATGTTTAGAAATCTGAACACATAAAGTCTCTAGATCCGGTCGGCAACAGACCATAGATCCGATCATACAATGCATATCATGAATCATTTAGCACATAAAAGCATGTTAGGCATTTTCCCTAAATTAGCTAGTGCTTGTGTCTATTCAGGTGCTTTACCTAAATTTTATTAGACACACTCCTCACAATCCTTGCTTAGCACTCTAAGTTTAAGTCTAGAAATAAATCCATATTCCTAGTTTGCTTAAACTAATGCTCTGATACCAACTGTGACATCCCCATTTTCACGGCCAAAAAAGACCGATTTTGTTTATGCTTTATAAAAATCAGAGTACTTCTTTTAACAAAAATGTTGCGGAATTTGTTCCCATAAAACAGGATAAATAGGTTATCAAAGCATTTCCGAGGAAATGTATTTTTATTCAGTTTCAAAACATTGGGATGTCATTGTCAATACAGAAACATAAGCATAAAAAGAACTTACATTATTTACACTAGTGATCTACATCTCTTTTAAATCTCTCAGTGTAAAGTGGCTTCGTATCTACACCTGTGATACAAATAAGCTTGAGTGGGTCAGGTTGGGAAACCTGGTGAGTACATAGGGTTTTCAACCCACAATAATATAATTATTATGTTTAAACATCAAACAATCAACCCAATTACCCATCCTCATTATCTTCCTTACTCTCAAGGGTCTACCCTAAGAGTCATCTATTCGTTCATTTCGAAGTCCCTTGCCTCCTAGGGTTATAAGACAGGCACTAAGTCCATAGCTGCCAATGCTCGTTCGTAAAGCACTAAATCCATAGCTGCTAAAGTTCATTCATCGGGTACTAAATCCATAGCTACCAGTGTTCATCTAATAGGTACTAAGTCCATAGCTACCAACGTTTATCAGGTACTAAGTCCATAGCTACAAACGTTTATCCATCAGGTACTAAGTCCATAGCTACCAACGTTTATCTATCAGGTACTAAGTCCATAACTGCCAATATTATTTAGGCACTAAGACTATAGCTGCCAATGTTCATTCACATCATCTTTCATCCCTCATCATTCATCTACCCATGTTTCACCCAACATATTTGTAGATATAAAATACATATACAGTTTAAATGATATAAAAGTTGTATAAAATCGTTCATCCAGCATAGATAGCAAGTATACCAATAATATGCACACATAGCACGTAATTTATATAAAATACTTCAGCGCTTCGTTATCTCAAAACATTTTTTCCTTGACCGAAACCTAGTATCAATACCATTGGGTTTAATTTTAACGTTAACCGCGACTAATTAATAGTCTAGCTATTATTATTATCATATAAGCGTTAAATAACACTCAATATAACTCATATTAATAGCCCAAACAATTATTTTAAGGACCTAATAACATTACTATAATTATTTAAAAGTTATATTAAAAATTGCGTATGCGTAGCTCACTTACAGCGAATTTTAAAGAAAACCGGGCCTTGCTCGGAGCAGCATTTCCGAACCGAAAGACCCTTTTTCTCGGGACTTCGGGAGCCTTGGGGCTTCCTTTAGGGCCTAGGGATTTTTCCTAGGGCTTAGGGGTGGTTTGGGGAGCTAGAGAGAGAAAGAAACTAGAGAGAGAATGAGAATTGGTGTGAAAAATCCGGAAACCCTCGCCCCCTTTTATAGCCTGCGAGGCCTCGGACTACGCTGGGCGTAATCCTTGGCTACGCGGGGCGTAGATCGGATAAGGCTCTAGCTCGCGTACAGCTGGCTCGCACTCGGACTCGCAAGGATAAGGCTAAAGGTACGCTGGGCGTACCCAACTTCGGACGCGGGGCGTAAGGCGAGGCGACGTGTCTCCATCCGAAGCGAAGCCTTGGGCAACAAGCAACGGCTCAGATCTTGCCACGTCATCACAGTTTCGCAAATTCGACTACAAACTTTAAAAATTTGTAACTTTCGCGTACGTGCTCCGTTTTCGACGTTCTTTATATCCACACGTAGGCGGGAACGTAGTCTACAACTTTCGTTTAGACTCCGTTGGCTAATTGTGATTTATTTTAAAAGTTATATTTTGAACAGGCCGAGACAGGATTGGTCCGTTAAAAATTCATAACTTCTTCATCCGACGTCCGATTTCGTCTGTCTTTTTATCTTTATGCTACTATTAACGAGATCTTCGATTCTCGTTTAGGTTGCATCGGCTAAAAACCGCTCGATCCAATATTCGAACTTCGGGTTGTACACTGCTAAGCCGAAACTTCGATAAATCATAACTTTCTAATACGAAGTCAGATTTGGGCGTTCTTTTTATGGACGCTCTCGGTTTAACGTTTTCTACGAATTTCGTTTAGATCGCTAAGGCTAAAAATCGCTTTATCGTAAATTCACTATTTACGCTTCCCGGTGTCGCGCCGGTTCCGTCGTGAAACTTCGACGGGTCATAACTTCTTCGTTATAACTCGGATTTCGGCGTTCTTTATATGTACGGAACCCTTGAGACATATTCTACAAGTTGGGTAATATTATTTATTCTAAATAATCTTTTGTCGAAAAAGTCGTTTTCGACCCCTATTATCTCTAAATTGACTAGCCCGGATCTACGGGCGTTACATGCTAAGACCGTTGAAGAAATAATCAATGACAAGACTGCCAACAAGATTGAATTTATCAAGAAGAGGAAATTTGAAGGGCCTTCAAGGTGCAACAAGAACAACATGTTCTCAAAACCTGGCAAAGGAGGAGGTAAAGAAAAATGGTGTGAGCAGTGCAAAAATAAACACTTTGGAAAGGAGGTGACTTGCTACAAATGTGGAAGGAATGGGCATTACACCAAAGAGTGTAAATTTAGTGAGAAGGTGTGTTACGGATGTAACAAAGAAGGGCATTTATCTAGGGACTGCCCGAAGAAAAATGAAGCAGCAAGAGCGGATGCACCTCCGAAGCCAAGAAGCATCCTTAACGAAGCATCTAACAATACAAGGAATCAAGAGTGAGGACAGATATCCGAGTAGCAAGTCACGAAGTAGTCATGTAGATAGTATTATGTGGTGTAGCCTATTAGAAGCATAGTATAGGGTGAACTTGAGCGCCTATGTAATCGTTCCAAGGAATAATATAAAAACCTTCGTTTTGCTATCTGATGTGTTAAGCTGTTGTGTGATTTACTTGTATGGTGCCTTGGAAAATTGCGAGAAAATACTTGGGACAAGTATGAGTAGGTGTGAATCGTAGTAGAGGCTTATACTACCGGAAGCACATGACTCACACTTGGACCAGGGAAAGTCACAAGGTTACCAAGAAGCTAGTAATTGATTCCGTTTTATTCAAGTATGTCGTTACCATCGTTTCGGTAATGACTGAGAAGATGATTGTTATTCTGACCCTAGAGGTCATATCATATCGAGTCCGACCAAGATGAGTGTGTTACGTGGTTTAGAGAATCAAGTTTGATGTAGATTCCGACTTAAGCCGGAAGATTGAAATAAAAGATAATCAAAGCGATCGGTAGAGGTATCACGATAGTTTCTTGTAGCTAGAAATGCTACCATTTAATATATGATTAGAACATGAAGGAAGGTATAGACTGTTTTGGAATTTGACTCTAAAAGACCTGAGTCCAAGCAATGCATCATACGATGAGAGGTCATTAGAACATGACCCATCGGTGTATTATGATAATCGAAGGAAGAAACTGATCTCAAGTTTGTTAAAGAAGGAGTATCCAATAAGGATCAAGATCGTGACATGAAGATCATGATTGGAAGTCTAACATGAGATAGAGAGCGGGTCCAAGATCGGGCACCGCCTGCAATCAGGAAGTCTTAGAGTTAGACACTCGTTCGAAGAAACATCAAAGTTACGGTTATTACATAGGATGAAGAGATGACGTATGGAGTCATCATGTGAGCCCTGTTTCATTGATGATTCCGGTACGTAATCATCCAAAGGGGGAGATAATTGTAACGCCCGTAGATCCGGGCTAGTCAATTTAGAAATAATAGGGGTCGAAAATGACTTTTCGACAAAAGATTATTTAGAATAAATAATCTTAACCGAGTTTTAGAATATGTCTCAAGGGTTCCGTACATATAAAGAACGCCGAAATCCGAGTTATAACAAAGAAGTTATGGCCCGTCGAAGTTTTTCGGCAAAACCGGCACGGCACCGGGAGACGTAAATAGTGAATTTACAATAGAAGACTTTTTAGCCTTAGTGATCTAGACAAAAGTTGTAGTATACGTTAAACCGAGAACATACAAAAAAAAGAACGCCCAAATCTGACTTCGTATGAGGAAGTTATGAATTTTCTAAGATTTGGCACAGTAGTGCACGACCCGAAACTCGAATTTTAGTTCGAGCGGTTTTTGGCCTACGCAACCTAAATGAGAGTTGAAGATCTCATTAATAGGAACTCAACGATAAAAAGACAGACTAAAACGGAGTCCGTATGAAGTAGTTACGAATTCTTCGCAGTCATTTAACAGTCTAATCTCCTCCTACTGTTAAATTTAAGATCAGTCTAGAATTAGCCGATGGAGTCTAAATAAAAGTTGTAGATCTTGTTTTTACCTATGCGTGGATATAAAGAACGTCGAAAACGGAGCTCGTATGCAAAAGCTACGGGGTTTAGAAGTCGGCAGGGAGCTATGCGAAATCGGGTGACGTGGCTGAATATGGGCCAAAGCTTTCTCCCCAAGGCAAGCCACCAGGTGGTGACACCTGGCCATGGACTCGACGAGTAGGACCTCCTACTCGACGAGTAGAGCAGGATTCCAGCCTATCAATAGAGGTGTCGGGATCCCTCATTCTTCACATCATCCGAACTTCACTTTCTCTCTCTATACTCTAGCCTCCCTTAAGCCCCCTAAAGTCTAGGTAAACCCCCTAGCACCCGAAGGAAGCCCGAGGCTCCCGTAGTCCCAAGAAAAGGAGCCTTTCGGCTCGGGAACACTGCTCCGGCGAAGCCCGGTTTTGTGAAAACCCGGGGTAAGTGAGCTATGCCTACCCTATCTTTAGTATAGCTTATGTTTTAATATAGTAACATTATTAGGACCTTAAAATAATTATTTGGGCTATTATTATGAGTTATATAATAGCTAGACTATTAATTAGTCGCGGTTAACGTTAGACTAAACTCTAGTGGTAATGATACTAGGTTTTGTCCGAGGGAAATTGTTTTAAAATTAACGAAGTGCTGTCCGAGTACCGAGTGACCACCTTATCAGGTGAGTGCATAGTTACTTTCATCTTACACATAGATATGAAGTATTTAATATAAATTACGTGCTATGTGTGAATATTATCTGTATACTTGCTATCTATGCTGGATGAACAATTTTATACACGTTTTAAATGATTTAAACAGTATATATATTTTATATTTACATAAAATGTTGGGTAAAACATGGGTAGATGAAATATGAGTTGGATGATGAGTTGAGAGGTGATATAGACCATGAGGTAAGGGTGAGAGGTGGACAATGTGAGAAGCCTTGTTCCCAAATGTTGGCCCCGTCATCTAGTAGAGTATGGATGACAACCACAGACTATTCTAGACAGTACAGTGGAACACTAGCAGGCTTGCAACTTGTAGGTGTTGTGAACGATGTGTTCACTGGTGTACTCTAAAAACCCATTGACATGTATTGCGAGTGGACTCTCGAAAACGGTACTGTCAATAAACGAGATAACCCTCGGCGACTATGTAGTTAGCGCCTGTTGAGTAAACCCTGACGACTATGGAGTTAGTGCCTGTTGAGCAAACCTTGGTAACTATGGATTTAGTGCCTGTTGAGAAAACCCTGACAACGATGGATTTCGTTCTGATTCCTTAGGAATAAATGAACGAGGAATAGCTGATTCTTAGGGTAGATCCTTAAGAGTAAAGAAGATAATGGGGATGGGTAATTGGGTTGATTGTCTGATGTTTAAACATAATAACTATATTATTGTGGGTTGAATACCCTATGTACTCACCAGGTTTCCCAACCCGACCCACTCAGTTTATTTGAATCACAGGTGTCGATATGAAGTTACATTACACTGAGAGATTAAGGAGATATAATCACTAGTGAAAATGAATGTAAGTGTTGTTTATGCTTATGTTTCTATATTGACGATGACATCCCAATCTTTTAAAATGAATAAAATACATTTCTTCGGAAATGCCTTGATAACGTATTTATCATGTTTTTCTGGGAACAAATTCCGCTACATTTTTATTAAAAATGGTACTTTAATTTTTATAAAGCATAAACAAAATCGGTCTTTTATGGCCGTGAAAATGGGGATGTCACATTCCAGGTTTGAGAGGTTGAAGAACACAGTTGCAGAGAGAAAGGGGGTAAGCTTTTTGTGCGAGAAAGCGGAAAAGGGTTTCGATTGGGGTTTTTATAGGTTAAAGAAAATCGGTCGGGTTCAAAAAGGTAATGATGATATACGGATGAGGATATGGACCGCATTTAATGTGTTGCCATTTTTGGATTGAGTTGACCTGCAAGGACTAAAGAGACCAATGGCGTGATGTGCAAAATAGAAACCGTCACTGAATTGATGGGATGTTTAATTAACGGAGACATGTGCAGATATCTAGGATTAAAAGGATAATCATCATTAAAAAAGTAACTGTTTGAGTTTTTTTTTTTAAAACGTTTCAGAAAAGAATGATGAAAAACCTTTTGAACTTCTTCTAAAAGAATTGATCTCGGAGCCTGAAGGTTCCGAGATGTTTTGAAAATGAATCTCTGGCCATGAAATATTCGTAATGAATTTGTGATATGACCTCGGAACATGTAAAGGTCCGAGATGAGTTTATGAAGTGATCTCGGAGCACGGAGGTTCCGAGATGGACTGTCATAAGATATTTCCAAGATTAGAATGAAAAATTCTTGTACATAATATAAAGTACGAGATTGCACAGACTCGGACTGAATATTAGACAAAAAGACACGTAAAATGATCCTATTTTATTCCGAGAGAAGGCAATTCCGAAATAAAAAAAATTGACTTCAAAATTATTTCACTTTCTGATGATAGCATCAAAGAGTGCAAATCTCTTGAAAGAATTGAGGATCAGGAAAAATTGACTTCAGAAAACCATTGAATTTGGTTTCGTCTAATGCGTTAGTAAAGACATCAGCAATTTCATCATCAGATGGAACAAAAATAAGTTCAATGTTTCCTTTTAAAACATGATCTTTAATGAAATGGTACCGTATATCGATGTGCTTCGTCATGGAGTACTAAATTGGATTGTGTGAGATCGCAATGGCACTTTGTGAATCACAATAGATGGGAATTTGTTGAAACCGGTAACCATAATCTATGGGCTGAGATTTCATCCAAAGAACTTGAGAGTTGCAGCTAGCAGCAGCAATGTATTCCGCTTCGGCTGTTGATAGTGCAATGCAGTTTTTCTTCTTTGATGACCAGCTAACCAATCTTCCACCCCAAAATTGACAGCCACCAGAGGTACCTTTTCTGTCCAATTGAAGACCGCTATAGTTCGAATCGGAATATGCTTGAAGGAGGAAACTCTCATTTGCTGGGTTCCATATTCCGAGACTCTTTGTACCCTTAAGGTATCAGAATATTTGCTTAACAGCCAAAAGATGAGACATCTTTGGATTGACTTGAAATTTGGCACACAAATATGTGGATAACATGATGTCCGGACGACTTGTTGTTAGGTAAAGTAACGATGCAATCATTCATCTATACTTCTTTTCATCGACAGCAACACCTGATGGGTCCAAGAAGATCTTGTGTCTGAAACCCATAGCTACCTTCGCAGAGGCACAGGTGTCCATCGAGTACTTTTTGAGAAGCTCATAAATGTATTTTTCTTGATGAATAAAGATTCCACTGTTGGTCTATTTTACTTGGAGACCTAGGAAGAAGCTTAATTCACGATTCATGCTCATTTGGAATCGGCTAACCATTAACTTAGAAAAATCAACAACCATTGATGAATCGGTGGATCCAAAAATGATGTCGTCAACATAGATTTGAACCAGCATGAGATATTTCCATTTGATCTTCGGAATAGGGTAGGATCGAGAATACCTCTTTGAAAACCAGAACACTTGAGAAAGTCAGTGAGAGTCTCGTACCAGGCGCGAGGAGCTTGCTATAGGCCGTAAACAACTTTTCAGAGTTTGTAGCAATAGTTTGGATAGGAAAGATTGACACAACTAGGGGTTGTTGAAGATACACTTTGGTATCAAGTTCCCCATTAAGAAAAGCACTCTTAATGTCCATTTGGTAAACTTTGAAGCCTTTATGAGCTGCATAGGCAAGAAAGATTCTGATGGCTTCAAGACGGGCAACAGGAGCAAAGGTCTCGTCATAATCAAGTCCTTCAATCTGTGTGAATCCTTTGGCCACCAATCTTGCTTTGCTTCGAATGATAACTCCTGCATCGTCTAGCTTGTTTCGGAAAACCCATCTCATACGTACAATGGGATGATTTGGAGGGGGAGGAACGAGATTCCACACTTCATTTATATCAAATTCTGCCAATTCTTCTTGCATGGTTGTAATCTAGTCAGCATGTTCAAGTGCTTTCTTGATGGATTTTGGTTCAACCATAGATATGAATGCCGAGAAATGACATTCATATTAAATATTAGCAGCAGAGCGAGTTTGTACACCGGCTTTTTGATTTCCAATGACTTGGTTTGGAGGATGATCCTTGGTCCAGATATGAAGTCTCAGAAGCTCTTCTGCAGAAGATGATCCGACATCAACAATGGGGTTGTGTTGCTCCCCCTGAACAACTTTAATTGGAGGATGATGCTCCCCCTGACCTTCTGAACTGGAGATATCAGCATGATTTTCATTCGGGAAGTCACAGAAGTTGACGTTGTCGTTGTTGTTGTCCGGAATAGGATCGAAATCAGCAAATCGATCAGCTGCATCTTGAAATCCATCCACATTTGATTTAAGGGAAGGTTGAACATTCTTCCCCTCTACTCGAGAAGGTTGAAACGGTTCAGAATAAAATGGATGAAAAGTAGGGGTCGGACTGGAAACATTTTGAGAAGTAGGAGCAATATCAGTTGATAATTGTCTTGATTGAGATTCCGAATCAAGAGCAGTTTCTAGTGGTCCGAACATGGTTTCAAAATCTACATCATGAATAATTTGAGGATTCGGACATCCTGGCGCTGGAGCATCGGACTCCATGATGTGGGTTGTTACATGGGTTTGGCCAGAATTCTGAATGTAGTTGTCATCAAAGGTAACATCAAAGCTTTCTTCTAACACTCGACTTCGCCGATTAAGAACTCGATAAGCCTTTGATTTTGCAGAGTATCCGAGAAAGATGGCTTCATCGGTTTTTGGGCTGAAATTTCGTGAGATGATCACGATTGTTCTTGATAAAGCATCGATAGGCAAAGAAATGCAGAAAGGAGATACTCAGCTTACGACCATTCATTGCTTCGTACGGTGTCATATTGAGGTGTCGATTGATAATACTCATATTGTGAGTGAAGCAAGCAGTTGAGACAGCTTCAGCCCAAAGATAGAGTGGAAGATTTTCAGAGTTAAGGGTGGATCGAACAGCTTCAACAAGTGTTCTGTTCCGTCTTTCGACTACACCATTTTTTTATGGAGTAGAAAAGTTGTGGTCAATAACTTTCCCGGTGAGGAAGTTCTCAATAGTGGAATTGGTAAACTCCGAACCATTATCACTTCGGATTCGTCTCACAGGTAGTTTGATGAGAACTTCAATTCTTTTGATAAATTTGATGAGTTCCGAGGATGTTTCGGACTTGAGCCTAAGGAAGATGACCCAGGTGAACCTAGTAAAATCATCCACAATCACAAAAATGCATTTCTTGTGATGTAGACTCTCTACTGTTGAGGGTCCTCACAGATAAATGTGCAGAAGTTGTAACGGCTCCGAGATGGATTTTGCAATGATAATAGAATGACCCTTCTTCGATTGTTGTCCACACTCACACACAGTACATAAATGATCATTTTTGAACTTGAGGAGAGGCAAACCTCTGACCATTTTACTGAAAAACAAGATCGTTCATATATCAACAATTTAAATGAGCAAGCCTTCGATGCCATAACCAACTGACATCAGGAACTACCTTATAGAGAAGAAAGAGTTGAGGTTTGCCAACGATCATGTTGATGTCGAGAGGATACATGTTATTGTTGCGATTTGACTTGATCAGACATTCTTTCCGATCTTCGGACATGACATAGTTGTGTTTCTTGCAGAATTCAACTCGACGATTTGCGTCAGTGAGTTGAGCCACACTTATTAGATTGTGCTTCAGGTCAGCTACATATTCCACGTTTGATACAAAGAAGTTTCCATTGGTGAGGATGACATATCCTCAGATCTGAGAGTTGGAGTTATTTCTATATGTCACGTAGCCAACATTTGGTGAAAGTTTGAGATCTCGCAGAAAATTCTTCTGCCCCGTCATGTGCATGGAACAAGAACTATCAATATACCATATTGTATCTTGTTCCGAAGCACAGAGTGCCTGCAAAGATTAGTGAAGTTAGGAGTTTTTAGGCTCCGAGTTAGGTTTTGTGACTTGGGCAAAGCTTTGGACTTTGGCAGTGACTTATGAGCAGCATGTGTTTTAGAGGGTTTATTCCGAGATTCTTTTGGAAACAAACAGAAGGTCATGGTTCTTTCATCTATCCAATAATCACACTCAATGACATGTGGTTTCTAAACAACTTTTCTCAGACCAGTAACTTCCGTAGCAGTGGGAATTACTGTTTCTCTTGGAGTTGGAGTTTCATTTTTGAGATTTTTTACTTTCCATACGAGATTTTGTTTTGAAGGTTTTTTAGAAACTGTTTTCTTAGAGATTCGTTCTTTTTTAGATGATACATTTGGTTTTGAAAGCTGTTGAGGTTTGAAAATTCTACCATCAGATTTGGCTATAAAGATAGATGAAATAGTCTGAGGAGAGTTAGTTCTGACAGATTGAGTGTCTACAATGGGCTTTTTTGAGGTGGGGCTGACAACCTTCTTATGTTCTAGCTGTCTGGAAGGATTTGATGGCCTTTTGAAAATTTTAACAGGTAAGAAGGTGTTATGACTCCTAGTCGATGGGCTGACAGTCCAAAATACACTCTTTTTGGAGTTCTCAAGGAATCTGGAATTTTTTCTAGATCTAATTTCCATTTTCAGTGCATTTTTGGCTTCTATCTTAGGATCAACAACATCTTTCCTATTCAGAGAAGGTTTCTTCCTAGAGTCAGATGTTGACTTGGAAGTTTGACCAAGGGATGGGTTGTCAAACTTGGGATTGGTTGGCACTAAGGTGGTTTTGGAAATCACTTGAGAGTTCGAAACATAGAATCGGATGAATTGTCACTTATGGTTTCTACATCAGTGTCATTGTCTAAGGATGCCCAAAAAAAGATTGATTCTCCAGAGCCAGGTCCAGTTGTATCGGGAATAATTTCCTCAACAAGGCAATTGTTAGGACGACTATGGTTCGGAATGTGAACTGTAGTGTTTGAAATGCTGGGAGAAAATTCTGACGTCTGATTCAGGTCCAGGGGTATCAGAGGCCGAAGAGGCGTGGAATCAGGACACTTAACAACTATTGGCTGAAACTCAGGAATTAGAGATGAAAAACTGTCCGAGATCACATGGAGGGGTGACAATGGTGAGACAGGAGTATCCAAATGTTTGTGGTTAGGAATGTCTCCCATAAGAGTTAGATTCTGTAACTCCTTAAAGGGACGAGCAATTGGTTTTTGAAACTCGCTTCCGAGACCAGGTGCTTTGGACCAAGGATGAAGAAAATTATGAGTCATCCGTTCATTTGCTTCAAGAATGTCTATGGAATTATGCAAGGCATCTATTTTAGCATTTAGACATTTGTTATCAGAAATCAAAAGATTTCTTTCAGAATAAGTGATTTCACATTCGTCTTTAAGAATGATACATTCATCTTTTGACACTACAAGTTCATGCTCCAAAGACTCTATTTTAAGCTTCTTATCCTCGAAATGTAATCTAAGACAACTTAATTCACTTTCCATCTTCTCACTGGCTTCTATGGCAGACTCATATGCTTTGTAAATTATGTTCATATCTAATTGGATCTGGGTTAGATGCGGTTCACAAAGAGATAAATCAAAGTTATTATCAGTAATCATAGATTTTACCTGTTGAACGATGCTTTTGCTAGGTGGGTCGTTGGTATCCGTGTAGCAGTAGTTTGGTTCAACATCATTATCTTCTCCTTCTGATCCAGATGACCAGTAGCCTTCATCGCATTCGATGGTTTGTATCGCCATAAGACACATGTTTCTTCCAGTACTCACATCATCATCATCTCCTGATGAATAGTATCCTTCCACATTTCTTGAAACAGTGATAACGAAAGCCTTCTCACTAGCAACCATTTCTTGTGCTCGACGTGCATAGTATGCAGAGTCCTTGATTTTTGGTTTTTGTGGAGCTTCAGCTAAACAATCTTTGGCAAAGTGGTTTGCATGACCACACTTGTGACAAACAATTTTCGATTTGTCTGACTTCGAAGTCTCATGAGATTCCGAGGAGTGAGTTTGGGTAGGAATATTTGGCTTGTATGCAGGTGGATTTTCGGAAGGTTTAGGGTATGGTTAGGGATTACTTTGATGAGGAGCTTGGAAACAGTTGTGGTATGGTTTATGAGTGGGATTGAAAGGACGTTTATATTTCATGGAGAGCAAAGAAAACTCTTGTTGAAAATGTAGTTCGGTGTTCATTGCTTCATGATCGAGATC
This sequence comes from Lactuca virosa, assembly GCF_052849685.1. Classification (NCBI taxonomy): domain Eukaryota; kingdom Viridiplantae; phylum Streptophyta; class Magnoliopsida; order Asterales; family Asteraceae; genus Lactuca; species Lactuca virosa. The sequence goes on along the minus strand of NC_136428.1, from coordinate 312,927,355 downwards.
TCCATCAAACTGATAGTTTGGAGTACCATGAGCAGGTAAGGTTGGAGGTGAAGGTTGAACAGGTGGGATATATGGGACAACAGCTGTGAAAGGGTCCAAGACAGAGATGTTCGAAATCTGAGGATCATAAGAAATGAAAAGAGCTAGAGGACCTCCTGTGAGTTCTCATAGGGTTTGTGCAACATTTGGTTCATGACCTAGAAGCTCATCAACAAGTTGGTAGAGCTTCAGCTTCTTCAGAGATCCATTATTCTAAAGACACGATTTCACATTTCCCCAGCCCTTTCTGAGGCTGTGGTTTGGTCTAGGCTTTCCATTGTATAAGGTCAATTGAGTCATTTTGTGTATTTTCAGGGTGTTTGATGTGTTTACGGCCAGGGCTTGTGTTTTCGGTCGTAAACTCTGTTTATGGCCAGTGTCTTCTATATATAGGGTTTGTCTAGGTCATTTGTACGGGTTGTTCGTCTAGTGTTCATGGCCAAGAGTATTCGAGTTGTACCATACGTTTTGATATATAAACGTGTGCAAGCTTGATTTTATTCTTCTTCTACTCAATTCTTGTTCTATTGATTGATTGATTGCTTGATCATTGGTTAAGATCCGTTTTCAGGACCTTACAATTGATTATCAGAGCAAAACCGGTGTCAAAAACATCTTTCAATCAAGTTTTCGGCCAAAGGATATTAGCTTCATCACTATTCGAGATTGCTTTTAGTGATTTCGTGACAAGAGGGGATCGAATCTGCTCAAATCACTGTTTTTCGTCAACATTCTGTGAGTTTACAGCCACGTGTTTATGGCCGTAAACTCAAGATCTTCAATAACCGTGAACCGACTTTCAACCGTAAACTCAAGATCTTCAATAACCGTGAACCGACTTTCAACCGCAAACTCAAGATCTTCAATAACCGTGAACTGACTTTCAACCGTGAACTCAAGAATCTTCGTTGACCATAAACTCCAATTGACCGTAAACTCAATTTGACCGTGAACTCCGTTTGACCGCAAACCCCTTGACCGTAAACTCCATTTACGGCCGTAAAGACCATTAACCGCAAACCAACATTTGACTTTTCTTGTTTTTAATCTTTTTGATTTAAAATTTAATTAAAATTAAAATGGATTCTCAAAGTCAAGCACATCATCACAAACTGGACTCTGTTATGGGAATAACCACGCGTATTCCAAGATTGATGTCTGCAGATGGGTTTCCTGAATGGAAATACCGAATTGAAAAGTACATCAAGATGAAAGACTTCAAAGTTTGGCGAAGCATTATCAAAGGTCCAGTCAGAATTACCACCACAATTGCAGGACAACAAGTTGACAAAGCAGTTGAAAATTATACTGATGAGGATTTTGAGAAAGTTGAAGAACAGGAACGGGCTTTAGCCACTCTGACTATGGCTTTATCTCCTGATATAGCTCAGGGTTTTAGAGAATAAACTTCAGCAAAAGCTTTGTGGGAAGCCTTGATCGAGGTCTATGAGGGAAATGAAGACATGAAAGAAAGTCGTCAGGATATGCTACGACAGAAATTCAACATGTTCAACTATATTCCTGGAGAAACCCTGGAGGCTTATCTACAGCGATTTACCACTCTCACTACTGAGATGAATATAGTTGGGATCTTCTTGACCAAGTCCGAGATAAATAAAAAGCTACTGAATGGACTTCCAAAATCATGGGATATGAATGTAGCTGTTATCAAGAAGACAAAAGATCTAAATCATCTCACTCTTGCTGAAACAATGGCGATTATCAAAGCTTGTGATCTTGATGATAAGCAGCGAGAGATTAATCATGTGAATTCCTATTCGACTGCAAATCTCGGGATTTCTTCAAACAATGCTCTTTCATCACTCATCTCCTCTCCAGGCCAAGCGTTTGCTGTTCAACAACCTCAGATTCAGACTTTTGCTACTCCATCAGCAACATCTCTTCCTGCTGCATCATTAGTGTCTCCACCTGTTATTCCACAAGCTATTACCTCCTCCAATATACCAGTTGTGGCTTCTTCCTCGAACTCCAAAGAAAATGATGAAAATCTTGCTCTTGCCACTGGACTTGTCAACTGTTATAATGCCCGTTTAGCCGGAGAGCTTCCACCTCAACTATCATTTGCCGACCTGGATCAAATTCATCCAAAAGACGTGGAAGAGATGGATATTACATGGCAAATAGCTATGGCAGTGTTCAGGGCGAAGCAGTTCGCAAAGAAGACAGGAAAGAATAACTGGGGAATGAATGCTGACAAGAAAGTTGGATTTAACAAAGGAAAGCTGCAATGCTTCAACTGTCACGAGACAAGTCATTTTGCTCGTGAGTGCCCGAAACCAGATCGAAGGATGAATAATGACAGAACGATGGTTGTTGTCGGAAATAATCGTGGAGGTGCCACGGTCAACAGTGAGACTGCAATGATTGCTCAGTCTTTTGACTGGGAGGACCAGATTCAAGCCCTGAATATTTCAGGACCTGAAAATGCTCACTTGGCCAAAGTAAATGATGATGTTCCTGTGAAGAATGATGAGGCTGATCCAGAAGAAAAGATGATGGAGCTGCAGTTTGCATTAATGGTATCTACTACTTCAGAATCCAAGCAGAAAGAGGTAAGTCTACCTTCCTGTTCTCAAGCATGCATTGATTATGTTAAAATTCTTCGTGAGGAAATAGCATCATTACGTAGAGAAAATGAGGACCTGAGATATTAAGGTTATCAACTCATCAAAGGACAGAAACCCCTAAAGGCTGAATTAGAAACAAAATAAAAGACTTTAGGAAACTTTAGGAAGATTACAGTAATAAATGTGAGAATTATGACTATGTTAGAAGACAACTTGCTGAATTGACTACTGAGCTTGACACATTAAAAGGCAAATTTGAAACTGCAAATTTTGATTTTAGAAAATTTGATGTGTCAAGCGAAGTAGTTGCCAACATGATAGACCATTGCATGCAATTTAAACATAATTAGTCAAAGGGTTTAGGGTATGATAAAGTGCCTCCTCCTTTCAATCACACATATCAGTATCACCCTTTGACTAAAGAGGAGATTGCCAACGAACCATTCATGGTTTATGGCAAACCAACTGGTTTTGTTTCAGGAGGAATTATTAATATTGAAAGTATTAATGTTTCTACTTCTCTTGCAGATCAATCCTTAGATCAGTCAAAGCACGAAGCTGAAGGATATGTTTATGATAATAAAACTATGTTTGGACTTGATAATAAAACTGTATCTGAACCTGCTGTTTCTGTTTTGAATCAAAACTTTAATGTTTCTAATGTTAAAATTGATGATACTGCATCGGATCCTGTTGAGTTGAATTTTTTGACATATTTGATGATTTGTTTGATAATCCTGATACTTCTGATGATTCTGTTACAAGCACACCCATTCCACAAGCCACACAACCTGATGCACCCTCACTTATTGCACAATCTGGTTCTTGCACTTGCTCTTGTGGGAAAAGTAAGGGTGTCATTAATGAAAATAAATCTGAAAAACATAGTACCAGTTTTAGTAACAACAAAAATATTTGTTTCAATTGTGGAATTGGTGGTCATATAGCTAGGAATTGTCAAAATAGGGATTTTGTGCATTATCTGTCACCAAGAGGAGAGAATGAGTCTAAAGGAAGGTCTTTAACTAGAAAGTTCTCAAGAGCTCATTCTCGAGATGATGATCGGAAGAATGATCAAAATAAGAAAAAGGCATTTTTCCAAAAGAATAAACATGTTTTTAATAACAAAGTCACAAACAGTTTGTCAAAATTTAACAAGGCTCCGCCAAGATCGGTTTCGTCAAAGAGCGGTTCTGGATCTTCAACCACTTCTGGTAGAAAATCCAAGCGCTCAATGCAAACTGAAAAGAAAACTATTTCAAAACCACCTGTGATTGTTAAGAAACCTACATATCAGTGGATGCCCAAATTAACTTCCAACCAATCATCGTCATCCTCTAAAAGTGTTTTACATGATGATTCCAAGTTGAAAGTTTTAAAGGATAAATCTGTGAATGTGAAGGGTCAACCCAGGAAAGTGATGACCTGGGTCCCCAAATCTAAATAATTCCGCTCATCTTGCAGGGATAATTGCGGAGGAATGTCGTCAGACCTTGGTATGTCGACAGCGGCTGCTCCCGGCACATGACTGGAGACATCTCCCAATTAGGCAACATTCAATCTTTTAATGGGGGTTATGTTTCCTTTGCGGGCGAAGAAGGTGGTAAAATCACTCAGAGAGGAACCGTAACAAATGGAGTCCTAAGTTTCGAGTATGTCAACTTTGCTCCCGAGTTAAAACATAGCTTGTTGAGTGTTTCTCAAATTTGTGACAAAGGATATTGAACGCATTTTACTGATAAAGAGTGCATGATCCTCAAGCCAGGCATTGTCATCCCGGAAGAGTGGATCCTTGTCAAATCAAAGCGGGATGGCAATGCATATATCATAGATATGAACAGTAACATTCCTGAACAAGTCACCTGCCTCTTTTCGAAGGTCTCAAAACAAAATGCAATGTTGTGGCACCGACGACTCGGTCATGCTAACGCTAAGAATCTGAATCGTCTTGCAAAGAATGAGATGGTACCTGGTTTACCTGTCAGAGACTTTATAACATTTGAGAAGCGTGTGTCATGTGCTCAGGGAAGCATCATAGAAAACCACACCTGCCAAAACAGGTCAATTCAATCAGCCAGCTGCTCCAATTATTGCACATGGACTTATTCGGTCCGGTCAATGTCCTAAGCATCAACAGAAACTCGTATTGTCTGGTTGTGATCGATGATTTATCTCGTTTTACGTGGGTTTTCTTCTTATCCAACAAAGTTGGGATTCCTGATCTGATAAAGAAGTTCATTGTGATGATTGAGAACCAAACTAATAATCGGGTGAAGGCGCTTTCGCACTGATAATGGAACATAATTCAAGAATGTAGTTCTTGAACACTTTTGCGCAGAAAAGGTAATCATGCGTCAATACAACTCTGTTCGCACACCTCAACGAAATGGTGTTGCTAAGCGGAGAAATCGAACATTGAAAGACGCTGCAAGGACGATGCTTTGTGACTCCAAGTTACCTGTTTTCTTTTGGGCTGAGGCGATTAACACTGCTTGCTACGTTCAAAATCGTGTGTTGATCAACAAAGCCCAAATGAAGACTCCATACGAAATTCTTTATGGTCATAAGCCTTCAGTCAGTCACTTCCGTGTATTTGGCTGCCCTTGCACCCTTCTTCACCTGAAGTCCAACCCAAAATTTAATGCCAAAGCCGATGATTGTTACTTCATGGGGTATGCTGCTCGCACTGCATATATGGTTTACAACAAGAAGACGAAGCAGATTGTAGAATCCTTCGACGTGCGCTGGTTAGAGGAAAATGAAACGGATGCTAGAGTGGGACCTGATTGGCTGTTTGATTACACATCATTGTTCAAATCGCTCAATATGTTTTCAGATGGTTCATCTGGTTCTTCCTCTGGTTCGAAGCTTGCTCCTGAAGTTGAAGACGAAGAAGTTGTTTACAGACCTCCATCGGTATCCTCTTCACTTCCTCAGGGGGAGTCATCTGTTCCACTTACTAGTCCAGAATCTCACGCTCAACATGATGCTCCAGATGCTGATGCTACACCTCTTACTCCTGTTGAAAGAGAGTTTATGTCTAGAGATGCTTCCGCTGTTACTTCAACTTTCATGGAACTACTCTTTCCTAAACAAATTGCTAATGAGTGTGTAGCAGACCCATCAAATGAGACAGGTTCATCTGATGTGGAACATTCAGCAAATGATGAACTTATCAACATTCACAATCTTCCAGTTTCCCTCAATGACATCAGCCAGGAGATACCCTCACGTATTGAACGCGATCATCTGATCGAGAATGTCATTGGCCAGCTGGGTGATGGTGTTAAAACTAGAAGTCAGAGTGAAGATGTAAACACGTGTCTCTATTATTGCTTTATCTCTCAAATAGAGCCAAAGAACATTGAAATCGCTTTGAATGAGCCCAGCTGGGTAGATGCTATGCACGAAGAGCTGAATCAATTTGAAAAACTCGGGGTTTGGACACTGGTTGTATTACCTAAGGGCAAAAAGTCTCTTGACACACGCTGGGTATACCGCACTAAGCAGGACGATTTCGGAGTCATAGTACGCAATAAGGCAAGATTGGTGGTTCGCGGGTTTAGACAGATCGAGGGTCTTGACTACACTGAGGTTTATGCTCCAATAGCTCGCTTGGAGGTTATCCATATCTTCCTTGCATATGCTTCTTACATGAACTTCACAGTTTATCAGATGCATATTAAGACAGCTTTCTTGTATGGCAAGGTGAAGGAAGAAATATATGTTGATCAACCCCCTGGGTTTGTTAACTCGAAGTTTCCTAATCATGTCTACAAGTTAGACAAGGCGTTGTATGGGTTACATCAAGCTCCTCGAGCGTGGTATGCGACTCTCACAAAGCACTTGCTCGAGCATGGATACTCTCGTGGCACTATCGATCAAACTTTATTCATCAACCATGTGGGTAATGATCAGATTCTAGTCCAGATCTATGTTGACGACATTATCTTCGGGTCTACCAGTCTGCAGCTATGTAAAGAGTTCGAAGGCGTGATGAAAAAGAGGTTTGAGATGAGTTCGTTAGGGGAAATGACCATGTTTTTGGGGATTCAGGTCCAACAGAAGTCAACCGGAATCTTGCTCCATCAATCACAGTATGTGGAGGATATACTTGAGAAGTTCGGGTTTCAAGATACAAAACCTGCATCGACACCGATGGCCGAAAGACCCCTGCTTAATCCAGATACTGATGGCGAATCCGTAGATCAGACACACTACAGATCGATGATCGGGTCGTTGATGTATCTAACTGCAAGCCGCCCAGACATCATGTTTGCAGTTTGTCAATGCGCACGTTATCAGGCTAATCCTAAACTTTCACATCTTATTGCTGTCAAAAGAATCTTTTGGTATATTAAAGGCAGCCCAAAATTGGGTCTTTGGTACCCGAAAAATTCTGAATTTGATTTATATGCGTTTGTTGACAGTAATTATGGAGGCTGTGAGCTTGACAGGAAATCTACATCAGGAGGGTGTCAATTCCTTGGAGACAGGCTGGTGTCGTGGCAGTGCAAGAAACAACACACCGTCTCAACCTCAACAGTAGAAGCGGAATATGTTGCTGCATGTACTTGTTGTTCTCAAGTTATATGGATCCAACATCAGCTGTTGGATTACGGTTTGAACTATCTAGAAACCCCTATCTTTTGTGATAATGAGGCTGCTATTCAGATTACTAAAAATCTTGTCCAGCATTCCAAAACCAAGCACATTGATATCAAAATTCATTTTATCAGAGACTGCTATGAGCGTTCGCTCATTCGGCTGGAACAGGTCCCCACTGCTAACAATGTGGTTGATCTGTTCACAAAGCCATTTAACAAAGCTCGATTCGATGTGCTTGTGAGCTTTTTGAAAATGATTCGTTTTGAGGATTAATTTTTGTTTTAGGTTAGTTTAAATTTGCGCATTTTAATTTCATTCTCACCCATGCACAAATTTAGGGGGGAGAAATAAACAAAAACCAAACAAAAAAATTTGAAAATCAAAAATCCAAAAATAGTGTTATTTCTGATTTATTTTTTTTGAAAATACTTAAAAAAATCCAAAAACATTAGAAAATCAGAAAAAAAAAAATATATGCTGTTATTTTAGTTTTGTTTACTGGGAGGTGATATAATCATGTGATAACAGATAATCTGAATCTGTGCAAGGTGACTAAGTCGAATTGTCTGTGCTCTATGTTTGATGCGCTGGTAGACATGAAGGATCTTTTAATGGACTTGACTAGGATCAGATGAACTTGAGAAGTTTAGAGACCTGACAAACTTTAACCTAGATAGTTCCATTGAGTCTGACAATACGACGCTTGGATAGGTTGAGCAGAGAGATATACATGGGAATCTGCGGATACACTAAATTAATACGCATCTAGAACTGTGGCTCAATTTTTCCTTGATGTACGAACTTATGTCCTTAATTCTGGCTTTGATAGGGCGACGGGGGTTCTGATAAAGTAGGTCTTTAGGAAATTATTTTCTTGCTTTCTTTCTGTCAGTCATATGTTACCTCCTCTCGTTGATCGGAAGATCCGACCTGGAATGCAACACACACAACTCTATCTCTACTCATCTTCTTATCTATCTATATCTGTTAGCCATATGTTGTCCCCTCTGCGTGATCGGAAGATCCGACCTAGGATACAGCCTATGCAACATTCTACCTCCCAATCCCTCTATCCTAGTTAGCCATATGTTGTCCCCTATGCGTGATTGAAATATATCCGACCTGGGACACAACATATGCACCCATTTCTAAATCTGACTTCCTCCTTAATAATTGTTTACTCACCTAAAGTAAGGAGTTCTTTGGAAGTTCTTGATAACTGATAGAACCCATTTCGAACGATCGGTGGATGCGGAAGAAAAATATCTCAAGATTTAACGGAAATAAGAGTGAAGAACATGATGAGTAATTCTTAGATAAGAAAAGAAAAAAGAGAAAGTAAGATAAAAGATATTATTTATGAAGATCATGGTGGGAGAGATAAACTCTCCCTAGGTGGGGAGAACCCACCAAATATCTCTCTCTCTCTAGGATTACATGGTAAGAAAAGTGCACATTAATTCTTAATTTTTAATTTCATTTTCACTCTTATTTTATTTTATTTTTTATTTTTAATTTAATTTTATTTTTTAATTGTCTAAATTTTTAATTTCTCTTAAAATTTTAAACTTTTACATTTTTATTATTATTTTAATTTTATTTTATTTTTAAAGTTTTAATCCTCAAAATGTTTTAATTTAAAAAAAAAAAATTGGGATTTGGACTTCATCTTACACTGTGTGGATAACAGCTAAACTCGAACAAGGTATAAAAGGGGAGATTACAACCGAAATCAATATTTCACTCTTCATTTTCGTGATTGCGGCCGTAAACCCCTCCAACTCTCTCTCCCACTCAAAAAATATTTCGTGTTCTTCCGTGAAATTGAGTCGTGATTCTCGTAGGTAGGCTAAAATTGACCGGTGAAATGTGTTTCTTTCATCAAATCGATGGTTTTTTGAGGGATTAATCGACGATTTTTGATTATCGGCGTTTACGGCCCAGCCGTGTACGGCCAGCCGTTTACGGCCCGGCTGTTTACGACCAGGCTGTTTACGGCCGAAAAACCCATTTTGTTAATAAATTCATTTTGGTCAATAATCTGTTGATTTGTATCTTAAGGCCAAAGATTAAATTGTTTGATTGAGAAAACCATAAATTTTATATAATTTCAATACTTTGTTTTCTCACTTGGCCCGTTGTGTGCAGTTCAAATGGCAGGTCTCAAGTTCGCTGACAGTCACAATCTTGCAATTCTACTGGTGAAACCTCATGTTGCTCATGGAGAGTTCAAATCAATGATTCATGGGCTAAAGGAGTGCTTTCTGTCCACTGCTCTCACCGTGAGTCCTGTTGTGTATCAAGGAATCATTAAAGAATTTTGGATGTCTGCTAAGATGAAACTAGGAGATGACAGATCTGTGTCCATTGAGGCTGAGGTGAAAGGATGGAAAATTATCATTACAGAGCAAACCATCAGAGATGAATTACAAATTGATGATCAATCAACCTACCCTGCTGAGATTGTTTTTGATGAAGTCTAAGAGGTTCTTAACAAAATGGGCTACGAAGGCGTTTTTCCTCCCACCATAAAGAAGCTTCTGCCGCCTTACTTGAGATTCCTGGCTCACACCTTTGTGACCTGTATATCTGGAAGACGAACTGGTGCGGATGAAATTTCTCTAAGAAACACAGGAGCTATCGCCGCGCTTGCTGAAGGGATAAAGTTCAACTTTTCTAGGTTTATTCTGGACGAATTCGTTGTAAACATCAACGCGAAGACTAGAGATACTTTCTTGATGTATCCTAGGTTTATTCAGGTGTTCGTCGATTTGCAATTCCCAGAGATGGCCAAAGAAGGAGAGATCCTAGATATGAAATCTCTTGGTCCACAAACTGTTGGACTGATTAAACAGAATCGCAAGGGTAAAGTTGTCTTTCAAGGAAAGTTTCCTTTGATGAAGTTTGGAAAGTTTGCTGAGCTAAATGATGCATCCGAATCTCATGGGTCTTCTGACAAAATATCTTTTGAGCATGTTTCTTCAGAGCAAGTATTTTCAGATGATGATGTCATAACTGTATCAGATCATGACAAGGAAGCTACTCCTAGTGCATTTATGGCAGAAGATCATGATATGACATCGGTGCCTGTTTAAGGTGACTACAGTGAAGGAACTAAGGGAACTGCATCTACAAACACTAAAGATGCTCATGATTCATTCGAGGATCTCAATCTTACTGGCTATGACAAGGATGATATTCCCCTGAATTTTGGAAGCAATGAAAATCTTTTATCTAATGAAATCCCCGACGTGTTCTTTGACAGTATCCATGATGTTGCTCATCCAGCAACGGAGATACGGGAAACTAAAGATGTTCTCGAAACCATGCCTCCTACCTCCGATCAGATGGCTGACGATTCAATTCATAAGGAGACAGTTTCAGGGATTCCTCCTCTTGTTAATGTTCTTCCTACCTCAGAGCCTCCTGAGAGTGATTCCACAACAACTCTGACCTCCTCGCCTCTGGTTAAAAGAAGAAGACCTGATCCAAGACATGGTGTACTAATTTCTGAACTATCTCAAGGTCTCCCCATTCATCCAACACCTGTTCTTACTGCTAACTCATTTGGACCATCTCAGAAGGACCAAGCACCACCTTTGATGTTGGTGGTTCTTCAGAACCTGCAAATTTTTCTCTTCCTAGGCATGATCATGATGTTGCCTCTGTGAGGCTTGCTATGTTTTTGGCTACAGAACAAAGCTCAGTGCCTTCTCCCAGAGCTAAAGGAATTTCTATTGGAGAAGGCGACTCAGGAGAAGATAATCCCACTATTGTTGAACTTCAAAAGGAAATAAACGTGCTTAATCAAAAGAACATTGAGCTTGACATTCAGGTAGCTGATATTGTGAGTGAAAATGCCAAGCTCAAGATTCAAGTTACTGATCTTGAAGAGGACAAGACTCTAAAGACTAAACAGATCACTGACCTTCAGACTCACTTTGGTCTCCTCACAGCTAGCTACTTTGATTTGAAGAAGAAGTTGGAAAAGGAACTTGGTGACAGGTTCAAATCCTCTGTTGATGAGTCAAGGATGTATCTGCCTTCTCAAGCTCCCCCGATTGTGGCACCACCTGTTCAAATATCTCGAGTTGTAGATCGTTTTGAAGTAGAACCAGTTCAAGCTCCAAATTTCGTAGCTCTGAAACGTGCCAAATTGGCCAAAGCAGCTGAGAAAGGTCAACTCTTGTTTAAAAGGAGCTCAGATCAAAATGCTCTTGGAGATCAGCCTAAAATCACCGTCACAGATCTTCAAGAAACACGTTTTAGAGACATATACGGTGATAGGTCAGGAATTGTTTCATGGGGCTTTCATGATACGCTAAACATGTGGCTCGTGAGACGCAAGAGTGGCAACACAGAATTCTATAAAGATGTTCATGATTTCCATTCCTGGACCAGGGTTGATCTTTCAGAATTATCGAGAGCTCCTTTTGCAAATCCTTCACAAAGTCCCAAAGCAACACAATTACAGCTCTTTTTGGAAGATCAAGTGGTAAAGGGTTTTCCTTCAATGAAGACTGCAAAGTCAATTATCAAACTATACCCAAGTGTACTTGATCCCAAAACCAATCTTCCTATTCGATCTGTGATGTGGCCTGCTACGAATAAAGTAAAACAGATTCTTGTGCTTCAGAATTATCCAGATGGATCATTACAGTCCATGCTTTACTGGGTGTTTGATGAAACTACAACTTCCGCTGTCATAGAGCTTAAAGATGGATGCATTCGTTTATATGACAAAAGAGATCTGTTTCAGTTTGGGAAATGGGATATTCATCAGTTGAACCTTCATCAGATCAAGGTTGCAGAAGACATTTTTGAGCCAGCTGCTAAAGAGTACACAACAATGGTTGCCGAGATTATTGCTAAGGGGATGTGGCAAGGGGCAATGGGAGGGTCCGATGTTCTTGTAATTGAAAAAGACTGAGTTACAGCTAGCCCCAAACCAAGGGGGAGATTTAAGGGTCCAGTCTGTGGCTTGGTCTAGGCTTTCCATTGTATAAGGTCTATTGAGTCATTTTGTGTATTTTCAGGGTGTTTGATGTGTTTACGGCCAGGGCTTGTGTTTACGGTCGTAAATAGGTTTACGGCCGTAAACAGGTTTACGGCCGTAAACTCTGTTTACGACCAGTGTCTTCTATATATAGGGCTTGTCTAGGTCATTTGTACGGGTTGTTCGTCTAGTGTTCACGACCAAGAGTATTCGAGTTGTACCAAACGTTTTGATATATAAACGTGTGCAAGCTTGATTTTATTCTTATTATACTCAATTCTTGTTATATTGATTGATTGATTGCTTGATCATTGGTTAAGATCCGTTTTCAGGACCTTACAAGTGTGTCCAAAATTTCTGTAGCAGATTTGCACAACTTAATGTGCTCAAAGAGAAAAGGTGGAACACCAAACACCATTTCGGAAAAAAACAACTTGATCTGCATGCAGTTTTCTCGATGTCATCAGCAGTAAGAGGTGCTTGACGCTGTTCATCTTGTCCTATGAGAGTTCCAAAGGCATCTCTCACAATTTGTCTTACAGGGACATGTGGACCTTCTTTAACGGATCTCCAGATAGCTTCACCTTTTTCTTTTCCAAGTAAAACCTTTCCATTCAGACTTTCCAGTGATCATACTCTTCAAACTAGCAGTGGGGAATGAGAAGGGCAACCCACGCTATTTTCTATTTTCATTGAATACATTTGTTGAGAATTAGGAGCAGCCATTGAATCTTTGATATAAGAGCAGAAGCGGTATATAGAAGAACTTTTATCCTCAACACAGAAATGATCGAAATACCCAGGTAATCTTGAATCAACTATAATCTGTTCTTATGGATTCAAAGGACAACCACTCAAGCTCTGATAATAATTGTGAGTTCAAGAAATATGTGCAAGGACAAGGTTTGAAAACTCAAACCTTGAGTTAATCAAAAGATCGATGTCTGCTCTTAATTTGATGGACAAGTCAAGTCTGGTATAACCAGTCGAGACTTGAAGTAGAGATTCAACAAAATACACAAGAATTTAATGAAGAAACTTCAAGTATGATAAATGTAAAGACAATAAATGAACAAGAAGAAGGTTTTGAAAGAGTTCGATTTGAGAGAAAAGTGAAAGTGAAGTAAATGTAAGTATAGCTATCTTTAGAGCAATAATCCGTAATATTCTTGTCATTAAAACACTCCTAATATAGGAAAGGAGGCACATCATACAATCTGGCGAAACAAATAAAGGGCCAGATAATAAAAAGCTTCTGACAATTGATTATCCAAAGTTACAAAAACACTCAGTCCTATGAAATGTCAAATCACCTATTCGACAAGAATAATAAATACATGAACAAACACTTGATATCAGATCATCAATTATTCACGGAACATGCTCCACTTCGGACACTAAGTCCATCTCGTATCATAACACATCTCAGACTTAAGACTGACTTTGGATCTTCTTAACATGTGATTGCTAGAGGTTCACTTTCAGGTTCCAACACATGTTTTGCCCTGAGTTTGCTTCGTAGCAGGCTCAGATGACCAGTTACTTGAGCATGCTCAAGACAGATATTCGAAAGTTTGTTTCTACCCAACGATCTGATACTTTACTGGAGTGAGCTTGAGATAGAGCTTCAGTTGAGGAAGCAGAGGCCACCAGGAGGAGGCCACCAGGAGGCGTGAGCTTGAGATAGAGCTTCAGTTGAGGAAGCAGAGGCCGGCCCCGATACAGTTGCAGCCGGCGCCAAAGCGGTTCAAGGCCAATGATTCTAAGTCTGGGGGTCAGCGAGGCCGCACTTATGGGAAGTGCGGAAAGGTTCATGATGGGGCTTGTAGATCAGAAGGGGTATGCCACAAATATGGCAGGGAGGGGGAACTATGCGCAAGATTGCCGCTAGCCTGCCCCAATTCAAAGTGCGAGGATTTGCTATCATTGTGATCAGGTTGGCTATGTGAAGGTTAACTATCCATTGCTCGTCTCCAAGCCGGCGCAAGCCTCCACGCCAACTCCATTGAGCATTGCAGATGTACACTAGGTGAAGGCAGAGCCCTCGAAGGCTCGGGGTCGTGCTTTTCAGATCACTATTGAGGAGGCCAGAGACGCTCCAAATGTCATGTCCGGTATGTTCCTATCTTATTATCTTATTCATTATGTTTGTTTTATGCTCATATGTTTGTACCTCTGTTAGGTACGTTATTAGTGAACTCCTTGCCTGCTCTTGTATTGTTTGACTCGGGTGTGAGTCGGTCCATTATCTCTCGATCTTTTAGTAGGGAGTTTGCTTTGCCCTTGGGGGAGTTGGAGTGTCCGTTGCGAGTTTCTATTGCCAACGCACACGGGGTTTCTGTTTCTTCGGTTTATCAGTGTTGCGTTCTGGAGATCTTCTGGGTATCCTTTCCAATTGATTTGCTTCCTAACCCCATGGGGGATGTCTGTGTGATCGTGTGTATAGATTGGCTGAGCCATTTCGGTGCCATGATCGACTGCGAGGGTCAGCGTGTGGTAGTTCGAACCCCAAGTGGGGGAGAACTGGTTATTTATGGAAAGGGCACCAGGATGGGTTCAGAGTTTTGTTCGGCAGCCAGGGCTCGGCAGTATATTTTGCACGGGTGTGCAGGTTATCTGGCTTACGTAGTGGATACACGGGATGGGGATCATGTGTCGGTTGCTGATGTTCCGGTTTTCAGGGAGTTCTCTGATGTATTCCCAGAGGAGTTACCCGGTGTGCCGCCTGAGAGGCAGGTCGAGTTCAGGATCGACCTTGTGCCAGGTGCGGCCCCTATTTCCAAGGCGCCGTACCGATTGGCACCGCCTGAGAAGCAGGAGCTAGCATCTCAGCTTCAGGAGCTGCTAGACAAGCAGTTCATCCGTCCGAGCAGTTCGCCATGGGGAACACGATTCTATTTTTCAAGAAGAAGGATGGTTCACACTGGATGTGTATTGATTACCGGGAGTTGAAAAGCTGAAGGTGAAGAACCGTTATCCCTTTCCACGGATTGATGATCTCTTCGATCAGTTGCAGGGTGCATCTTGGTTTTCCAAGATAGATCCGAGGTCCGGGTACCATCAGGTCAGGGTTGCAGACTCGTTATGGGCATTACGAGTTCGTGGTGATGCCATTTGGGCTCACCAATGCGCCGACAGTATTTATGAATTTTATGAATCGAGTATGCAGGCCAATGCTTGATCGCTCGGTTATCGTGTTTATTTATGATATCTTGGTGTATTCCAAGACCATAGAGCAGCATGAGGAGCACCTTCGCGAGCTCCTGGAGGTTTTGAGACGAGAACGACATTATGCTAAGTTCTCGATGTGTGAATTTTGGTTACGAGAGGTTCAGTTCCTTGGACACCTCGTTAACCATGATGAAATTTTGGTCGATCCTGCCAAGATCGAGGCGATGATGCAGTGGGAGATTCCGAAATCTCCCTCGGATATCAGGAGTTTCTTGGGGTTGGCAGGGTACTACCAGAGATTTATTTAGGATTTTTCCAAGATTGCGGCACCCCTCACTCGTCTGACGAAGAAGGGGGTGGATTTCCGGTAGGGCCCTGAGGGAATCAAGGATTTTGCGAGGCCCCAGTTTTGACCCTCCCTGAGGGAATCAAGGATTTTGTGGTTTTCTGTGATGCGTCCATCTCCGGGTTGGAGCCAGTCCTCATGCATATAGGATGGGTGATACTTATGCTTCGCGGCAGCTGAAGCCGCGTGAGACGAGATATCCCACGCATGATCTTGAGTTGGGGGCAATGGTCTTCGCCCTCAAGATTTGGAGGCATTACCTTTATGGGGTCCGCTGTAATATCTACACAGATCACAAGAGTTTGAGGCATATTATGGATCAGCTGAACCTGAATATGAGGCAGCACAGGTGGATGGACGTAGTCAAGGATTATGACTGTTAGATCCTTTACCATTCGGGTAAAGAGAATGTGGTGGCGGATTCCCTGAGCCGCAAGTCGGCTCGATATTCTGTTCTTGTGACATGTATGAGGATATATGTGGATTCTCCACTTATGAGTTTGATTAGGGAGGCTCAGACTGAGGGTGTTCGAGAGGAAAATTGGAAGACTGAGGGGATCAAGGGTGAGATTACCAGATTTGTTCCGGACAGCCGTGGGTTGTTGACCCATTCCGGTCAGGTATTGGTTCCTGTGTCCGGTGGGGTCAGACAGATTGTGTTTGACGAGGCTCATAAGTCTCACTTTTCTATCCATCCGGGGGCCACCAAGATGTATAGGGATTTGAGGTTGAGTTAGTGGTGGCCATGCATGAAGAGGGAGATCACCTGGTACGTTGAGAGATGATTGACATGTAGGATGGTCAAGGTCGAGTATCAGAGGCCGCATGGCAAGCTGCAGCCTCTGGAGGTTCCCATGTGGAAATGGGAGCAGATATTGATGGGTTTTGATGAGCGCGTGAACTATGTCGAGAGGCCGGTAGATGTTCTAAGGTTGAGTTATTGGTGGCCATGTATATAGAGGGTTTTGATGCTATTTGGGTCATTGTGGATCGATTGACCAAGAGTGCCCATTTTTTGGTGATTCGGGAGAGCTCGTCGGTCGAGAAGTTGGCCGATGTATATATTTGCAAGATCGTTGCTCGCTATAGGGTTCCAGTCTCTATTGTTTCAGACCGTGATGTTCGGTTCACCTCCCATTTTTGGCAGAAGTTCCATGAGGAATTGGGCACGAGGCTACATTTCAGCACATCTTATCATCCGCAAACCGACGGCCAAAGTGAGTGGACCATTCAGACTCTTGAGTATATGTTACGAGCATGCGTTATTGATTTTGGTGGGAGCTGGGACTCCTACCTATGTCTTTCAGAGTTCTTCTACAAAAACAGTTTCACTCCACTATTGGTGATCCGCCTTTTGAGCTTTTATATGGGCGGAGATGTCGTACCCCAGTCTGTTGGGGCGAGGTTGGTCACAGCGACATGGGTCGGACCGAAGTGGTTCTGCGGACTATATAGATGATTCAACAGATTAGGAAGATGTTGCAGACTGCTCAGAGTTGGCAGAAAAGTTATGCTAATCGGCGCCGATCTAAGTTGGAGTTTCAGGACAGTGACATGGTGTTGCTGAAGATCTCACTTTGGAAAGTTGTGATTCGCTTCAGGAAGAGGGGAAATTGGGCCCCCGATATATCGAACCATTCCGGATTGTTGCCAGGGTTGGAAAGGTTGCATACAGATTGGATCTTCCGGAGGAGCTCAGTCAGATTCATAGCACTTTCTACGTGTCGCAGTTGCGAAAGTGCGTACTGGATGAGGATGCAGTAGTATCATTGGATGACATTCAGATTGATGAGTGCTTGAACTATGTCGAGAGGCCGGTAGCTGTTTTGGAAAGGAAGGTAAAGGTTCTACGTAGCAAGGAGGTACCTTTGGTAAAGGTACAGTGGCAACATCGGAGGGGATCTGAGTGGACCTGGGAGCCGGAGGCCGAGATGCGGGAGCATTATCCAAATTTGTTCACCGCAGCAGGCTTCGAGGGTGAAGCCTAGGTCAAGTAGGGGAGAGTTGTAACATTCCAATTTCCAGGTATGAGAATTTTTATTTAAGGCAAGATTCGCTTGGAACTCGTCGAGTTGATGGCCTCAACTCGACGTGTTGAAAGGCTTTGGGCCACACATCTTTTTGGACCAACTCGACGAGTTGGAGAGGAAAACTCGACAAGTTGCTGGCTAATTATGAAACCTTAATTTTTAGGGTGTTGCACCCTATTTAAAGGCCGTAAGTCCCATAAATGGCCTCCATACTTGCCTCCTCTATCTAGAAACCTAATTTTCGTGCATCCTCTCCCAAGTTGAGTGTGTGAGCTTGAAGAGTTGGTTCTTTTGGTGTTATTTTAAATGAGCTTGAGGTTGGAAGTGTCTAGATTGAAGGGAAGGCCTCAGATCCAGAAACCCTTTGAGTATTGCAGTTCTTTTGAGGTAAAAAGTTGACAACCTGCTTATCTATTGCTTAGATCTCTTCCTTGGAGGCTTATTGTCATTTTTGGCTCATTTTTGGGTCGTTCATGGGGTTGAGCATTTCATGAAGTTATCACTTCATATCTGGTCGTTTTGTGGCCTCTTTGGGCATAAAGTTTCAAGATTATCAAGTCCTAGGCCTCCTTCATGTTTTAGGTCCCTTATTGTAACAACCCATTATTTCACGTCAAACATGACTTTTTGATAAAGGATTATTTAGAATAAATAATCTTATCTAAGTTATAGTATATGTCACAAAGTTTTCAAAAATATAAAGAACGCCGAAATCCGAGTTATAACGAAAAAGTTATGACATATCGAAAATCCACGACAAAACCGGCAAAACACTATTTAACGTAAAAAGTGAATTTTCAATAAAATGCTTTTTAGCCTTGACTATCTACATGAAAGTTATAGTATATGTTAAACCGAGAGTGTCCATAAAAAGAACGACTAAATCTGAGTTCGTATGAAAAAGTTATGATTTTTCTAAGTTTCAATACAATAGTACGCAACCCGAAACTCGAAATTTAGATCGAGCAACTTTTGGCCAAAACAACCTAAATGAGAACCGTAGATATTATCAAAAGAAATTCAACGGTAAAAAGACAGACAAAAACGGACGTCGGATGAAGAAGTTATGAATTTTTAACGGACTTTTCCTGTCCCGGCCTGTTAAAAATATAACTTTAAAAATAAAGTCAAAATTAGCCGACGGAGTCTAAACGAAAGTTGTATAGCATGGTCTCACCTATGTGTGGATATAAAGAACATGAAAAACGGAGTTCGTATGCGAAAGATATGAATTTTTGACGTTTGGAAAAAGGAAGTACGCCCCGCGTACATGAGTACGCCCAACGTACGCGGAAGCTAGGCCTCGGATTGACCACGTCGCCTCTTCCCTCGTATACGACACATATCTTGCTCAATCAACACGTCCGAAGCCAGGTGGCCACTACGCCCAGCGTACGAAAAGATTACGCCTAACGTAATGAGACTAGCCTCAACGCGTGCCTCGTAGCCTCGCCATGTCCGAAGATCGGATAAGACTCCAACTAGTACGCCCCGCGTACAAGCAGTACGCTGAGGTGTTGTCGGTAGTACGCCCAACGTACTTGGATATTACACCCAGCGTACTCCGAGGTTTCAGCCTCCTATAAATAGGATGTGAGGCCTCCGGGTTTTGTTTAGAATTTTGATATCCTCTCTCCATTTAAACTCTCCTTTAAGCCTTTCTAAACCCTCCGAAGTCCCGGGAACCTCCTTACCACCTGAAGCAAGCCCCGACACCCTGAGGTCCTGGAGAAAATAATCTTTTCCAGTCGAAACTCTGCCCACGTAAAGCCCGGTTCTCATCAAAAACTCATGGTTTCATAAAGAAAAATCAATTATAGAAACGAAACGTTGCGCGAATCACCACCAATCAAGTGAGTTCATACCCCTATAATCTATCTTTTTAATGATTTTAAATGCTTTTAAGGGGGGAATACAAGTTGAACACAATTAATATTATGTTAATATTTACCTGTGATAACAATCACACAAAAGGTTATCTTATGTTTTTAAATATTGTGTTAACAATAAAAGATTACCAAATACTTCCAAAATGATTTAAAGAAATGTAGAATCTTTTTAAACACTGTTAAACCCTTCGAAAAAATTTTAAACTCTTTTAAAATACTTTTAAATGTCTTTTAAGTATTTAAATTGTTATAATTATCATAAAAATTACATATTTATATATGTGTAAATTATATAATTTGGATTCAAAAGATTTAGAATATATAATTTGACCCCACTTCCTGTTCCTTGTTTGGTTGTGGGCTTGGGGTAAAGTTTTATAATTGAAGGTCTAATTAATCACAATTATATATATATTACATTTATATAAATATAAAAGGGTTTTCTAACTATTTGGTACTATTTGGTACAAACAGTGAACTTCCTGGAATAACAGTATTACCGATTCTTACCACAATTAAACCATAATAGGTATAGTTTAGAGAACTCATTCATTGGTACTTAACATAAATCAAATAGAGTATTTAACGGAAAACGAGTAGAAAAAATTCCTCAGAAAACAACCATATAAACTATATCTTATATAGTTTATGAAACTTACCTACTGAATATTTATTTCCTAGTAACTTATCAATATTCTATACATAATCATCAATATAGCACTTGTGAGACTACCTTCATGTACTTATTTAAGTATAAAACAAAATCCCTGAAAATTATAACCAGAGTCTCCGTGAGTGAGAGCATGACAATTGTGTATAGATCTTATATGGGATTGACAATCCCGCACCAGAGCTGCTTGCAACAGCTAGGTCGGCTGACCTGTGGTGACAACTGTCGTACCATATTACGACGCCTGAAGAACGTCGTGTTCAGGCCATCCTAGGTCATCAAGCATGGTTATAATAACTCACAATTTGGTATTGAATTAAATGATTAATGTATGAATAAGTAAAATTTCACATAGTTTTATCTTTATAAAACTATAATACAGTATTTTACCAGTTTAAATACGGAAATACTATTTTCGTATTGGAAAACGCCTTTTCTTTATAGTTTTATGTAAACTATAATACAGTATACCACTTAAGAACCAGAAACTTTCACCTTTTTGTTTACCGTATAATACATCATAAAATATAGGATTTTCTGGGAAAAACGTGTTTATCTTATCAATTAACGAGAAAACAGATTTGAGATATAATACATCAGAAAATATAGGATTTTCTGGGAAAAACATGTTTACTTTATCAAATAACGAGAAAACGGATTTGAGTTATAAATATGCTTATGAACTCACCAGCTTAAATGCTAATCCTTTCTTTCAAAATAACTTGTATTCTCAGGAATTCAGTAGACAAGTACACTTCCAGAGCTTTTGAGAAGACAGCCTAGTACCGTGTTGCGTCTTTTGTCTTTTACTATGTCTAGTTTTGATGTTGAACATCTAGTGTTTGAACACTTATGTAAAAACTTATACATTATTAATGCAATGGTTGTTGTACTTTGATTACTATAATGCATGTGTTGTGATACTTGACATGAAGTCATCCACCATCAAATGTTTTCGCCGTTCTGGTTTGGGGGTTTGACAGATTTGTATCAGAGCATTGTTTATAGTGAACTCAGTATATTAGTCATAAAAGATATATAACTATAAACACATTCGGATAAAAACACTATGACCAAGAGTTATACTTTAAAATATAACAATATTTTATAAAAGTATAAGTACATGCAGAATATATATACTAGAACGAGTATCACAAGAAGAACAAAACAAAAGTATTGGGATGTTGGACACTGCAGTTAAACCTGGACAGTTATGTAATCATATTTGGGATCAATATAGCCTGATCAACAATATTTATTTGAGATATGACCAACATGTGTTTGGGAGTGATTGTGGTGTTGCAACAAGCCTAAAACTTACCTAGTTACCAGAAGAATTCTAGAACCAAACAAAAGGGTTAAAATACTATAGGAGTATTTTAGGATGCTATAACAACAAAACTGAAAACTTATCAACTTCTTATATCTAGAAGTTCAAGTATCAAACATATAATTAAAATACTATAGAAGTATTTTAGATACCATAAATAACTTTAGGGAATTGATAAAAAGGCCTTTTGTGGTAGGTCTATAATTACTAAGTGTATACGTTAAAATTATATATAGTTGAGATTTTATAGACTTAGAATAGGTGATTTTCACTCTACTTCCTTTTCCTTGTTTGGATGTGGTTTTAGAGTAGGATCACTTATTCGAAGGTCTATTTGATCTGGGTTATATATAATCGGTACACACTATGTGGTTATAGAAAGACCGGAATAGATCATCTTCGTAAAAATTATATTTGTAACAAAAATGCTTTATTAATCTCATAGATTCTTTAGACATTCCCATTCTCGTGTAAACCACTTAGATAGATGTAACCACCTCACCACAACAACCAATAGAGGAATCAACGAGAATCCAACAGAGTTTCATTAGGAGGATTCTGAGAAAGAAACAGATGAGGAATAAAGAAACTATAGAAACCACCAAATGCCTTTACCTTATTAAGGACACCGATGAGAGGTTCGCATGAACTTCTGGGATTCGAACTCTCCATTATGAAGTAATGAGGATCAGTGCCAGAATCGAAAGTAAGACGTCACAAGAATTCAATATACCTACAGAAGAGAAGGACACCATATAGATATCAGGAGAGAACAAATCTTTACCGCTAGGAGTAGAACATAGAACAGAGGAAAACCACGTGTAATACATGCGAAGTATTTGAGTACTTTTTCATCACTATAATAACTAATAAATTGATACAACCTAGTGAGTTAGTATTTCTACTACTCACGTTAGGTATTAAGCTTATCGCCTTTTTCCGTCACGACTGATAACAGTGAATCGGATCACGAAATCTCAATTGAGAGTGATTATTTCTCAACTAGTTTATGTAGACTCTATTATGAATTGTTTTCAAATCTTTTCGAAGGTTGGAACATGATATCCACCAATTAAGATAACTTAGTTCGGATGACACTCGATTTGTAACCATTCTAGAAACTTACTTCTGCTCTTTACCAGGGCTGTATCATAGGGATGTAGGTTGAAACATTGAGAACCGTATAACCAAAACGACAAATTTATATGTAGATATAAATAATTAGAATACATCTACAGACAACCATCATTGCTCATGAGCTCATTTTTCTTATCGTGTAACGGAATCATGCCTCCGAAGAAACGTAACCAACCCTCCGGTAAAACACCAATCCTGTAGATAGATTCGGGTACGTTTCAAGTTGCAGTCACAACAGCTGTAGCAGCTGTTATGGCTCACCTTGATGCTAACAATGCAAATATTAGTGGAAATGTTATCAACAATCCCGATCATGGTGATAACCAATTTCAGTAACGAGTGCCTACTTGTAAAGACACTCCGGACCTTAAACATAATATCCTGAAACGAAACTTTGAGAACGAAAAAGGGAGTTGTTCAACTCAAGGACCTACCAAAGGGCAACAAACTGGGGCAGTCAATACCCTCATCAGCCCTGCTATCCCAACACCGACCACACCATACTTAGGAAACCTCCCACACTGCATCAAGTGCAACTACCATCATCATGGAGTCTGCCGAGTGCTGCATTGCAATAGATGCAACATGAAGGGGCACACCGCCCACTTCTGTAGGACTCCGGTCGAGTTCATCGCTTCAACTACCAATGTTAGAACCATTCCAATATGTCATCTTTGTGGTGAAATAGGACATTACAAGAGGGACTGTCCAACAGAGAAGAACGATGGGGGAGCAGGAGGAATTTGACCCCAGAGAATGAGGAAACATCAAAGAACCCTGCTATATTTTTGGTACGCTTCCAAACCCCAATAATTAATTATAATTATAATTACTCTCTCGTTCGAACCAAATTGCAGCATTCATATAAAAACTGAAAACCCTAGCAGGTAACCTATGATGGTTTAGTGTATACATTAGAGTGATTTATAATTAAGATTTGTAGAGTTAGAGTGAGTAATCCCGCCTCATTTCCTGTTCCTTGTTTTGTCGTGGATTTATGGCAGGATTGCTCAGTCAATTGTCTTACCAATCTTAATTATACATGACTTGTGTACACCAAGGAATGATAGAGAGACCTAGTAGGGATCATTTCATGAAAGTTCATTATTTCAAATTATCAGAACCCTCGTATTGTTAAGTACTCGCCAATTTCAAATCAAAAAGGGGTTCGCAGGAATAATAACAGAATAAAACTGAAAGCGCTGAAAACTTATGTACATAGGATAGTTCATCATCCTAGTAATCATTTCTTCTAAAACGATTTAATATATATTTCGTCGAGAAGTTCCGACATCCTCATCCGACATGGTTTGGCTTGGTCCTTACCATGCAAAATTCTTATTTTGTGTAAAAGAACTTTTTCCTTAATCAGCCGTCAGATGAAATTCTTCCAATCCATAACGCAAACCCTTATATCACCTCTCACTTCAAAACTTCAGAAGTACCCATGCGAGGGGGAACACACCTTCTAGCTCGCCCAGTAGATAGGAAACTTGAAGCGAAAAACACCAAAGAAGTCTCCGAAGTCAGTAACCACCCGTAGAATACCCAATAGACCTCATAGGAAGACCACTTGTGCCGTAAGTCAAGTTCGATAATAGAGACTAAGAACTCATGAGGTTAATATATCGCTGCTAAGTGTATACGCAAGAGTAGTATATAATTTACACCCAACAAGATTTAGGATGTGTGATTCCGCCCTATCTCCTGTTCCTTGTCTGGTTGTGGACCTGGGGCAGAGCCACCCATCCGAATGTTTCGTCAATTTAAAATTATATACGACTTGTATACACGAGGTAATGGTGGATGAACCAAGTATGAGTCTTATCATGAACTTCAGAGCAAGAGCCCGTAGGCTTACTAGAACAACCGGAGATACCTGAGTGGAAGTGGTAGCAGATTACATTAGGGCTTTATAATCAAGTTACCCAAGACAACGGGTGGACTTGATACCATTTTGGGTAATCATCGACAGATTAACCAAGTCCACGCACTTCCTGCAAATTGAAGGAAACAAGTAAAAGAGAGAAGCTACTAGAACGTGTGTCCGAGAGATTAGTTGACTGCATAGTGTTCCAATATCTATTATCTCCGTTTGAGATAGTAGAATCATCTCCCAGTTCAGTTTGTCATTTCAGAAATCTCTGGGAACTAGGCTAGTCATGAGCATAGCCTACCATCTTTAAAACAACAGACGGAATGAGAGAACGATTAAAGCATTAGAAGATATGCTAAGAGCATATATGATCGATTTTGGTAACGTTTGGCATACCTATTTACCACTTATTGAATTTTCATAAAACAATATCTACCACACCAGCATCAAAGTTGCTCCATTTGAAGCTTTCTATAGCCATAAGTGCAGATATCCTCTGTGCTGGGCTGAAGTGGGCGATACGCCACTAGCCAAGAACCAAGTACCCAATAGTACTCTAACCAATCCTGAGATCATTCGAGAGACCACGGAAAAGATTGTACAAATCCGAGAACAACTAAACACTTCTAGAAATAGACAAAAGAGTTATTCAGACAAACGACGAAAACCCTTGAAATTCCAGGTTGGTGACCGTGTCTTATTAAAGGTCTACCGATGGAAACGCTTGATACGTTTCAGAAAATGTGGGAAACTAAATCCGAAATACATCGGACCATTCGATATGCTTGCTAGAATCAGTCCTGTTATTTACAAACTCAAACTACCACAAGAACTTAATAACATACACCCTACCTTCCACATATCTAATCTAAAGAAGTGTCTACCCGATGAAACCCTTGTTATTCCATTCAATGAAATCAAGTTAAATAAAAGTCTACACTTTGTAGAAGAACCAATAGAAATCATGGATAGGGAAATCAAAAGAACCAAGCAAAGTCGCATCCCGATAGTGAAGGTCCGTTGGATTGCAAACCCGGGACTTGAATTCACTTGGGAATGGGAAGATTAGATGAAACAAAAATATCCACATCTTTTCCCTAGTCCATGAATACCACTTTAGAAATAATTTCGGGACGAAATTCCCTATAACGGGGGGATAATGTAACAACCCATTATTTCACGTCAAACATGACTTTTTGATAAAGGATTATGTAGAATAAATAATCTTATCTAAGTTATAGTATATGTCACAAAGTTTTCAAAAATATAAAGAACGCCGAAATCTGAGTTATAACGAAGAAGTTATGACCTATCGAAAATCCGCGACAAAACCGGCAAAACACTGTTTAACGTAAAAAGTGAATTTTCAGTAAAATGATCTTTAGCCTTAACTATCTACATGAAAGTTATAGTATACGTTAAACCGAGAGTGTCCATAAAAAGAACAACTAAATCTGACTTCGTATGAAGAAGTTATGATTTTTCTAAGTTTCAACACAACAGTACGCAGCCCGAAACTCGAAATTTAGATCGAGCAAGTTTTGGCCAAAACAACCTAAATGAGAACCGTAGATCTTATCAAAATAAATTCAATGGTAAAAAGACAGACAAAACGGACGTCGGATGAAGAAGTTATGAATTTTTAACGGATTTTTCCTGTCCCGGCCTGTTAAAAATATTACTTTAAAAATAAATTCAAAATTAGCCGAAGGAGTCTAAACGAAAGTTTTAGAGCATGGTCTCACCTACGCGTGTATATAAAGAACGTGAAAAACGAAGTTCGTATGAGAAAGATATGAATTTTTGAATTTTGAAAAAAGGAAGTAAGCCCCGCGTACATGATTACGCCCAGCGTACTCGGAAGCTAGGCCTCGGATTGACCACGTCGCCTCTTCGCTCATATACGACATGTATCTTGCTCAATCAACACGTCCGAAGCCAGGTGGCAACTACGCCCAGTGTACGAAAAGATTACGCCCAACGTAATGAGACTAGCATCGACGCGTGCCTCGTAGCCTCGCCACGTCCGAAGATCGGATAAGACTTCAACTAGTACGCCCCGCATACAAGCAGTACGCCCAGTGTACTGAGGTGTTGTCAGTAGTACGCCCAACGTACTTGGATATTACACCCAGCGTACTCCGAGGTTTCAGCCTCCTATAAATAGGATGCGAGGGCTCCGGGTTTTGTTTAGAATTTTGATATCCTCTCTCCATTTAAACCCTCCTTTAAGCCTTTCTAAACCCTCCGAAGTCCCAGGAACCTCCTTACCACCTGAAGCAAGCCCCGACGCCCCGAAGTCCTCGAGAAAATAATATTTTCTAGTCGAAACCTTGCTCACGTAAAGCCCGATTTTCATCAAAAACTCACGGTTTCATCAAGAAAAATCAATTATAGAAACGAAACTGTTGGGTCAAAAATATGGTTTATACTTTACTTTTCTAGGAAAATGTATTTTTGTGTCTTGGACCGTAAACAGCTTGGTGTTTACGGCCGTATACGTGTTTACGGTTGTGTTTACGGCCGTGAACAGGTTTACGGCCGTAAACCCATTCACAGCCCATGTCTAATATATATAGGGTGAGGAGTGCATAGTTGTAGTATGGTGGAGAGGAGCTTAAGTGTGTGTATTCTAAGGTGTGAGAGAATATAGAGAGAAGAGCTAGTGTGTGAACTATGTGTATGGAGCATCATTCTATTCATTGAATACATCATAGATTCATCATCTTCTTCTTCTCCTTCTTCTTCATTTGATCTGGCATCATCCGTTTGATTGGGATTCTGCACCATCAAACGGATCTAATTGATACATAAGCAGATTGGGGACTTACAATTGGTATCAGAGCAAGTCTAGTGTCAATACATCTTTCAATCACGTTTTCGGTCAAAGGAGTTCAGTTTCATCATTTTTCAAGACTGCATTTGGTGGTTTCGTGACATAAGGGGATTATATCTACTTGCAATTCAAGTTTTCATCAAATTCTGGGTGTTTACGGTCAACGGTTTACGACCGTATACAGGCAATATTCATTGACCGTAAAGAGGAAATCTTCATTGACCGTAAACAGGCAACAATCTTCATTAACCGTAAACAATCAATCTTCATTGACCGTAAACAGACAATCTCCCTTAACCGTAAACTCACCCCAACCGTAAATCCCTCTTAGACCGTAAAACTCAATTCAACCGTAATTCTTTCTTCAACCGTAAACTCAACCGTGAACTTTCAACCGTAAACTCAACCGTTGACCGTAAACTCGTGTTTACGGCCGTAATTGTTTGACCTCAAACTATCTTTTTGGCATTTTAGTTAATTTTTCACATTAGCCATTTAGCCGGTTACTCCTCTATTAGTAATTTTCAATTAAAAAAAAAGTAAAGTATAAACCATATTTTTGACCCAACAATCTCCCCTGTGGTTTATAGCTTTCTTTTTCTAATTGATCCAACAAACTCCCCCTAAAAAGTAGCTGGCT
This sequence comes from Lactuca virosa, assembly GCF_052849685.1. Classification (NCBI taxonomy): domain Eukaryota; kingdom Viridiplantae; phylum Streptophyta; class Magnoliopsida; order Asterales; family Asteraceae; genus Lactuca; species Lactuca virosa. The sequence goes on along the minus strand of NC_136428.1, from coordinate 312,899,199 downwards.
TTTCTTGTTAAACTTCATCGGGAGCTTGGCTTCAACATTAATCTTCAAATTCTTCACAACTTCAAGATGAAACTTGATGAATCTTCAATGAATGACTTCATCTTGAGCAGTTGGGTTTTTCTTCAGGATTTGGCTTTGAACGTACGTTGGGTGAGGAGGCTTCTTGATAAGATTCTTGAAATATAGCGCTTTCAGCTTGAGAATCTTCAGAGAGAATAGAGAACGAAACTTCTGGATCACTTCAGCAGGTAGAAGATAGCAGCAAATTGATTGAGGAGGCTTCAATGCAACTTGACACATAATCTTCAAGTCAGCTTCACCTTGCTTCAGGGGTTGAAGGATTGAATGTTGAAAGAATAATCTTCATTTCTTGCTCCTTCGAATGATAATTCTTCGATGCTCACGGATGAAGCCTTGGCTCAGAAATCTCGATACAGTCTCCATGAGTCTCATCTACACCTGAATTCACGTTTCAAGACAAAACAAAAACTAGAAGAAAACTTAGCATACAATATTTTCTGGATTTTTCATATTTTCTGAAAAAAAAAATAAAACAGAAATAACACTATTTTTGGATTTTTAGTTTTCTGATTTTTGTTTGGTTTTTAAAATTTTTAATTCTTCCCTAATATTTAAATTAGAAGAAAACTGTGAACAAATTTAACAAAAATAATAGCTAACTTTAAGAGTGATTTGGGATAAAAGTTTTTAGACATCCTTTATCCGTTTATCAGTACCTCTCCCTTCATGAATAGATCTGGTCAATCGCCGGTATTGTGGTACACTTAAACACGAGAGATTGTGACAAAATTAGGACATACTACAAATGACAAGACAATGTGATCCTATGTTCCTAGATAATATTCCTAAAGGATCATTCAGCTGACGACAACCAAAGATATTGTTGTCCACCTAAATTGAGCAGCGAGATCTACAGACAACCTAGTGATTGTTCGATTTTAAATGTACTAGAACATGTTTCCCGCTTCCTGACATACCCCAATAATTAGGAACTTCCAAAGTACTCCTTACTTTAGGTGAGCAGACAATTATTATGAGAGAAGTCAGATTTAGAATGCATATGCTATACACTTAGGTCGGATCTCTTCCAATCACGCAGAGAGTGAAACATATGACTAACTAGAGTTTAGATGGATTGAGAAGTAGAATGTTGCATATGCTGTGTAGCAGGTCGGATCGTTAATCACGCAAAGGAGACAGCATATGGCTGACAGGTAGAAAGAATAGCATAGAAGAAGATGCAGAGAGACAGAATTGCATATGTTACAGTCCAGGTCGGATCTTTCGATCACACAGAGGAGGTAACATATGACTGACAGTAAGAAAGAAAGAAAATAACTTTCTACAGACCTAATTTATCAGAATTCCCTAGTCGCCCCGTCAATACCGGAATTAAGGACAAAGTCCGCACATCGAGGAAAAGTTAATCCACAGTCTAGATACAGATCATTTAATGTATCCGCAGATTCCCATGTATATCTCTCTGCTCAACCTACCCAAGCGTCATATTGTCAGGCTAAATGGAACTATCTAGGTCAAGATTTGTCAAGTCTCTAGATTCCTTAAGTTCATTAATGCCTAGTCAAGTCCATTTTAATCTCTCGTTCCTACCAACACATCGAACACAGAGCCTAGACAATTCAGATTCAGTCCCTTACACAGATTCAGATTTCCTGTTATCACATGATTATATCACTTCCCAAAACATCTCCCTCAAGCACACTTCATTAACACCATATTTTTGGATTTTCTGATTTTCTAATGTTTTTGGATTTTTTTAAAACTTTCTAATTTTTGTTTTGTTTTTATTTCTCCCCCTAAATTTGTGCATAGGAGAGAAATGAAAGTAAAAGCGCAAATTTAAACTATCCTAAAACAAAAATTAGTCTTTAAAGCGAATCAGCTTAAGAAAAAACTAAGGAGTATAGAGAAGAAAACTCAAACCGTAAGTCACCGATTGAATTTACATCCAGAAGGTCTGAGAACAGCACGCGTAATCTCAGAATAGATCCGAAAATTCTTCATGTCATTAAGCACAAACCCCATGTGTGATCCCTTCCTTTCTTCCTTTCCCGCAAAGGACACACACTCTCAAATAAAGTTCTGAGTGTTGTACAGTTGAGAGATGCCTCCTATCATGTGCCTGGAACAGCCACTACCAACAAACCGAAGTCTGAAGATATGCCTCCATAGCTGCTCTGAAACAGAGCGGGATCAGTTGGTCTTTGGAACCCAGTCCATTTTGAATTTTGGTTGACCTTTGTCATCCTTGCACGGTACCCTCTCCCATGACATATCCTGTTTGTCACAAACAGAAGATGAAGAAATATTAGACGCATTAGGAGATTTAGGAGATTGACCCTTTGGTACCCATCTATAGTCGGGTTTAACCCATTTCTTTTTCGAGAGGATGGGTGCCTCGGTACTTGCTTTCGAACTTGAAGTCGATCGTCGAGATGACTTTGACCTAACTGGTCTTGGCTTCACAGGAGCATTTCTTGAACTTGACTTTTGGGCCGACATTCCCTTCTTGCCCTTGGGATTTTGATTCTTGGACTTGTGGGTTTGATTCTTGGCCTTCTGGGCATTCCAGTCGCCAATGTGTGATCGTGACCTTGAGGGGTTTCTTTTGGAAAATCTCCCTCTTGGAGCGTTCTGCCACCCTTGTGCATAGTAGGGAACGTACGCACGATTTGGACAATTTCTGGCAATGTGTCCAGGTGTTCCACAGTGAAAGCAAGTCTGCTTCTTCCCTGGGAAATTGTTTCTTCCTGCCCCTGGTGGCGTGTCCATGCCTCGTTTCTTATTGTTCCCACAAGCACAGTTGCAGCAAGTCGGCTGTTTCACTTGATTTGGTGGCATGTACTTCTCAACAGCAGGTTGATCAGAAGCAACTGAGTTCGAAGCAACAGATTCAAAGTTCAAGGAGACATTGGTTTGTTCAACAGTTTTCTCCTTGTTCTCATCTTCCGTTACTTTACCTGCACAAGAAGTAGAAGCATTAGAATCGTTCAGCCCAACACTTTCTGGCACATCCACGGTAGAATTATCAAAGATATCATCAAATATATCGAAAAAAATTAAGGCTTCAGACTTTGACACAATTTTATAATCAGACACACTTTCTTCAGCTGCTTGCTTTGATTGACTTAAAGATTGATCTGCATGGGAAGTAGAAACATTAGTATTTTCAACATTAATACTACCTCCTGACACAAATCCATATTTAAGATGTGGCTCTCTGTCCTTTTCCTCTTTTGTCAATGGCTTAAACTGATAATTATGATTATAAGGAGGAGGCACTTTGTCATATCTTAAACCCTTTGACTGATTATTTTTGAATTGCAATTTAGTTTCTATCATGGATGCAACTACTTCACTTGACACATCAAATTTTCTAAAAGGAAAATCTGCATTTTCAAATTTGTGTTTTAATGTGTCAAGCTTAGCAGTTGCCTCAGCAAGTTGTTCAGTTACATATCTATAATGTGTACTCTTAATACTATACTCTTCCTGAAGTTTTTTAAACTCCTTGGTTTTTGCTTCTAATTCAGCCTTCAGGGGTTTCTGTCCTTTTCTAAGTTGATACCCTTCATATCTCAAATCCTCGTTCTCTCTTCGTAATAATTCTATATGCTCAAGAAGATTTTTAACATTATCAATGCATGTTTGAGAACAAGAAATTTCATTGACTTTGGTGTTTGAAGAACTCATTGTTTGTTTTTTTTAAATATGCCCTTTGACTAAAAACCTCAAAAGTCAACCTTAAAAGTAAAATTTAAAAAGTCAAACTTAAAAACTCAAACTTAAAAGTCAAACCGAAAAGCTAAATTTGAAAATTTGAAAGTTAAACAAGAAAGTCAAAGTTTAAAGTCAAAGGTCAAACTTTAAAAGTCAAAGTCAAAATTTTAAGTAAAAAGTCAAAAATTAAAAACTAAAATTTTGGGTTGAAAAAGTAATTTAAAAATAAAAGAAATTTAATTTTGGGCTGAAATTGACAAAAAAGCGAAAGTTGGAACCGACAAGAACGCTTTATGAATTAAAATCGAAAGGAAAGAAGTGTGTGGTAGGGTGGATCAATTGGTAAGGCGTTGAGATAAAGATGCAGGAGACCCGGGTTCCATCCCCGGCACCCCCAATACGCTTCCTTCTTTTTTAAATGAATGATGGTCGCGAACTTCGGACAATATGATCAAAGTCTCCTGCTGGCCAAGGTTGCGATGCGAGGACGAGGACCGCAAAAGAGCAGGTCGTAAACTCCGAGCCGTACACGTACGAGGCTGGTCGTAGACTCCGAGCCGTAAACGTCCGAGGCCGTAAACTCCGAGGGCCGTACACGTGACTTCGGACCGTAAACCCTCTGACCGCAAACTCCTCGGACCGTAAACTCCGGCCGCAAACGCTTCGGAAACCCTAGCTGCTGGCCGTACACGCCGCCACCCCTTCGCTGGTTACGACCAAAAACAACGTTTTTCACCCTTTTTGCTCCAAAACTCGATAAAAAACTCGTTTTTATCAAAAACACGAAGTACAAACCCCCCTAATTTTCAGAGATCTATCCAAAAACGCAGAAATCCTTCAAAAATAAGATCAAATAAGCTCCAGATCTGACAAAATTGACTGATACAATCTATGCTCTGATACCAATTGTAAGGTCCTTTTAGGATGCTTCTCCAAACCTTGAAATCTTTCATTTTGATGTATTTTTCGATTCTGTATTTCCATTCTGGGAACCCTTCTGCAGATAACAGTCGGGGAATGCGAGTGGTTGTTCCCATGATGGAATCCAGCTCATGATGAAGTACTTGACCTTGAGAATCCATTTTTTTAAGATTTTTTTAATTGAAAATGACTAATAGAGGAGTAACCGGCTAAATGGCTAATGTGAAAATTTAACTAAAATGCCAAAAAGATAGTTTGAGGTCAAACAATTACGGCCGTAAACACGAGTTTACGGTCAACGATTGAGTTTACGGTTGAAAGTTCACGGTTGATTTTACGGTTGAGTTTACGGTTGAAAGTTCTCTCTGAAAATTCTCAAGCTGAAAGCGCTATATTTCAAGAATCTTATCAAGAAGCCTCCTCACCCAACGTACGTTCAAAGCCAAATCCTGAAGAAAACCCCAACTGCTCAAAATGAAGTCATTCATTGAAGATTCATCAAGTTTCATCTTGAAGTTGTGAAGAATTTGAAGATTAATGTTGAAGCCAAGCTCCCGATGAAGTTTAACAATAAAAGCCAGCTACTTTTTAGGGGGAGTTTGTTGGGTCAATTAGAAAAGAAAGCTATAAACCAAGGGGGAGATTGTTGGGTCAAAAATATGGTTTATACTTTACTTTTCTAGGAAAATGTATTTTTATGTCTTGGACCGTAAACAGCTTGGTGTTTATGGTCGTATACGTGTTTACGGTTGTGTTTACGGCCGTGAACAGGTTTTCGGCCGTAAACCCATTCACGGCCCATGTCTACTATATATAGGGTGAGGAGTGCATAGTTGTAGTATGGTAGAGAGGAGCTTAAGTGTGTGTATTCTAAGGTGTGAGAGAATATAGAGAGAAGAGCTCGTGTGTGAACTATGTGTATGGAGCATCATTCTATTCATTGAATACATCATAGATTCATCATCTTCTTCTTCTCCTTCTTCTTCATTTGATCTAGCATCATCCGTTTGATTGGGATTCCGCACCATCAAGTGAGTTCATACCCCTATAATCTATCTTTTTAATGATTTTCAATTCTTTTAAGGGGGGAATACAAGTTGAACACAATTAATATTCTGTTAATATTTACCTGTGATAACAATCACACAAAAGGTTATCTTATGTTTTTAAATATTGTGTTAACAATAAAAGATTACCAAATACTTCCAAAATGATTTAAAAAATTGTAGACTCTTTTTAAACACTGTTAAACCCTTCAAAAAAAATTTAAACTCTTTTAAAATACTTTTAAATGTCTTTTAAGTATTTAAATTGTTATAATTGTCATAAAAATTGCATATCTATATATGTGTAAATTATATAATTTGGATTCAAAAGATTTAGAATATATAATTTGACCCCACTTCCTGTTCCTTGTTTGGTTGTGGGCTTGGGGTAAAGTTATATAATTGAAGGTCTAATTAATCACAATTATATAAATATTACATTTATATAAATATAAAAGGGTTTTCTAACTGTTTGGTCTTATTTGGTACAAACAGTGAACTTCCTGGAATAACAGTATTACCGATTCTTACAATAGTTAAACTATAATAGGTATAGTTTAGAGAACTCATTCATTGGTACTTAACAGAAATCAAATAGAGTATTTAACGGAAAACGAGTAGAAAACATTCTTCATAAAACAACCATATAAACTACATCTTATATAGTTTATGAACCATACCTACTGAGTATTTATTTCCTAGTAACTTATCAATATTCTATACATAATCATCAATATAGCACTTGTGAGACTACCTTCATGTACTTATTTAAGTATAAAACAAAACCCCTGAAAATTATAACCAAAGTCTCCTTGAGTGAGAGTGTGACAATTGTGTATAGATCTATACGGGATTGACAATCCCGCACCAGAGCTGCTTGCAACAGCTAGGTCGGCAGACCTATGGTGACAAATGTCGTACCATATTACGACGCCTGAAGAACGTTGTGTTCAGAGCATCCTAGGTCATCAAGCGTGGTTATAATAACTCACAATTTGGTATTGAATTAAATGATTAGTGTATGAATAAGTAAAATTTCACATAGTTTTATCTTTATAAAACTATAATACAGTATTTTACCAGTTTAAATACGGAAATACTATTTTCGTATTGGAAAACGCCTTTTCTTTATAGTTTTATGTAAACTATAATACAGTATACCACTTAAGAACCAAAAACTTTCACCCTTTTGTTTACCGTATAATACATCAGAAAATATAGGATTTTCTGGGAAAAACGTGTTTATCTTATCAATTAACGAGAAAACAGATTTGAGATATAATACATCAGAAAATATAGGATTTTCTGGGAAAAACGTGTTTACTTTATCAAATAACGAGAAAACGGATTTGAGTTATAAATATGCTTATGAACTCACTAGCTTAAAGGCTGATCCTCTCTTTCAAAATAACTTGTATTCTCAGGAATCCAGTAGACAGGTACACTTCCGGAGCTTTTGAGAAGACAACCTAGTACCGTGTTGCGTCTTTTGTCTTTTACTATATCTAGTTTTGATGTTGAACATCTAGTGTTTGGACACTTATGTAAAAATTTATACATTATTAATGCAATGGTTGTTGTACTTTGATTTCTATAATGCATGTGTTGTGATACTTGACATGAAGTCCTCGACCCTCAAATGTTTCCTCCGTTCTGGTTTGGGGTGTGACACTTATTAAGCCTTCCTTGAGTTTTGGAGCCTCTTTGTGAAATGCATGGACGTAAAGTTATCAAATTTATGTGGTTTTCAAGCTCTTGGGGTACCAGATCTACATTTTAACGCGTTAGACTTGATGGAAATGGACTGAATGTGTTAAGCTGGGAAAACTCGGCGAGTTGGCTAGGGTTTTCCCGATTCTCTAGATACAGTAGGAACTCGACGAGTTGGTAGGTGTACTCGACGAGTTGGGTCAACATGGACTGTTGACCTTGACTGTTGACTTTGACTTTGACCATGGTTGACCAAGTTTGACTTTTGAGGGCATTTTGGGTATTTCGGAGTTTTGATGAAATTGGTCACATGGTGGTTGTAGGCATTTGAGTCAGGAGCTGATATTTGGAGTTGGATCTTATCAGTTTAATGCTACTTGTTAGGTGAGTGTTCCTCACTATACTTATTGGGTCGAAGGCACCAAGGCAGGCCCATTGGATTGTTATTCTGGTTATTGTCTGATGCTATGTGTAGTGATCTATAAGATCTGTATTCCGGTTGTAGTGTAATGATATGCTTAATGATCTGTTAGATCTGTTTGACTGCTTGTGCATGCTAGCTGATACTTGATATGATATCTGTTATTATGTTATGTGTGGTTGGGTTGATGCGGTCCTGCTTTGTGCTGAAGGCCAATAGACCCAGGGAATACCGGATAGACTGAAGGCCGAAGGTGGCGTACCAGTCAGACCGAAGGCCCAAAGAGCTTACCAGCTAGACTAAAGGCCAGTGGGGCGTTCTAGTCAGACTCAAGGCTCTATATGCATGTTGCTTGTATTGTTTTGGTTTTGTATGTGTACTGGTATTTTGGGGGAAACTCAGTAAGCTTTGGGATTATAGTTTTGATTATATTTCAGGTACTTCCGAGGATCGCGGAAAAGCGAAGGCGTGATCGTGCTCCTCCTCATGTTTTATTTCACGATTTTGGGATTTCTCTGATGTTAGACTTATTTTTGAAAACAATTTGTAAACAATGATGGCTTTTGGATTTGTTTAAAATGTTTAAATTTTTCATAAATTTTTCGGATGTTACACACAAACCTTTCCCGCCTTATTTCCCTCCCTCTCCCATCGATTCACTGCTAGCAAAACAGAAGAGGATCGCAAGGTAGCAAGGCTGCTGCCCAAATGCCACCATCACGACACCCTATTGTTGGATATAGTGTCTAAGTCCATAACTTTATTTGGTATGTACTTGACCCGACCTGGCATGGTCCATTTGGGTTGCATGGCATTGCAATACTTGGATAGACTAAATGAGAGAATAAGGCACTTATGATTATTAATATATTATAAGTTCTAATATATTGATAATAGTATTATTTAATTAGTATTGATCAAGTATTAATCTAGTATTAATTTGGTGATCAAAGTGAGACTAATTAAATATATAGGGTTGATTATGACAATCATCAATTCTTTTATGGTGGATTAATGATCCATGGTTTATGGGTTTGGTTATAACCATATGGAGCTCCATGGATAGTCTATGGGAGTTACAAACCCATGGGTCATGAGAAATCAAGAGTCATGACAATTAAGGGCATTCATGTGTAAACCCTAATTGTGACAACACTATAAAAGGAACCCTATGGCTAGCAAAATCGTGACCTAGTGGACCTACTGTTACTAGAGAGGGCATAACCGATTTTGAGTGCTAGAAGTATTCTCTCAAGTTATTCCAAGTCTTGTGGTGTTGTGTGAAGCATTTGAGGCATAACATTTGGGGTGCTAGGCTCACAAAGTCTTGAAGGAATCCAAGCAACAACAAGGTATGTATTTCTACTAGTTTTTATGTTTTATGTAATCCCCATGCCATGCTAGTTAGGAAATAACCTTGAAAAAGAAATTTGCATGTATATAGAGAAAACATAGATTCAAGGTTATTAGGGTTGCATGTACACTTAGGAAGTGTTAGAATGCTCAAAAACCCATCAGTGGTATCAGAGCCTAGGATTGTTTTCTGTATACTTGATGCAAAACTGCTTAAAAACCGAAAATTCTGCATTCTGACGACTGGACTCGCCGAGTCCATGGGGAGGACTCGTCGAGTCCATGAACAAATTCATTCTACTCGCCGAGTAGAATAATGCACTCGGCGAGTAGGAGCGTGCTGGGCAGTTTTTTCGAGTTTGGTTGCTGGAAATGGATTAAGATCATTATCCCAATCTGTTTTGGACTTGTAAAATCTGTTTTTCAAAATGATAATGATTATGTTAACCCATTTTACATGACTTTTATCAATTTTCAAGTATTGTATATAGTTATATGATTTCTTGAAATTGCTTGACATGAATTTGTGTTCTTATGAGTTTTAGAAGATCATAGGAAATTATATGTAACCTCCATGTATGTTTAATTCATGATCTTAATGGCTATGATGGTGTCCATAACTTGTCCTCAAGTTATGGATAACCAAAAGTCACTTCTTTTAATTATGATTAAAGAACTAAAGAGGTTTCATAAAATGAAGAGTCTTCATTTTTATGAACCATTAAAACTCATAAGTTACAAATTGAAGAGACTTGGAATAGTTTCAAATCTTGCCCTCAAGTTTTGGAATTTGAAAAGTCTTACACTTTAATACTTTAATTCCAAATTAAACCTTAGATTTTTAAAAAGTTTAAAAATCAACACTTATACTATTATTATAATTTTATTATATAGATATGTATAAGAATATGTCATTCTTACCGTTAGTAGGCCTCATTCACGAAGCCGGTCTATAAGGGGGGTATAAGGTTGTTGCCTATAAAATGGTGACTTAATGGGTGTCCACTCTCACCCACCGCTTCCTTGATCGGTGGAGGGTCGTTAGCCGAACGGGTAGGATACGACTTTAAATACTTGTTAAAAGTATAATGAATTATAAAGTAACTATACATTATAAATTCCCAATCTTAGTTACTTTAGGAAAATGTGAAATTGGTGCTAGCCCATAAAATTACACTTTGTACCTTACCAAGTCGTTAGTGGAGCGTGTGTGGTTAACCGGCACACTAACATGGACTAGTAAGAGTGGCAAAGGGTAACTTGACTTTATTATAGATCGGTGGAGCGTGTGTGGTTAACCGGCACATCGATTAGGTAATATTGTTGAGGGTACCAAGTCAATTTGTATGGTTATTCACACCTTGTTTGTGATCCTCGGCATCCCAGTCACAAACTTGAGAGGGCACAATCGAGATTCAAACATGCCATTGAAAAGTTCAATGTATCTCAAAAGATCTAGGAGTTTCAAAACCAATAAAACCTAATAATAAAATATTTCGTTCTTATGGTGGAAATTGGTAAATCGTCATTTACCTACCTTCAAATATTTTATAGTATGGATTACGGCATCCCTCTTCCAACTATAAATAGTTTGTTGGATCCTAGCCTTAATATTTCATTTGGGTCAATTATTAAGGATTCCTAATCTAATGAAACTTGTCTTTCTTTCCTTTCAGATGTCTTCCAACAATGTTTCTGGCTCAAACCCAACAGGCTCCTTTTCCCTTATGAACTTGTGTGGTAAGGTCATCGTTGATGGATCCAATTTCAATGAGTGGATCAGAAACATCAGAATGATTACCCGCTATGAAGACAAAGAATATGTCCTCGATAAGGAGCTTAAGGTTGTGAGTGAAGCCACTGCTACTCCTGAAGAGTTTGCGGAGTTTGTTGCACATGAAAAGGATGCTACTAAAGTAGCATGCATCATGATGGCCACCATGACTCCTGAACTTCAAAAATCCTATGAAGATTTCTACCCCTATGAGATGCACCTGGATCTGATGGAAAGGTACCATCAGAGCGTGCGTCAGGAGAGGTATGAAATCATCTCCTCCATGATAACCGCAAGGATGAAAGATGGTGAACCCATCACCGGTCACTTGCAGAAGATGCAAAGGCTCGTTGACCGGTTGCTGAAGCTAAATGTTGACTTTCCTGAGGAAATGGCGATTGACATCATTCTCCATTCCTTACCTCCAAGTTATGATCAGTTTCGTATGACTTATCATATGAACAAGGAGGAAGTCACACTTAGCAAACTTCAAGGACTCTTAAGGACAGCTGAAAATGGCCTTAAGAGTAAAGCGGTTGCTACTTCTACTCCTTCAACAGCCCCTGTTCTGGCTATTGGGCAGGGAAAGGGTAAGAAGAGGAAAAACCCTTCAAAGGGTACCAAGGGTAAGACTCTTGATGGTTCCTCTTCAAGTGGGACAAAGAAAGGTCCCATTACTCCTGCTTCAAACCCAAAGGAAGCACAATGCTTCTATTGCCAGGATAAGGGACACTTCAAGCGAAGCTGCCCTAAATATCTGCAAGATGTAAAGGATGGGAAGGTTAAACCCACCCATGCAGGTATTTACACAATATTGTCTAATAACTCATCTAATGCTAATTCTTGGGTGCTTGATACAGGTTGTGGTATTCACATTTGTACTGATTTGCAGGCACTAAGAAGAAGTGAGCAAGTGGAGCACGGGAAGATAAACTTAGTCATGGGCAACAGGAAAGCATCACTTGTTACCAAGATAGGAGTTTATTCTTTATTGCTTAATAGTGGGTTAATGTTAGATTTGAATAAGTGTTGTTACTCGCCCGAAATGGCGAGAAATATTATTTCTTTTCATGGCTTGTACAAACAAGGTTTTTCATTTTCATTTGATAATAAAAATGGTGCTATTAATGTTTATTACAATGATGTATTTTACTTTAAAGCATTACCTTGTGATGGTGTATATGAAGCCGTGAATGTTGTAGACAATTTAGGAAATAATGTGTTGTATATTGATTCTTCAGATAGCTTGGATAAAGCATCCTTGTGGCATTGTCGTCTTGGACATGTTAACAAGAAGCGCATAGGCCAACTCCAAAAGGCTGGAGTCTTGGAATCATTTGACCTCAAGTCAGATGATAGTTGCGAGTCTTGTTTACTTGGAAAAATGACAAAGTCACCCTTCACAGGTACTTGTGATAGGGGTGAAGGTTTGTTGGACCTTGTACACACGGATGTGTGTGGGCCCTTCAGAGTTGCTACAAGGGATGCTAATCGCTATTATGTGACTTTTACTGATGATTACAGTAGATATGGATATATTTACTTAATCAAGCATAAGTCAGAAACCTTTGAAAAGTTCAAAGAGTTTAAGCAGGAAGTGGAGAATCAATTGGGCAGGAACATCAAGATGCTCCGATCCGATCGGGGAGGAGAGTATCTTAACATTGAGTTCCTTGACTATCTTAAGGAATGTGGGATTGTCTCACAATTGACACCTCCCAGAACACCACAGTTGAATGGTGTAGCTGAGAGGCGCAATCGAACCTTGTTGGATATGGTTCGTTCCATGATGAGTCGAGCTTCGTTACCAATCTCTTTCTGGGGGTATGCCTTAGAGACTGCCGCCCATATCCTTAATCTAGTCCCTACTAAAAAGGTTGCCAAAACACCTCACGAGATGTGGACTGGGAAAGTTCCCAATTTTGACCACATCAAAATTTGGGGTTGTGAAGCTTTCGTGAGGCGTGAGACTCATGATAAGCTTAAACCTCGAAGTGAGAGGTGTATTTTCATCGGCTACCCACAAAGATCCTTTGGTTACCTCTTCTACAGACCCAGTGATAATGTGGTCTTTGTAGCAAGAAGAGGAGTCTTTCGTGAGAGAGAATTCATAAGCCAAGGGGATAGTGGGAGGCAAATTGACCTTGAAGAGCTTCAAGAGTCAAGTGGTGAAGGAACCTCAAATGCTATCGACCAACCTGAGGAGGAAACTCATGTTGATCTGATAGATGAGTCTGTACCTCCGAGACGTTCCACTAGGGTGAGGAACACACCTGATTTTTATTATGGTTATCACATCACCACTGAAGGTGATACATTTATTAGTGATAGTACACTAATAGATTTGGATGAACCTAATAATTACAGGGAAGCCATGGCAGGCCCTGAGTCTGCTAAATGGAAGGAGGCTATGGACAGCGAGATTCAGTCCATGTATGACAATCAAGTTTGGAACTTGGTTGACAATGTACCAGGTCGTAAGACAGTTGGGTGCGAATGGATCTTCAAGAAGAAGACCGACATGGATGGGAAGGTACATACTTACAAAGCGCGACTGGTTGCGAAGGGCTTTACTCAAACTCCGGGAGTTTACTATGATGAGACCTTCTCACCAGTAGCTAAGATTAAGTCTATTAGAGTATTGTTAGCCATAGTTGCATTTCATGATTATGAAATATGGCAAATGGATGTCAAAACCGCTTTCCTTAATGGAAAGTTGGCTGAGGATGTTTACATGGCTCAACCAGAGGGTTTTGTCGATACAAGATACCCTAATAGAGTGTGTAAGCTTGATAAATCCATTTATGGATTGAAACAAGCATCTCGCAGATGGAATCTTTGCTTTGATGAGAAAGTCAAAGAGTTTGGCTTTTCTAGGAGTGAGGATGAGTCTTGTGTGTATGTCAGGGCTAGTGGGAGCATAGTTAGCTTCTTGGTGTTGTATGTGGATGACATACTTCTCATAGGAAACGACGTCCCAACCTTGTAGGAGGTTAAGTCCTGGCTTGGGAAGTGTTTCGCTATGAAGGACCTTGGGGAAGCTGCCTATATCCTAGGGATAAGGATATTGAGAGATAGGAGTAAGAGACTAATTGGACTTAGTCAAAGTACTTACTTGGATAAGGTGCTGAAGAGGTTCAGCATGCAAGAATCCAAGAAAGGGGAATTACCCATCCAGAGTAATGCCAAGCTGAGTAAAACTCAGAGTCCGAGTACAGAGGCTGAGATAGCTGAGATGAGTCACATACCATATGCTTCCGCTGTGGGCTCGATCATGTATGCTATGACTTGTACTCGCCCTGATGTGGCCTTTGCTTTGAGCATGGTTAGTAGATATCAAGGGAACCCTGGCAAGGCACACTGGACAGCGGTAAAGAACATTCTCAAGTATCTGCGGAGGACTAAGGATTGGGTCCTTACCCTCGGAGGCAGTGATGACTTGAGAGTGGAAGGATATAGCGATGCTAGCTTCCAGACTGATAGGGATAATTTCCGCTCTCAGTCAGGCTGGGTCTTTATCCTAAATGGAGGGGTAATTACTTGGAAAAGTTCCAAGCAGGAGACAATAGCTGATTCTACTTGTGAATCAGAGTACATAGCAGCAAGTGAAGCAGCTAAGGAGGCGATATGGCTAAAGAACTTCATCAGAGACCTTGGAGTTGTACCAGCTATAAAAGAGCCAATGGAAATTTTCTGTGACAGCGAAAGTGCGGTTGCTTTGGCTAAGGAACCAAGAGATCACGGGAGATCTAGGCACATTGACAGAAAATACCATTTCATCAGACATCGAATAGAAGAAGGACTCCTCGTGGCTAAGAGGGTATCATCAGATGAGAACCCGGCAGATCCCCTCACGAAGGGACTGAGCAGGGTTAAGCATTTACAGCATGCGAGGCGCATTGGGCTGAAGGATGATATTAGTTTCAATAATTAGATTCCTGAAACTTGTAAAATGTAATTGACATTTGATGATAAATAAAAGTTGTTATTTATTTATGAGTAAGGTGTTACTATCTTGTGTCGATTGTTTACTATGTTTCAATTTTGCATGTTTTTACTTCCAGAATAATTATGTTATTATTCAAACCATCCACAGTCAGTCAAACTTTGGAAGTAAGTATTGATTTAAGACTGTCATGAATTTGGCTTGTATGATTTGTCTAAAAGTGCTTTGGACAATGCAATGGTTGCTACAACATTCATGAGTACTCATAAGGGCTGAGTATTGGATCCAACCCACGCTCACTTGCATCACTTCATGGAATTTATCTCGAGTGATCGTGAGACGGTAATATCATATAAATCTTCAAACCTAGAGATATGAGTTGTTGACTATGAGTTGGTTATTCATTGATTGTACGAAAACGCATTGGTAACTCGATGTCATAAAACGTGCCTTTGTGAATAATTCAACAAGTAGTTAGTACAAGCATATCAGTCGAAGTTTATCTGTTCCTTCTAGAAATAGAAGCGATATCTGGGCCCCTCGATGATTTGGTTTTGACTTATGTACCGGGCCCGGTCAGAACCTGATTGATGTGTTCAATTTAGTTCTATGTCGAAACAAATCAGAGATCGAGAAACAAATGCTGGACAATAAGTAAGACCATGTTCCATGTGTTTGTCCGGCTGATATCATGAGAACAGAGGATTATATGATCACTTATCTTAAATGGCGTATCATCATCATCTCAGTTCCGAGAGACTTTGAAAGAGCTACGATTGCTAGTCGGATTTTGAAGTCACATTTGCAAATATAGTTATTAGACTTATCCAAGTGGGAGACTGTTGGATATAGTGTCTAAGTCCATAACTTTATTTGGTATGTACTTGACCCGACCCGACATGGTCCATTTGGGTTGCATGACATTGCAATACTTGGATAGACTAAATGAGAGAATAAGGCACTTATGATTATTAATATATTATAAGTTCTAATATATTGATAATAGTATTATTTAATTAGTATTGATCAAGTATTAATCTAGTATTAATTTGGTGATCAAAGTGAGACTAATTAAATATATAGGGTTGATTATGACAATCATCAATTCTTTTATGGTGGATTAATGATCCATGGTTTATGGGTTTGGTTATAACCATATGGAGCTCCATGGATAGTCTATGGGAGTTACAAACCTATGGGTCATGAGAAATCAAGAGTCATGACAATTAAGGGCATTCATGTGTAAACCCTAATTGTGACAACACTATAAAAGGAACCCTATGGCTAGCAAAATCGTGACCTAGTGGACCTAGTGTTACTAGAGAGGGCATAACCGATTTTGAGTGCTAGAAGTATTCTCTCAAGTTATTCCAAGTCTTGTGGTGTTGTGTGAAGCATTTGAGGCACAACATTTGGGGTGCTAGGCTCACAAAGTCTTGAAGGAATCCAAGCAACAACAAGGTATGTATTTCTACTAGTTTTTATGTTTTATGTAATCCCCATGCCATGCTAGTTAGGAAATAACCTTGAAAAAGAAATTTGCATGTATATAGAGAAAACATAGATTCAAGGTTATTAGGGTTGCATGTACACTTAGGAAGTGTTAGAATGCTCAAAAACCCATCACCTATTTCCGTCGCCAACCACTCTCGACCAGCACTTTGCTGACCACCATAAGTCCTCCACTACTACCCTTGTAAATTTGTTATTCTTTTTCAGTCGTTAGTGATCAGTCGAGACATGACCCAATTGCATTTTTTATTCCATCTTTTGTTCTTTATTTTTTTGTCTGCGTAAGAATGTAAACCAGAAGGATCAGGCCATTAAACTCAAACTTGCATATAATTTTAATGTATTTGGTCCCACTTCTATTTAAGACTAATTAAATCAACCGTCCTTTGTAAAAAAAATTATAAGATATAATGAATCTCAAAAGATCTAGGAATTTCATAGTTTGAAATTGGTAAATTGCCTTTACCTACCTTCATAAATTTGTGATAAGATTACGACATCCCTCTTCTTAGTTGTGAATTTTTATTTTGGATCCTATATATCCTTAATCTTGTCCCTACCAAAAAGGTTGTCAAAACGCCTTACGAGATGTGGACATGGAAAGTTCCCTCGTTAGCACATATCAAGGTCTGGGGTTGTGAAGCTTTTATTAGAAAAGAGACTCATGACAAGCTAGAACCTAGAAGTGAGAGATGTATTTTCATTGGCTAAAAGTCTTTTGGATATTTGTTCTACTGACCTAGTGAGAACGTGTCTTTGTTGCACGAAGGGGAGTCTTTCGCGAGAGAGAGCTCATATGCAAAGAGGACAGTGGGAGTACCATTGACCTTGAAGAGATTAAAGAGTCAACCAATGAAGAAACTTTAGAAGATACTAACGCTCAACCAAAGGATGAGACTCCTGTTGAACCCACTGACAAATCATTACCTCTTCGCCGATCCAGTAGATTTAGCCTGCCACCTGAGTTCGATGGTTTCCATATAATATTGTATGGTGACTTGTTTATCAGTGATGGTACACTAAAAATTTTGGATAAGCCTGCTAACTACAAGGAAGCGATGGAAATCCCTGAAGCGACCAAGTGGAAAGAGGCAATGGATAGCGAGATCAAGTCCATGTATGATAATCAAGTTTGGAATTTGGTTGATCAAGAACCTGGTCGAAATACATTTGGTTGCAAATGGATCTTCAAGAAGAAGACCGAAATAGATGGAGAGTTACACACTTTCAAGGCATGACTGGTTGCAAACGGATTTACTCAAACCCCGTGGATTGACTACGATGAAACCTTCTCACTAGTGGTCAAAATAAAGTCTATTAGGATAATTCTTTCCATAGCTGCCTTTCATGATTATGAAATATGGTAGATGGATGTCAAAACCGCTTTTTTTTAATGGGAAGTTGCTTGAAGAAGTTTACATAAGTCAGCTAGAGGTTTTTGTAGATGCAAAGTTTCCTAATACAGTGTGTAAGCTTGAGAAATCCATTTATGGATTGAAACAAGTGTCTCACAACTGGCATCTTTGCTTCCATGAGAAGGTCAAAGAGTTTGGTTTCTATGGGAGTGAAGATGAGTCATGTGTGTATGTCAAGGCTAGTGGGAGTATAGTAACCTTTCTAGTATTTTATGTTGATGACATACTTCTTATAGGAAACGACATTCCAACTTTGCAAGAAGTGAACTCTTTGCTTGGAAAGTCTTTTTTATGAAGGATCTAGGAGACACAACCTATATTATTGGGATAAGAATCTTATGGGGTAGAGAGAAAAGACTAATTAGTCTTAGTCAAAGTACATAGTTGGATAAGGTACTAAAACATTTTTGTATGTAAAATTCCAAGAAATGAGAGCTACCTATTTAAAGTAATGCCAAGTTGAGTAAGACTCAAAGCCCTAGTACAAATAAAGAGATAGTTGAAATGAGTCGAGTTCCATATGCTTCGGTTGTAGGATCAATCATGTACGTTATGACATGTACTCGCCCTGATGTGTCTTTTGCTTTAAGCATGGTCAGTCGTTTTCAGGGAAATCCTGGTAGAGCTCATTGGACAACAGTGAAAAACATTCTCAAATATTTACGAAGGACAATGGATATGATTTTAGTCCTTGGTGGCAGTGATATATTGAGAGTAAGTGAGTATAGTGACACCAACTTTCAAATAGATAGAGACAATCTTCGTTCTCAATCTAGCTGGGTGTTTCTGTTAAATGGAGGAGCAGTTACTTGGAAAAGTTCCAAACAGGACACAGTGGATAATTCTGATTGTGAATCAGAGTACATAGCAGCAAGTGAAACATCAAAGGAAGCAACTTGGATGAATAACTTCATCACCAATCTCAGAGTAGTTCTGACCATTCAGGAGCAAATGGAACTTTTATGTGATAATGAAGGAGTAGTTTCTTTGACCTAAGAACCGAGAGATCATGGTATAGAAAGACATATCGACAGAAAGTACCATTATATCAGACATAGGGTTGAAGAAGGTCATCTCATAGTAAAGATAGTGTCTTCAGAAGACAATCCTACGGATCCTCTCACAAAGGCTCTCAGTAGGGTTAAACATAGTCAACATGCTAGGAGCATTGGTTTCAAATATGATCTTAGTTTTAGTAGTTAGATGATTACTTTTAAACTCATAATAAAATAAATATAATAGATTTTTGGTGATTTATAGAGATTATTTATGAGTTTTTTTTACTGCCTTAGTTAATTATTTATTCTTGTGTTTGTTTTTCATGTTTTTCTTCCTGAATAATTTGATTATTCGAAGCTTCACAGTCGCTCATACTTTAGGAAGTAAGTAGTCAATGAAGACTGCCATGAATTGGATTGTAGATTGTCTAAGGAGTTTTAGACATAGCAAATGTGCTGCTACAACATTCATGAGTACTTAGAAATTGGAGATTTGAGTATTGGATAAACCCAAGATCAGAGAATTACTTCATGGATTCTATCACGGGTAATTTTGAGGCGATAATATCTTATATTCTTAAAATGGAGGTATATCAGTTATAATTTACAAGTCAGTTGTACATTGGTATTGCGAAAACGCATCAGTAACTTGGAGTTATAAAATGTAGTGTCATGTATGATTTAGTGAGTAAAGGATACAAGCATATGAATCAAAGTTTATTCGTTCCTTTTTCCCTAACAGGAAAAGCGATATATTTGGGCCCCTCGGTGATTTGGTGTTGACTTATAGTGTTGGGCCCAACCAAGACTAAATTGATGTGTTCAATTAGTAAGTCTTATGAGGTCATCCAAATCAGGAAATCGGGAAACAGAATTTTGGAAAATGAGATTGATTCTAATCGATGTCTCGTGTCTATACGATATCTTGTTGAAAGAAGGAATATTTGATCCCTTGTCTTTAGACTAATTTCTGATCAGATCAAAAACTGGAGTTGCTCTAAGAAGCACCCTTTGCTGATAATTTAGAAGTTATTCTGGAAATTGTAGTTATAGACTTATCCAAGTTAGAGACTGTTGGATTAGGTCTCTACGCCAATAACTAAATTGGTATATGCTTGAATTATTAACAAAGTCCTTTTAGGTTGCCCTCAAACCTGCTAATTGAATAGGATGACTTTTAGAGAGTGACATAGAGAGACTGATTTATTGATTTATTATATGATTGATAAATAGCAATAAGTGTTTTGTTAATATATTATGAGAATCATATATTAATTAGAAATAATATTATTTAATTAAGAACTAATTATAAATTATATACAATTAATTTTGGGATTATCTGGATTAATAAATAGTGCAACGACCTAAACTATAATTGTTCAATAGTTGAACAAAAGGGTAACAGAACCTTCCCCATAGAGGTGGATGGTTTTTCGGTGATTCTAGTGTTCTAGAATATCCCATAAAGATAATTAGGAAACCAGATAATTACCTGATTTGAGATATTATTATTTTAATCAAGTAAGCGTTATCTAAGGTTTCTCTATCAGCTATAAATAGGGCCTTCCACCCTATAATTTCCGGCCAATCATTATTGTTTTGGTCAAAAATCGACAAAGTGGATATTAACCAAATTGCATGAGAGGCTATAGTGTTGTAGGTGAAGTGACTAACGAAATTAGAACAAGATTGCACGAGTGATTTACAAGGAAAGCCCTTGATCATTTCTAGGATCTTCGGCATAAAACCTTGGGAGGTGATAATGATCACCTGCGTTGTATGATCTTATTGATTTGAACATAAATTACAGAGATGAGCTTGATAATACAATTAGAAATGATAAAGAGAGTCTAGATGAGTAAGGTCTCAGAGAATTGTCCCCGTTGTGTGTGTTTTATAGGTGTATTTATAGTCTAGATTAAATAACTAAATGTCCGGTATTTTCGGGATCCTG
This sequence comes from Lactuca virosa, assembly GCF_052849685.1. Taxonomy (NCBI): domain Eukaryota; kingdom Viridiplantae; phylum Streptophyta; class Magnoliopsida; order Asterales; family Asteraceae; genus Lactuca; species Lactuca virosa. Next base: position 312,878,387 of record NC_136428.1, on the reverse strand, counting down.
CTGAACTGGTATTTAAAATGTGCTTTGACTTCGTATTTCCAGGTCTTAAGCCTGGTTGGACTGATTCTTCATTGAGAATTGGTCTTCCCTTGAATATTTTTGCACATGCATTAGTTATGAACAAAATATGACCGTTATAAATGCTAGTAAAAATAATCACAGTAATAGCCGGGATCCTGAACTAGCTAAGAATCCTGGATATTTGAGGATCCTGAACATTGTGAGGATCCTGACCCTAACAATTGCCCCCAAATTATACCTACAAAATATTTGAAATGATTTCAAGTATTTAAAGTGTATAATTTAGTTAATTAGAAATAAAGGATTCGAAATTCAAACTCTAACGGATAAAGTTCTATCCGTTCAAAAGATATGGTTATGTTGTCAAATCACTTTTCTCACCTTGGTTTGAAGGTAAAATTCTTTCTCCTTTCTTTTTATTTTTCCTGTTTGTTGATTATAGGTAAAGAGGCAATCCATTCTCTCTTGAGCATACTGGATTTTCCGACGAGGACTTCATCGATTAGAGGATCCTATCTTATGAAGAGACTTGTTCTTTTTGTGATGACGATATTGAGTCTTTGAAGTCAATTGGGGCTTTTTCCTTCCGATGTTATTTTCAAGCCTTTCGATACTAAGACCCAACCTGACTTTTTTCTCTCTGACGTGGGTTTGTTTTCCTGAATACCCATTCACTATAGGCTCGTGATCGGGAGGATCCTGCTTTAGGTTGATCGATTGAATCAATCTAAGGATCTAGACATGGGATTTAGCTAAGTTGGCCCATGTTTGTGATCTTGAAACTTTTGGGTCTTGTCGTTTACTGCTCAGAGCCAAAACAAGTAAATCATATCTTATTTTGAAATAAGAACGAATAGAAGGTTCTTGGAAAGAGAAATATTTCTTTGTGAAACGTGAATCCATCCTGTCAGTGATCTCTTTCTTGTTTTATTTGTTTTGATGCAACTTTCAAGTTCGAGGATCCCGTCCCTGCTGCTGAAGATACCAAGGAGAAGATTGGGAGTTTCCTTGCTTTGCCTGAGACTGAAAGATCCTTCATGTTCGAAGAACTTACCTTTCAAGATAGTACATCTGCTATTGCCCCATGTCGATAGGTAAAGATCCTTTATCTGTCTATGATTTATTTTTCATGGAGGATCCTGAACTTATCGATTTCCTTAGCTATGTTTAGGATCCAAGGCTACACACTCTAGTGTTTGGTTCCTCCTTGTTGATATCGACTCCGCCACGTATGGTGGCCAACTTGTGGTCAAGAAGGATAATACCTCATCTTCTCTTCCTCCGAAGAGAAACTCGATAGATCTGACTGTCAAGACTCCAGGATCCTAAAAGAGGAAGTCAACTGGGACCTTGGATTTGGAGAGCCTTGGGGTGGATGAGGCGCTGAGGAAGCTGCTCTCTTTTTGGATATCTATAAGGATCCTTATGCTTTTTTCTTGTTTGATTTTAATTCACTTACCATGATCTTTTATAGGTTGATTGATCATGTTTCTCGATCCACCGAAGATCTGAAGGTTAAGCTTGACCGGGCGGAGCATGTACTGGAGACTGAGGAGTTGATTTACGAGGTTAAGAGCAGTGTTGTTGAGGTTAACTGAGAGGTAAAGATCAAGCTGACGGAGGATGTGGAGAATGCATGATCCTAGAACATGGAAGATTGGCATGAAACCCTGGCTAAGTTGACTGTAAACCTTGTAAATGTAGGTCAGGATCCTACAGAGAAGAGAAGAAAGAGGCAGAGTATATTCCAGTTAGGGGTGATCAAACATTGAATTAAGTTTGATAAATTTTAAAAACAATTTTAATTTTTTGTTCTGTAAAACAATATTTTCTTTTTTGTAGGATAGGAGGATAATCCCTTTTAATACTGATGCTTTGGTTTATCTCTTTTCTTGCGTGGTTGATTTGGTTGTAAAAATAGGGTTAAAATAGGTTTTTCTAAGGGTTCTCAAATGATCAGGATCCTAATGAGTTTAGAAGTTACAAAAAAAATTTAGGATCCTAAAGATCTGAGATAAAAAGTTACTTGATCAGGATATTGTAATAGTCAGGATCCCGGGGTTTTAGAAGAGGTAAGTTTTTTTTTATTGAAAAGTAGGAAAACCATTAGAAGAAAAGTATATATATTGCTTTAGGAACAACTTCAGTGGTAGTAAGCATAGAAGATAAAGATAGATAAAACCTGGAGAGAGCTTTAGGTTTAGTTTTGATCTTCTGAAGACTTTCGACTTAGGATAAGTTTTTCATTGTAAGTCTTTTAGCTCCATGTGATTTTGAAGCTTGTATCATGGAAGATCCTTGTTCGGCTTTTACTTAGTGAACTGGTGAGTATTCCGTCTTAGAAATCAATTGGAGATAACTCCAACGTGGTAAATAACTAAGAAAACTATTATTTGTAACATGGTAATGCTACAAGTCTTTCACATTTTCGAGGGAGTGTCCCAATCTTAGTAAATTATTGGGAAAAATCCCAAATCGTATGATAACACGAAATGTTATAAACCTTAGGTATTTTCTGGCGAAAATCCCAACATAAGATAACGCATTAGTGTCATAAAGTTTAGAAAATTACTAGGTAAAATCCATATATAGCTTTTGCTGGGGAACATCCCAACTTAAGAAATACTAGGGAAGATCCCAACTTAAGAAATACTGGGGAAGATCCCAACTTAGGTAATATTAGGAAATATCCCAACTTAGGTAATATCAGGAAATATCCCACATAGGTAATAACTGGGGAAATCCCAACTTCAGATAATAACTTGGGATAATCCCAACTTCAGTTAATACTGGGGATAAACCCAACTTCAGATAATAACTGGGGATAAACCCAACTTCAGATAATAACTGGGGATAAACCTAACTTCAGATAATAACTGGGGATAAACCCATTTCGTAAGATAACACGATAATGTTATATACTTTAGAAATTTACTTTAGCATCTGAACATATGTTTTTTTATAATAAAACAAGTATAAAAGAATTTGTTAAGAACTAACTTTGGTAAATCTAAGTGTTTTAAAACTTCTTTAAAGATATCAATTTAAAATAGTAAATGACTATGAAGTGATGAAAGTTTATAAATCAGCAATTGGTTTAGGATCCTGAGAAGTTTAAGATCCTTAATTTTAAAAAATTTCAAAGTTAAGAACAAGGAAGGATGGAACCTGATTGTCATAGGCGGATCTACTATGTATTCTGGGGTAGCATGGGATACCCCTCAAAAAAAATTTAGTAGTGTAATTTTTTCTAGATTTTTGTTCTTATTGTGTATTACACGATTATTTTTTTGTCGGGGATACCCCTTTACATTGATCCTGGATCCGCCACTGCTGACTGTCTTCGAGTTATTCCTTAATCTTCATAAGTTCTTCAATCTTAGAATTTACTGAGGATAAATCTCAACTTAGGAAAGAACTTAGGATCGCTGTTGACTTCTAATGATAAGATTCTTACTGATGAGGGTACCTACCGACGAGTATCCTCAATGATGAGGATCCTTAATCATAAGATCATACGGGGGAATTCCCTTCTTAGGATAACCTGTTTAGGTTATAAACCTTGAAAAAATTATTGGGTAACACCATAAGTTCAATTGATAACATGTTAATGTTATATACTTGGGAGGATCCCAACTTGCGACATATTTCATGGGAAAAGATCCCAACTTATGATAACATGAAAATGTTATGATTCGTGTGTATTTTCTAGGGAAAAGTCCCAATGTGTGATAACATGAAGATGTTAGAAACCTTATGTAATTTCTGGGGTAAGATCCCAATTTTAGATAACATGAAAATGTTATAAACCTTAGAAATTTACTTTAGGATCTTAACATATGTTCGGAAATAAGAGGGTTGCCAAGTCACTAAAGCTTGAAATGATCCCCTTATCCACATCCCATAGTTAGATATCACACGCCCAGGCGAGGTGTAGAAACCTAAACTCATTAGAAAGAGGTCATTAACTCTTTAAACCTTAGGATCTTAACATATGTTCAGAAATAATAGGGTTGCCAAGTCACTAAAGCGTGAAATGATCCCCTTACTCACATCCCATAGTAAGATATCGTGTGTCCAAGCAGGGTGTAGAAACCCAAACACTGATGAAAGAGGTTATTAACTCTTTAAACCTTAAAGGGGATTAAGTATCCTTAATTAGAGGAGAGATGATCAGTCTCTATTAATAGAAGCTAGGATCCTTGAGGATCTGCATGTTAGCTTGAGGTGGGTGTTAGCTTGGCTAATGCCCCTCCGATGCTTAAGGCACTAGTGTTCTTGGAATAAAAATATACAAAGGAAAGAAAGGATAGTAAGGAGTAGGTATGTACCTCGCCTTGGTTGTGATGAAATGTAACTAAATCGACTTACATAAAGTGTACTTTGAGGTGTATAGCATTCCAGGATCTTCGCAAGATGCGAGCCACTATGCCCCCTTTCCTGCTACTGAATCAGTGAGATATGCATCACATTTCTGATCATGTAGGAAGGCGTCTTTCTTATGGTTGGTCAATAGTATCTTGTTATTAACACTTTATGTATGTCTTTTAGAGCTTCTGTAGCTTCGTGATCTTCCAAACATCTAAGATATGGACCTGTCATTGTTTCCTGTATAATTTCCCTTGGATCATCACAAAGTGTGATACCCTCATCTTGAATGCTCTGTCGCTTTTCTCTTCTTTTAGAATCGTGTCATTCTGGAGATATTTCACAACAGTTTGGATCCAGGATCTTTTATCGTCAGGATCATTATATGGGTTATTGGGATCCTGGTCTCTGTCGGGATCCTAAGGGAAGATCCTAAGTTGGTTGATCTGTCTTTCTCGATGTTATCGTCTCTAGGAACTTGATTCAGACAAAAACCTTCAAATTCGGAGGCTAATTTTTTAATAATTTGAAGGTATAGTGCTAGTCTTTTGCCTTTAACCGCATAGGATCCATTAAAGTGGTTAGTTATTAATAAAAAATCGACATATACCTGAAGATCCTTGACCAGCTGTAGCCTCATGAGCAATGCTTCATACTTTGCTTCATTGTTACTTGCATTGAATTTATAACTAACTTCCTAGGTAGGATGTCCCCCTGTGACGATTTTAGTATGATCCATGAGCCTGCTCCTCTAAAGTTGCGAGTTCCATCTGCGAAAAGCGTTTATTTTCCCATGCTATCTTATTTTTGGAGTTGTCGATTTTCCAATTCTGCTTCGGGTTGTAGATCATCACTAAAATCAGCCACAAAGTCTACTAGTACGTATGACTTTTTTAAGGATCCTAGCTCATATTTTATGTCATATGTGATGAGCTTTATTGACCACTTAGTTATTCTATCTCGAATTTCTAGATTTCTCATGAAATTTTTGATAAGATAATTAGTTTTCACATGTATAGTATGAGTTTCAAGATAATGTCTTAATTAGGTTGAAGTTGTAACTAGTTTGAGTATTAGTTTTTCAAAGTGAGAGTACCTGGTTTCATGATCCAATAGACTTTTACTTACATAGTAAATAGGATGTTGTTTTCCATAAAGATCCTGGGCCAGAATAACACTTACAACATCTGAAGATACTGAAAGGTATAAGAGTAGTGGTTCCCCATTCGAAGATCCTTGGTCAGGACTTGCTTCATCACGTGACCAAGGAACTTTCCCGCCTTTATTTCGAAGTGACATTTGGATGGGCTCAACTTCATATTGTATTCATCTAATATATCAAACGCTTCTTCAAGATCCCTGAGGTGATTTTAAGCTTTTTTAACCACCATGTCATCGATGTAGACTTCCATGGTGTGCCCAGTTTCTCTTTTGACATTTTGTTGACTAGCCTTTGGTATGTTCCACCTACATTTTTAAGACCAAATGGCATTGTAGTATAACAATAGATACATATTAGAGTTACGAATGACGTATCCTCTTGGTCGGATGGTTCCATCTGGATCTGTCGGAATCCCGCTGATGCATCCGTGAATGTTAATAATTCATGAGTCGTTGTCGCGCCTATCATGGAGTCATTCTTCTTCTGTGCTATGACCACGTTGGTCAGCCACCTTGGGAACTTGACTTCCTTGATCATCCCTATTTGAGAAGTTTTTCCACTTTCTCTTGAATGATCAGGTACCTTTTAGGTGCCAACTTCCTTCTATTTTGATGTATGGGTTTGAAAGAAGGATCAATGTTAAGTTTATGAGTTATAATATTCTTATATATACCTATCATGTCTTCGTGTTTCCATGAAAATGTTTTCCTTCTTTCTTTCTGGAATGTAATTAGGTCCTTTTCGATGTCTTCTGGTATTGAGGATCATATGAGTACTTCAGCGTTAGGATCCTCAAGGTCTAGGGGCACTTCTTTTATATCTTGCTCACTCGCTTCTGGTACATCTTGTGCCCCCTGCTTTAATTGCTATTCTTGCCTCAGTAATAAGGAAGGCTTCATTGAGGTCTTGTAGCATTCCTTGGATTCTTGTTAATCACCTGTGATCTTCATTGACCCCTAAGGAGTGGGCATCTTTACACATTGGTGGTACATTGATGGTATTGCTTTCATGTCATGGATCTATGGACTACCTAATATAATACTGTAGGAAGACAAAGCATTAGTAACATAAAAGCGTTGCATAGAGTTTACCCCTTTGATGTAGATAGGTAGTTTGGTTTCCACAATTGTATGATTTGTTTCAACGCTGAATCCCATTACTACTGAGGGTCTTTTGATTATCTCGGGTTCTGGGATGTTCATCCTGGTTAGAGCATCTAAGAGTGTGATGTTCACTGAGGATCCTTCATCCACCGGGATCCTTGTGTTATCGAAGTCTTCCTCCAGGGTCTTTCTTCTTTCTCTTTTTTGGATACCTCATCGTGTCTTTTTTCTGGAGAGTAATAAGTTCCACACATATTAGAACCCCTAAAGATAACGTTAATTACATTGGCGTTTGAAGGAGGGGATCCAAGTTTTTCCAGGTTCTTCGCAAGACCCTGTTCTTTTTCCTTCAATCTTTCTTTTCATCTTCCTAGGATCTCTTTGATATTTCATTTTCTTAGGAGATAGCTAATCTCCTTTCTAAGGGTTATGCAATCCTCAGTGATGTGGCTGAAATCGTCATGGCATGTGCACCATTTAGACTCGTCTTTCCAACCACTCGATTTCTCTCATTTCATTGGCCACCTTGCTTTCTCGCCAAGATCCTGCATGGCAAAGATTAGACCTGAAACATTCAAAGTAAAACAATAGTCAGTAATCCTAGGGAATTCATCTTTATCCTTTTCATCTTGAAGGGCATTAACCCTATAACGACCAGGTTTGGAATATGGTTTCGGCTTATAGGATCTTTGGGCCAAGGAATCAGCCTTCCTAATAGGATTGTCATATGAGTTTGGGGAGCTGGTCCTCTTCTGGATTTCCTTTCATTCTTTAAGTCTAATGAACCTCGATGTTCTACTTCTGACTTCGTCGTTTTCCTACATGGGGTCATTACGAGATCCTCATAAAAGGGAGGATCCTTCTTTAAATCTATCTTGAAGGCTTCTACTGCAGTGGCTATGTCGATAGTAGGAATATTCAGCGCTTCCTTGCCAAAACTGCTTACAAAATCCCTAAAGGATTTGTTAGGATCCTGGATTACTAAATGGAGATCACTAGTGATCCTTTCGAATGTCCTGTTATAAGAAAATCAGCTATTGAAAATATTAACGAAATAAGCAAAACAAGTAATAAAAAGGAACACTAAGAAGCCATTTCAAGGCTGATCCTATGAGGGTGGAACCAAAACAGGCTTCCAATAGATGTTTGGGAATGGTAATGATCTCCATTCTTTCTCTGTATTATGCCATGCATCCTTCAGGATCTGTGGTTCCATCGTAAGGCTTCGTTTTGGGAGTTTGGAATCGCTTTGGGACTTCAGCTATTGCAGGAGCAAATCTTGAGATCATGTGGCTCGTGGGAAACACCTCTAGTATAGATTGGACCACTCCGGGTACACTTGACATCATCTCCCTTAACTACTGAAGTTCTTTGTCCATGACCGGTCTTATTCCTGTATCAAGGTCCATAGATTTAGTATTAAAAGTATTATTATTCACGAAGTTACCAGAATCCTTGTTATCGGGAGTGATGAAGATTTTGTCGGGATCCTGGATCACATGGGCTTGATTGTTTGGAGTTACATCCCAATTGGTAGTTGGTGTTGGTGTTGAGGATCCTATCTCCCAACGGTTTCCTAAGGATCCTACATCATCAAAGTTCAGGATCTTGGATTGCAAGATCGAGGGTGCTGCTCCTTGGGGTTTATGGATCTCCGCCCTAATTCTTTCCATCTCCTTGAGTGTAGTCTTGTTTTCGTCTTGTTGTTGGTTTAGTTGTTTCTTTACCATCTTCACCATGGAGAAGAGTTCACTGTTGCGAAATAGGAGGATCCTGGGATCTCAGGGATCCCGAATTCTCATGGTTGATGACCGGAGAAGTGTACTTTTTAGAGGTATCCAGAGTTTTCCTCTAACTAGGAGGTCCTTTTGGAGGTGGTGGAAGATTTGTTTTTTTTTTTTGAGGAAATGGGAGGAATAGAGGAAGAAGATAAAGTTGGTTGTGTAGACATAATTTTCGAGAATTAAGAACACCACGGCCCCACGGTGGGCGCCAAATTGTTTTGGTCAAAAATCTACAAAGTGGATATTAACCAAATTGCATGAGAGGCTGTGGTGTTGTAGGTGAAGTGATTAACAAAATTAGAACAAGATTGCACGAGTGATTTACAAGGAAACCCTTGATCCATGCTAGGATCTCCGACATAAAACCTTAGGAGGTGATAATGATCACCTGCCTTGTATGATCTTATTGATTTGAACAAAAATTACAGATATCAGCTTGATAATACGATTACAAATGATAAAGAGAGTCTAGATGAGTAAGGTGTCATAGAATTGTCCCTGTTGTGTGTGTTTTACAGGTGTATTTATAGTCTAGATTAAATAGCTAAATGTCCGATATTTCCGGGATCCTGCTGAACTGGTATTTAAAACGTGCTTTGACTTGGTATTTTCGGGTGTTAACCTTGTTGGACTGATTCTACGTTGAGAATTGGTCTTCCCTTGACTATTTCTGCACATGCATTAGTTATGAATAAAATATGACTGTTATAAAAGTTAGTAAAAATAATAACGGTAATAGCCGGAATCCTGAAGTGCTTGAGAATCTTGGATATTTAAGGATCCTGAACATTGTGAGGATCCTGACCCTAACAATTATTGCTAAGAGCTAGCTGAAATTTCCTCCCTCTCTTCTATTCAAGTTTCCTAGTTGCTAGGGTTTGGATGTGAACCATTAGAGACACGATATTCCTGGTGCTAACTTCCAAGAGTTTTTGAAGAATGATTTGATTGGTCATTTAGTACAATAACTAAAAGGTATTTAACCTCTTCTATGTTTTTCGAAATTTGTAACATTCCGATTAAAGATTAAGTAATTAAATAATAAACCCTGAACCCCGAGATGTAAATTGTAGCCTTGATTTGAGAAAGATCTTATGGGGAGGGACCAAATGCATAAAATGTGCATAAATTTGGAGGGGGCACGGGATTTGAACTCGATGGCCTTCCCTCCCGTCTTATGGTCATCATTTCCTAACCCTAACCCCAAGTCTTCATTAGCCGCCGCCATGATGGAACCTTCATAACCACCACCTGCAAACCGAGTCCGAACGCCACCAGGTCTGCTGCTACCTGCCGTCGAGCAACGCCATCCACAACCCCGCTGCCGGATGTCGCGGGCAGTCGGAAGAGCACCGATACCGAAGTTTTGGAGCTATAGTATGCGATTTGTAGGGCTTGAGCAACCAAGAAGTTTCCGGTAGGCCTAACCACCAGTTCTCTCTCCTCCCGTCCTCCGTATTGGTGGTTAACGTCGTGAACGTCATTGTTGCCGCCGGAGGCTTTCGCGTTGTTGTGGTCGTCACTCCGGCGACGTCAGCCGTTTAGGAGGTGGTTGGGTGAAGGTACGTTCGATTATTTATGTGTTGTCGGTGTTTGTGTGATTGTGTGAGCCATATTTTGCCTGAAAACCCTAGGAAGACCCGCAACCACCACCGTGAGGTGGTGGCTGCCATTTTTTTTTTCGCCACCTGCCACCATGAGGGGTGGATGTGTGCGTGAATTAGTATGTGTAGGAATGTAGTTCATGAGTTTAATGTTGTATGGATCTCTCTTGGCCAGGAAACGGAAGGAAACTCATCACCACCACCTGCTGCCGCCGTTCCGCCACTGCTAGCCACCATCTCCAGTGGCTGTGGGCTTTCGGATGCGTTTGGATTGATGTTTGGAGTGCTTTTGGTGTTGCTTTGGCCCAAGATCATAACCACCACCACCGTGAGGTGGTGGCTGCCGCCGTGAACCACCGCCAACCACCACTGCCCGAGGTGGTAGTGGGTGGTACCCGACTTGATTAAACTTTAATTAATGTAAAAACTTAACTATTGGGTTAATTGGTTTTGTGATTTGGTTGGAAACCCTAATTAGGGTTTAGAAAACCCTAATTTTGGAAATGTGTACTTTGGATTTGTCGGGACCCGCGCTTGGACCGTTGGATTTGGAAATTTGAATTATGCCCGACCACATTGTGAGTTTGGTCTAGTGGAGTAATGGAATTAATGGATTAAGTTCTTAATGGGTTAAGTAGGAACACTTAAGCCTAATCGTCATTTTCTGTGAAAAACCCTAATTGGGTTTGGGTTCTTATTGGGCCCTTTCTTAGACTAACTTGCGGTGGGCCTTCATGGGCGAAATGGGAACAAGTTTATGGACTAAGGAAGTGATTAGGCTTTAGGATAAGGCCCATTGGAAACGCTTGGGCCCAATTTGGGAAACTGGGCCATAGATGGGCTATATTTGGGCCTTGATGATTATGAGATATTGGACCATCAGAATGCGAAGTGTTTGGACTTGAATAAATGGTTTGGCCTTAAGGTAAGACCATGTAGAGGTTTGGGCCCAATTTGGAAAATTGGGCCATATGTTGTGCCTTTGTTGATTATTGGGCTTTTGGGCCTTCAGAGTGTGAGTTTGGGCCCTGGTTTTGAATCAAGCTAGGTTGGGGGTAAAGTAGCCTTTTACCCCAAGCTTGGACTTATGGTTATGTATTGGAACCTAATTAGTAATTGGGTGTTGTTTTGATGTTGACAGTTTGGGAATCTGTCAACCAGCAACTAGAGTTTATCCGCGGGACTTCGATAGTGCGAGGTGAGTCTCCTCACCATACCAATGGGTCTAAGGAACCAAGGCCGACCCATTTATCTAGTTGTGATGATTATTGTCGATGTGCTATCGATACATTATGTATTTATGTGAAGACCATGCGGCGGTTCCCATGGCAATTAATTATATGTGGTATACTAGTTGATTGTGTGGTATTTGGTATGCTAGTTGTCTTTGTGATACTTGCATGGAAGACCCCAGGGGGTTCCTGAGGCAGTTGGATATAAGACCATGTGGGGGTTCCCATGGCATTCCAAGCTAAGACCATGTGGGGTTCCCATGGCATCCGATGTAATGTGTTTGTATGTATGGCTTATAGGATTTTTATATGCATACTATTAGTTGATTTTGTGTTATATTGGTATGATTTCTGTATGGAAGACCCCAGGGGGTTCTCGAGGTAGTTGGATATAAGACCATGTGGGTGTTCCTATGGAAATGCAGGCCAAGACCATGTGGGGGTTCCCATGTCATTCCAGGCTAAGACCATGAGGGGGTTCCTATGGCACCCGGAGTAAGACATTGGAGGGTTTCCATGGCTTCCTTATATGCTGATATGCATGGCCTATGTTTCTTATGTGATTGATATGGTTTATGCGGTTATGTAGATTATGTGGATTATGTGGGGTATGCTCTGGGGAACTCACTAAGCTTCGTGCTTACAATTTTGTTTAGAGTTTCAGGTATCATTGGTTTGAAAAGGAAGGGCCCGTCTTGATCGCAGCTCATACACCCATGTTTTCTGCATTATGAGATTTTGGGATGTAACACTGATAAATGTTATAAATTAAGTAATGTTTTTGAATGGTTAGATTAAGTAACATTTGTGTTTGACTATAATGAAAAATGAAATTTTTACCCTTGATTTTTGGGTCGTTACAAGTTGGTATTAGAGCCTTGGTTTGAGGGATTCGGACATACTTTCGGGTGTGTCTGAACTCAAACTAAGGATTTGTAAAGTTTTCAAAAGAAAAATGTTTTTTTTAAGGAAAGAATTTCTAAGAGAAGAAGGGGTGTGGTGCATGCAATCAGCCGAGCTCAAGTAAGTTTCCCTAGAATACCCATATATGTATCTGTTATGACTTGATTTATAAATCTGAGAATCGCATGCTAGTTAGGGCTAGGAAAGATGCCTTTATATGTTGTATGAGCTGGTAGATTTGCATGCTAGTGTTGAGTAGACAGCGATAGATTGGCCTGATATGTGATGCTTGTAGCCTTGGAGATACTGGATGCTACGCTGGAATGGGAATGATTATTGGTATTAGTAACTGCTACGTGTATGCTTTTAAAATTGTATACGGTTAGGATCTTATAGCCTTAGAATAATTGATTTTGCCTTATTTCCTGTTCCTTGTCTGGTTGTGGTCCTAGGGTAGAGTCTATTATTCGACAGTCTATTAGATCCTGTTCTGTGTATAATTTGCATGCATAAAGCAGCCGACAGTGATGATGGATGGATGTGGATATCATGAGTTGTGGTATGTGGGCTGAATGTTCTATGATAGTTCTTTGGATCGGAGTGCTAATGCACGAATGCTGCTTGCTTTGTGCTTTGTGGAACTCTTGAATGATGGGAGCCAGCTACTAAGTGAATATGACGATATTCAGGAGGTGGATGGCTGACATCATGAGGAGTTCTTCAGCAGCTGATGGCAGGGCGGGGTTGGGAACCTAGGAAAGCCTAGGATATGCTCCAGTGAGTTAGTGGGGCAGTTCGGTGAGGTTGGTAACCTAGGGAGAGCCTAGGAGTTGCTTCGGTGGGTATCATGTTGCTGTTTAGTGGGTAGTTGGTGCATCAGTGGAGTAGGTGACTTAGAGGATTCGGGAGGATTGCTAAGGAAAGTATGGATAGGTGTGGAAGGTAGTATTAGGCATGTACTATTGAAAGCACAGGATCCATACTCGAATCGGTGAGACTCTTGGAGAATCTAAGAAGCTTATAGGAAGGAGACTTCTTGGTTATGCTTTGATCGTGGGGATAGCTGCTTTGCCAGATGAGGATGAGCACACATGAGGAAGGACCAGGGTTTGGTCCCGGCTCCGATGGTGAGCTGATAAGTAGAAGGACTGCCAAGATTTTGAGTTCGCCTTGGATCTCTTGTATCGGGCGACAAGGATTGATTGTGCGATCTATTTCACTTTCGGGATTGGATACTATGTCTTGGGGGTAGTTAGTAGCCCGGTTTAGAGCAAAGGTTGCTCTAGCTATTGCAGTTCAGTCGTTGACGATTGAGTTGGTGATTGGGTCAGGGTGCGAGACCCTGAATGATATGGGTCCCAGAGCCCGAGGGCGGAAGATCGATTAGGAGTACCTCGATAAGAGAGGTTCAGGTCATGTGAATTTAGTGGAGGATCTCGGAAAGAGACCCAAGAGCTCAGATCAGCTTGTGAGAGGCCAGCAGGGCCGGATTTGGTGCAACACTTGCGGGAAACTGCACGATGGAGTTTTTGTTCCAAGGGTTTGGGTAAGTGTACCTCTGGGTTTGTTTCCCTACTTGTCTTTGGGTTATACTTTCAAACACTTTCATATGCCATTTCCATACCCTGAGTTATGGAGTGGTTAGTGAAAGTTCATTTCCCTCTTTGCTGGTTTGGAGCGTTCAATGTTATCCGGGTCTATGGTCGAGATCGGTTCAGGAACGTCATGCGGAAGTTCTACGGTCAGGATTGGTGACTCAACCATTGTGCTGGGGTCGGCTTTTGGAAGTGGCAGGGGAAGTGGTCTACTGTAGAGGCTTTGGTCTGGGCATCAGTTATTTGGACTTCAAGATATAAGTGTGGCATCATTTTAAGGCGTCCGAGATTATTAGTTTCGCTAGGATTCGGGAAGTGTTCGTCTGATCTTTAGGAGTTGTGTAGTATTTGGGGTTTGGACCAGTAATAGAACACTAGCACGGGTAAGCAGCAGGTTGTCAACAGTTTGGTTATTAAAGAGTAAAAAGGATTGGGAATCCTTCAAATCTCATGTATTGCGAAGACTTATTCGAATCTAAGTGGGGGAGAATCGCGCAGGTATTCAAGACAAGGGCTGGTATGAGACCGGGATGAGTTTCTCATCCTCATCAAGGAAAATGGCGGCGAAGTGGCTATTTGGTTTGAGGGTTGTGTGAGTTTGGAGTTCGGTAAAACACCCCATCATGTGAATCACGTCTTCTTGGGGCTTGATAGCAGAATCTGGGGAAGCAGGTTGGGGCTCCAGTCATGAATTGAGTTCAGTTCGGGTGCTAGGTTGAGTGCGTGCTCGACTTTGTATGCGTTTTGCATTGATAGATTAGGGGTAAGGCATTGGGCTGCAGTTGTGTTAGGATGAAAGTGTTGTAAGACTACGGGGGAGCCGTAGCATTCACTAGTAGTTAGATAGTGTGGAAAGTGTTGTAAGACTACGGGGGAGTCGTAGCATTCACTAATGGTCAGTTGGGGTGAAAGTGTTGTAAGACTACTGGGGAGCCGTAACATTCACTAATGGTCAGTTGGGGTGAAAGTGTTGTAAGACTATGGGGGATCCGTAACATTCACTTATGGTCAGTTGGGGTGAAAGTGTTGTAAGACTATGGGGGATCCGTAGCGTCACTAGTAGTCAGATAGTGTGGAAAGTGTTGTAAGACTGCGGGGGAGCCATAGCATTCACAATCGGTCAGATGGTGTGGGAAGTGCAGAAAGACTACAGGGTTGCCGTGGTATTCACAGATTCGTTCAGATGACTTAGGCCAGGGTGGGCCAGTTCACAAGGTTGTGAGTAGGTCACAACCCAATTGGAATCAGGAAACGGTAGGTCGAAGAAGACCGGACATGATGTACGACTACAACTACTCTGGTAGTATTCTCCTTTTTGTGTCAGATTCAGTGGCGACAGGTTGTCAGCCTATCATGATCGGGTGGATCAAAGGATTGAAGGAGCCATGAGTGGTGGTATAGATAGGACAGTTATTATGAGACGAGGTATCCTTCAGAGGTCATGTGGGACTGTTGTGCATGTATTTCTGGCCAGCAATCGGTTAGATGTTCGATGTTTCGAGCAGTTGATAGATAAGGTGAGATCAAGGAGGTCTCGGCTGCCTCTAGAAAGCAGCAAGGGGTAGTAAGAAGAGTCGAAGTGGGTTCAGTGACTTGGGATTCGTGTGTGAAATTTCTTGTATTCGGGGTATATGCTAAGTCGTTTACAGTTGGGTTAAATAATCTCAGAGTGGTTGATCTGACCCTGTTGCACAGCTCTCGTCTGAGTATAACCGTTGCAGGGATGGGTCTCCTACTCGAAGGATTATCTAAGCCTATTGCCAAGTGTAGTGATCTGTAGGGATAGTTGGTCAGTGATTCTGTTTCTAACAGGAAATCCCTAATATCAAAAGTTGAGTAGTCAGTTGGGAAATTTATGGGATGGATTTAGCTTTGGTTCAGGATGGGCGTCTGTCAGGGAGTCAGACCATCTCGAGATTACAGATTTCAGACTAAGTAAATGGGATCATGTTGCAAGTAATTCATTCCATCTTCGGGGTTTAGAACCCTAGGGGGTTGGTTTTGGTTCCTTGGGAAGGCTAGGGTATCCTTTTGGTTGTGGTCGTGTTGCTCAAGTTATTTGGCGTGCCAGGAATAGTAAGGAATGATTTTGAGGACGAAATCTAATTTAAGTGGGGGAGAGTTGTAACATTTTGTTTAAAGATTAAGTAATTAAATAATAAACCCTAAACCCCGAGATGTAAAATTATATCTTATATTATTTTATAACGGCCCTAAAATCCATAATATTTAGCGGGGAGTTGGGTTTGGGGAGCCAAATGATATAATTTAGACTTTCGGGGGTTAAAGTGTAAGTTCCGGATTGGTTTTGTATAGATTTGCAGAAGTCAAGGGGTGTTTGGTAATTATTGGACTTAGATTGAAAGGATTTTGTAATGTTGAGGGTTAAGTGGTAACTTCTGGGACTTGAATTGTGATGAATATTAGGTGTTGGGGGCTGTTTTGTAAATTGTAGCCTTGATTTGAGAAAGATCTTATGGGGAGGGACCAAATGCGTAAAATGTGCATAAGTTTGGATGGGACATTGGATTTGAACCCGGTGGTCTTCCATCCCGTCTTAAGGTCGTCAATTCCTAACCCTAACCCTAATTCTTCACTAGCCGCCACCATGAGGGAACCTTCTTAACCACCGCCTGCAGACCGAGTCTAAACGCCACCAGGTCTGCTGCTACCTACCACCGAGCGCCGCCATGCACAACCCTGTTGTCGGACATCGCAGGTAGCCGGAAGAGCACTGATACCGAAGTTTTGGAGCTGTGATCGGCGAGTTGTAGGGCGTGAGCAACCAGGAAGTTTCCGATAGGCCTAACCACCACTTCTCTCTCCTCCCGTCGTCCCTCTCAGTGGTTGACGTCGTGAACGTTATTGCTGCCACTGGAGGCTTTCGCGCTGCTGTGGTCGTCAACTCCGGCGACGTCAGCCGTTTAGGAGGTGGTTGGGTGAAGGTACGTTCTATTATTTATGTGCCGTCGGTGTTTGTGTGATTGTGTGAGCCATATTTGGCCTAAAAAACCAAGGAAGACCCGCCACCACCACCGTGAGGTGCTGGCTGCCATCTCTTTTGCCGCCACTAGCCACCATGAGGGGTGGCTGTGTGCGTGAATTAATGTGTGTAGGAATGTAGTTCATGAGTTTAATGTTGTATGAATCTCTCTTGGCCAGGAAACGGAAGGAACCTCATCACCACCACCTGCTGCCGTCATTCCGCCACTGCTAGCCACCATCTCCGGTGGCTGTGGGCTTTCGGGTGTGTTTAGATTGAAGTTTGGAGTGCTTTTGATGTTGCTTTGGCCCAAGATCATAACCACCACCACCGTGAGGTGGTGGCTGCCGCCGTGAACCACCGCCAACCACCACTGCCCGAGGTGGTAGTGGGTGGTACCCGACTTGATTATACTTTAATTAATGTAAAAACTTAACTATTGGATTAACTGGTTTTGTGATTTGGTTGGAAACCCTAACTAGGTTTTAGAAAACCCTAATTTTGGAAATGTGTATTTTGGATTTGTCGGGACCCGCGTTTGGACCGTTGGATTTGGAAATTTGAATTATGCCAGACCACATTGTGAGTTTGGTCTAGTGGAGTAATAGACTTAATGCATTAAGTCCTAATGGATCAAGTCCTTAATGGGTTAAGTAGGAACACTTAAGCCTAATCGTCATTTTATGTGAAAAAACCCTAATAGGGTTTGGGTTCTTATTAGGCCATTTCTTGGACTAACCTGCGGTGGGCCTTCGTGGGCCAAATGGAAACAAGTTAATGGACTAAGGAAATTATTGGGCTTTAGGATAAGGCCCATTGGAAAGGCTTGGGCCCAATTTGGAAAATTGGGCCATAGATGGGCCATATTTGGGCCTTGATGATTATGAGATATTGGACCATCAAAATGCGAAGTATTTGGACTAGAATAAATGGTTGGGCCTTAAGGTAAGACCATGTAGAGGTTTGGGCCCAATTTGGAAAATTGGGCCATATGTTGGGCCTTGGTTGATTATTAGGCTTTTGGGCCTTCAGAGTGTGAGTTTGGGCCCTGGTTTTGAATCAATTTTGGGCCCTGGTTTTGAATCAAGGTTGGGAGTAAAGTAGCCTTTTACCCCAAGCATGGACTTATGGTTATGTATTGGAACCCAATTATAATTGGGTGTTGTTTTGATGTTGACAGTTCGGGAATCTGTCAACCAGCAACTAGAGTTTATCCGCAGGACTTCAGCAGTGCGAGGTGAGTCTCCTCACCATACTAATGGGTCTAACACACCAAGGTCGGCCTATTTATCTAGTTGTGATGATTATTGCGGATGTGCTTGATGGGTTATGTGCACTACAACAATCCTATGGTGTACATGCAAACCGTAAAGCTTTGGATCTAGTTTGTCTAATGAACATGCAATAATCATCCAAAGCCATAAACCCTAGATCTAGCATGTGATAATCGATATTAACATATGAATAGGGTTTAGATCTTACCTTGATTGTTATGTAGTACTAACAATCTCAATTCCTTCTTGTAATTGGCTTTAGAAAGCTTAGAGTCACAAGTGTCACTCCTCTAATGGCTTATAAACACCAAGAGCAAGAGGATGAAGAAGGAGAAGAGGAGAGGCACCCAAAAACGTCTAGAAACCCTAAGGAACCAGTTGGCCATGTTTTTGCTGCCCTAGGGGTCCTTAAATAGTGAGGCTATTAGGGTTATCTAACAAGGAAACCCTAATTTGACTGCTTAGGCCCTAAGCAGCCCATGGACTCCCTCCTTAGAGGCCTTGGACGATTTCTAATGGGTTTCCCCATAGAATTTGTCCACTCCTTTAATATGGAGTCCATTAGCCCAATATTCAACTATCACACAATTGATAGTTCTAGTCCCCTAAGTTTAATTAACCTCTTTTAGCCACAAAATTAATTCTTAATTAATTATTGACTAATATTAATTAAACAATATGATTTCTCCTATAATATATTATTCTCATAATATATTAATAAATCATAATTAATCATTTCTCTCTCCATAATTCATCCTATCAAGTTGCTTTGGTGAAGGCAACCCAAAAGGACCATGCACCATCGGGTCAAGTACATACCAAAATAGTTAT
Source organism: Lactuca virosa (assembly GCF_052849685.1). Taxonomy (NCBI): domain Eukaryota; kingdom Viridiplantae; phylum Streptophyta; class Magnoliopsida; order Asterales; family Asteraceae; genus Lactuca; species Lactuca virosa. Next base: position 312,859,527 of record NC_136428.1, on the reverse strand, counting down.
GGACTTAGACACTAATCCAACAGTCTCCCACTTGGATAAGTCTAATAACTATTATGCGTATGACTTCAGATCCTGATCCGCAATCGTAGCTTTCAAAAGCCGCTGTCAACTCTGATCTTATCATAAACGTGTCCTTTCGATAAGGGATCATATATTCCTCCATTCTAGATATCGTATAGACTGAGACGTGGATTTAAATCATTCTCTCTGTCTATATATTGTTTCCCGACTTCCGATTTATGACGACTGACAACAGACTACAATTGAACACATCAACTTAGTCCCGGCTTGGCCAAACACTTAGGGTGTCATCACTAAATCATCGAGGGGCCCACATATATCGCTTTTATCCCACATTGGGTAAAAGGAACAGATAAACTTCGACTCAATGCTCGCTTGTACTCACTCACCGAATCACACACAACAATACGTTTTATAACACCAAGTTACTGGTGCGTTTACATATTATCAATGTGCAACCGATTTGCAAGATACAACTCACACATCTCGGTTTCAAGAATATAAGATATTATCGTCTCACTAATCACTCGTGATAAAATCCATGAAGCGATCCAAGTGAGCGTGGGTTTAGTCCAATGCTCAAATCAGAAGCACTCATGAACGTTGCAGCAAACCTTTGCTATGTCTAATACACGTTAGACAATCTACAACCAATTCATGACAATCTTCTTTCATACCTACTTCCAAAGTATGAGCGACTGTGGAACGTTCGAATAATCTTATTATTCAGGAAGTCAAAACATGCAAATTGAAACACAAGAATAATACTAATCTTATATGGCCCTAAACTTTTGAGTATAAATAAAACACTTTTATTTAATCACCATATTGATTACTCATTATTTGTTGTTTCGGGTAATCAACTTCTTACTTGAATTATAACGACAATTGTCCCATGCTCTTAGCATGCACACTATGTTTACTTATGGTCCTTACTTTGTGAAATAGTATAATTGAATAACATTTTCAATCACACTCATTTCATAATTCACAATCCTTACCACAAGTGTGAGAATACCAAATTCTTGCCACTTATAGAATATGTTAGATTCTAACATTTTATGCAATGGTTCTTTCGTAATATCACGGCACAAAAGTCACCATATCTCGGCCAATGAAATTTCAAAATGCTCTATTGGAGATTGTTACAAGACAATTCCATAGATGTGAAGTCTCACATTCAAAGTACATTCCTTTGAACATCCTTCTTGCATAAAAGTTTCTAATCTAGACATAAATTCTTAACGTCCAACTCCTAATATGGAAACATTTCCATATTTTCTATATGACAACTCATTTTAAATAGAATCTTATCTGTTCATAATAATGTCAATATGGTCCATCCATGACTATACTTCTAACTGTCCACAAGTGACTAATCCTTGGCGAACATTAGATTATCCTTGACAATTGTTTAACTAATTCAGTCAAATCCGATTCTAGTCCTCTTTCCCTCTTAATGCCCTAGGCATTTGGAAAATTTTAGAACGGTCGAATATTACAACGACATGATACTTTACCAGTCTTTTGCTATAATATTTCTATTTCTATTTGCCATGTTCTCACGATTCGAACTATGAAGAGGGATGCCGTAATAATAATCGAGTGTGAGAACGCAACAATTATTTCCATATATAGAATTTTCTTACGTTGAATCCTTTCAACATAACATTTATATATCTTTTTGACTAAATTTGATCAAAATTTATCGATCTAAACCTTTAGATTTGAAACGAAGTATAATATTCTCTCCCTAAATTATAGCAAAACAACTTTTCAACCTATGCAACTTTGTAAAGTGAAACTTTTGTTTTCTATAATTAATATTGCTAACTCGCAATAATAATCATGCTCCCACTAACATGATGATTATATCCATACCAGCATAACATTTATGCTCCCACTAGCACATATTTAGAAAACAGTTCGACTTCCTAGAAATCAATACTTATTTACTTCCAAAGTTCATATTTCCAATACGATATGCTTCGATAAGCCTTTATCTAAGCTTCTCAAATTCACACACCTTTCCGTAGATAGCTCACATGTATGTCTAAACTAATTCAGAACTTATATTACTAAGTCCCAAATGTTCAGACTAATTGCCAAATCTCACAATTTGAACTATGAAGAGGGATGTCATAATCATAATCGAATTTGAGAATGCAATTTACATAATCGCTATCTCCTTAAAATCTCTCATAGTGAAAGCGTTTCCTCACAATCATTTTCATGAAGGAGAGAAACCTTATGACACTTAGATTTTATGGTGTATGTGTTCCTATCCATGTGAATTTGCCATAAGCATAATCGAAAGATAATGTTTATGACAAATTCCAACTCTTATGGACAGAACTTGTTCATTCTTAATTTCTTGCCACCAAGGGTCCCACCATTGCTTCCAAGTTGTCCAGCAGCTCACCTATTCCAGTCAATGTACTTTCATCGAACAAGGTGCTTGCCTTATACGGTCTATTGGGAACTCGTAGAACTCATATGCATAATCACTCAACAGAATTGGTACATAAATAGAATTTTGTCAACACGATAGGTTACAAACCTCAAGTCGTGTGCTAGTGTTTACTCTTGATTAGTTCTTGAATCTTTTCAAGATCTTCAGACTCCCACTGACCTCTTGACATATTAGATTCTCTTATCAAGAAACATTTCTTGATAAACAAATATCCAAGAGTTAGTGTGTGTCTATATCAAGACAAAGCATTACACACATTTGGTCTTAGTTGGTCCTTGTCTTCTCCAAGACATCACAACTTACCAATTTCAAACGTGCAAGAACAAGAAAACATTTTCCTACTTCACATTTGATGAGTGTGTTAAATTTCTTAAGATGATGTCACTCAAATCACAATTTTGGAGTACGACTCTAAAACTTGATTTTGGAACGAAGTACGATTCATCTTATTGACTTAACTACTACAACAATTCCTGATTCCTCTTCTTAGCCAAACTAGTGTACTAAGGTTTCCTTAGAGGATGAATTGTAATATGGTTCTTAAGACGATCATAAAACATGATACAAAAGTACTCTCCCTTCTTCTTAGATTGGAGAAACTTTTATCTTTCTGCCTAATTGATTCTTCTTATTCGTTCTGCCATTCATGAAACTTTTCAATGATTCAGAATTACACTTAATCTTGTAAGCATAACCACATTTACTAGACTTTTAGTAATTATGATGAACAATCTTATTGTTATTTATGGTGGATTTGACCAGTGCACAACATTGTGAACTCGATCTCCTAGTCCTTCACTTGACTCTTTGTCAAGGAATTGGCCTTAAAATTTCTAAGCACCAAAATTTCCATACATCACATGATTCAAATCATATGATTCCAAGCTTCTGTCCAATTGAAACTTGGGCGATGGGAATCTTTCCTTACTTATAAAATCACGACACTACCATAAATAACACAACTAAGAATCACATCCACTTATATTGCTTATAATAAAGACATTCAAACACCAATTTTCATAAAATCCATCGCAAGGAAACATAAATAAGATAAATCAAAATTTATTTTATTGCGGAAAAATATTGTCCTTACAATGCGATTACAAATGAAAACTATGAAAATATTACTCAGCAATTTATCCTAACTCTAAAGTAGTAGCTTAAATATCTGATCATTGAATCATGCGATCAAAATCCATTTCTTCGCGATCAGACTCAGCTTGCTCCTTCCTTTAAGCTTCCTTTCCTTTCTTTGATCCTTCAAAACATCGAAATGTAATCTCATCACATCATGTATTAAGAATCTCCAAATAGGAACTTAATAGAGTTAGATAGTGGGTATTTCCTGAAGCAGAGTCATACATCTTGACTCTCCCATCTCTTAGATTTCTCAGGTAGTCAGGGAAACTTTGTAACCAATGCCCCCTTCTTTTGGCATTAGAAACACATGGATTGGAATGGTACACAGGACTATCTCAGACTCAGCCTTTCTCTTGCGTAGAGAAAACTTTTTTGGACTTTCAATGTTACCATTGCCCATAGAGGATTGGGATACTGATTTACCAGACAAATTTTCTGACCAGTGCACCAAATCATTTATGATTCAGCAGCAATAAACAAATAAGTCAAATCAATAAGGGTCATGTCGTGGTCCATCATATAGTACTCTAACAAACTTACCATATGATTCGGGAAGTGATTGAAGAACCAAGTCAACAGCCAACTTCCTTTAAACATCGACACCTAACAATCCCAATCTATCAATATGTAACCTTTTATCCAAGACATGAGCACATATAGACTTTCCATTTTCATGTCTTTTGCCAATAGGGCTTGAGTAACCTTGAACTTTTCAAGTCTTCGAACACGTGGGTCAGGGAGAATTATTGGAGGAGGTGGAGGAAATGAAGCATGATTTCCATTTTCACAATACAATCGTGGAACATCATCTTCACGTGGAAAACCTTTTCCAAAGGATTTAGGAAGACCATAGTTGTCAGACTTTGACATCTATGAAATGGGAGAAAATTCAAGTTTAGTTGATTGAGTCCTTAATAAAACACCCAAATGAGATATTAAGGGTAGGACCCAACACAATATCCTACAAATTGGAAGAGGGATGCCGTAATCCAATTCGCAGAACATTTGAAGGTAGGTAAATGATGATTAACCAATTTTGATCATGAAAATCGAAAAAAAAAAGTTAAGTTTTAAACGAATTGAAACTCCTAGATCTTTTGAGATTCATTGAACTTTTCAATGTCATGTTTAATCTCGATTATGCCCTTCATTTGTGACTGGGATGCCGAGGATCACAAATAAGGTGTGAATAACCATGCGAATGTACGTGGTGCCCTCAATGTTACAGTCACCTAATTGACGTGTCGATTAACCACACACGCTCCATCGATCTATGACAAACATCGAGTCACCCTTCGTTACCAATGCCAAACCCAACTTAGTGTGCCGGTTAACCACACACGCTTCACTAATTGTCTCGACAAGGGTACAAAGTGTAATTCCATGGAATTGCATCCGTTTCACTTTTTCCTAAAGTAACTAATATTTGGGAATTTAGTAAACATTTAGTTACTTTAACATTCATTATACTTTTAATGAGGAGAGGGTTTTCCCTATCCTACCCGTTCGGCTAACGAACCTCCACCAATCAAGGAAGCGGTGGGTGAGAGTGGACACCCATTAAACGGTCATTTTATAGGCCATAACCTTATACCCCCTTATAGATCGGCTTCGTGAATGAGGCCTACTAACGGTAAGACTAGCAGTTTAAGTTATACATATATATAATATTAGACTTTTAATGTTATATATAGTATAAGGGTGTATTTTATACTTTTAAAATACTATGTGGGTTAATTTAATAAATTATACCTTTTAATTTAATTAAATATAATCCATTTCATTATGAATTTATTAACTATCTTTTAATTATACTTTTAATTAAATTAATAAAACCATAAGGGTGTAATTTGAACTTTTCAAAACTAGGGTTTTAGAATTTAAAATTTCAAAAATTAAACTTTTAATCAACAATTTAAATTCCAAAACTTGAGGACAAATTTTGAAACCTTTCAAAATATTAGGGTTTAACTATTTAAATTTCAAAACAAAAACTTTTAAGGTTCAAATTTAAACTATAAAACCTAAGGGGTGTAAATTGAAACTTTTCAAACTTACTAGGTTAAATATTTGACTAATAATAATCCTATATTATCCATATTTAACCAAATCCATCAATTTTGATGAGGATAACCATTCCAAACTTAAAAATTCGGATTTTGGTAAGAAAAACGAGTTTTGACAATTATCCTCAACAAAATCTGGCAAAAATTCAAAAATCCCGGCACCAGAGCCCTGGACTCGTCGAGTCCACAATGGAACTCGTCGAGTAGGACCTACTCGTCGAGTCCATTCATAGACTCAACAAATTTCGATTTTCAAGCAATAAACGATCAAATATGCATCAATTCATCAACAAACAGCCCTAGGCTCTGATACCACTGATGGGTTATGTGCACTACAACAATCCTATGGTGTACATGCAAACCCTAAAGCTTTGGATCTAGTTTGTCTAATGAACATGCAATAATCATCCAGAGCCATAAACCCTAGATCTAGCATGTGATAATCGATATTAACATATGAATAGGGTTTAGATCTTACCTTGATTGTTATGTAGTAATAACAATCTCAATTCCGTCTTGTAATTGGCTTTAGAAAGCTTAGAGTCACAACTGTCACTCCTCTAATGGCTGACAAACACCAAGAGCAAGAGGATGAAGAAGGAGAAGAGGAGAGGCACCCAAAAACGTCTAGAAACCCTAAGGAATCAGTTGGCCACGTTTTTGCTGCCCTAGGGGTCCTTAAATAGTGAGGCTATTAGGGTTATCTAACAAGGAAACCCTAATTTGACTGCTTAGGCCCTAAGCAGCCCATGGACTCCCTCCTTAGAGGCCTTGGACGATTTCTAATGGGTTTTCCCATAAAATTCGTCCACTCCTTTAATATGGAGTCCATTAGTCCAATATTCAACTATCACACAATTGATAGTTCTAGTCCCCTAAGTTTAATTAACCTCTTTTAGCCACAAAATTAATTCTTAATTAATTATTGACTAATATTAATTAAACAATATGATTTCTCCTATAATATATTATTCTCATAATATATTAATAAATCATAATTAATCCTTTCTCTCTCCATAATTCATCCTATCAAGTTGCTTTGGTGAAGGCAACCCAAAAGGACCATGCACCATCGGGTCAAGTACATACCAAAATAGTTATGGACTTAGACACTAATCCAACAGTGCTATCGGTACATTATGTATTTACGTGAAGACCATGCGGGGGTTCTCATGGCAATTAATTATATGTGGTATGCTAGTTGATTGTGTGGTATTTGGTATGCTAGTTGCATTTGTGATACTTGCATGGAAGACCCCAGGGGGGTTCCCGAGGCAGTTGGATATAAGACCATGTGGGGGTTCCCATGGAATTCCAGGCTAAGACCATGTGGGGGTTCCCATGACATCCAGTGTAAGACCATGGAGGGTTTCCATGGCACCTTTATATGTTTGTATGTATGGCTTATAGGATTTGTATATGTGTACTGTTAGTTGATTTTGTGTTATATTGGTATGATTTCTGTATGGAACACCCCGGGGGGTTCCCAAGGCAGTTAGATATAAGACCATGTGGGGGTTCCTATGGCAATCCAGGCTAAGACCATGTCGGGGTTCCCATGACATTCCAGGCTAAGACCATGAGGGGGTTCCTATGGCACCCGGAGTAAGACTTTGGAGGGTTTCCATGGCTTCCTTATATGCTGATATGCATGGCTTATGTTGCTTATGTGATTGATATGGCCTATGTGATTGATATGGTTTATGCGGTCATGTGGATTATGTGGATTATGTGGGATATGCTCTGGGGAACTCACTAAGCTTCGTGGTTATAATTTTTTTTTATGGTTTCAGGTAACATTGGTTTGAAAAGGAAGGGCCCGGCCTGATCGCAGTGCACACACCCGTGTTTTCCGCATTATGAGATTTTGGGATGTAACTCTGATAAACGTTTTAAATTAAGCAATGTTTTTTAATGGTTGGATTAAGTAACATTTGTGTTTGACTATAATGAAAAATGAAATTTTTACCCTTGATTTTTGGGTCGTTACAAAAATTAGGTAGGGTTATAGGGTTCATGTTGTTCAATAGAATGTTACTACAACAGTCTAATGACTAGATCTAGTAGGTGCATGCACCTTTAAATGTATAAGGATTTATCTACGTTATTGCATGTAAATCCATCATTAATCATGTTGGTGGATACATTATAAAGAATCTCTATCTTTGGATTTTTCCCCTCTTCAGCAACTTTCTAATCGCCAAGAAGGATCCAAGTCTTCAAAACTTGTTTTTTATATATCTTATTTGTTTTTTATAATCTTTCTATATCATGTAATTGGATCATTGGTGGTTTTATTTCAAAGTGGTCTTAAACTAAATTCTATTTTAAAATCATTTCCATTTGCCGCTTATAATAGTTTTATAAAAAAGATTGTTTTTAGTTTATCAAAAAATATCAGTGTTATCAGAACCTCTTTTATATGTTAGAAAGATTTATTTTAATGTTTGATAACCTTTGGTTTTGTGAAATATGCTTTGTATTTCTTCTGACAAATAAATGACCAAATATATTTTCTATAACATGTTGTTTTTTATAATTATGATTTTTATGCAACCAAAGTTTTCATGTATTTTGGTTGTGTAAATTCCCCTTAGAAAAAAGAAAGTGTTTGTTTGTATATTACATATGATGTTCTTGTGTATAAACAAGTCATAGGACGGTTGTGTTGTTCTTGGTTGTGATTTATTTATTCATAATACGTAATAGATAAATAAGTATTTTTTTCATTTTTTTTTTCTATGTAATATATTAGTTAGACTAGTTATATTCTTTTTACCAAATGTAAAATGTTGAAGAAATTACCATATTCAAAAGATTATTCAATCTTAATCACTTAATACTATAATCCTAATCTTGAGTTTCAACTCTAGGTTTTGGTCTTAATTGTAGTCTTAATGGTTTGAGTGTCATGCCATCACAACAAATGTAGTCTTAACGTCCTTTTGGAAGCAACAATTGTTTTAACAAGTGGGAACTAGAAGAACTTTTAATTTGTCCCTTAAGTCCTTTAGAAAATACTTAATAACTCTTGTGTTGGATCAAAAAAATTATTACTAGTAAATGAAAGATCTTTATGCCCAAGAGTCATTATAAAACGATATTGCTAGATAATAAAGAAGCATGACATGTTTAAAAGTTTTAAGACCTAATGGGTAATGTTTTCTCTTTATGAAGGTTTTCATTCTTCTCATTTGGCAAGCCAAAACCACAAAAGTTAGGCTTCCTTTCTCCATATTCTCTCTTGTTTTGTCTCTTAAAGTGTTAAGATCAAAGTAAGAAAAATTTGATACTTTACTTGAAACTCTCCTTTAGAACAAAAGGTTTTTGTTCACAATGGCTTAAGAGATTCTTTTATTACAAGATGAATCTTATCAGGTTGGCTAAATGTTAGTGGATACTTCTAGAGAGTTTCTTCCTTGGAGCTTAATACCATCTTCATCAACATCCTAATTGTCAAAAGGAACCAAAGTCTTCAAAGGTTGTAACGCTTTCATTATATGGTTGTTTTAATCTTCATAAGTCTTCCAAAATGATAGTTTTATTTTCATATGGCTATGTTTTTATAAATGTATTTTTAAAACATATTTAAAACATTTTCTTAAAAATGAATGTATATGACATCCCTTTTGAAGACCAATCCTTCATCATTTGTATGGTTCTTGTGGGCAGTTGGTCACTTAACCACATGGATTTTGTCTTATGATGGTCGATGTGGTTTTCATATTTGCTGGTGGGATAAAGGTGATGCGAGATTTTTATACTAAAAATTATGTAATTTTTAAATTTATAAATCCGTTTTTCTAATACTTCTTAACCAACAATCACACAACAAGTGAACCTTGTCAAATATATTATAGTTGCGGTAAGTAAGGGTGCCGAAAATTAAATTGGGGGTGGGGGTGGGGGTTAATTTAAATCTAAATAAATTCGAACAAAATAAAGTTAAGATAATGATTTGGAAGCACTTCCACTTAAATTTTGAATTCATATTCCCTATGGTGAATATATAATAGTGTAATCTAGTATAAAGATACTTACTAATTATACTAATAATAATGTCTGCAAGAGATGTCCAATCTAGCTGGATTGATGCACCGAGTTTGATACCCACATGGGTTTGAGGTCAGGACCTCAAATCTTTAAACCTGTTAAATTTTCCTCTTGCAATTTTGTCCCATGTGTGGGAATTTTTCCCTAGAAATCCACTTGAGGGCTGAGTTTTCCCTGTAAAGGAGCTCAAACTCAGGGTCACCATTGAAATATTGTGGTGAGGCTTCGGCTCCGTTTCAAAAAAATAATTATGATATAATTACTAGTTCTTATGATTAATAAGTGATTTATTTAATGTTCATAAAACTAGAAACCTATAAACCAACTAGTAGTTTAAAACTACTTACAATTAAATCAAGAGTCTAATTCATAAAATTAAACCTAACATACATTGTTTAAATTAATGCTCTCTTAGATATTAAACTTATCAAAAAATATTACTTAACCCTAGGATTGGTTAAATCAGTAGTTCTAATAGTTTAAGATAAAAAACTATCAAGATACAAGTCACAATAATCAGATTTGTAGTCTAAACCATATGCAACTCAAATATAAGTAATAAAAATCAAAACTTTGACAAGTAAGGTAGAATATTTGATCAAAAAGCAATTTTATATGAACTTTATAACTTCAAAATCATAATTACACCATAATAATTTAGTCCATCTACATCTAAGTGGAAGAGAAGCTTATTAGCCTTTCATGTTTATAGAAAAACAATAAAAACAAATAATAAGAATGCTAAACACTGCAAACCTAATACTTTGCTACATAATTTCTTCAAAAATTCTTCTCTAGATCACCTCTGCAACCCATGTTCCTTTTCGTATGAAACCAGGGTTATTTTTTTCATACTTCAAAGTGTTTCTTCTCTTGCACACTTTTCTGAGATGTGAAAGTATCGTATTTATAGAAATATAAACCTAGCGGTGCTAAGCCATTGTCATCGCGTAGCTAGCCGTTATCCTTATTGAATATTCACAAAGTAAATACTTCTTTCGCGTCACTAATCCTTCTATGTTGTTACGCTAACCCCATCTTTTATGGTATCTTCTATACTTTTCCTTTTCCATTCCATATTCAGCTCCATTTTCATTCTTTAATGTTTATCTTTGGATTTTTACTCCATTTATTAAATATGAACATTTTTATATCATATTTAATCTTATTTTACATTTATTCATTTAAAATACTAATATAATTAATCATATTTTATGACTATTTTAGCAATATCAAAAGGCCATCGAACCATTAGTTAGATGTCGATGCAATAAGTTTTTCAAGAAGGATGACTTGCTCATGAATCTTTTGTGATAAACGTCATCTAAGCATGAGAGGCCCGAGACGTAGATGTGATCAAACATGCCAAGTTCAACAAAAGTTTTTTTTTGAGTCCCATAATGATAGGAATTGCATTTGATGAAATTAGTAATCACTACCTACCTTTTTAGATTAAGTAAATGAGATAAAAGTCACCTAACCATTTACTTGTTTCTTAACTTGGAGTCTAGACTTTAACAATTAATGTTTTTTTATACAACAAAAGGTATTAATTTTTAAATACTTAATATTGAAAATACTAAATCAAATTTTGTTTATTTCTGTAGATGACTGCTAATATTTTTACATCCCTATACAACCTCTCTCTAGGTGATTTTCAAGAGATAGTAACATTCGATAGTTATAATTTTTGCATTTGATATGATGCCTTAAGAATTGTTCTCAAGAATCAATATAAATTATATACACTAAAAGTTCCGATTCCTAAACAATCTCTACCAACCAGTATGTCTAAGCATGATGCTTGGTGGAAGCATTATTGTGATTCTATTGATGTGTCTCACATCATACTATGAACAATGACCCTTGACCTCCAAAAGGTTTTGGAGAATTATGAAGCATATCAGATGTTTCATCAAGTGAAGTAGATATTCATTTAGAATAATAGAATTTGGATCAAACTTATTCAAACACTGGATGAAAGAAAGGTCAAAAAATTCACATGTGTGCTCTAAGAGACATATAATTCTGAAACCGGAAATACAACATAAACCCAAGAAATCAAGAAAGGGGTTGACATGATCAGTCACGTTTCTATTGTAGAGAGGCTATATAATGGAAGAGGAATTGTTCATCTTATCTCAGCGAGCTGAGAAGTATTGTGAAACCAACACTTCACGTTTCTATTGTAGAGAGGCTATATAATGGAAGAGGAATTGTTCATCTTATCTCAGCGAGCTGAGAAGTATTGTGAAACCAACACTTCAGGTATCTATATGATAAAACCATTTATTTTTCCACCATACACCTAATTATATGATACTGAATGTAACACTAATATTCAATACTATATGCAGATGTACCGAAGAAATAAGCAACTGACTATAGACAGATTGGTATTCCATGGTAGAGATATGACAATTGTTGTTATTGATAGTGCTGGAACTTTTGATTAGAAGATATTATGTATTTGATTATAGACAATAGATGTTTAGTTTCTATTATGACTAGGAGCATGTTATAATTGTAAATTTTGAAGCAATCTAGATCTACTTATCGTTCAATGGATGTTTACATTCATGTCCAGAAAACGATGTATTATATGATAAGAATATTTTCTTATAATGTTACTCATGAAGTAAATCTATATGTTTTCATTAAATTCATAGTTATAAAGATAAAACCTAAATAATCAAATGATAATTGATTCAATATTATCTATGTCGCTATCATCCTAACTATATAACCAAGAAACACATATACCAACTTCAAAAGACAAAATTTTAATGGCAAATGGGTCTGATTTATTTGATACATGTGAATCCTATTTATAAGGAAATATAATTCACAAATATTCTTCTCTAATGGAAGTGACAGATAGAAAGATTTGTCAAAGAATTATACATAGTGATGTATGCTCAAAATCTTTCATAGTAAATATTAAATGAAACTTAATGAGACAATAAAAAACCCTTTATTCTGAAAAATAAAATGAAGTTTTTAAACAAATTCTTCTTATATCATTTTAGGAGTTGTTGAATAGTCTCATAAATCATTCCTCCAATAACATTCGCTCGCCATTTATACGGTTCTTGTGGGTCATGGATCACCTAACCACTTGGATTTTGTCTTATTATGTTCGAGGTGGTTTTCATATTTTCTAGTGGGATAAAGGTCACCTAATCACCGGTTGAATGTCTATGCTATAATTTTTGAAGATATGGAATCAGACCTTATATAATGTGGTCTGCTCTATGATACTTTGAAGAACTATTCCCTTCATAATTTTTGTAGTTATGCTAACTTCAACACATATATTTTGAAAATATATTTCCAACCAAACAAGTAGATTAAATACATTCACAAGACTAAGGATGAAATGTTTTATCCTTATCTAAAGGGAATAGAGTTATGAAACTTAGGTAGGACAAGAAGCTTACCTCAATCTAACATCTACGAATAACATTTATGTAGAATATCCTAAAATATTATTTATGATAAAGTTTCTATGATCCCACTGATTCTCATTCCATAAGACATACGCTTAGAAAGTTCTTTTTCTAAGTGGGAGAAATATGGAACGTTAAAGGTTAATGAACCATAAGCTAAATGCATCATAGTTTGGAACTAGAAAATCAATAATAGTTTGTTGAACCTTTTCAAATAGTTGATCATAAACTAATAGAATAGACCGAGATGCATTCATGTATGATAATCAAGTATCAACATGATTAATGTTCCTCGGTATAGTGTGACTATAAAGAATATGTGAGTTTTCAAAGGAGAAAGCATAAATGGATGGAAATCTTTTTAGATTTAAAGCCAACATATCAACATAAGAATCTTCTTTCTTATAAGAAAAAAGTATAGTGTGATATCTTTATAAATCAAGATGACTCTTCTCTTTTCTAGAAAGCTAGTGGGAGCACAATTACATTCTTAGTCTTGTATATGATTGACATACTAATTCTTGGAATAAAGATGTTTATAGATAAATCATGACAACTTAAAGGATTAAGTAAAATTGCATTGTTTGTCAAGATCTTAAAAGGTTCAAGATATAAGTCTATAAGAGAGTTTTTATTGCCAATACCACATGGAAAGATTTTGAGCATGCCTCAGAATCCTAGCACAAAGATTAAACTAGATAGTATGATTGGATTCTATATGCTACTACAATTAGATTCATCACATGTGCCATGTTATGCATGAATGCCAAATATGTCGTATGCCTCGAGCATGATGAAAAGATATCGGTATAATACGAGAATAATTTATAGGATAAGAAAAAAGAACATTCTAAAGTACTAAAAAAGAACTAAAAAGAAATTCTTGATCTTTAGAGTGATGAAAGAAAGCTAAGTGTAAACTACTACACGGATGCTAACTTCCAAATAGATTGAGATGATCCTCGATCACAATTACACATGTCCTCATTATGAATGAAGAAAAAGTTGCATGGAAAGGAGTTCTAAGCAGATTTTAATTTTTTTTAAACTATAGAGTAAAAATACATTGTTCAGGAAACCACATATGAAGATGCTTAATTTATGACTCTGAGTAATCCCATTAAACTAGTATTGGTATCTAAGTCATATTTGAGCACCTAAAACATTATTGTCACACCCCGTTAAAGCGGAAACCCGAAGAGTGAAAGGATAAGGTCTCATCATAAAAGGTAAATAGGAGTACCAACCATAAACATTAAGCGTTTTAAGTTCACATCGCATACAACACAAATACATTCAGTTTTCACAATACATAGTTTAATACATAACTAAAGCACCAACTTAAATCATGCAGTTGTCTTATTGATTCACTGACCGTTCCCTGAAAAGCATTAAAAAAGAAGGGTCAACTATAAAATAGTTTGTGAGTTCACAGGTTTATAATAGTACATTAATTCAACAAGAAAATATAGTTTGTTCAATAAAAGTTCTAGTTCAGAAAATGATGAATGTCATTGCATTCCGTTCACAACCAAGCCTAACGACCGTTCTTTCCCCATTCCGTCATGTCCATGGTTCCCATGATGGTCGTTCATGGAAATATGCACTCAAGGTTCTGGGCGAGTGGGGGCTATCGACCCCCAAATAGCGCTATCTATAAGACCATCGGCTCGAATACGAGTTAATAGGCTGTATCGGTTCTCCAGGGACTTAACATACAAGTTCATCACACCAAATTCATAGTATAAGTTCATAATACAAGGTTCATACAACAAAGTTCATATCATATAGTTCATAACACAAGTTTATAAAATAATGTTCATAAAAATTGTAGCATGCTTTCCACCCCAAAAATTAAAACGTAAAATAGGGGCTGTGAATACTCATAATGGAGAGTTTATGGCTCGGGCTTTGCGGTTTGATGTTGACGAGTGCGATTCCTACTAGCGTCCTACGGAAAAATAGTTTCTAGTGAGATATAATTCACTAAGCTATTTTCTAGGAACTTCCTATCCAACTAGTGGTGTCGTAAAAGTGCACAAAGTGTGTACGATTCATTATCGGTAACATTAGTTCATAATGCATTGTGTTCAAAATTTCACAAAGGCATCAAATAAATTCCAAAAATTACAAAAGTTGGTTTTATGGTTCTAACAAAGGGCATTGGTGTCCATAAATGTTGTAGACATTTTTGAAGCTCATTTGATATTTATTTGTAAACTAAAGCCCAAATAATAGAGAAAATTCAAAATAAATGGTAAATAGTTTCTAAAATTCCCAATTTAATTTTTACAAGTTCTCATAATGTTCTCAAGGTCGATAAAAATATTGGTTAGGGGTTTTGAGTCCAATAACCTGAATTTGTAAATTCGTGCTCTAATTTAATGAAAAATATGGATAAAATACCAAAAAGTGTTCAAATCGTCTAAATATTTTCATGGCTTTCTTATTCTGCGAATATATTAATACTACAATTTTGAAGATTTTTATCTCTTCTGAAAACGATTATTTTGAATTTATAGCCATTAAATCATTATTTTTATAGAAAAACAAGGAATTGGTTCTAGCCCTTGGGGTTTTACAGATCATCACTTGTATATATGAAATTTCGTAAAAAAATTTGTTCAAAATATATTTAGAAGCAAAATAAGGGTATTCAACCCCAACAATTTAATCAATGTTGCACAATATAGTGCATGAGTTCTAGATGTAGCTAAATGTTCACGAATTTGTGTAGAAAATTTTGTGGGGTTTTAATCCACGAAATTTGTGGAATTATTTTTTTGGTATGTTAAGTTTCTAAAATATTTTTCTAAGGTCGGGTTTAAGACCCTTGATGATCTAAAGCAAAACTAATGATCACAGAAAAAGTGCTGTTTGCGCAACTGTATTGTAAAAATTTTCAAAAATCAGATTTTTAATGTTTTACAGTAAGGCCAATTGGGTTTGAATGTTAACTCAAGGAACTAGCCCACAAAGACAACGTGCATACTTATTTTATGGTAAAAGATAAATAACAATAAACTAGAGTTTACAGAAGAAAAAGAAACTTTTAGGTTCATGCATCCAAGCCACAGATTTAGGGTTATTCCAAGGCCCCAAAGTGGGTGTTTCATTCTTGTGATAGAGAACTCCTTGGAACCACCGAATCTTACACTAGGATTGCACCACAAATCCGATTTCTAGCACAGCATGGAGTGAATAAGCATCCAATATGTACTAGAAATGGTTTAAATGCTTTTTGTTATGTAAGATCACAAAAGAAATGAAGAAGAAGATGTAAAACTCGATTTTTGAAATCATATGAACATATGTGCAACTTTTCACTTTTAGCATGGGTTTGATCCCGAATTTTCACCATCCCAACACATGTAATGTGTTATGGTGATAATCTACAAACACCAAGAGGAAAAACAAGGATTTCTAGCCATAGAATGGCATAGAATTCGAAAAGTAAAGAAGAACTATGAAGAAGAGGAAGTAAAATCGTAAAACTATGAGAAGGGGTTGTGTTGTTTATCTTGGTTTCGATCTTGAGTGAAGCAAGAACACTTCAAGACCTTCAAAAATCCGAAATTAGGGCAGAGGATGGAGGATTTTCGGAGGTGTATGAGAGGGTTTAGGGATATGAAAGGTTTCTTGAAGAGTAGGAGAGAGTTAGAGTGTAGAAATGGTCCATATGAGTTCTAATAATGGGTTTTAAGGCATGGGGAAGAGGGAAAGGCCTAATGGACGAAATTTTAAGAGAGAGAGAGAGAGGGATAGGGGATTTTTCTTGATATTTGATAAAATAATAAAAGCCTCCCTTGAATTTTTATAAATCTAAGCTTTAAATTTTATAAAAGCTCAAATATTATCATAATTTCATAGGGTTTTATTTATTGGGTTTTATTGAAATATTTACATTTGGGAATAAGTTGTAAACTTATATTTCTTGAATTAATGTATAAAAATGATAACCTATGATTTAATTTTTATAAAAATCAATTTCTCATATTTCAACAATTGTAACAAGGGTTCATAATATGTGGTTGAAGGATTTTAAAATCCTTGGATTTTACTTTTAGTTCACATTTCGAATTATGAATTATATGAATTTGTCATCAACCTAATAGTTGGTTCATATTATGATTTAATTTTGTTCATATTAGCTTAGAATGCTTAACCTTGTTAAGCATTAGATTGCTCCAATATGGAAATTTTATGGTTATGGTCTACCGAACATAGTTTTGTGTTTAGACATAAGGTTCATCTTTGGCACTTTACCACTCAGTTGGTTCATTCACATTCAATGTGATCGTTCAATACAAGCTAAGGTACACTAATTGTTCAGAGGGATCTATTAAGTCGCGAACCTAGTTCAATTTGTACTCTAGAGCCAAGTTAAGTGCACACAAGGAAATGACGATGTTCTAGATGAGTACTGACCTGAGTTTTGGCGGATGTCACAATTATCAAGAGTTTTCGGATATATGTGAAATAAATAAAACCAAGATTATTGGTATTCACAAAGTTCATATAAATCAAATTTAATTAATTTATATATAACAAAGTTCCTTCATTAACTAGAGTATGAAAGTAATGCTGAAGGTATAGGACTTTGTTGTTCTAAGTGATTGTATTCGACTGAAATTTAGTATTTGGATATTGGAATAGTATAAGAAACAATTATTGTAATGTCTTGATATATTGGATTTTATCTTTTCATCAAATACTTGTTATGTTCTATATTAACCTATATAATCCTTGAAGAACCTAGTTATTATAAATGTCCATAGTCGTTCATAGTTGTGGGAGCATCTATGAACTAAAACTAATACAAATTGGATTGATTTTTTCATGGAGATGAAAATACCAAAGCATTGCGACCAACACCATAGGTACGTGATTAGAGAATCAGTATTGGAGATGACCTGCGGCATGATCACTTCATGGATCCTAATCATGACTGATGTTTGATAAAGGTGGTAATTTTCTATTCTTAAACCTAAGATGCATATTTGGGACTAAAGTGTAAGAATTTTTATACTTTGATATGGTTTAATGTTGTTCCAGTTAAAAGGTAGTTATAAGGGTCATCGTTGGGTATGACATAAACTACATGAGAGGCGTATGTAGTCAAGATGGTATTTGTTCCTCTGTTTCGTTAAGACTTAGACATCTAATGCCTTAGTAATTGAATATTTATCAGTAATTTGATTAGGGAATAATCCTATAAGGTCAAACCTTTAGAAAGTTGTCACTTATTGAATATTTATTTGTAATTTGATTATTAATAAATATATTCAACTCTTTTAAATAATTAAGGAATAATTACTATTTTATGAAAATAATATTTCAAGAGGGTAGATACTAGTTATTACATTATATGGTATCATTTAATTAGTCATGTATAAATTTTTGGAGTCTTTGGATTTCACTAGATAAACTTGTAATTATAATAGATAATACTTGATGAGTTGGACTCGTCAAATCTCACATCTCTCCTTTTGTGGCTGTGGATATGAAGGCATGTGTCAAGGTTGCTTGCAAGTTTCCTTTTTACACACACCATACTTCTAATATTCCATTCCTTTAACATTTGTAGATGTATGGGTCTTAGATATGATGTGTGCGTATAACAAAGTGCTTTAGGTTTTCGTTTGATGCTTGATCTTTTCTCTATTTTCTCTTTAGATCGAGAGCATCCCTCACCTTTTCTTCTGCTTCTCTTTTGAAGTGTAGTGTGGGAAGTGTGTGCTTATGAAGTGCTTCTACTATAAGTCTTATACATGACAAGTACTTAAATGCTTAAGAAGTATTTCACAAGAGAGAACTAACATTATTGGTGACTTAATTTTGTTGATGGATACATTTTAGATAAGCTTTATCTTGGTCTTTTGCCATTTTTATCAACTCTTTAATTGCCAAGAGGGATCAAAGTCTTCAAATGTTGTCTTGTAAACATCATATGTGTTGTTTATAATCTTTATATATCATGTAATTGGATCCTTGGTGGTTTGTTTTAAAATAGTCTTAAAATAAATATTATTTTTAAACGTCTTCTGATTGCTGCTTATAATAGTTTTATAAAAAAGATCATTTTTATCTGATCAAAACCGATCGTACACTTGATCCCAAATTATCCTCTCCCAGGATATTTGCAACACCAAAAAAAAATACACAAGTAATTTTGTAAATAACATTACTAATAATATTTATAATTTTACGACATGATACCGGTTGAAATCATCAATGTTGGATACCAAACCGAAACACCCGTTCATAGGCTCACAAGGTAACCGACCATTGAACCCATTCTCCAATAGCCATAGTAAACAGACTCGAGATGCACCCTACTCCGATAACTCATTAAGATATGTTTCGAAGACATTAATAACATCTTTCAATTTTACCTAGTCAGTCGCCTTGACCTTAGGAAACACACATAATTGGAATGTATGACCGTAATCCGAGGTTGCAAAATTTTCACCAAACTAGAAGTCATTGACACGGAATAATTCCCTCTTCCCAAACGTCAACCCGTACTCGTCGATCTCAAAAACCGTTTCTAGTAATGGGCTTCAAGGTTTTTCACAACTGCTTTGTAGAATACGTAATTTAAAAGAAAATGATCCTTTCTGCCCCGACATATCTAACTACCTACCAAACACGCCTTTCGGAAAATAGCCTTGCATGGCGATCGGGCTCTGAGCTTAGTAAGAATATCAGCAGTAATTGCAAGTTTGCAAGATACTATGGGAGAAGAATAAAAAAGGTCGTCATGCTACAAAAAAACAGGAAAAAATTAATTTCAAAACAATTCTGGAATGTAACTAGTCCTCCGGAACACATTGTGTTTGAATATTCCAAACTTGTTCTTTGGATTCTGGAGTAGTTTGCCGCATTCGAAACATGTTCTTTTTCTGTGCTCCTGATTACAAATTTTCAATGTGGAATAACATAAGAAGCTAAAAAAACAAATTCTCTAATACTTTTGTCCTTACTAACGCGAAAAAACTACCTAATTTCGGCACATTCAAAGTTTAAGGGTAACATTATGAAACAGTTCTTCGTGTTCTGGACTAGCTCTTCGTGTCACGGGCTCACTTTTTATTACAAATATAATCAGAATTTTAAACAAGTAAAAGCAAAGGAGTGAAGAACTCACCCGTAAAACCTACAAATCATCAAAATCAAATGTCATATCTTCTTTTTCCACTTAGTTTGAAATATGATGATATTCCAATATACATTGCATAATAGCTTTTGTAATGGAATGTATTCGAGACCCATTCGGAATGAGCCGGGCTAGATAATTTCTGTCCGCAATGGACTCCGGAAAGGTCCTTTCTGAAGAAATGGTTATTTATCAAAAAAAAATTATGACAAATTATAAAAGAGTCATTCCAAAAGCTATTCTTACTATTTAGAACTTGAAGTGTTATTTATGTGTAACCCAATAAGGGACCATGTATTCCAGTACTTTCAATAATTTGTTGTGTTACTAAACATATATTCAACACAAAGAAGACTACATAAGTAAGGACCACATGTATTTATTCCGCTACATATCATATTTCTAAAACAAAAGCAAATATCACACAAAATTCCTACTTTTTAGATGAATTTAGTCTATATGTGGATTATCTATTCTATGTGTTATTACATAGCTTACAACTTAAACAAAAAGCCTAACTCTAAGCAAATAAGGTTACCCAAATAAAACCTTTTCTTGTTAAAGATTGTGATAACTCATATCAAAATAAATATCTAAATATATATAATCAGATTATATTATTATAATATACTGATTAATTAAAAAAATTAATGAGTCAATTAGAGGAAAAATTACGAATATTAATGTTAAAAACCGTCAACTTGATTAGGGGTATAAATTTGAGCAATTAAGAGGGTTTCACCCGTCATAGACTTAGATATAGCTTGAGAAATTGAGTGAAAACCCCACTAGAATTCCAAAGAAAAAGGCGAAGAAACGAGTGAGAAATCGGAGAAGGAAGTTTGTAATGATTTTCGACATTTTTCTAGTAATTAAGGTATGATTCTTTAATTTTAGCTTGGTATAGTCATTTGAGTAGGTTTATACATCTGGATTATATGTTTTGTTTCCATCTAATGTCTCTGTTCGGGCTACTAGTAATTTACTTGATGAACATTTTGAATTGTTTACATTTTTGTTAATTTTTTTTTTAATTCAAATTCATTTGAGCTTATTTATGAAAAACTATTTATGAATAAATGTTAGTAAGAAGTGGAGAAGATTAATTGTGATTTCATAAATTAAGTTTATAGAATTTTCGAAGCTTTGAAATGTTTTAAATGGCAGAAAGATGATGATTTTTGTGTAAAGAAGAGATAGAAAATTGGATCTATTTTTATGGGCAGGTTAAAAGAAAATTTAATTTAAAAACAATAAAAGTGGATGGTTACAGTTCGAGGCTCTTTGTGGCACTTTTCATGTGCCAACTTTCAATTTAGATGCATGTCCTTTTCACAAGTTTTCAGAAAATACAATATTAACCCTTGAAATTTTATTTTTATTTATTTTAAGTTATAATTAAAGAAAATCATTCCCAGCTGATGTGGGATCAGGTGCAGCCGTTGTGGGATCTGTTGCCCTCACGAAGGCAGGCATGTTAGCTGCACCCGATCCCACATCGGTTGGGAATGAGAACTAAACATTCCTTAAAAGGGCGGGGATACCTTCTCTATCGTAACACGTTTTAAAGTCGTGAGGGTAGCACGTCCCATAAGAACTTTGCAGTGAAGCGTTCCCGGGCAAGAGAAATTCATGGATGGGTGACCCCATGGAAAGTTTTCGTGCCAAGAGCCCAATGGGGACAATATTGTGATACGTGTCAGAGGGGGATGTTACAAATGGTATCAGAGCCAAGGAACGGGTCAATGTGTTCGACGGGGACATTGAAACCTACAACATGGGGTTAAGGCGGGCAGGCTAGCTGCACCTGATCCCTCATCGGTTGGGAAGGAGAACTAAGCATTCCTTAAAAGGGTTTCGATGACTTCTCTGTCACAACGCGTTTTAATGCCGTCAGGGCAGCAGATCCCATAAGAGATTTGCAGTTAAGTGTGCCCGAGCTAGAGCAATTCAGGGATAGGTGACCCCCTGGGAAGTTTTCGTGTCGGGAGCCCAAAGCGGAAAATATTGTGATATGTTCCAGAGGGGGGGTGTTACAGAACACATATGTTGTTTTCTAGGATCGCAAACTTAAAAATATTTGTTGGTGGAATGTAGGGCGTGAGTAGTGTGACACGATTCGGGTAAGACGTAACGAAAATGAGATGAGTTTTTCGGGTTCTGTGGTTGTTCGCACATACATATTTAGCATGCGATTTATATGCATTTTTAATTATTTGTTTACGATATTTTTTTTGATAAGTATAGTTGCGTGCAATGTTATTTGTACTTGTTTATCTAAAGTGTGTTTTTTTGGATGACATGGGTGTTTAATCGTTGTGATCATGATGGGTATGTGTGATCGGGAGGAATGGGAATTGAGAATTATACGCATTTCCTTGGATATTTAAACCACTTGAGTACAATTGATGGGTTGTACCAAGGGGATGGGAAACATGCCATTGGTTCTTTCTCTAAATGACTAATTGTTCCCTTAAATAATGTCATCAGGTGATATGTTTCGTTGTATTATTTATTGAACATATATGATAATACCTTTTATTTTTTTAAGTGATAGACATGTATGTGCAACACAAAATACTAGGCCCTAGTATTACCCATTTAGAAACTTTAAATATGCGCATCCCAGGAAACTATTTAGCTAGTAGCGGTGGAAAGGAAAAAGAGGAGGATTAATCAAGAAAACAACGAAGGAGTTCCAAAAAGACGTAACACCCGAAGTTGTTCAACTGAATCTCAATTTGTGTACCTCCTCCATCAGAACTTGACGCGCGTATTTATTAAGACATGCATGAGAGGCGTACTTAGACTTATGCTTAGCGTACTCCTTCCGGGGCCAGTACGCGCAGCGTACGAGCTGAGTATGCCCCCATACTCCGCATACAACCAATCTAACCCATTAAGGACTTAATCGATTAAGTCATCATGCCAAACTCCCATATCTGATCCTAAATGCTAACTTAACACGTAAAGTTGGCAACTTTACTCTCATGCATGTCTTAATAAGACCCAAAACTCAAAGAGAACCTTAACAAAGAACCTAACACATGCATGGAACAAAATAACTCATAAGGTTGCATTTTTATGAACAAAGGACCTTAAATGTGCTAAGATCTAACATCCATGGCTTTTGGAGTAGACCATAATATCAAATATGGATTAAAAGACCGAAAAATGCATAAATAACACCCTAAGTTGGATATAGAATAATTAACCATCAAGATGAGATCTTTTTACCTCAAATGGCTTGCTAAGATGAAGATGACTTTGGATCTACAAGCTCAAGCCACTCCCAAGCAACCTCCAAGTGTTCTTCTTCTTCTACTTTACCAAAAACACCACCAAATATAACTTTCAAGCTCAAACCTCCCAAATGACAACTAGGGTTTCGATATTAGGGTATAGAGAAATGGAGGTTGTACATTAGAAGGTCCAAGGGTGTTATAATTAGATTTAATAGGGCATAAACCCTAAAAATTACGGTTTTCCCCTGCATTACGTAAGCTATGCGTAATCCCACGTACGCCCCACATACGTGGGTGAACCCGCGATCCAAAAATGAGTTAGTACGCTAAGCGTAATCATAGATTATGTCCCACGTACTAGCTAGGGACTAAATTGAGAGAAATTTTGCATTAAGGGTTAAAAAGAAACATAACAAATCTCGGATGTTACAATATCACTCTAGATTGTAAAATAGGGAAAGTATGTTATGGGTGCAGGTTCCCCAATCATATCAGGTTAAACTCTCCCTTGAACAAGGATAATTATAACCAACGCATGGTGGCAGATAAAAGGAATATTTCGGGAGATGAGAAAGCAACAATGATAAGAGTAAATGGTAGGGATTTCCACATGACAACTCAGGAAGGTCCGGAGACCCTGATATAGTGACAAGTATCTTCTTAGTAAACTCTATATGTGTGGGTGATATTTGATATGGCTGCAAACATATATTTAATTTTTTTTAAGTACTTTTTTTAAGTGCCTAAATATGAATGCAAAAGCTTTTAGAAATAAAGACTAATGATGATCATTGGGTAGTCATAAGAACAAATTTTGATGGTTTCTTGATTGAAATAGACAGTTGTTTAGCACCACTAAAACTAGTACGCGTAACACGATGAGATTTTGATGTTGGGATAGGAATGGATTGGTTTTCGAAAAAAAAGTTAAATAGATTGTAATAAGAAAACAATTTACGCCTGGGTACTAAATAGGGGAACGTGATATGAATGTATACTAGTTGCAAGGAAGTTCTCGAGATCCCTATTGGTTAGCACCAAGAAGGACGGGAGAATTTATTTAGCAGTTTCATGATTTGCTTGACAAGGTTTTATTCGACATTGTACATCATCATGGAGTGAACCATTGTTGTTTGTCACGAAAAAAGATGGGATGATGTAGATGTCCATAGAGTACCAAGACTCAAAGATGTTATAAGATCTTTACTGAATAGAGAATGGTAATGTTGTCACTTAGTGTAGTAAGTCATAGGTAAATGGAAGAACCAAGTAAGATTGAAATGATTATAATTGATGTAACATTTATTATGTTGGGTGAATTAAAGAAGAATAGGAAAGAATCATCGTTAGAGGATAAGAATTTTTTTTAGATCTGCGTACCTTGTATAGGATGACACAGTTTATGGGACATGGGTGTATGATAGCCAAGATCATGACGAGTATGTTGTGACCAACAGGGGATATGATTTGAGATGGATATTTAAATGCTTGAGCACAACAGATAGGTTGTACCAAGAGGGAAGGCAAGTGGATAATTGGTTCTTTCTATGGATATCTAAAATATTCCCTAAAATTGTGTCATCAGGTGTAACATACTTGCAGGAAAAGTTAGTTAATATATTTCAATTGTTTATGTTTGATCGTAAAATACAAATATATACTAAACTACTCCTAAATTATTCCACCTATGTCCACAATGGGACTTGAACCCTCGACCTCAAGGAGGGAGGGCAGCACTAGATACTGCTAGGCTAGAAGCCCTTTTGTAGGAAGTGTACCATTGTGTTGGATTAACCTGCAGGATGCTTTGGAGCAACAAAAAGGTTAGGCAATTTAACGTAGGAAACCAATACTATTTCAGGTGAGATATAAAATCATGTTCAAGAAACCCCATGGAAATGGCGTAGTGTGTTTTGACAAAGGAAAGTTAAATATGTGGTAGGTTGGACCTTTTGTGATTTAGCAACAGGTTGGAGAGATAGCTCACTATTTGTAGCTAGTAAGGGAAATACCATGAATTCATATCAAGTTCCATGTTTCTAATCTAAGTGAGTGTCTCGTGGATGCGGCCATGGAAATGACACTTAAAAAAAATCAAGGTTGGTGGCAAGTTACTTTACACGGAAGACCCATTGCAGTTATAGACCGAAAGGTCAGGAAATTAAGGAAAGCAGAGAAACCATTGGTGAAGGTAAACTAAAAGTATTATAAAGGATCATATGCGACATGGGAAACTGAAAGAGTTATGAAGACCAAATATTCATATTTGTTTACTTTATTCAAATTCCAAGGACGGAATTTTTCGAAGGTGGAAGTTTGTGAAACTCATATCAAAATAAATATCTAAATATATACAATCAGATTATATTATTATAATATAATGGTTAATTAAACAAATTATGGAGTCATGTTTAGGAAAAATTATGAGGATTAACGTCAAAAACTGTCACCTTGATTCGGGGTATAATATCAGGCAATTGAGAGGGTTTCACCGGTTATAGACTTAGGTAGTATATACAGCTCCAGAAATTGAGTGAAAACCCCACTAGAATTGCAAGAGAAGGCGAAGAAACAAGTGAGAAATCGGAGAAGGGAGCTTGCAAAGATTTTCGACATTTCGCTAGTAATTAAGGTATGATTCTTTGATTTTAGCTTCGTATAATCATTTGATTAGGTTTATACATATGGATTGCATATTTTGGTTCCATCTAATGTCTCTGTTCGGGCTACTAGTAGTTTAATTAATGAAGATTTTGAACTCTTAACATTTTTGATAAAGAAATTTTGGATTCAAATTGATTTCAGTTTATTCCCGAAAAATTACTTATGAATACATGTTAGTAACAAGTGGATATGATTAATGGTGATCTCATAACTTAAGTTTACTGAATTTTCAAAGCTTTGAAATGTTTTAAATGGAAAAAATGATGATTTTCGGGTAAAAAGGAAAATCTATTTTTTATGGGTTGTTTAAAAGAAAAACTAGTTTAAAAACAATAAAAGTGGATGGTCACAGTTTGAGGCTCTCTATTCGCATATTGCCAACTTTCAGTTCAGATGTGTGTCCTTTTGACAAGTTTTTCGAAAATACAATTTTAACCCTTGAACTTTTGTTTTTTATTTATTTTAAAATTTAAATAAATGAAATCAAAAATCATGGGAATAGCCTCTAAGTTTTATAAGCTTGTTCATTTATTTGGTATTTTGGGGGAGCTCACTAAGCTTTGTTCTTACAGTTTTTAGTTTCCATTTCAGGTACCTCTAGCTCGAAGGGGAAGGGCCCGTCTTGATCGCACCGCATCACTCCATGTTTTTCCGCACTTAGTGATTTTGGGATTTATACTCTGATATAATGATACAATGTGACTCTTTTGAATACTTTGGTATCAGTTTCTTATGAATGGAATGAATTTAAAAACAAAATTTTTATATGTATTTTTGGGATGTTACAGTTTCGATTGATGACTTATTTAGCATATATGATAATACTATTGTTTTAAGTGATAGACATGTATGTGTAACACGAACTCACTAGGTCATAGGCTTACCCTTTTAAAAACTTTAAATGTGCGCAACCCAAGAAAGTATGTAGCTAGTGGTGGTGGAAAAGACAAAGAGGAGGACTAATCAAGAAAACAACGAAGGAGTTCCTCAAAGATATAACACCCGAAGCTATTCAATTGAAGGATTTATTATAATTTTATTGTTTTCCCTATAGTTTAGACAATAATTATGTTTTAGAATTAATCTTGGGAGATGTTTGGATAGTTATATTTTGACATTTTGTTACATCCGATGAAATTAGCATGCTGCAAGGTTGTATCATAGAGTTGTTTAAGCAGATTAGGTGTTTTCGTAAACACTTTAGCTTATACAGAAGGAACGAGAGGTCATCAAGTGACTAAATTAGACTACATCTCGATTGTAGTTATCATGTGTTCAAGGAGATCTGAGAGGTTCACTATGGTCACCCCTGAAGAAGAACACATCCCGATTGGAGCTTATGTCAGAGCACAAAGAGATGTACCAGAAACCCCACTGAATCGAAATGTTAGTCGTGGATGAGGACAAGGAAGAGGAAGAGGCATGGGTAGAGGAAGAGGTTGAGGAGTTTTCACAGCACCGATACCTACACCGTCTGGCCATGCAGCTCCGGCTCCCACTACGGTCAAGGTAACAGATGGGGTCGTGTCGCAAATATGATCACTAGAGAAGTGTTGGATGATGAGATTGCTCAGGAGATACAATCTACCTTGCCAAATGTAATTGATCATACACATGATTTAATAACCTTGCGAAATGTAATTGCTCAGACACATGATATAATAAAGAATGACTATGTTGGTGACATGGACAAAAAGGAGGAAGACTACGAGTATAGTACACCAATTTCGAACCATGACCCAAGCATTACATAACCCTCAAGGCATAATAACAATCATGATCGGAAAGGTTGTAGTTATAAGACATTCATGAATTGTAGGCCATCCGCATTTAACAGAAATTTGATCCCATCTTATGGTTAATGTGGATCATGGAGATTGAGGGAACATTTGATACTAGCAATTGTGCTGATGAGGACAAGGTGATTTATGTTGCGATATTGTTAAAAGGGGAGGCTATAAATTGGTGGGGCATGGTGAAAGAAGTTAGGGTCATTTTTGCCGAAAAGATGTAATGGGATGAGTTTACGAGAATCTTTACAGAAAAGTTATTCCCTCGACGGAAATTAAGAAGTTGTAGGAAGAATTCTTGAGATTGGAACAAGGGAATATGACAGCGAGAGAGTACACTACTAAGTTCATGGAGAAAGATAGGTTTTCAAACTTTTACGTATCTATAAAAGAAGGAAGGGGGAATGCTATATTTAGGGATTAAGAATGGTTGTCCGTGAATTTATTGAACTTCAGAAAGCAGGTACTTTCCAGTCTGCCGTAGATATGGCAGAAGGTTGTGAATATGAACAGAATCATCAGGCTGAAGAAAGGCTTTGGGGAAAATAAAATGGAATGGTACGAATAATGATTCCAAGAAAAGCATGACTTCAGGTTGATCAAGGGTCCGGAGTAGAACAATGTACTATATGCAAACAATTCCATAAGGGGGAGTGTAATATAATCAATAGAACTTGTTATAAATGTGTAAAGATAGGACATATCGCTCCAGATTGTAAAATAGGGAAAGTATGTTACAAGTGCGGGTTCCTTGATCATATCAGGTCAAACTGTCCCCGGAACAAGGGTAACAATAACCAACACATGGTGGTAGAGAAAGGAAATTGGTTGGGAGATGTGAAGGCACAAATGACAAAAGTAAAAGGCAAGGCTTTCCACATGACATATCAGGAAGATCAGGAGACCCCGATATAGTGACAAGTATCTTTTTAGTAAACTCGATATATGTGGGTGCTATTTGATGTGGGTGCAAACATATATTTGATTTTTTCAATACTTTTTGTAAGTGACTAAATATGAATGCAAAAGATTTTACAAATAAATACTGATGATGATCATTAGGTAGTCATAAGAACAAAATTTGATGGTTTCTTGGTTTAAATAGACAGTTGTTAACCACCACTAAAACTAGTACCGTAACACTATGAGATTTTGATGTTGTAATAGGAATGGATTGGTTGTCGAAAAAAAAAGTTAAATATATTGTAATAAGAAAACAATTCTGGCATGGGTACCAAATAAGGGAACATGATATGATATGTATACCGGTTGTAAAGAAGTTCTCAGGAGCCCTATTGGTTAGCACCAACAAGGACGGAAGAATTTATTTACCAGGTCCATGATTTGCTTGACAAAGAATTATTCGACATAGTACATCATCGTGGGGTGAACCAATGTTGTTTGTCATGAAAAGATTGGGACGATGTACATGTGTACAGGTTACCAAGAGTCAAAGAAGGTATAAGATCTTTACTCAATAGAAAATGCTAACATTTTCACTTAATGCAGTAATTCATAGGTAAAAGGAAGAACCAATATGATTCAAATGATTAGAGTTGGTGTAACCATCAGTATATTAGGTGAACTGAAGAAGAATAGGAAAGAATAATTGGTAAAGGATAAGAAAAAATAATGATTGAAATGATTAGAATTGATTACCAAGTATGATTCAAACGAGTATGTAGTCACCAACAAGGGATAGGATTTGAGATGGATATTTAAATTCTTAACCACAATGGATGGGTTGTGCCAAGAGGGAAGGGAAGAGGACCATTGGTTCTTTCTATGTATATCTAAAATATTCCCCTAAATTGTGTCATCAGGTGAAACATATTTGCAGGTAAAGTTAGTTAAGATATTTCAGTTTTTTATGTTTGATCGGAACCTTTGTTTTATCTCATCATTTTTGAAGAATTTCCAAAGAGGAATGAATTCTCTAGCCAAGTATGAAATTTTATATGGTAGGAAGTGTACCACTGTGTTGGATGAACCTGATGATGCTCATGATGCTCAGGAAAAAAACCAAAAGGTAGGTGGTTTAACGTAGGAAGCCAATGTTGTTTCTGCTGAGATATAAAATCATGTTGAAGAAGTGTCATGGAAATGGCATCGTGTGTTTTGATAAAGGAAAGTTAAATATGTGGTAGGTTGGACCTTTTGTAATTAAGCAACAGGTTGGAGAGATAGCTTACTAGTTGGAGGCACTAATGGAAATATAGTGAATTCATATCAAGTTCCATGTTTCTAATCTAAATGAGTGTTTGGTGGATGTGGTCATGGAAGTGCCACTTAAAAAAAATCAATGTTGATGATAAGTTACATTACACAGAAGACCCAGTTTAGTTATAGATTGAAAAGTCAGGAAATTAAGGAAAGCAAAGAAACCATTGGTGAAGGTAAACTAGAAGTATCATAAGGGATCAGATGCGACATGGGAAATCGAATGAGATATGAAGACCAAATATTCATATTTGTTTACTTAATTAAAATTCCAAGGATGAAATTTTTTGAAAGGGGAAGTTTGGGATAACTCATATAAAAATAAATATCTAAATATCTATAACCAGATTATATTATTATAATATAATGATTAATTAAGAAGTTAATGAGTCAATCAAAGGACAAATTATGAGGATTAATGTCACACCCCGCTAAAGCGGAAACACGAGGCGTGGCAGTATAAAGGGTTTCATAGCAAAAGTTAAAAGACAACACCAACCATAGTATTAAAAATCATTACAATTTTACAATGGGTTTGAACAACTTTTAAAAGAAATTACAATGTAAATTGAAATACAACACATGCGAATGCTCCTAAAAGTGAAGTGTCCCTAAGTGCCACTTACTCGATGATTCCTGAAAAAGCATGTAAAACGAGCGTCAACTATAAAAATAGTTGGTGAGTACTCACAGATAAACAAAATAATATTGGTTCCATGAATTGAAATCAAAGTTTTGATAAAAGTTTCCAATAATAAAAGTATATTGTTAAAATGAGTAAATAAGTTTGTAAAAACAAAGTTCTTTGTCATCATGAGAGATAAAGTATGTTGCCCAAATAAGATGCAACATTCATATTCTCATGGAAGATAAAGTTCGTTACTCAAACGAGTAAACAAGTTTCATTGCTAAAATGAGCAATCAATTTCGTTGCTACAAGGAGCAAACAATTTCATTGCTAAAACATGTATATAAGTTTTCAGTAATAAAAGTTCGTTGTTGTAATGAGAAACAAAGTTCATTGCTATAATTAATAACAAGTTTATTGCTATAACGAGAAACGAGTTTGTATGTGTATGAGCAAACAATGAGTCTCAACCAAACCTATGACTGAAGCCCTATCAAGATCTATGCTTATCGTTCCATAGATGAATATGGTATCATGCACTCCAGCAATAGGGCGAGTGAGGAGTTGTCAATTCCTAATAGCGCTATCCATAATGACCATTGGCTCAAAGAGTTAATGGTTAGAGATAAGGGAAGGGCCTTAGTACGATAAGTTCTCTTGTTCCGTGTTGCATAGACATACATAGAGAGACATAGCAATAAAATAGCAATCATGTTTGATACAAATCAATTTAAATACAACATTCAAATAATAGTTTTTCGGGACATGCTTTTCCACCCCAAAACATAAAAACTGAAAATAGGGGAGTGCGTGAATACTCACAATGCATTTAGATGATGCAAATGGTGCCTTGAACTACGTTCCACGTGTACCACTACCGATTCCTACAATAATGGTATTCGCTAGTGAGTCTCTAATCGAAATCTAACACTAGTATACTTACTACTACAATAGAATTATGTCAATAATGTGTCAAAATTTAATATTGATAAGTTACAAACATTTTTCTGTGGAAATTAAGTTTCAAAGAATCAATTGTTATATAACAATTTAAGTGGAAAATTTTCATTATTGAAATGTTAATATTTAACATTTTAGAGGTGTTCCAATGATTAAATATTCAAAACTAAATCAATTTAGTTCTAAACTTTCCCAAACTTTGCATTTAAGTTTTAATTGAAGTCAAAGACCTTAAGATAAATTTTCTTGAATTTTTTATTTGTCTGACTATTTTTCACGATTTTAGTTTCTTGAATAACCATAAAATCATAAAAAATACTAAACATTTAATAAAAATTACCAAACTTTAGATTTTGGTTCTAAATGTACTAAAAGACTTCTAGATAAATTTTCATGGATTATGAATATGTATAACCATTTTTCACATATTTAATTCTCTAAATAGATACAAATTCATGAAATATAGAAATCAGTTATGAAAATACCCCAAACTTTTTATAACAATGTCATTACACATACTTAAGCTGAGAAAAATATAAAAAGGGGTTTCTAAACTGTTTAACCCAATTTTATGATTTTTATGCATTTATTCTAATAAAAATGGGGATAAATAGAAAACAGTTTCCAAAATTACCCAAACTTTTTGTGATATGGTTATTAAACATTCTTAAGTTGGGAAAAATATAAAAATTGATTTCTAAACTGTTTAACCCAATTTTATGATTTTTGAGCATTTATTCTAATAAAAATTGAAATAAATAGAAAACAGTTTCCAAAATTACCCAAACTTTTTGTAACACTTTTATTATACATGTAGAAGCTGTGAAAAATATAAAATATATTTTTCAATTAGTCTTTCTATTTTTCTTTGTTTTATCCTCTTAAATAATCATTAATTGGAGAATAATTATTAAACAGTTAAAGTAAATTACCAAAATTTTTGTACACTTCATTTACAGAGTAAATAATCTGGGAAAAATACCAAATGTGGTTTTTATATACTGAAATCCGATTTTGTGTATTTAAGTGTATTTAATCTTAGAAAATAGGAGAAAAATAGTATACAGAAGAGAAAAAACATCAAAATTTTTATGTAGTCTCCTAATGTACTAAAAAGTGCTCTGGTAAATTTTCATGAATGTTGGGGGAGCAGAACTATTTTTTCTATTTTTAGGCCATTATAAATACAAAAATCAGGGAAAAATAGGAATGCATTATGAAAAATTCTGAAAATATTTTTCTGAGTCTTATACCTCTGGTAGTAACTGCGAAAATTGTTATATATCATTTTATGATTTTGTAAAGTGCTTTTATGATTTATTGGAGCCAAACAAAAAGAAAATTCAAAACCATATTAAACAGTAACAAAAATCGATGAACCTTAATGAGGGATCATTATTTAGCATAGGGGTCATCCACGAATTTAACTAGGATTTATAGACCCCAGAAAGTATTTCATATGATTTATTGCCCTATTTTCTTGCATTAATTATAATAATTCGAGAAAAACGAATTATTTTCTGAAAATTTACAGATCATCTTATATTGTTGGTTGGATTCGGGGAAAAATATCATTTGAACAGAAAAGAAGTTTTAGGTATTTATTTGGGAATAAATCTTTTATGAACATATTTGAAAGCTTTTAACAACAAACTTTGATCATCAAGCATCTAAGCTTGAAGATCATCACATGCATGTTGGTTTGAAGATCATTAATGAGTTTCATATGTTCAAAAATCATTTTTTATAGAAAACATAGGGTGCATGTGGTGTTTTTCCACCAAAACATGTAGAAAAGTGCATTTCCTTGATTTTGACTTAGGTTTAGGTCCTTGGATTTCACCATTTACAACATGCATGTTGTTTTTGGGTGAAATCCTACCACCATCATCATCAAAACCGTGAGTAGGTGCAAGTGTTCATGATTTTACAATAGAATGGGGTAGAAGATGGAGAAAATCCATGAAAAACAAGTAAAACTTGAAGGAAAAGAGAAGGGGAATGAATGATTTTCGGGTTTACCTTTAAGAATAACATCAAATGTTGAGGTTTTTTTAGTAGAAATGGCTGAAATTTTCGGAGATCTTCGTGAGTTTAGAGGGAGAAAGAAGAGAGAATTAAATGAATGATGGTAGAGTGTGTGAGAGAGAGAATGAAGAGGTGAAGAGTGTGGAGAAGAGAGAAATGATTATGTGTTTTGGGAAGAGTAGGAGGGTCTTGGGAGAGGGGAGGCCGAGATTTTGGGTGAGAGAGGCTCCCTCTCACTTGTTTCTTTTATAAAAATTTAAATCTTTTATAAAAATATCAAACTTTTTATAAAATATACACTAAAATCAAGTTTTTATTCATAAAACCTTTATTTTTTATTTATAAATTAAGGGTAAATGTTAATGACTTAAATTTTTATTTTCCTTGATTATATTTCCTTGAATTTAATTATTTTAAGATAATATTATAAGTTTCATAACTATTTTTATAAAATTCTTGATGTTAAACTTTATAAAATTTAGGTTTTAGGGCTTTTAGGGTTTTGGAGTTTAATAAACTTTGAATATCAAAATAAATTGAATATTTGAGACTTCAAATTATCTTATGGTATTATAACTCTTTTATAGTTATAAATAATGTTTGTAATTTATTTTTATCGGTTTATTGGCATTCTATGTAGTGATTCCGAGATTCAAGCGAAATTGAGGAATCAAGTATACTAGTCCTAGTCTTCAACTTTGACTTAAGTTTCTATGAGACTTTGACCTAATTTCTACCACTAGGTCAAGTGCATGATGTGTGTATATGATTCATGAAAAGGTGTTCGAGTCAAAGAGTGACCTAAATATGGATATTCACTACAGTTAAGTAGTTGTAGAATTCACATACCAATGTGAAATCCAAGCACATTATCCATTGTTTCTAATTGTTTCCAAGTTTCTAATAGGTTATATCTTAACTTCTAGTTACTAAGTCTAGTATGTGTCGTGCCTATACATGCAACTAAGTTTATTCAAATCTAGAACTGACTCGAATTTTGACGGTTGTCACAGTCTCCCCCGGTTGAAAGAATTTCGTCCCGAAATTCAATTCGTGACGTATTCTATTAGAACTCAGCCGAATACAACTGTATAGTTGGAGAGGTGGTGACTTGCAGTGTTCTTTGATTATTTTGGGTTAATTCCTCAAGGGAAGAGCCCAACTCTTTAGCTATAGTCAAATTAATGTTTCCTTAATTCGAGTTCTACAATTTAGATTGCGAGAAATTAGGATCATGAAAATCATGATCCAAACATGGCGACCTAGTCGAAAAAGATCATCTAGTTAGATATTATCTGAATTAAGAGAGCTATAAGTTTTGCTGAAGCACTAACTGCACTGAGCGTTAAATCCATATTGATCCTTAAGTCGCGTTCTAAATTAGCACTAAGTGTAAATTCGCCGCCTAATAAAGAAGAGATTAGGAACAATTTGTTCACTTCCGAGTTGGCTACTACATCTGGAAAGGATATATTTTGAAATAAGAAGGGGTAGCACGAATGAACGAGAAGCGATTGAGGGTAAGTTCCTAAAAATACGTACTAAGGGTAGGCAACGAAGTTTTGGTACATCTCAAATGCAAAGGCTAATTAAGTGTCGTCGACAAAATAAATTACGAATGATTGAGCATCTCCGAGGCTATAATTACTACTACGGTTACTCTTACAATAATAAAACCTTATTCGAAGAATAAATATATTTAGAGAGTCATTGGTGCAAATGGAGGCGATGAAAATTTATGATAAATTAAATCACATTGTGTATATAGCATTTTAAGTGTTTAGAAGTGATTAAAAATCTCATTGTTATCAAAATGTCTGTTTAGAAATGATAATTAATCTCACTATTATCAAAATGTGTAATAATTCCAAGATAATGAAGATACATCTGTGGCGATCCAACGAAGTAGTAAAATAATATAAAGATTAATTAAAGTTAAAGGTTTAAGTCGTCATTAAGGGAAAAAAAAAATTTATTGAAATTATTGATATTACGCTATTTGAAAAATTGACTAATTGTCTAAGTCAGGACAAATCTAAGTTTACGAGGAGTCAAAATACTTATGAAAACAAGCTTGAGAGTTTAGGAACTCACTGAAAACTGCAAAGTAAATTACTATTTTAAGAAAGGTGTAAAAATGTCAATCTTCAAAATAGGGCATTCATAGTTTAGTGTTTCTACAAAAACAATCATTTAGAGAATAGATAATCGTAAAATTCAAAATTCTTGATGTATTTAAAGAAAAGAAGAAACATAAGGATACATATCCTTCACATATATTTTCCGGATATAGAAAAATTATAAGCATAAGAGTATTCATCTTGTGTATTAATTATAAGAAAAAATACAATGAAAATTGCATTTTTAAATCAAGTTTCCGAATTTAGAACGAAAGGGCAAATGTAAATAAGGAATACTTGTTTATTGTAGATTTCAAAATAAAAACAAGATGTATATGGTAAAAGGCGTAATTGAATATATCAAAGTTGACTAAATCAAAATTATGTCTCACGACTATACACGTATAAATCGCTCAAAACGAAAAGGGTAGACTTCTAGTCTTTATGTATACGAACATGATACCATGAGAAGCAAAATAGATAGAAACAAAGTTAGACAATGTATTATGTTACTATTATGGGCGTGCGAGATCTAAAATCAAAAAGAGAGCGAGAAATCAAGTTCGGGGGAAAGA
Source organism: Lactuca virosa (assembly GCF_052849685.1). Lineage (NCBI taxonomy): Eukaryota > Viridiplantae > Streptophyta > Magnoliopsida > Asterales > Asteraceae > Lactuca > Lactuca virosa. The sequence goes on along the minus strand of NC_136428.1, from coordinate 312,822,936 downwards.
AAAAGGAAGGTAGCGGCGGCAATGATTGTTATTGTTGAAATTATAAGAACAATACATATAGGTAGATTTAAAACCAGGTTGAGATATATTTCAAACTTCAACATGTGATGTATATTGATGATTAAATAGAAATGAAGAAGTTTTAAAGTGTTTTCTAAGGTTTGCTAAAAATTCACGAGTTATCTATTAAGTTAAACTCCATTTGTGAAAAAGAAGAAACACTAAAACTTGTAATTGAAAATCTGACAGTTTTGACCTTTTTGACCGGAGTCCAACAATGCTTAAAACGGATAAGGTAAAGACTTAACATATTTAGATGAATAATTGTGCATTGTCGAAAGTGCGCCACTGGAACTTTAAAAGTGAACACTAAGTTTTGCAATGCTTTATATTTTAGAATCTTTATAGATTATAAAACTATATTGAAGCAAAGTACACAAATAAGGTATGTTTTGAATTACAAGCGTTAGATATGTCTTATAAACATGTTTGAAGTAGACATTTGCATAAATATCATGTTGTGTTTTCGAGAAAACACATTAAAGTAAATTACAATGTCTAAATGAGAAAGCGGTTAAATGTGTTAAAGCAAAAGTGGTTTGGAAAATCCGAGGATGCTTTTACATATAATAGGACTTCAATGTTATATGTTTAAGTTTTATAGCATAGAGTTTAAACACTTTTATAAAAGAAAATGTTTCTAAGTTTTTCGAAAACGTGTCAAAATGGTAAGCAAGGTTTAAAATGGTTTATATGCCCTTAAAACACATCTATCCACTGAAATGGATTTGAAATGAGATTGTAATAGCAAGATTAAAAACAATATTGGTTAAATTGAGTTTTGAAGAAAAGTGTTAAGTTAAAACAAGTTGTCAAAAGATTTTTAGCGAGAATATGGCGTAAATTGTTAGGAAAGGTCTAGTAAGTTGTATGAAGTGGTTATAAAGTATTTTATCGATGATAAATAAAACCGATGAAACGAAATAACTTTTTGATGGAAGATTAAGAAATAAGGAATAAGTATGTTAGTGTAGCTGATCGTACTTAAATACTAAGGTGAGTACAAGGCGAGTACTGATGTCTTTTCCCCAAGATAAAGGACAAGAAAATTTGTTAGTAAAACGTTTTATGGTGTCTATGCAGTTTATGACCTTTTATAGAGGTCAAAGGGATATCCAATGTTAAGTTTTAAGCTCAAGGTGGAAATAACCTAGAGCTAAATCGTAGCGTAGTAATAACGTCTCACGTATGGGTTAAACCTCCGTGTCTCCTCGTGAGTCGAATCCGGAATGCCCACCAATGGTATCCAAATGATTACTTAGTGGCGACTCATCTACCTCCTTACGTGATGCTCCAATTATCATTCGTGTCGATATCGAAACACTTTTTCATAGTTGTAACTCTAGTACGAAGACGATGAAGATGTATTGAGGAATAATTGGTATAGGTTTCGACTTATGATTATTACTAGTGTATATCTAGCTACTAACCTTACATCTAAAGTCAATAGCTACCAAGGAATACTCATTCTCAGTACTAAGTGCATTGCTCCTAGAGTGGCTAGTGATATAACCTAAGTGGTTAACCTAACACTTGATAAGGGATAAGAATATTTCTAATTAAAGGCATTGTTATAAAAGTGCACTTAGTTTCTAAGTGTATCTAGATGAATGCCTATAATATGCAATGCCCGTACGCACACCGAAAAATTTTGTTTTTCAAAAGTTTAAGTTGAAAAACGTTTTGAACATAATTCTACTATAACCGTTTCAAGCCTCACATTAAGTTTCCTTAATTAAGCATAGTTGGCCAGGCTATACTTAATTAAAGTCTGATAATGCGTACTCGAATTAGTTATACCAGTAGTATGTTCAGTATTTTAAAAACGTTTAGAAAATTTTTGGCTATAGTTGTGGTTCTCCAAAGGAAAACCGGTATTCTCTATAACCTTCGGCTCTGATACCATTTTCTATCACACCCCGCTAAAGCGGAAACACGAGGCGTGGCAGTATAAAGGGTTTCATAGCAAAAGTTAAAAGACAACACCAACCATAGTATTAAAAATCATTACAATTTTACAATGGGTTTGAACAACTTTTAAAAGAAATTACAATGTAAATTGAAATACAACACATGCGAATGCTCCTAAAAGTGAAGTGTCCCTAAGTGCCACTTACTCGATGATTCCTGAAAAAGCATGTAAAACGAGCGTCAACTATAAAAATAGTTGGTGAGTACTCACAGATAAACAAAATAATATTGGTTCCATGAATTGAAATCAAAGTTTTGATAAAAGTTTCCAATAATAAAAGTATATTGTTAAAATGAGTAAATAAGTTTGTAAAAACAAAGTTCTTTGTCATCATGAGAGATAAAGTATGTTGCCCAAATAAGATGCAACATTCATATTCTCATGGAAGATAAAGTTCGTTACTCAAACGAGTAAACAAGTTTCATTGCTAAAATGAGCAATCAATTTCGTTGCTACAAGGAGCAAACAATTTCATTGCTAAAACATGTATATAAGTTTTCAGTAATAAAAGTTCGTTGTTGTAATGAGAAACAAAGTTCAGTGCTATAATTAATAACAAGTTTATTGCTATAACGAGAAACGAGTTTGTATGTGTATGAGCAAACAATGAGTCTCAACCAAACCTATGACTGAAGCCCTATCAAGATCTATGCTTATCGTTCCATAGATGAATATGGTATCATGCACTCCAGCAATAGGGCGAGTGAGGAGTTGTCAATTCCTAATAGCGCTATCCATAATGACCATTGGCTCAAAGAGTTAATGGTTAGAGATAAGGGAAGGGCCTTTGTAACATCCCGAAAATATCAACTAAAATTTTCATTTTTAAATTAGGTTAATACATAAAAACATCGTTATAAAACATTCATAATATTAATTTATGTCTGAAAACCGGTAACATCATAGTAAAATATTCAGAGTACATCCCAGAAATCCATAGTGCGGAAACAAGAGTGTATGTGATATGCCGCTACCGCGCCAGCTCCTTTTCCCTAGCTGAAGAGATACCTGAAAACAAAACTATAAAACGTAAGCACGAAGCTTAGTGAGTTCCCCCATAATGCCACATACCATGCAATCATATAATGAACAGCTAAGAGATACGGGCCTCGCCCACACCCATAGAGATACGGGCCTCGCCCACACCCTACTAGCTAGGAGATACGGGCCTCGCCCACACTCTACTTTCTGAGAGATACGGGCCTCGCCCACACTCTGCCACTAAACCATAACATACAAGTATCACACAGACAACAAGTATAAGCAATTCTATCATACTGGCATATATCACAATTAAACTCAGCTATGAGATACGGGCTCCGCCCACACTCCGATACTAACAAATCGTCTATACGGGTCGGCCTTGGTGCCTTAGACCCGTCCCTACAGGAAGGAAACTCACCTCGAGAGTAGCTGCCGAAAACCTGCTCAGACTACGCCTGGCTGCCGCACCGGTAATCCCTCCGGCTGGTTAGGAGCTTCTCCCAGGGTAGATTTCGGATCTACCACACTTCCTTGCACCCTCCAACTTCCTCCTTCTTCTTCTAAGCTTCAAACTTCCTTCACCAAGCCAAAATCACTCACAAGGATCAAAATGGGCTAGGGTTTCGCTCTACAGTTCTTTTGGAAGAGAATGGGACGAAATGGGTGTTTTGGAATGGGTAAAATAGGGTGTAATGTCGGAAATAGAGTTTCTTTAGACAGGTGGACTCGCCGAGTCCATGCATCGACTCGCCGAGTTCACCGCTCAAACCCCGTGTCTACCCTGCTGCTACTCGGCGAGTCGGGACGCAGACTCGCCGAGTTCGTGGCAAAATTAGGATAAAAACTTAAATAAAATCATACCATGAACCCGGTGTTACAAATCTCCCCCACTTATTTTAGACTTCGTCCTCGAAGTCTGCCGCTCCCTTCCGGAAAAGCTCCGGATAATGCTCCATCATCTCATCCGCGGGCTCCCAAGTCCATTCCGAGCCCTTCTGATGCTGCCATTGCACCTTCACCAGCTCCACCCTTTTGTTCCTTAGTTCCTTCGACTTCCGGTCTAGGATAGCCAGAGGCCGCTCGATATAATTCAGGCTGTCGTCAACCTGGATGTCCTCCAAAGGTACCACTGCTGAATCGTCCACCAGGCACTTCCGCAGCTGGGAGACGTGGAAAGTGCTGTGGATCTGACTGAGTTCGGCTGGCAGGTCTAGCCGATATGCCACCTTGCCCACTCGGGCTGCAACCCTAAACGGTCCAATATACCTTGGACCCAACTTGCCCCGTTTCCTGAATCGGATGACGCCCTTCCACGACGACACTTTTAGGAGAACCATATCCCCGACCTGGAACTCCAGGTCTGATCGGCGCCTATCGGCATAACTCTTCTGCCGACTCTGAGTAGTTTGAAGCCTGCTCCGGACCTGCTGAATCTTCTCTGTCGTCTTGAGCACTACTTCAGTGCTCCCCATGACTCTATGTCCAACCTCGCCCCAACATATCGGGGTCCTGCACTTCCTCCCGTACAACATCTCGAAGGGAGGGCGGTCAATTCTCGCGTGATAGCTGTTGTTATATGAAAACTCGGCTAAAGGAAGATAGGTATCCCAGCTACCACCGAAGTCTAAAACACACGCCCGCAGCATATCCTTTAGAGTCTGGATGGTCCGCTCGCTCTGGCCGTCCGTCTGCGGGTGAAAGGCTGTACTAAAATGCAGACGAGTACCCAGCTCGTCATGAAACTTCTTCCAGAACCTGGAAGTGAACCGCACATCCCTATCCGAAATCACTGAAACTGGCACCCCGTGCCGTGCCACCACCTCTCTGATGTAGATATCGGCCAATTTCTCGGCCGAGATGCTCTCCTGAATCGGGATAAAGTGGGCGCTCTTGGTCAATCGATCGACGATGACCCATATCGAATCCACTCCCCGCGCGGTCCTGGGAAGCTTGGTGATGAAATCCATCGCGATGTCTTCCCATTTCCACAGCGGAATATCCAACGGCTGCATCTTGCCGTGTGGTCTCTGGTGTTCGGCCTTGACCTTCCTGCAGGTCAGGCACCGCTCAACGTACCATGCTACATCCCGCTTCATGCAGGGCCACCAATAGTCCAGACGAAGATCCCTATACATCTTCGTTGCCCCTGGATGAATGGAGAACCGGGATTTGTGCGCCTCCTCCATCAGAACCTGGCGCACGCCTCCGAGGTATGGAACCCACACCCTGCGGTGTAATGTCAATAATCCCCTGCTGTCATGGTCGAAGGAGGAAACCTGTCCCACAATCCGCTCACTCTTCCGATGTTCCTCCTTTATAGCCTCCTGCTGAGCCTCCCGGATCCGCTCCAAAAGCGGAGTCACCACTGTCATCCGCATGCAAATATCCCTGATCGGCGCCGCCTTGCGGCTAAGCGCATCGGCCACCACGTTGGCCTTCCCCGGGTGATAAAGGATTTCACAATCATAATCCTTTACCACATCAAGCCACCGACACTGCCTCATATTCAGATTTGGCTGGTCCATGAGGTACCTCAAACTCTTGTGGTCCGTGTAAATCGTACAACGAACCCCATAGAGGTAATGACGCCAAATCTTGAGGGCGAACACAACAGCCCCCAACTCCAAATCATGCGTCGGGTAGTTCGCCTCGTGAGGCTTCAGCTGCCTCGACGCGTAGGCGATGACATGCCCTCTCTGCATCAATACCGCGCCCAAACCTGAGATGGACGCATCGCAGTATACAACAAAATCCTCCATGCCCTCTGGCAAGGCTAAGATTGGCGCCTCGCACAATCTCTGTCTCAGTGTCTCGAATGCTGCCTGCTGCTCAGGCCCCCAACGAAAGACCACAACCTTCCTCGTTAACCTGGTCAGGGGTAATGCTATCTTGGAGAAATCCTGGATGAATCTCTGATAGTAGCCAGCTAATCCTAGGAAACTCCGAATCTCAGATGGAGACTTCGGAACCTCCCATCTCATCACGGCCTCCACCTTGGCCGGATCCACCGAAATCCCGTTTTGGTTGACAAGGTGCCCAAGAAACTGCACCTCACGCAACCAGAACTCACACTTGGAGAACTTAGCATACAAGTTCTCCCTTCTCAAGGTCTCCAAAACCTCCCGCAAATGCTCCTCATGCTGCTCTCGCGTCTTGGAGTAAACCAAGATATCATCTATAAATACTATCACCGCCCGGTCTAACATCGGTCTACACACGCGGTTCATGAGGTCCATGAACGCGGCAGGAGCATTGGTGAGCCCGAAAGGCATCACCACGAACTCATAGTGGCCATAACGTGTCCGAAATGCCGTCTTCTGCACATCCTCCTCTCTGACCCTCACCTGGTGATACCCTGAACGCAAGTCTATCTTGGAGAACCAAGATGCTCCCTGAAGCTGGTCAAAGAGGTCGTCAATCCTCGGGAGTGGGTAGCGATTCTTCACCGTTACCTTATTCAGCTCCCTATAATCGATACACATCCGATGCGACCCGTCCTTCTTCTTCACAAACAGAATCGGGGCTCCCCAGGGTGAACTGCTCGGTCTAATGAAACCCTTGTCCAACAGCTCCTGAAGCGTGTAGACAACTCCTGCATCTCAGGAGGAGCCAACCGATATGGTGCCTTGGCTATCGGAGCCGCACCAGGGACTAGGTCGATCCTGAACTCCACCTGTCGCTCTGGAGGTATCCCAGGCAGCTCCTCGGGGAATACATCCGCGAACTCTCGTACTACGGGCACATCGCCCACCGTCGCCTTACTCGCCTCCCGGGTGTCCATGACATATGTGACATATCCTGCGCAACCCTGCTGAAGGTAACACCTTGCCCTCGCTGCCGAACAGAAGGCTGGTCCTCGCTGTGATCTCTCACCCTGAATTACTAACTCTCCCCCACTTGGGGCTCTGACTCGTACTAACTGTTGTGCGCAATCTATCACTGTCCCATTGGGACTCAGCCAATCCATACCAATAATGACCTTGTTTGCCCGCAATGGAATGGGAACTAGGTCAACCAAATACCGCTCTTCGAACAACCTTAACACACAATCTCGGAAGACCCCTGATGCTCGCACCGACCGGTCGTCCGCAATCTCGACCTCTAAAGGGCAATCCAACATGCCCGAGGACTCGGGAAACTTCTTGCTAAGTGCAAGAGAAACAAAGGATCGTGTAGCCCCCGAATCGAACAACACCTGGACTGGAATACCGTTCACATGGAACGATCCTAAACGTATATACACAGAGCACATATCAATATCATAAATCTCATATAAATAGGTCAGAGGGAAAAAATCATACCCGTCACCACATCGGGTGCAGCGCGTGCCTCCTCGGCTGTCAGCTGAAATGCCCGGCTCCTCACCACCGGAGCCTCTGCCTTGCCCTGCCGGCCATCTGTAATCCGCAGGGTCGCTGGAGCTGGCGCCTGTACTGGCGTTGCTGCTGTCAACTGGGGCAGTTGGCCCTCTTGTGGCCCCTCTGGTTGCAGTGGAAACATAGCAACTCAGATGTCTGAATAACCGGAGCAGGGGCAGTACAATCCCTGCTGAAGTGTCCCGTCTTGCCGCACCTGTAGCAGCCTGTCGATCTTAACCTACACGCTCCCTCGTGCGACCTGCCGCACTTCCTGCAGCGGCCCGGTCCTGAATGGCCTTTCGGCCTACCATCTGATCCCTTGGGCTTCTTTCCCGAAGCCCCTACCGTCTGTCCCTCCTCTGCCTTCCTCTTCCGGATGTGCTCCAGATCTATCTCCCTCTCCCTCGCCCTAGCAATCATAGAATCCAGGGTAGGGCAAGCTAAAAAACTGACATGCTCCCGAATGTCGGCTCGCAGCATGTCATGGTAGCGGGTCCTCCTCATATCCTCATCACCTTCATACTGGGGCACCAGTAACGCCCTCTCCCGGAACTTGGCAGTGATCTTCGCCACTGTCTCTGTCGTCTGCCTCATATCCAAGAACTCTCGTGCCAACTGCTGGAGCTCCACCGCAGGCGCGAACTCCGCCCTAAATCGTATCACAAAGTCTGGCCATGTCATAGCCTCAATGGCCGCGGCTCCCAAAGAGTCACAAACCGACTCCCACCAATCTCTAGCTCTGTCACGTAGACACCCTGCTGCAAATTGTACCTTCGACCCCTCGGGGCAGAAGCTGATCAGCTGTGCAGACTCAAGGTCTGCAATCCATCGTCTGACAGCAATGGGATCCTTCGCCCCATGGAAATATGATGCACCACTGCCCCTGAAGTCCTTAAAGGACAGTGTGTGTGGTCCTGACTGGCTAGCCGCCATATCACTCCTGAACGCCCTGAGACGATCCTCCATCAACTCTACAATACCCTCCTTGATCGACCCGAAGATGATGGGAGTCGACTCAAGGATGCCCCTGGTAATCTCTGACGCAATGAACTCGCGTAGACCCTCATCAACTGGTTCAGACCCTGATCCCGAACCCGATCCTGATCCTGAGCCTGAGCCTCCCGCTCCCTGTCGTGTGGTCACCATACTGCAAAACATAGCATAACCACCATCATACTATATTCCACTAACGAGGCTCACATTCATATCACAAGTCCCCGGTCTCGTCTCGGCCCTTTTTGAATCGAGTACGGATCCTCTTCTTTCAGTAGTACGGGCCCATACTACCTTCCACGTCTATCCGTACTTTCCTCAAGAATTGCCTCAACTCAACCAAGTCCTTTCTACTAATACTGCGGTTCTCGTGCTACTCTCGCCCTAGGCTTGCCCTAAGTAATCGCCATCCCACTCTCTGCCATCAGCGGCACAAGAAGTCCCTGCTTTCTTTCCCTAACTAGCTCGCGAATACTATTACATATTACTCAGACTAGATAATTATTCGAATGAGAGGTCCTTCCCTACAACGGTTGGACTCAAACAAGAGCTGCGAAATAGGGCTAGACCCAACCTTCTGAAATTATTTAATCCTTGCAATATGTAACTTAGCATATTCGTTCACTAGTTAGTGAAAGACGACTAGAACTCCTAATAGCACAAAGCAAGCAGCATTCGGGCATTGAGTACACATAATCAAGTATATACTACTCTGGCTATCATACTGACTGACCTGTACTAGCATGCAATTCTCAAAAAGCCGAAACACATAAAGCAGGCACATAAGGCATCATTCCTAGATCCTTAGTCCTATTCTAGCATGCTGTTCTACTGAAACTGAAACTGATAATCATAACGTAAACTTGTATGGGTACTTTGGGGAAAACTTACTTGAGCTCGGCCGGTCGCGCACATCACACACCTTTTTCTTTTTAGAAACCCCTTTTACTTAGTCTTTAGAAAATCATTTCTTTATAAAAATCTTTTAATCCCTCGATTTGAGTCCAGACACTCCCGAAGGTGTGTCCGAATCCCTCAAACCAGGGCTCTGATACCAACTTGTAACATCCCGAAAATATCAACTAAAAATTTCATTTTTAAATTAGGTTAATACATAAAAACATCGTTATAAAACATTCATAATATTAATTTATGTCTGAAAACCGGTAACATCATAGTAAAATATTCAGAGTACATCCCAGAAATCCATAGTGCGGAAACAGGAGTGTATGTGATATGCCGCTACCGCGCCAGCTCCTTTTCCCTAGCTGAAGAGATACCTGAAAACAAAACTATAAAACGTAAGCACGAAGCTTAGTGAGTTCCCCCATAATGCCACATACCATGCAATCATATAATGAACAGCTAAGAGATACGGGCCTCGCCCACACCCATAGAGATACGGGCCTCGCCCACACCCTACTAGCTAGGAGATACGGGCCTCGCCCACACTCTACTTTCTGAGAGATACGGGCCTCGCCCACACTCTGCCACTAAACCATAACATACAAGTATCACACAGACAACAAGTATAAGCAATTCTATCATACTGGCATATATCACAATTAAACTCAGCTATGAGATACGGGCTCCGCCCACACTCCGATCTAACAAATCGTCTATACGGGCCGGCCTTGGTGCCTTAGACCCGTCCCTACAGGAAGGAAACTCACCTCAAGAGTAGCTGCCGAAAACCTGCTCAGACTACGCCTGGCTGCCGCACCGGTAATCCCTCCGGCTGGTTAGGAGCTTCTCCCAGGGTAGATTTCGGATCTACCACACTTCCTTGCACCCTCCAACTTCCTCCTTCTTCTTCTAAGCTTCAAACTTCCTTCACCAAGCCAAAATCACTCACAAGGATCAAAATGGGCTAGGGTTTCGCTCTACAGTTCTTCTGGAAGAGAATGGGACGAAATAGGTGTTTTGGAATGGGTAAAATAGGGTGTAATGTCTGAAATAGAGTTTCTTTAGACAGGTGGACTCGCCGAGTCCATGCATCGACTCGCCGAGTTCACCGCTCAAACCTCGTGTCTACCCTGCTGCTACTCGGCGAGTCGGGACGCAGACTCGCCGAGTTCGTGGCAAAATTAGGATAAAAACTTAAATAAAATCATACCATGAACCCGGTGTTACAGCCTTAGTACGATAAGTTCTCATGTTCCGTGTTGCATAGACATACATAGAGAGACATAGCAATAAAATAGCAATCATGTTTGATACAAATCAATTTAAATACAACATTCAAATAATAGTTTTTCGGGACATGCTTTTCCACCCCAAAACATAAAAACTGAAAATAGGGGAGTGCGTGAATACTCACAATGCATTTAGATGATGCAAATGGTGCCTTGAAACTACGTTCCACGTGTACCACTACCGATTCCTACAATAATGGTATTCGCTAGTGAGTCTCTAATCGAAATCTAACACTAGTATACTTACTACTACAATAGAATTATGCCAATAATGTGTCAAAATTTAATATTGATAAGTTACAAACATTTTTCTGTGGAAATTAAGTTTCAAATAATCAATTGTTATATAACAATTTAAGTGGAAAATTTCCATTATTGAAATGTTAATATTTAACATTTTAGAGGTGTTCCAATGATTAAATATTCAAAACTAAATCAATTTAGTTCTAAACTTTCCCAAACTTTGCATTTAAGTTTTAATTGAAGTCAAAGACCTTAAGATAAATTTTCTTGAATTTTTTATTTGTCTGACTATTTTTCACGATTTTAGTTTCTTGAATAACCATAAAATCATCAAAAATACTAAACAGTTAATAAAAATTACCAAACTTCAGATTTTGGTTCTAAATATACTAAAAGACTTCTAGATAAATTTGCATGGATTATGAATATGTATAACCATTTTTCACATATTTAATTCTCTAAATAGATACAAATTCATGAAAAATAGAAATCAGTTATGAAAATACCCCAAACTTTTTATAACAATGTCATTACACATACTTAAGCTGGGAAAAATATAAAAAGGGGTTTCTAAACTGTTTAACCCAATTTTATGATTTTTATGCATTTATTCTAATAAAAATGGGGATAAATAGAAAACAGTTTCCAAAATTACCCAAACTTTTTGTGATATTGTTATTAAACATTCTTAAGTTGGGAAAAATATAAAAATTGATTTCTAAACTGTTTAACCTAATTTTATGATTTTTGAGCATTTATTCTAATAAAAATTGAAATAAATCGAAAACAGTTTCCAAAATTACCCAAACTTTTTGTAACACTTTTATTATACATGTAGAAGCTGTGAAAAATATAAAATATATTTTTCAATTAGTCTTTCTATTTTTCTTTGTTTTATCCTCTTAAATAATCATTAATTGGAGAATAATTATTAAACAGTTAAAGTAAATTACCAAAATTTTTGTACACTTCATTTACAGAGTAAATAATCTGGAAAAAATACCAAATGTGGTTTTTATATACTGAAATCCGATTTTGTGTATTTAAGTGTATTTAATCTTAGAAAATAGGAGAAAAATAGTATACAGTAGAGAAAAATCATCAACATTTTTATGTAGCCTCCTAATGTACTAAAAAGTGTTCTGGTAAATTTTCATGAATTTTGGGTGAGCAGAACTAGTTTTTCTATTTTTAGGCCATTATAAATACAAAAATCAGGGAAAAATAGGAATGCATTATGAAAAATTCTGAAAATATTTTTCTGAGTCTTATACCTCTGGTAGTAACTGCGAAAATTGTTATATATCATTTTATGATTTTGTAAAGTGCTTTTATGATTTATTGGAGCCAAACAAAAAGAAAATTCAAAACCATATTAAACAGTAACAAAAATCGATGAACCTTAATGAGGGATCATTATTTAGCATAGGGGTCATCCACGAATTTAACTAGGATTTATAGACCCCAGAAAGTATTTTATATGATTTATTGCCCTATTTTCTTGCATTAATTATAATAATTCGAGAAAAACGAATTATTTTCTGAAAATTTACAGATCATCTTATATTGTTGGTTGGATTCTGGGAAAAATATCATTTGAACAGAAAAGAAGTTTTAGGTATTTATTTGGGAATAAATCTTTTATGAACATATTTGAAAGCTTTTAACAACAAACTTTGATCATCAAGCATCTAAGCTTGAAGATCATCACATGCATGTTGGTTTGAAGATCATTAATGAGTTTCATATGTTCAAAAATCATTTTTTATAGAAAACATAGGGTGCATGTGGTGTTTTTCCACCAAAACATGTAGAAAAGTGCATTTCCTTGATTTTGACTTAGGTTTAGGTCCTTGGATTTCACCATTTACAACATGCATGTTGTTTTTGGGTGAAATCCTACCACCGTCATCATCAGAACCGTGAGTAGGTGCAAGTGTTCATGATTTTACAATAGAATGGGGTAGAAGATGGAGAAAATCCATGAAAAACAAGTAAAACTTGAAGGAAAAGAGAAGGGGAATGAATGATTTTCGGGTTTACCTTTAAGAATAACATCAAATGTTGAGGTTTTTTTAGTAGAAATGGCTGAAATTTTCTGAGATTTTCGTGAGTTTAGAGGGAGAAAGAAGAGAGAATTAAATGAATGATGGTAGAGTGTGTGAGAGAGAGAATGAAGAGGTGAAGAGTGTGGAGAAGAGAGAAATGATTATGTGTTTTGGGAAGAGGAGGAGGGTCTTGGGAGAGGGGAGGTCGAGATTTTGGGTGAGAGAGGCTCCCTCTCTCTTGTTTCTTTTATAAAAATTTAAATCTTTTATAAAAATATCAAACTTTTTATAAAATATACACTAAAATCAAGTTTTTATTCATAAAACCTTTATTTTTTATTTATAAATTAAGGGTAAATGTTAATGACTTAAGTTTTTATTTTCCTTGATTATATTTCCTTCAATTTAATTATTTTAAGATAATATTATAAGTTTCATAACTATTTTTATAAAATTCTTGATGTTAAACTTTATAAAATTTAGGTTTTAGGGCTTTTAGGGTTTTGGAGTTTAATAAACTTTGAATATCAAAATAAATTGAATATTTGAGACTTCAAATTATCTTATGGTATTATAACTCTTTTATAGTTATAAATAATGTTTGTAATTTATTTTTATCGGTTTATTGGCATTCTATGTAGTGATTCCGAGATTCAAGCGAAATTGAGGAATCAAGTATACTAGTCCTAGTCTTCAACTTTGACTTAAGTTTCTATGAGACTTTGACCTAATTTCTACCACTAGGTCAAGTGCATGATGTGTGTATATGATTCATGAAAAGGTGTTCGAGTCAAAGAGTGACCTAAATATGGATATTCACTACAGTTAAGTAGTTGTAGAATTCACATACCAATGTGAAATCCAAGCACATTATCCATTGTTTCTAATTGTTTCCAAGTTTCTAATAGGTTATATCTTAACTTCTAGTTACTAAGTCTAGTATGTGTCGTGCCTATACATGCAACTAAGTTTATTCAAATCTAGAACTGACTCGAATTTTGACGGTTGTCACAATTAATGTCAAAAAAGTCACCTTGATTGGGTGTATAAATTCGAGCAAATGAGAGGTTTTCACTAGTCATAGACTTAAAGAGTATATATATCTTGAGAATATGAGTGAAAACCCCCACCAGAATTGCAATAAAAGGCAAAGAAACGAGTGAGAAATCGGAGAGGAAAGTTTGTAAAGATTTTAGGCATTTTGCTAGTAATTAATGTATGATTCTTTGATTTTAGCTTGGTATAGTAATTTGATTAGGTTTATACATTTGGATTGCATGTTTTGGTTCCATCTAATATCTCTGTTTGGGCTACTAGTAGTTTAATTGATGAAGATTTTGATATGTTTAGATTTTTGGTAATAACATTTTGAAGTCAAATTGATTTGAGTTTATTCTCGAAAAATTATTTATGAATACGTGTTAGTATGAAGTGGAGATGTTTAATGGTGATTTCATAAATAAAGTTTACAGAACTTTTGAAGCTTTGAAGTGTTTCAAATGGCAGAAATATGATGATTTTTGGGTAAAGAAAAAAAATCTGGTTTTTTATCGGTGGGTTAAAAGAAAATTTAATTTAAAAACAATAAAAGTGGATGATTACAGTTCGAGGCTCTTTGTGGAACTTTTCATGTGCCAACAGACAAATTAGATATGGGTCCTTTTCACATGTTTAGAAAATACAATGTTAACCCTTGAACTTTTATTTTTTTATTTATTTTAAGTTATAATTAAAGGAAATCTAAAATCACAGGAATAACCCCTGAGTTTTATAAACTTTCTAACTTAATTGAAGTTATGGAGTTTAATATACTTTGGTTCTAGCCCTTGCACATTTTATTTTATGGTTAAGAATATCTTTGGATTTTATGATAGGTTCCTTAAAAGTTTTTAACATTGATTTTTAATTAATTGCTATAGAGTATTATTTCTAAATGGAAGCACTATAATATCTAAGGGATATTTTCAAAAGGGTTATTACAAAAATCATAATTAACGTAAGTTGATATTTATGGGTAGTTGATTGAGACATGTGGATGGTTGAACCAAAATGAACACATATGATGTTTTCTAGGATCGCATCCTTAGAAAAAGTTGTTGGTGGAATGTAGGGTGTAAGTAGCATGACAAGATTAAGTTAAAACGTAACGACAATGAGGTGAGTTTTTCGTGTTATGTGGTTGTTCGGACATAAGTGTTTATCATGAGATTTATATGAGTTTTTAATTTATTTGTTCACAATATGTTTTATGATAAATATAATAATGTGCAAATGTTATTTTGGATTTGTTTCTCTATTGTGTGACTTCTTGGGTTGACATATTTAGTAGGGACGGGAGGGGTGTTTAATCATTGTGATCATGATGCATGTGTGTGATCGGTGGGGTGGCAATTTAGAATTATACACATTTAGTTGGATATTTAAAATACTTGAGTACAATTTATAGGTTTTACCAAGGGGAAGGGAAACGATCCATTGGTTCTTTCTCTGAATGACTTATCGTTCCCCAAAATATTGTAATCGGGTGATATGTTTTGTTGCCTGATTTATTGAACATATATGATAACACTATTTTGTTAAGTGATAGACATGTATATGTAAAACGAACTCACTAGTTCCTAGGCTTACCCATTTAATAACTTTATACATGCGCAAGCCAGAAAACTATTTAGCTAGTGACGGTGGAAAGGGCAAAGAGGATGATTAATCAAGAAAACAACGAAGGAGTTCTGCGAAGACGTAACACTCGAATCAGTTTAATTGAAGCCTTTATTTTTATTTTATTGCTTCCCATGTAGTTTAGACAATAGTTAAGTTTTAGAATTGATCTTGGGAGATGTATGGATAGTTATATTTTGACATTTACTACATGTGTTAAAATTAGGGAGTTACAAGGTTATAAGAGAGGCTTGTTTAAGCAGATTAGGTGTTTTCATAAACACTTAATCTTAAACAAAAGGAACGAGAGGTAATCAAGCGACTAAATTAGACTACATCTTGCTTGTAGTTATCATGTGTTCAAGGATATCTGGGATGTTCACTAGGGTCACCCCGGAAGAAAAACGCATCCCGATTGGAGCTATATCAGAGCACAAAGAGACGTACCTAAAACCATACTTATTCCAAATGCTAGAGGAAGAGGTCGAGGAGTTATGACCGTGCTGATACCAGTACCGTCTGGTCAGGGAAACTCCGACTCCCACCGGTCTCGAGGTTGAGGTCGAGGTCGCAGATGGGCTCATGCAACAAATATGACCATTAGAGAAGAGTTGGCTGGCAAGATTGCTTTGGTGATACAACATACCCTTCCAAATGTAATTGCTCAGAAATGGTATGTAATAATGAATAAGTATTTTGGTGACATGGACAGAGAGGAAGAAGTCCATAAGTATAGTACACCAATTTCAAACCATGAACCAATCATTACACAACCCTGAAGGCATAGAGAAAACCAAGATCGGCAAGGTTGTAGTTACAAGACGTTCATGAAATATAGGCCACCCACGTTTAACAGAGAAATTGATCCCATCCTATCATCAACGTGGATCAAAATGATTGAGGGAACATTTGATACTAGCAAGTGTGCAAATGAGGACAAGGTGATTTATAGTGCAAAAACGTTAAAATTGGAGGCTATACATTGGTGGGGCATGGTGACAGAAGTTTGGGGGCGTGAAGCAGCCAAGAAGATGTCATGGGATGAGTTTACAAGAATCTTACACTAAAACCTTTTCCCTCGAACGGCGATTGAGTAGTTGGAGAAAAAATTATTGAGGTTGGAACACGGAAATATGAAAATGAGAGAGCATACTACTAAGTTCATGGAGAAATATAGGTTTTTCGAATTTTACGGTTCTATAGAAGAAAGAAGGGTGGAACACTATATTTGGGGATTAAGAACAACTAACCGTGAATTTGTTGAAATTTAGAAACCATGAACATTCTAGTCTGCTGTAAATGTTGCACAAGGTTGCGAATGTGAAAAGAATCGTCAAGGTGAAATAGGGATTTGGGGAAAAGAAAATTGGATGGTACGAATAATGATTCCAAGAAAATAAAGACTTCAGGTCAAGAACGTAAGGTTGATTAAGGGTCCGGAGTAGAATAATGTACTACATGCAAACGATTCCATAAGGGGGAGTGTAATATGAGAAATTGAACTTGTTATAAATACAGAAAGATAGGACAAATCACTCCAGATTATAAAATAGGGAAAGTGTTTTATGGGTGCGGGTTCCCTGATCACATATGGTTAAACTGTCCTCGAAACAAGGATAACGATAACCAACACATGGTTACAAAGAAAGGGAATCGGTCACGAGATGAGAAGGAATAAATGACAAGAGTAGTAAGCATGGCTTCCCACATGACAACTCAGGAAGCTCAGGAGACCCCGATATATTAACAATTATCTTCTTAGTAAACTCTATATATGTGGGTGCAACTTGATGGGGTGCAAACATATATTTGATTTTTTTCAATACTTTTTGTAAGTGCCTAAATATGAAAGAAAAAGCTTTTAGAAATAAAGACTGATGATGATTATTGTGTAGTCATAAGAAAGAAATTTGATGATTTCTTGATGGAAATAGACAGTTGGTTGGTACCAATGAAACTAGTACGTGTAACACTATGCGATTTTGATATTTTGATATGAATGGATTGGTTGTTGAAAAAAAAGTTAAATAGATTATGATAAGAAAATAATTCAGGCATTGGTATGAAATTTGGGAACATGATATGATATGTATACCAGTTGTAAGGAAGTTCTCGAGAGCCCTATTGGTTAGCACAAACAAGGATGGAAGAATTTATTTTGCAGTTGGATGATTTGCTTGGCAAGGTTTTATTTGACAAAATACATCACCGTAGGGTGCAACATTGTTGTTCATCACAAAAAAAGATGGGACGATGTAAATGTGCACAGATTATCAAGAGTCAAAGAAAGTATAAGATCTTTACTGAATAGAGAATGCTAACGTTTTCACTTAATGCAGTAAGTTATAGGTAAGAGGAAGAACCAAGTAAGATTCAAATGATTAGAATTGATGTAACCGTCAATATATTCGGTGAACTAAAGAAGAATCGAAAAGACTCATCGGTAGAGGATAAGCAAAAAAATTTAGATTTGTGTACCTAGTATAGGATGAAGCATTTAATAGGATATGGGTGTGTGATTGCCAAGATCATGACGAGTATGTTGTGACCGACATGGGATAGGATTTGAGATGGATATTTATTTGCTTGAGCACAACAGATGGGTTGTGCTAGGAGGTAATGGAAGAGGACCATTGGTTCTTTCTATGGATATCTAAAATATTCCCTTAAATTGTGTCATCAGATGAAACATATTTGCAGGAAAAGTTAGTTAACGTATTTCGGTTGTTTATGTTTGATCGGTACCTTCGTTTTATGTCATCGTTTTTGAAGAATTTGCAAGGAGGAATGAGTTTCTAGCCAAGTATGAAATTTTAAATGGTAGTAAGTATACCATTGTGTTGGATTAACCTAAAGGATGCTGAGGAACAACCAAAAGGTTAGGTGGTTTAACCTATGATGTCAATACTGTTTCAGGTGAGAGATAGAACCATGTTGAAGAAGTCCCGTGGAAAGGGCGTAATCTGTTTTGATAAAGGAAAGTTAAATGTGTGTTAGGTTGGATCTTTTTTGATTAACGAACCAATTGGAGAGATAGATTACCAGTTGGAGCTACTAAGGGAAATTTAATCAATTCATATTTAGTTCCATGTTTCTAATCAAAATGAGTGTTTGGTGGATGCAGCCATGGAAGTGACACTTCAAAGAAATCAAGTTTGATGACAAGTTACATTACACGGAACACCAATTGCAGTTGTAGACCGAAAGGTGAGAAAATTAAGGAAAACAGAGAATCCATTGGTGAAGGTAAATTAGAAGTGTTATAAGGGATCAGATGCAATATGGGAAATCGAACGAGATATGAAGACCAAATATTCATATTTTTTTTACTTAATTCAAATTCCGAGGACGGAATTTTTCGAAGTGACTAGTTTGTGATAACTCATATCAAAATAAATATCTAAATATATATATAATCAGATTATATTATTATAATATAATGATTAGTCAAAAAATTTAATGAGTCAATTAGAGGAAAAACTATGAGGATTAATGTCAACAGCCATCACCTTGATGGGGGGTATAAATTCGAGCAATTAAGAGGGTTTCACTTAGGAAGTATATATAGCTTGAGAAGTTGAGTGAAAACCCCACTAGAATTGCAAGAAATGGCGAAGAAACGAGTGAGAAATCGGAGAAGGAAGTTTGTAAAGATATTCCGCATTTTGGTAGTAATTAAGGTACGATTCTTTGGTTTTAGTTTCGTTTAGTCATTTGATTAGGTTTATACATTTGGATTGCATGTTTTAGTTCCATCTAATGTCTCTGTTCGGGCTACTAGTAGTTTAATTGATGAAGATTTTGAAATGTTTAGATTTTCTGTAAACATTTTTTTAATTCAAATTGATATGAGTTTATTCCCGAAAAATTATTTGTGAATAGATGTTAGTAAGAAGTGGAGATGATTAGTGGTGATTTCATAAATTAAATTTACAGAATTTTCGAACCTTTGAAGTGTTTTAAATGGCTGAAAAATAATGATTTTTTAGGTAAAGAAGAAAATATGTTTTTATGCATGGGTTAAAAGAAAATTTAAGTTAAAACAATAAAAGTGGATGGTCACAGTTCGAGGCTATTTGCGGTACTTTTCATGTGCCAACTTTCACTTTAGATGCATGTCCTTTTCACAAGTTTTCAGAAAATTCAATTTTAACACTTGAACTTTTATTTTTTACTTATTTAAGTTATAATCATAGAAAATAGAAAATCACATGATGGTGTTTTATAAGCTTGATGGTTTATTTGAAGTTATGGAGTTTAATATACTTTGGTTTTAGCCCTTGCACCTTTTATTTTATGGTTAAGAATATTTTTGGATTTTATGAAAGGTGTCATAAAAGTTTTTAACATAGAGTTTTAATTAATTGCACTAGAGTATTATTTATATAGGGAAGCATTATAATATCTAATTGATATTTTCAAAAGGGTTATTACAAAAATCACAATTAACGTAAATTGATAGTTATGGGTCGTCAAATGAGACATGTGAATGGTTGAACCAAAATGAACACATATGATGTCATCTAGGATCGCAACCTTAATAAAACTAGTTGGTGGAACGTAGGGTGTGAGTAGCGTGACAAGATTTAGTTAAGACGTAACGAATGTGAGGTGAGTTTTTCGTGTTTTGTGGTTGTTCACACATAAATGCTTATCATACGATTTATATGTGTTTTTTAATTATATGTTGACAGTATGTTTTATCATAAATATAATTACGTGAAAATGTTATTTTGGATTTGTATTTGCTTCTCTGTTGTGTGAATTTTTTGGGTTGACATATTTAGTAGGGACGGGAGGGGTGTTTAATCACTGTGATGATGACGAATGTGTGTGATTAGCAGGGATGAGAATTGAGAATTATATTCATTTCATGGGATATTTAAAATATTTGAGTACAACTGATAGGTTGTACCAAGGGGAAGGGAAACAAACCATTGGTTCTTTCTCTGAATGACTTATCATTCCCCTAAATATTGTCATCGGGTGATATGTTTCGTTGTATGATTTATTGAACATATATGATAATACTATTTCTTTAAATGATAGACATGTATTTGTAACACGAACTCAATAGTCCCTAGGCTTACCCATTTAAAAACTTTAAATTTATGCAACCCAGTAAACTATTTAGCTAGTGGTGGTGGAAAGGACAAAGAGGAGGATTAATCAACAAAACAACGAAGGAGTTGTGCAAAGACGTAACACCCGAAGCTGTTCAATTGAATGATTTATTTTAATTTTACTTCTTCCCCAGTATTTTAGACAATAATTAAATTTTAGAATTGTTCTTGGGAGATGTTCGGATAGTTATATTTTTGACATTTATTACATCCAATAAAATTAGGGTGTTTCATGGTTGTATAAAAGAGTTGTTTAAGTAGATTAGGTGTTTGCATAAACATTAAAGCTTAGACGGAAGGAACAAGAGATAATCAAGCGACTAAATTAGACTACATCTCGTTTGTATGTATCATGTATTGAAGGAGATCTAGGAGGTTCACTAGGGTCACCCCGGAGGAAGAACGCATCCTAATTGGAGTTTATGTTAGAGCACAAAGATATGTGTCAGAAACCCCACTGATTCCAAATTCTAGTCGTGGATGGGGACAAAAAAAGGAGGAGGCAAGGGTAGAGGAAGAGGTCGACGATCTGTCCCAACATCGATACCTGCACCATCTGGCCAGCGAAGCTCTGGCTCCCACCGCGGTCGACGTCGAGGGAGAGGTCATCAATGGAGTCGCACACCAAATATGATCACTAGAGAAGTGTTGGTTGATGAGATTGCACGGGAGAGACAAGCTACTCTGCCAAATGTAATTGATTAGACACTAGATGCAATAATGAATGAGTATGTTGGTGATGTGGACGGAGAAGAATAAGACTACGAGTATAGTACACCAATTTCAAACCATGATCCAAGCATTGCACAACCCTCAATGCATATTGACAACCGCAATCCGTGAAGTTGTGGTTACAAGACGTTCATGAATTGTAGGCTACCTGCGTTTAACAAAAAAAATTAATCCTATCCTATCATCAACGTGGATTACGGAGAGTGAGGGAACGTTTGATACTAACAAGTATGAGGATGAGGAAAAGGTGATTTATGGCGAGACAATGTTAAAAGGGGAGGATATACATTGGTGGACATCGGGAAAGAAGTTGGAGGGAATGATGCGGCCAAGAAGATGTCATGGGATGAGTTTATGAGAATCTTTAAAGAAAAATTTTTCCCTCGAACGAAGGTTAAGCGGTTGGAGGAAGAATTCTTGAGGTTGGAATAAGGGAATATGACAGTGAGAGAGTACACTACTAAGTTCATGGAGAAAGATAGGTTTTCCGAATTTTTCATATCTATAGAAGAAAGAAGGGTGGAACGCTATATTTGGGGATTGGGAACAACTATCCGTGAATTTGTTGAAATTCATAAACCTAGTACTTTCCGCTCTATTGTAGATGTTGCAGAAGGTTGCTAACGTGAAAAGAATCATCAAGGTGAAGATAGGGCTTTGGGGAAAAGAAAATGGGATGGTATGAATAATTATTCCATGAAAAACAAGATTTCAGGTCAAGAACGTAAGGTTGTCAAGGGCCCGGAGTAGAACAATGTACTATATGCAAACGATGCCACAAAGGGAGTGTAATATGAGTAATTGAACTTGTTATAGATATAGAAAGATAGGACATATCGATCTAGATTGTAAAATAAGGAAAGTATGTTATAGGTACGGCTTCCTCGGTCATATCAGGTCAAATTGTTCCCGAAACAAGGGTAACAATAAGCAACGCATGGTGGCAGAGAAAGGGAATCAGTGTGGAGATGATAAGGCAAAAATGACAATAGTAAAAGCAGCGCTTTTCACATGACATCTCAGGAAGCTACTAAGACCCCAATATATTGACAAGTATCTTTTTAGTAAACTCTATATATGTGATTCTATTTTATGTGCGTGCAAACATATATTTTATTTTTTTCCAGACTTTCTGTAAGTGCCTAAATATGAATCCAAAAGCTTTTAGAAATAAAGAATGATGATGATCAATGTGTAGTCATAAGAACAAAAATTGATGATTTTTGAATTGAAATAGACAGTTGTTTAGCACCACTAAACTAGTACCCATAACACTATGAGATTTTGATATTGTGATAGGAATGGATTGGTTGTCGAAAAAAAAGTTAAATAGATTGTAATAAGAAAACAGTTAAGGCATGGGTACCGAATAGGGGAACATGATATAATATATATACCAGTTGTAAGGAAGTTCTCAGGAGCCCTATTGGTTAGCACCAACAAGGACGAAATAATTTATTTAGTAGTTGCATGATTTGCTTGACAAGGTTTTATTCGACATAGTATATCACCGTGAGGTTCTCCATTGCTGTTCGTCACAAAAAAAATATGGGACGATGTACATGTGCATAGATTACCAAGAGTCAAAGAAGGTGTAAGATCTTTATTGAATAGAGAATGCTAACATTGTCACTTAATGCAGTAAGTCATAGGTAAAAGGAAGAACCAAGTAAGATTCAAATGATTAAATTTGATGTAACCGGGTGAACTGAAGAAGAATTGGAAAGACTCATCGCTAGAGGATAAGCAAAAAGTGTTAGATTTTGTGTACCTAGTATACAGTGAGACACTTAATGGGACATGGGCATGTGATAGCTGAGATCGTGACGAGTATGTTCTGACCATTAGGGGATAGGATTTGAGATGAATGTTTAAATGCTTGAGCACAACGGATGGGTTGTGCCAATAGGGAAGGGAAGAGGATCATTGGTTCTTTCTATGTATATCTAAAATATTCTCTTAAATTGTGTCATCATGTGTAGTATATTTGCAGGAAAAGTTAGTTAACATATTTCAGTTGTTTATGTTTGATCGGAACCTTCGTTTTATATCATAATTTTTGAAAAATTTCTAATGAGGAATGAATTCTCTAGCCAAGTATGAAATTTTATATGGTAGGAAGTGTACCATTATGTTAGATTAACCTGAAGGATGCTAAGGAACAACCAAAAGTTAGGTGATTTAACGTAGGAAGCCAATACTGTTTCAGTTGCGAGATAAAATCATGTTAAAGGATCCCATGGAAAGGGTGTAGTGTGTTTTGATAAAGGATAGTTAAATATGTGGTAGGTTGGACCTTTTGTGATTAAGGAACGGGTTGGAGAGACAGCTTACCAGCTGGAGCTACTAAGGGAAATATATTGAATTTATATCAAGTTCCATCTTTTTAATCTAAATGAGTGTTTGGTGGATGTGGCCATAGAAGTGCTACTTCAAAAAAATCAACGTTGATGACAAGTTACATTACACGGAAGACCCATTGCAGCTTTAGACCGAAAGGTGAGGAAATTAAGGAAAGCAGAGAAACCATTGGTCAAGGTAAACTAGAAGTATCATAAAGGATCATATGTGACATGAGAAACTGAACGAGATAAGAAGACCAAATATTCATATTTGTTTACTTTATTTAAATGCCAAGAACGAAATTTTTCGAAGGGGGAAGTTTGTGATAACACATATCAAAATAAATATCTAAATATATATAATCAGATTATATTATAATAATATAATGATTAATTAAAAAAATTAATGAGTCAATTAGAGGAAAAATTATGAGGATTAATGTTAAAAACCGTCACCTTGATTGGGGGTATAAATTCGAGCAATTGAGAGGGTTTCACCGGTTATAGACTTAGGGAGCATATATAGTTTGAGAAATTGAGTGAAAACCCCATTATAATTGCAAGAAAATGCGAAGAAAGGAGTGACAAATCGAAGAATGAAGTTTGTAAATTTTTTCGGCATTTTACTAGTAATTAGGGTATGATTCTTTGATTTTAGTTTGCCATAGTCCTTTGATTAGGTTTATGCATTTGGATTGCATGTTTTGGTTCCATCTATTGTCTGTGTGCTACTAGTAGTTTAATTGATGAAGATTTTGAACTGTTTAGATTTTTGGTAAAAAAATTTTGATTACAAATTAATTTGAATTTATTCCCGAAAATTTATTTATGAATACATATTAGTAAGAAGTGGAGATAATTAATGATGATTTCATAAATTAAGTTTACAAGATTTTCAAAGCTTTGAATTGTTTCAAATGGTAAAAAAAAATGAAGGTTTAAGAAAATCTATTTTTATAACTGGGTTAAAAGAAAATTTAATTTACAAAACAATAAAATTGGATGGTAAGTTCTGGCTCTATCTAGCACTTTTAAGTGCCAACTTTCAATTCAGTGTCCTTTTCATAAGTTTCCCTTAAAATTTCATTTTTTTTATTTATTTAAAGTTATAAGGAAATCGAAAATTACAGGAACAGCCATGAGTTTTATAAACTTGATGATTTATTTGAAGTTATGTAGTTTAATATACTTCGGTTTTAACCTTTGTACCTTTTATTTTATGGTTAAAAATATTTTTGGATTTTACTAAATGTACAAAGACTATAACATTAAGTTTTAATTAATTGCTCTAGAGTATTATTTTTAAAGAGAAGCATTATAATATCTAAATGATATTTTCAAAAGGGTTACTACGAAAACTCATAATTAACATAATTGATAGTTATGGGTCGTCGAATGAGACGTGTGAATGGTTGAACCAAAATGAATACATATGATGTTTTCTAGGATGGAAACCTTAGAAAAAATTGTTGGTGGAATGTAGGGTATGAGTAGCGTGACATGATTCAGTTAAGACATAACGACAACGAGTTGATTTTTTCTGTGGTTGTTCATACATAAATGTTTATCATGTAATTTATATGCATTTTTTAATTGTTTGTTGACGATATGTTTTATGATAAATATAATTTCGTGCACATGTTATTTTGGATTTGTTTCTCTACTGCATGACTTTTTGGGTTGACATATTTAGTGGGGATGAGAGAGGTGTTTAATCGATGTGATCATGACTGATAGTATGATCGACGGGTATAAGAATTGAAAATTATACTTATTTCATTGGATATTTAAAATACATGAGTACAATTTATAGATTGTACCAAGGGAAGGGAAACGAGCCATTGGTTCTTTCTATGAATGACTAATCATTTCCCTAAATATTGTCATCGGGTGATATGATTCGTTGTATGATTTATTGAACATATTTGATAATACTATTTCTTTTAAGTGATATATATGTCTGTGTAACACGAACTCATTAGGTCCTAGGCTTATTCACCAAGACAACGAGAAGGATTAATTAAGAAAACAACGAAGGAGTTCCGCAAAGACGTAACACCCGATGTTGTTCAATTGAAGGCTTTATTTTAATTTTATTGCTTCCCCTATAGTTTCGACAATAATTAAGTTTTAGAATTGATCTTTTGAGATGTTCGGATAGGTATACTTTGACATTTATTACATCCGATAAAATTAATGTGTTACAAAGATGAAGTATCTATTGGTATAAAATGATTTAAAATATCAAATTAATTATATATCAAAATAACTCATTTTAATTTTTTTTCATCTAATGTGAACTTTTTATTATAAAAAAAAAAAAAAAACAAAAGGTCGTATGGTACGATGTGAATACGCAAACAATCTATCTTTAGAAGATGATCATGATAATGCACTTATATACCATCCAAAAGAATATATATGTATTTAAGTGGCCAATTATGTTCACATGACAACCATAGAGAGAAGTACCACAAATAACAAAGAAACAAAAAATGAATGGCGACAAGTGATCAATCCGTTTGGTCCACATCCTTATTTAGAATTATTAACAACTATTTAGAAATACAAAACCATATAGGTGTAGTAGTATGTTACACAATGCTTTATTTCGAAAACGGTACAAATTAACAACTTATTACATCAAACGATCTTACACAATAAATCATATATAGTATTGCTCAATGTTACTTTTGCTCTTAAGTTCTCTACAAAAAAAGTTCTTGAAGTAATCCACAAGAGATACCCTTATAAATTTTGGTGGTGTCTCGTGAGTGATTAGGCTTGGCACCGGTCCAAAATCAACATCTATTTTAGGGGCAAAAAATGTGGCAATGGATAGCCTCTCCTTCTCAGAGTTCACTATTGCTCTATGCTCGATGCTTTTGTATAGCCCATTTGTCACAATCTGATGACATCAAATAAACCTTACAATTTTAGCAACTAGTTTAAAACCACCATTAAAGTGTTGGTTTATATATGTCGTTGTTAAATACAAAAAATATGTATTGCTACTCTACCAAAGCTCTTTGAATTATAAACCAACCAATCCGTTGCCATTTACCTACGTTTTCATTTTCATGAATCCTTGTGCTTATGGGACATATATATTACATATCCATCAGAACTTAATTAAATCTCCACGTATCATGTTTGATAAAACAAAAAGGTTAAATGACGAAAAAATAGAAGGTAAAAATTAACATGATTGATTATCTTGAGATAGAAATTATTTTGAGATAGAAATGATGACCTCTATGATGTCCCCAAGATTGACTATGAATGCATTAGGGAGTGGTTTGACCGGAATCCAAATGCCATCCTTTTTTATCTGCAAACCTTCTACTTCATTGATTTGAAGCAGGAAGGTGATTCCAAGCGGATCTGAGTGAGGGCTGAGACCTATGACTTT
The DNA here is from genome assembly GCF_052849685.1 of Lactuca virosa. NCBI lineage: Eukaryota > Viridiplantae > Streptophyta > Magnoliopsida > Asterales > Asteraceae > Lactuca > Lactuca virosa. The sequence continues at coordinate 312,795,816 of NC_136428.1, read as the reverse complement.
TTCAGGTTCTGGACATGGTGGGTAATAGTTCATCCTCATAGATTGTAACCCTTCATCAAACAATACTTTCATATCCTCAACCTTCATCTTCAAAGCTTTTGCAATGAAGATGAGAGTTTTTAGTGTAACGTTCTTAACTTCTCTTGAGTATGCTTCTAGGGTATCTCTGTCATAAATATACGTCATTGGATGTTAAAAGTTAACAGCCTCTAATAAAATGGGACAATTGCATACGATGCTTATAATATATTATTACGTATTTAGAATAATAAAGACTAATTTATTCCATTAGACGGTTTCAGTTATTAATAAAACTAGGAGTTAATTAGTATAGAAGTTCCAAGAATATGAAAATAGTTGGCATAATTCAAATCAGTAACCTAGATTATCTCTAACGTAAGTCAATCAGATGATTTTCAGTTACATAACAACCCTTCTTAAAAAAATATGGGTATATTATGTTTGGTTTGAGCTATAGAAATTGAATAAATTGCAATATACCGTAACTGTATTCTTTATAACTAAAAAGCACTAAAAAAAAAGTTTATATTGCAATATTTTCATTCGGTGTATATTTGATTGAAAAAAAAAAAAAACACACTTCTTGCATAAGGAATGAAAACTAACAAAATCAAGTATCATTCGATCAGACAAAACAAAAACTTCTTTTGTTCTAATAAAACAGACCAGTTTATCACTTTTTCAATTCCAACTTGCCAAATAATGTCTATGATTTATCATACTACCATATAAAAGTGAAAATAGGGAGAAAATAGAGGTACAAATGACCTGAATGGAAGAGGTAGCTTAGGAAACAAGTGAGGCTTCCTCATTTCATGAGGGAGTGTAACAAGGTAAAACATGTCCGCCCAATCAAGCTTTTGTTCCTCAGACACAACAAAAGCTTGTCCATATCCCTCAATATCTCCTGCGTCTTGCCAAAACTTCTTCTTTTCTTCCATTGGCAAATTGAAAAATTCTTGTGTTTCTTCTTTCATCTTCTCCAACAATGAATAACTCACCCCATGATTTATCATCTGTAACATGAAATTCATAAATCATGTTTTGTGAGCAAAATCTCAACTATATTTGTAATCGGTTTCAATAATATTATTGTTGTCAACGAGTATGGTTTCTCCCAGCTTAAAACACTACGGCAAAAATCAGCAACATCCTGTTTAAATATTTTGTTCACCATATTTGAAATTTAATCACGCAATAGAATCGGTATATGGAAAACAATATGCATCATAAAATTACCTGAAAAAAACCCCAATCTTTACAAGCAAGGTGTAGCCTTCCCAATTCTAAATTACTTGAATCTTCAGACAGTAAGAGTTGCATATCTATGACAGGTACTTCTAGTAGTGTAGAAGACGGCAGACATGATGATATTGGATGCTCTTGATCGACCCGAACATATCGGGGAGGAACCTCGACAAGCGGTTCCTTTGCCAATTCTTGCACACTAGGCACTAAAAGGGAACTCCCCAAACTTCTTCCCTTCGCATCCATGTGTGTTCTACATGTATTGGTCTGGTGGTAGTCATTATATATAGAGAAAACTGTAAATTTAGTCCCTTTGTTTATCAAAACTTAGGCGTGTGAGTCCCTAAAGTTTAAATTATGCATATATGATACCCTTATAACCATGTTTTGCCCTGTCCAAATTGAAATTATTAAGTTACCGGTATATAATTTATTTTTGATTTTTTGATTTGTTTCAAATACAATTAAAAATATTTACTCTCTCTCTCTCTCTCTCTCTCTCTCTCTCTCTCTCTCTCTCTCTCTCTCTCAAGATCAATAAAATCCCCAAAGTCTTTCTTCAACAAATCGATTAGGATGTGTACCTAGAACATCATCCATGAAATACTCTTTATAACTGAGAGTTACCCCTAATTTTAGAGTACCTTATGATGTAACCCTCATCCATTGTCGATGCTTCTTCTTGCATAGCCTTGAGCTTTGGGCATTATTGGCGTCGTGTTGCTCTGACTCCGTTGCCTTTGTCGGGGACGGGAAAGGTGGCGGTTATGACTATTCTTATTGGTGATGGTGCCGGTGGGTCATACGACTGCTAAAAGAAAGGAAGAGTTTGAAAAGAGAGAAAAAGAGAGTGTAGTCTCATCTTGTTCTTAATTAAATAATACTCTAAAATATATGGGAAAATTTTAAAATATATATAAATTATCCATTTCAATTACATGGCAAACTTTGTACTTTAGGGATTAAAACTCCAATTTGTTTAGGTGCTACTATACGTATCCTCACTCACTCATAAAAATCGTATATAACTTTGAAATTATACACTTAGCAAATACAGAGTCAACATCAATTCCAAGAAACATATGACATCCAATTTTCCTAGGCTATAAGGCATCATACAAATCAGACAATTCTATCACATAATCCCTGAAGGTATCCTTAGCCTTACTCAAGCATCCACTTCACATATCAATCATACTAATCGCAATACATAAGCATGGTTAATTTTGGAAAACACTTACTTGAGCTCGGTCGATCGCACGTATTACACTCTCCCTTTTTACTTAAGAAAACATTTTTTAGAAAAATTAAGTTCTTTTTCTTTTAAAAGATTATCATTCCTCTGTTTGAGTTCTGACACACCCGAGAGTGTGCCCGAATCCCTCAAACCAATGTTCTGATACCAACTTGTAACAACCAAAAAACCGAATAAAATTTTTTCATTTTCAATTAAGAATTACAGCTATAAGTTGTTTCCCCAAATCCATTACAAAATAAACATGTCAAATTATCAGAGTAACAACATCGATAAGTGCGGAAAATAAGTGAGAGTGAATGTTGCACCATCAAGCCGAGCCCTTCCCTTTAGTACCGGAAGTACCTGAAACCACAATACAAACTGTAAGAAAAAGCTTAGTGAGTTTCCCACAATTCCCACAAAACATACATACAATTGTCATGGGCTACCCTCATGGTCTTTTCCCTGAAATGCCATGGGCTACCCCCATGGTCTAATATCCAAGTTTCATGGGCTACCCTCATGGTCTTCAATGCCATGGGCTACCCCCATGGTCTTCCATACAAGTGCCCCGGGCTACCCACACGGTCTTTCAGACAAGCAAACACATAGACAACTATCATTCCACATGAAAAGTAATGGGCCGACATTGGTGCCTTCGACCCACGAATATAGTGAGAAGACTCACCTCGATCTGCTGATAAATACTAACTGCTCGGCTACCAATCTGTGACAACCGTCAATTTTTGGTCAAGTCAAAGTCAACTAAAGTCAACGAGTCAAACCGGTCAACTCCTCTAACCCTTGTATATTAGGGTTTCCATTATGATTCTTATTGTACTACTCGCAATCTTAATACAAAGTATCACTTAGAGTTTTCACGTGTTCGGAAATTCTAAACCCTAATCAGGGCAAGTGATGAAACTACTCTATAAAACATTATTCCTTAACCCTCAGGGGCATAAAACAACCATAACGAGACTTAACGGGATGTACAAACCTTGCGTTACGAAGCCAAACACTTAAAAAGGTCGCAAACGAAGTCTCTCTCAATCTTTTTCACTCTATCTCACTGAACCTCAAATCTCTCCAAGTATGTCAAATCTCTCCCAAATCTCCCTCTGTATGAGAAATCTCTCCAAGTATGTGAAATCTCTCCCAAACCTCTCCAAGTATGTGAAATCTCTCACAAATCTCTCTCTGTATGAGAAATCTCTCCAAGTATGTGAAATCTCTCCTAAATCTCTCCAAGTATGTGAAATCTCCCAAATCTCTCTCTGTATGAGAAATCTCTCCAAGTATGTGAAATCTCTCCCAAATCTCCCTCTGTATGAGAAATCTCTCCAATTATGTGAAATCTCTCCCAAATCTCTCCAAGTATGTGAAATCTCTCACAAATCTCTCTCTGTATGAGAAATCTCTCCAAGTATGTGAAATCTCTCCCCAATCTCTCCAAGTATGTGAAATCTCTCCCAAATCTCTCTCTGTATGAGAAATCTCTCCAAGTATGTGAAATCTCTCCCAAATCTCCCTCTGTATGAGAAATCTCTCCAAGTGTGTGGAATCTCTCCCAAATCTCTCTAAGTATGTGAAATCTCTCCCAAATCTCTCTCTGGATGAGAAATCTCTCTAAGTATGCCAAATCTCTCCAAGTATGTGAAATCTCTCCCAAATCTCCCTCTGTATGAGAAATCTCTCCAAGTATGTGAAATCTCTCCCAAATCTCTCTAAGTATGTCAAATCTCTCCAAATATGTCAAATCTCTCCCAAATCTCTCTCAAAATCTCTCTCAACTTCTTATAATCACTCGGGGCATCCCGACCCTTAATTTAGTCGAAAACCGCTCGAAAACGGAAGTTTACGCGAAAAACAGCCTTAAGGAGCCGAACCCTCTTAAGGAGTCGAACCTCCCTTAAGGAAACGAACCTCCTGAGAACCGAAACCACCTCCTGAACCGAAACTACTAAGGAACCGAAAGTAACCTTCGGTCCGAGAGGCCACCTTTGGTCCGAGGGGACTACCTTCGGTCCGAGATGCAGAGCTTAAGGAGCCGAACCCTACTCTCGGTTCCCCCATCAACCTTCGGTTCTATGCTCCTAAGGAGCCGAACCTTCGCACCTTCGGCCCTGAATTCCGGATTTTGGCAATTTTTGCCCGGTTTTCAATATTTTTAGCGTTTTGATCCCGTTTTTCGTGATTTTAACGCGGGATTTTCACCCAAACTCGTATTTTAACGTAATAAACCCTAAATATTCATATTTTAATTATATTTTGGGGAAAATCTTTGCCTAAGAATAAAATCTAGTAGGTAAGATTTATGGGTGGAGTGTTGACTTTGCCTTAGTGTATGACACAAGCAACCATCCCATACCCACTCAATGACCAGCCCTTGTCCTTCCACCATACCTAGTCATTTCATTGTCCTTTCCCACCATTTCTCCAGCCACACTCTTGGTCAAAGGCTGGAAACCCTTATCCCTCCTCACATTTCTCTCATTCTCCACCAAACAACAATCTCCATTCTCTCTCACTTCTCTCTCTCAATTTCGAGATTTCAAGGCTGATTTTCAAGTTCTTCATCTACTTTGGGTAAGTACCTTCATCCTACACTTTATTTCCTTACATTTCTTCACTCAAATCATGAGTTCCTTACACAAATATCGTCATATTTGTTGTTAGATCTTCGAATCTTCAAGCATCTCCCAAGTGTTCTTGAGTTGAACACTTCTTTTCTTCACCATACATCTTCTGAAACCACTCAAGGTGAGTTCATACCCCTACATTTTTATGTTTTCATCAAGTTTTAGGGGGGGAATACAAGTTAAAACACCAAAAACTTAACTAAACTCAAACAACAGCCTTCATTAGAAAAGTTGAGTCTTATTCACGGACTATTTTGACTATCTTAAACTTAATATCTTTCAAAACTGTTTAATATGCAAATAGTTCAGGTTCATACTTTTAAAATGACTACTTGCACATCTCCATACGATTTTTCTACGATTTATGGTGATTTTTACAAAACTGCCTATCATTTCAGAAACGAATTCGGACCAGTCTGGGAATATGAACATTTTAACACAAGTTAAAGACTTTTAAAAATCATAATAAAAATTGTGAATAAACTAGACACATTTTGTGAACTCTCAGAATTTACGGATTCAGTTTTCGACTTCGTATGATTTTTATATGAATTTTCTAAAACAGTGCAGAAAGGTTAAAAACTAGTTAACAGCCTATAACTTTCATAACACTTTGTATTATGTTGAGCAATGTGTATAACAGCAAGTTCTAAATATTGAATGTATTTTCTTGTTAGTTTATCATCATAAACTGAAATTTAGTCATTCATGATAAGGTTTCTTCATTCATTTCGAACACATATAATAAACTACAATAAGCATAGTTTATGGATTTTTACTACATGAAAAAGGTTTTACTCTCAAAACAAATGGGTTTTTCATATACTACATGACAAACTATAATAGTAATAGTTTAAGGATTTCATATCACTAATTTATTCATAAAAGGTGATTTTACTTCCTCCACGGAAGAGGTTTTAATATCAAACTATGTGTAAACTAGTTAACTTAAGTTGTGAGGCAATTCTCTCCCCGTACGTTCGAGTACGGGATTTCAATTCCTGTAAGTTATAACCAGAGTCTCTTGTAGGGAAAGCGTGATAATTGTGTATAGATTTATATTGGGATTGACACCCCACACCTCGCTGTTAGCTACAGCCGGACCGGCAGGTCTGCGGGTGACAAGAGTCATAGTATCTTAACGTCTGAAAAACGTTGTGCAGGTTATTTCTCGTCATAGTATGGTTATAGCGACTCACATAGGGAGTTAACAATATCTCAAGTTTACAAGGAAAATTCTACTTTGAAAAGGGGTTTTATCTATTTAAAACTACAAATACGTTATAAGTACAAAACACACATATATTCTCGGTCCTGGGATTTAGGACTACATGATTTTTATAAGGAAAATATTGGATTTTCTTTGGAAACATATTTCTATTAAAACTACATCTCATCTAGAATTGCTAGACTTCAGCTATAATTGCTAAGTGTATATGCTAGAGTTATATAAGAATCTGGTCTCAATCGACTTAGAATTGGTGGGCCCGCCTTATCTCCTGTTCCTTGTTTGGTTGTGGCCCTAGGGCAGACCCATTATATTCAACGGTTTATTTAACTTAAATTTTATATAACTTATATACGTTGGGCGATTATAGAAGGAATCTATGGGTCTTTCTAGGGTTCATTATCGCATAACATAGGAGCATTCATTTCATGCTTAACAAAGAAAATATTGGGTTTTCTGGAAACATACTCTGTCGCTTTTACAAGGAAAACGGTTTCTTTCTCAAACAAAACTCTTATGAACTCACCAACTTAATTGTTGACACTTTTCAAAACTACTTGTATTCTCAGGAAATTAGTGAAACAGGAAACCAACAACATTTTGAGGATGGGACGTTAAATCGTCAAACAGTTCATTTTGTCATCATAATGTAATTGATTTTGAAACATGTAAACATATACTATGGTGTAACCTTTTCAATTATATTTATGATGGTTGTATTTACTTTGAGCACTATTATACTCGTTGTTGTGATACTATACATGAAGTCCTCCACCCCCGGACGTTTCCGCCATCCTTGGTTTGGGGGTGTGACACAATCCGGTAATCTCACACTGAATATACATGAATTACCCTAATCAGAATTAGGCTACAATCCCAAAATATGGACCAAAACCCTAAGTCAAAACTCCTAAAATAAGTCCCATTCGCCTTTCCCATAATGGGCCTAACCATATTCAACCCATACACAATAACGGGCTCCATGGCCCAAAATGCCCAAACCATGACACGCAAGGCCCACAATAGAAAACTGGGCCTACCTATCCTAAACAAGCCAAGGCCCAAAACTAGTTAAGGCCCAAAAGTCACAAAAGTCCAATAATTCACCAACGCCCCATTGGGTGTACACGCAGCGTAACATCAGTACGCTTAGCGTACTCGATCCTCAAGAATTACGTGCGTCGTACATCTTAGTACACCCAACGTACTAAGATGTTAAGCACTTTCAGCCATTAAGTGCTTAATCCATGCAGTCACTTCGTCAACTTCTAGATCTCGGTCATTTAAGGGGTCCTAGTGCATAAAGTTGGCAACTTTATGCTTTTGCATGCTTTATGGGAGCCCAACATCCCATTTTGTCCATTAATCCTCACTTTAAGGATCTATATTCATGCATGGTACCATAACAACCATCAAGATAACATTTTTATCCCTCTAACACACCAAAGGGACTAAGATCTAGCATTACAAGCTTCTGGAGTTGCACAAACTAAGAAAAGAGAATCCATGGACCAAAAATGAGCCTATAAACAAACCCTAACTCTAAGTATCAAACATATTAACAAGGTAGGAGATTTTTACCTCTAAAAGCCTCCTAAAATGATGTAGATTCAGGATCTTGAAGCTCAACCACGTCCAAGGCTTGGTCACCAACTTCTTCTTCTTGCAAACTCACCAAAAAGGCCACCAAAGTCACTTTAAAGCTCAAGGATTACTCTCAAAGGGTACTAGGGTTTTTAGGGACGTTCAAAGGTAGTGGAGGCTGATAAGAGTGAGGGTCCAAGGTCATAAGTGAGCTTAAATAGGGCTCATGCCCTATTTTTAGGGTTTTAGTGAATGGCTAGGTACGCCCCGCGTACGTGGCTTAAGGTCCCGACTCCACATGCCCTTGTACGAACGAACTTCTTTTGCAATAAAATCAACAACCTAATAACTAAAAGGGGCATACCAGAACCCGAGTTTTACAAATCTCCTCCACTTGAATTAGACTTCGTCCTCGAAGTTTGCTGTCGCGAACAAATCAGGGTAGTGCTCTCTCATCTCATCCTCCGGTTCCCACATCCACTCGGAGCCCCTTCAGTGTTGCTATTGCACCTTCACCAAATTCACCACCTTGTTACGCAGAGTTTTAGTCTTCCTGTATAGAATAGCAATGGGATTCTCCACATAATTCAGACACTCATCTACTTGAATATCATCTAACAAAATCACTGCAGAATCACCAGCTAAACATTTCCGCAACTGAGATACATGGAAAGTGATATGGATCTGACTGAGCTCATCAGGAAGATCGATCCGGTATGCAACCCTGACAACATGGGCAGAAATACTGAATGGATCAATAAATCAGGGACCCAGCTTGCCTCTCTTCCGAAATCGGATGACACCTTTCCAAGGTGACACCTTCAGCAACACAAAGTCTCCCACCTGAAACTTGAGGTCTGAACGGCTTCGGTCCCCGTAACTCTTCAGGCGATGAGCGACTCGTAACCTGTCACGCACTAGCTGAATCAACTCGTTGGTCTTAAGCACTACCTCGGTTCTTCCCATGACCCGATGTCTGAACTCTCCCCAACAAACCGGGGTCCTAAACCTCCTTCCATACAACATCTCGAATGGTGGTCGATCAATACTAGCATGATAACTGTTGTTGTAGGAGAACTCTGCCAGTGGAAGGTAAGTATCCCAACTCCCTCCAAAATCCAGCACACAATCCCTAAGCATATCCTCGAACGTCTGGATCGTCCGCTCGCTCTGACCGTTGGTATGAGGGTGGTATGATGTACTGAAATGCAATTGAGTGCCTAACTCCTCATGGAACTTCCTCCAAAATCTGGACGCGAAACAAAAATCGTGGTCCGAGACCACATATACCGGAACCTTGTGCCTAACTACCACCTCCCGAACATAGATATCCGCTAACTTTTCTACTGATACACTCTCGACAATCAGAATAAAATGTATACTCTTGGTAAACCTGTCCACAATGACCCAAATAGAGTCAACACGCCGCGCCGACCTGTGCAATTAGGTGATGAAGTCCATAGAGATCTCCTCCCATTTCCAAATAGGGATGAGTAACTGTCACACCCCCAAACCAAGGATGGCGGAAACGTCCGGGGGTGGAGGACTTCATGTAAAGTATCACAACAACGAGTATAATAGTGCTCAAAGTAAATACAACCATCATAAATATAATTGAAAAGGTTACACCATAGTATATGTTTACATGTTTCAAAATCAATTACATTATGATGACAAAATAAACTGTTTGACGATTTAACGTCCCATCCTCAAAGTGTTGATGTTTTCCTGTTTCACTGATTTCCTGAGAATACAAGTAGTTTTGAAAAAGTGTCAACAATTAAGTTGGTGAGTTCATAAGAGTTTTGTTTGAGAAAGAAAACCATTTTCCTTGTAAAAGCGATAGAGTATGATTCCAGAAAATCCAATATTTTCTTTGTTAAGTGTAAAATGTATGCTCCTATGTTATGCGATAATGAACCCTATAAGGACCCGTAGATTCCTTCTATAATCGTCCATCATATATAAGTTATATAAAATTTAAGTTAAATAAACCGTTGAATATAATGGGTCTGCCCTAGGTCCACAACCAAACAAGATACAGGAGATAAGGCGGGCCCACCGATTCTAAGTCGATTGTGACTAGATTCTTATATAACTCTAGCATATACACTTAGCAATTATAGCTGAAGTCTAACAATTCTAGATGAAATAGTTATAATAGAAATATGTTTCCAAAGAAAATCCAATATTTTCTTAGTTAAGTGAGAAATGAATGCTCCTATGTTATGCGATAATGAACCCAAGAAAGACCCATAGATTCCTTCTATAATCGCCCAGCGTATACAAGTTATATAAAATTTAAGTTAAATAAACCGTTGAATATAATGGGTCTGCCCTAGGTCCACAACCAAACAAGGAACAGGAGATAAGGCGGGTCCACCAATTCTAAGTCGATTGTGACTAGTTTCTTATATAACTCTAGCATATACACTTAACAATTATAGCTGAAGTCTAACAATTCTAGATGAGATGTAGTTTTAATATCATAAAAACCATTTTGTGTGAACCTGGTACTTTGTATTTGTACCCCTTTTTGTATGAAACCGGTACTTTGTATTTGTACCCCTTTTTGTATGAAAACCTGATACTTTGTATTTGTACCCCTTTTTGTATGAAAACCTGGTACTTTGTATTTGTACCCCTTTTTGTATAAACCCGGTACTTTGTATTTGTACCCCTTTTTGTATGAATCTAGTACTTTGTATTTGTACCCATTTTTGTATGAAACCGGTACTTTGTATTTATACCCATTTTTTTGTATGAATCCGGTACTTTGTATTTGTACCCCTTTTTGTTTAAAAACCTTTTGTAATGAGTTCGTAATGTAAATGAACATAAACTATACCTATTATAGTTTATCAAAATGTTTGTAATGTATATGCAACCTAACTATACCTATTATAGTTTAGTATGTTTGTTTGTGGTGTATAAGAACCCTTTTCTATGTAAGTCGAATGTATAGCAAAATATAACTATGTTTATCATGCCTTGTTTTGTACTATTGGTAATGATGGAGGATTCTTACAATTCAGTGACTATTTTCTGTTATACAATTATCCCACAACAAGCAACACATGTAAAATATGAAATTCTCAAAGATGAACACTTTGCTCAACATGTTACAAAGTGTGTTGAAAGTTATAAGCCGTTATCTTGATTTTGACCTTTCTACACTGTTTTAGAAAAATAATAGAAAAATCATACGAAGTCGAAAACTGAATCCGTAAATTCTTAGAGTTCACAAAATTTGTCTAGTTTATTCTTAATTTTTATTATGACTTTTAGAAGTATTTAACTTGTGTTAAAATGTTCATATTCACAGACTGGTCCGAATTCGTTTCTGAAATGATAGGCAGTTTTGTAAAAATCACCATAAATCGTAGAAAAATCGTATGGAGGTGTGTAAGTAGTCATTTTAAAGGTATGAACCTGAAATATTTGCATAATAAACAGTTTTGAAAGATATTAAGTTTAAGATAGTCAAAACAGTCCGTGAATAAGACTCAACTTTTCTGATGAAAGCTGTTGTTTGAGTTTAGTTAAGTTTTTGGTGTTTTAACTTGTATTCCCCCCCCCCCCTCCCTAAAACTTGAAGAAAACATGAAAATGTAGGGGTATGAACTCACCTTGTATGATTTCAGTGGATGGATGATGAAGAAAAGAAGTGCTCAACTCAAGAACACTTAGATGATGCTTGAAGATTCGAAGTTCTAACACAAATATGATGAAGTTTGTGTAAGCAATCTATGGTTTGGATGAAGGATAGTAGAATATCTAAGTGCAGGAGGAAGATACTTACCAAATGTAGAAGAAAAGCTTGGAGAATAGCCTTGAATCTCGAAATCTAGAGAGAGGAAGTGAGAGAGAATGAAGTTTCTCACTTGGAGGAAAATGAGAGTAATGTGAGGAGAGAGGAGAGTTTTCCAACCTTGGTTCAAGGATGTGGCTGGAAAATGATGGAAAGAGTACAATGAAAGGACAATGATTGACTATGTATGGGTGAATAGTGACCGGGGGTTGTACTATGAAGGTATGGGGAGGTTGCTTGTGTCTTTGTCCAAAGGATAAGTCAACACTCCACCTAAATATCTCACCAAATAGATTTTATTCTTAGGCAATGACTTTCCTCAAAATATGATTAAAATATGAATATTTAGGGTTTTATATGTCAAATTTTAAAAACGGGCTTAAAATGGAGTCGTGGTCGAAAACCGGGCAAAAAGGCGAAAATCCGAAATTGGGGTCGAAGGTCGCGAAGGCTCGGTCTTAGCAGCACTGGAACCGAAGGTAGAAAAGGAACCTAGAGTAGGGTTCGGCTGCGCAGGGTCGCCTCTCGGACCGAATGTGCAGTCCTCTCGGACCGAAAGTGGGAAGGGAAGAGCCGAAGGTCAGGTCTCGGTTTGGATTGTTCAGGTAACCGAAATAGACCGAACCCTTGGTCCATTTTGGCTGAGGGGGGTTTCGGTTCTGATGCAAGGTTTCGGCTCAGGAGATTCGGTTCTCAGGAGGTTCGGTTCTCAGGAGGTTCCGCTTCCTTAAGGGAGATTCGGCTCCTTGAGAGGGTTCGGCTCCTTAAGAGGTTTCGGCTCTTTAAGGCTGTTTTTCGCGTAGACTTCCGTTTTCGAGCGGTTTTCGACTAAATCGAGGGTCGGGATGCCCCAAGTGATTATAAGAAGTTGAGAGAGATTTCGAGAGAGATTTGGCAGAGATTTGACATACTTGGAGAGATTTGACATACTTGGAGAGATTTGGGAGAGATTTCACATTCTTGGAGAGATTTCTCATACAGAGAGAGATTTGGGAGAGATTTCACATTTTTAGAGAGATTTCTCATACTGAGAGAGATTTGGGAGAGATTTCACATTCTTGGAGAGATTTCTCATACAGAGAGAGATTTGGGAGAGATTTCACATTCTTGGAGAGATTTCTCATACAGAGAGAGATTTGGGAGAGATTTCACAAACTGGGAGAGATTTGGGAGAGATTTCACATTCTTGGAGAGATTTCTCATACAAAGAGAGATTTGGGAGAGATTTCACATACTTGGAGAGATTTCTCCTACTTAGAGAGTTTTGGGAGAGTTAGAGTGAAAGAGATTGGGAGACACTTCTTTTGTGACCTTTTTTAGTGTTTGGCTTCGCAACGCAAGGTTCTTACACTCTGTTAAGCCTTGTTATGAATGTTATACGCTCTCGAGGGGTATGGAATAATGTTTTATCGAGTAGATTCATCACTTACCCTGATTAGGGTTTAGAATTTCCGAACACGTGAAAACTCTAAGTGATACTTTATATTAAGATTGCGAGTAGTACAATAAGAATCATAATGGAAACCCTAATATACAAGGGTTAGATGAGTTGACCGGTTTGACTTGTTGACTTTGGTTGACTTTGACTTGACCAAAAATTGACGGTTGTCACATCATCCCCCTGTTAGAAAGAATTTCGTCCCGAAATTAGTGTTTCGACTGGGACTTCGAGAGTTGGGGAAAGATGTGGGAATTTTTTGTAGTATAAGAAATTGATATAGTGGGGACCAATCCGCCTGGTGTTAAATGACGACCTTGGAGTGTCTTATTGTAACTTGAGCTGAGTCGATTTAAAAGGAGTTTATTGTTTTGGAATGATAGTGTATTCTACGTGTGCCTTTATGCTCTCCGTTTTATCCTTGGTATTACTACTATGAATATTTCATAATGTAGTTAACGAGTTCCAGCATTACGAATGTTTCAACAATTTGTGATGAAATTTGCATTATAAGTCCCACCAGATCTTTTATAATCGGTTAATGTAAACTAGTCGTATATCATTAAGATTGCAAGGGCATTCGGATGGGTGACCCCGCCTTAAGCCTACAACCAATCAAGGAATAGGAAATGAGGCGCAATCACACATTCTAAGTCCATAGAATCTTAATGATATATGACCATAATGTTTACACTAGCCATCATAGATTCACTAGTAAAAACCCTGCATTTTTATATAGAAGATAAGACTTATTCGGGTTTTGCCGTGTTCTCGAGATTTATGGTTGATATACTTTAATCGATGCTAGTTTTTAAGTATAGTATTTCCCGATTTTTCGAATGTGGAAAACAATTCATACCAGAGGTCTATATAAATAAACTTATGAATTTAGTAGAAATGACTCGATTGTAATCTGGTGATTTGTTCCATGCCCGATCCACTCCTAAGATCACCCAATGTATACCAGTTGTGTGTAATTAAGGTCCAATAGGCCATTGAACTTAATGAGTCTGCCCTAAGCCCACAACCAAACAAGGAACAGGACCTAAGGCGGACTTACCATTTCTAAGCCGATCGTCTCTTAATTACACATAACCTTGAGGTATACATTAAGTAATCTTAGAGTTACCATAAGCAAATCGTTTGTAATACCAGGTTATGAAATATGTGGTAAACTCCCACTGAAATAAAATGCATGCCAGTTTTTATTGATATATTCTAGTTATATCCTTACCATTTATATACACACGTATAAATTCCGCACTTTACTGAACTATTCTCGGTGTTTCTGCTAACGTCCCTGAGACGGAGTTATGGTGGTGGGTAGAAGAAGGTTTTGTACGGGCGTTAAGATTTACCCATCATGTTGCTCGTGAGAGAAAAGGGGTAGAAGAGATAATTAATAGACGTCTAATCCTATAATTACTTATAGGGGGTGATCCTTATTAGTCACGTCTATAATCACGTACTGCATACCAGTTATACATAATCTGAGATAGAATAAACCTTCGAATAAATGACTCTACTCTAAGTCCACAACCAAACAAGGAACAGGAAGTAGAGCAATAGTCATAGATTCTGAGTCTATAATATCTTTAATTATGTATAACCTTGGCGTATGCACTCAGTCATTATAGACCTACTAATAGGGGTCTTTAGTTTTCACCTAAGTTGGTTATAGTATCACCAAATACTCCTATAGTATTTTAATGTTTGACTTATGTTTTTCAATGTTTGTTTCTAGATAGAGTTGGTAAGTTTTTAGACTTGTTGCAACAACACAACCATTCCCGGGCATATGCTAATCACTTCTGGGATAGACATAGTTTATCAGGCTATGTCATTCCCAGACCTAACCATATGTGACAACCCGATATTTCGAATCAGTGTAATGTTCGAAAAGCCAAACATTATAAACTATTTTGAATCAATAAAAATTAGCGTCAAAAACGAAGTGTTCTAAAGTCTCATTTGGATTGCATAAAATGCTAGTTATATTGTCAAGGTTTCCAAATATATAAAGAACACCCAAATCCGAGTTATAACGAAGAAGTTATGACTAATCAAAGATTCGTAACAAAACCGGTAAAATGTTGTTAAGCGTGAAAAGTGAAACTTCAATAAAATACTTTTTAGCCTTAGATATCTGAACGAAAGTCGTAGATTATGTTAAAGCATGAGCATACATAAAAAGAACGCCCAAATCTGACTTCGTATGAGGAAGTTATGATTTTTCTAAAGTTTCAGAACAGCAGTAGACAGCTAAAAACTCGAAATAAAGATCGAACTATTTTTAGCCGACGCAGCCTAAACGATAATTGAAGGTCTCGATAATAGTAGTACAACGGTAAAAAGACAGACGAAAACGGACGTCGGATGAAGAAGTTATGGATTTTTAACTGAATTATCCTGTACCGGCCTATTTAAAATATAATATTAAAAATTAAAGTCAAAATTAGCCGACGGAGTCTAAATGAAAGTTGTAGAGTATATTCTCACCTACGCGTGGATATAAAGAACGTTGAGATCGGAGCTCGTATGCGAGAGATATGAATTTCTGAAGTTCGAGGCACGCACACCAACCTTATCCGAAACTCACGACGTGAGCAAGAGACTCACGACGTGAGTCTATGACTGATGTGTGCCAGAACTAGACCACCAGGCGTCGCGTCTACAGACCAGACTCACGACGTGAACTATCCCATGTTCACGACGTGAATCCCGAGAATGCACCCTATAAATAGCATGCGAGGGTTCCGGGCAAAGTTGCTCATTTTCTCTCTTTCTCTCACGTTTCTACCTCGTTTTGCGTGCAAGTAATATCCCGAAGTCCCGGTTTCATATCTAAGCCCCGACGAAGGTCCGAAGCTCTGAGATTCCCGAAAAACTCGCCACTTTCCGGTCGAGGTGCCGCCCGAGAAAATCTCATTTTCTTCAAATCATGCACTTTCCCGGTGAGTTCATACCCCTGCATTTCTACGTTTTCTTTAGTTTTCAGGGGGGAATACAAGTTCAAAATACCAAAGTTATCTAATACATGTTTAAGAGTTTTCCTACACTTTGTAACATGCTGAGCAAGGTGTGTATGCGATTTACACTTATCATTTCAAATGTCGATTTATGGAAATACAATGACTTACATAAAAAGGTTTCATCCAAACACATACAATACTTTTTGATAAACTATAATAGGTATAGTTTGAGCACTTCGTTAGACAAAGAAACAGTAACTCAATTAACTTACAAAACAAAATCTTTCATTGCACACTACATGATCTTGTATTATACTTGCGAGACATTCTCCTTTGGGGTACTCCTAAGTACCACAGAAAAGTCCTGTATTTATAATCAGAATCTCCGGGAGGGAGAACGTGATAGTTGTGTAAAGATCTATACTGGGTCAGACAAACCCGCACCTAAGCTGCTTGCAACAGCTAGACCGGTAGGTCTGGGGTGACAAGTGTCATAACTTTCTGACGCCTGAAGAACGTCGTATTTAAGGCCATCTAGTCTTTAGTATGATTATAACATCTCGCATGGAATCTTAACACAGCATACAAATCACGGAAATTCTAAGGTTTTATACAAAGGAGTTTTATTTAAATATAAAACTCACGCATAAGTATGACGACTTACTTACACCTACTAGGCCTTGTTTCAATTCAGTTTACAACGAATCTTTTAGAAAATATTGGATTTTCTGGAAACAAACGTGTAACAAACGTTAAGGAAACAACATTTATTTTTATAAAATACTTACGAACTCACCAGCTTTATGCTGATACTCTCTTTTCAAAACAACTTGTATTCTCAGGTAATCAGTAATACAGGTAACTGCAAGATTTCTGAAGTCAAGACGCTAAGGCGTAGATTCTTTTGCTACATTTTGTCATCATATGTAATTTAATTGGAAACATGTAATTTTTGGAACATGTATTTTGGAAACAATGTAATCCTTTAAATTATATCTATGGTGGTTGTGTTTTACTTTCTTCACTATGGTTATGATACTGAGCATGACGTCATCCGCCCCTGAACGTTTCCGCCGTTCTGGTTTAGGGGTGTGACAGATTGGTATCAGAGCTTTGTTTATAGTGAACTAAGTATATCGAACCACGGAAGATATACAAACTATAAATACAACGGGAAAAAAATTCTCTGACGTAGCTTTTCAAAAATACTTTAAAAATAAGAATTTATGTTTTCATAAAAGTATTCGCACAATCGCACATTCAGTATCATAATGGCAATAACATAAAAGTATCAAGACAAGTTGGACACCATAGTCCAGCTTCGGGGTATGTAGTCAAATCTTGGATGAATATAGCCTGATCAACTATATTCAGCCAAGATAGGACCAACGTATGCCGAGGGAGGATCATGGTGGGCAACAAGTCTACAACTTACCAAAAGTTCCAAGAATCAAACTTAAAAATACTATAGGAGTATTTTAAAACAAAAAGTCGTAATCACAACTTCTTGTTCCCAAAGTTTCTCGTGACATTCCTCCTTACCCCCATTCTCGTACAGGTACGCTGGCAGGATTTCATTTGCCAGGTGATCCCTACTTTCCCAACCAAGGGAATGCCGGTTGGATTGTGGAAGACCCAGAGGAAGATTCCGAAGAGGAACC
The DNA here is from genome assembly GCF_052849685.1 of Lactuca virosa. Lineage (NCBI taxonomy): Eukaryota > Viridiplantae > Streptophyta > Magnoliopsida > Asterales > Asteraceae > Lactuca > Lactuca virosa. Next base: position 312,777,974 of record NC_136428.1, on the reverse strand, counting down.
CATGGAGGATGAGGAACTCATGGAGGATGAAGATGTTGGGTTTTGAGCATTCTAACACTCCTATGGTGTACATGCAACCCTATAAACCTTGGATCTATGTTTTCTCTATCATACATGCAAATATTAAATATTCCAAGGTTTCATCCTAACTATCATATTATGAAGCACCTATACTACAAAGTTCTAGTTAGATGACATACCTTTTGATGTAGCTTGATGTCTTCAAGCTTTAAGAGCTTAGCCCCAATAGTGTGGAAGCTTCAAGTGGAATCACAAATCACCAAAACACCTTGGAAAACCTTTAGAGAATATGGATACTTGGCTCACACTATGAAATCAGTTATTGCCCTCTTTAGTGTATCCACACTAGCCACTAGCATAATTTCATGAACCATAAGACCCTTTATATAGTGTGGAGGATTAGGGTTAAACCATAATACCCATGACCTTTCATTTCCTAGGATCCATGGGTTAAAGCTCCATGGACTATCCATGAAGACTTAGCCCAACCTAAATGAACTTGGCCCACTACACATATATATATATATCTAAGAGTCCATATTTAATTAGTTCCTTTTGATCACTTAATTAATTATAAATTAATTCTTGATCAATACTAATTAAATAATATGATTATATATTAATATATTAGAACTTATAATATATTAATATAAATCATAAATATACTATTCTCAAAAGACTATCCATATAAATTGTGTCGGTGAAGTGCAACCCAAATGGACCATGCCAGGTCGGGTCAAGTACATACCAAATATAGTTATGGACTTAGACATTAATCCAACAGTCTCCCACTTGGATAAGTCTAAAACTATTATTGAGTATGACTTCAAAACCCAACTGGTAATCGTAGCTCTTAAAGCCGCTGTCGAACTCTGATCTTGTCAATGAACTCTGACCTTTGTCAATGACTTGTCCATTAGATAAGGGATCATATATTCCTCCATTCTAGATATCATATGGACTGAGACATAGATTATCAATCATTCTTTCTGTCCATTTGTTGTTTCCCGATTTCCGATTTATGATGACTGACTGATTGAACAAATCAAATCAGTCCTGGCTTAGCCAAGCACTCACATGTGTCATCACTAAATCATCGAGGGGCCCACAGATATCGCTTTTATCCTGAAGGTAAAAGGAATAGATAAACTTCGACTCATATGGCTTGTTCTACTACTTATTGAAACATACACAAAGGCACGTTTTATAACATCGAGTTACCAAATACGTTTTCGTGCAATCAATGTATAACCAACTCATAGTAACAACTCATATTTCGGTTTGAAGAATATAAGATATTATCGTCTCATGATCACTCGTGATAAAATCCATGAAGTGATTCAAATGAGCGCGGGTTGAATCCAATACTCAGAACTTATGAGCACTCATGAGTGTTGTAGCACCACTTTGTCCACCAACTTGGACCTCTACAAACCAACCCATAACAGTCTTGATTCATATCTACTTCCAACATATGACCGACTGTGGATGGTTTGAATAACTTAATCATTCAGGAAGAGCGACTTAGTTATTCTGGAAGTCAAAACATGCAAAGTGAAACACAAGAATAAATGAATCAAATATGGTATCAAACCCTATGAATATAAATAAACACTTTTATTTATCACCATACTGATTACTCATTATTCATTGTTTCGGTTTTATCAACTTTATACTTGAATTAAAAACACTAGTTGTCCCATGCTCCAAGCATGTACACTATGTTTTTCTTAAACAATAGCTTTGCCATACACCAAGTATGCACTCTATGTTTGTCTATGATCCTTACTTTGTGAAATAAACCAATTGAACATAATTTCAATGATTCTAATTTCACACTCCCAAATCCTTATCGAAAAATGTGAGAATTTCAAATTCCTATCATTTATCGAAATCTGTTTAGATTTTAAACTTATATGCACTGACCCTCCTGTAATGAATATGTACAAAGTCACAAAGACTTGTCAACAGTCATTATAAGGTATTCCAATGGAGATCAACTCCATGGAAACTAAGTCTCATATTCAAAGTACATTGCTTTGGACATGCTTCTTGCATTAAGTTTTCTAATCTTACACAGATAACTTCCACCTATGGAGACAACTCCATATTCTCATTTTGACTATAACTTCTGAATAAGAGATGCCTCTTTTCAGAATATGTCAATATGGTCCTTCCAAAATTAGCACTATACTTCCAACTGTCCTTGAGCAACCAATCTTTGGTAAACCTCAGATTGTCCTCGATAATTGCTTAATCATTTTAGTCATATCCAATTCTAGACCTTTTACCTTCTTAATGCCTCTGGGAATTTGGAAACATTTAGAAATGACAAATATTATAGCACATGCAATCGATCCTGTACCCAAAGCAAATGGTACACGATTCATGATGTCTCACATAAAGACATGATTCTAGACCAGTCTTTTGCTACAATATTTTTATTTGCCATGTTTTTAAAATTTGACTATGAAGAGGGATGCCGTAATCATAATCGAATTTTGAGAACGCAATATATAGAATTTCCTTTAAATTGAACCAATCCAACATGAAATTCATATATATATATATTCTTGACTAAAGATGATTAAGGTCTCAATCTAAGCCTTTAGAACTGAAATGAAGTATATCCTCTCCCTTAATTATAGCAAAACAACTTTTTCAATCCCTGCAGCCTCACGAATTGAAACTTTTGTTTTCTATAATTAACATTGCTAACTTGCAACACTAACAATAATTATCATGCTCCCACTAACATGATGATTATTAGCATAACACTTATGCTCCCACTAGCTTTGACATGTACTCAAAAATCAGCTGGACTTCTAGAAATCAATACTTTATTGACTTTCTTACCAAAGTTCAGATTTCTGATACGAGATTCTTTGATAAAACTTTATCAAAATCATACACCTTTCCTTAGATAGCATGCATGTGTGTCTAAACAATTTCAGAACTATGAAAAGGGATGCTGTAATCATAGTGTCAATTGTTTAGACCTTTTGCCATCTGCTTCAAATCTACTTGGTGGAAGTGTTTCCTCACCATCATTTTCATGAATCGGAGAGAAACCTTATGACCCTTAGATTTTATGGTGTATGTGTTCTTATCCATGTGAATCGTCAAAACTATAGTCACAAGACAAGGATAATGACAAATCCAAACTCATATGGACTGAACTTATGCAATCTTTACTTCTTGCCACCTGGCAGTACAGGGCCTGTCATTGCTTCCAAGTTGTTATGCAACCAATTAAGAACTTTCAGAACTCCTATGCAAAGCCAACTTTAACTGGAATGGGCACAGAATATGTCAACACGATAGGTTATGAACCTCAAGTCGTGTGCTAGTGAAGAACCTCAAGTTTTATTCTTGATTAGTTCTTGAAATTCTTTTTAGGATCTTTAAGACTCCCACTATCCTCTTGACATATAATACTATCTTGCCAAATATTCAAGAGATAGTGCGGATTCTTTATCAAGACAAACACTTCACACAATTGGCCCGATTCTGTAGAACTCCAGCCCAACCAAACGCACAAGCTGCCAACGTCGGAGCAAGCCGAACCTGCTATGGATGTGGAGAAGCAGGACACCTCAAACGTAACTGCCCGAAGGCAAGAAACCCCAACCCCGGCGAAATGGGCAGAGTTCTGGCGATAGGTCATGAGGAAGCCATCGCAGATCCAACTGTGGTTACCGGTACGTTCCTCCTCAACAATACATACGCATGCATTCTTTTCGATAGTGGCGCGGAGAAAAGCTTCGTGAGCCACCAATTTAAACGCTTGCTTAATCAAACACCACAAACACTAAAAGACACATTCACCGTAGAAATGGCTAACAGAAAAACAGAGAACACTAACGACATTTACATCGGGTGTACCCTCACCTTAAACAATCATTCCTTCCAAATAGACCTTATGCCAGTCACCATAAAAAGTTTTGATGTTATCATTGGCATGGATTGGTTATGCCCTCACCATGCTGAAATCCTATGTAACGAAAAGGCCGTTCGCCTTAATCTGCCAATTGGCGAAACTCTAATCGTCTATGGCGACAAACCTAGCTCAAACTTTCAGATCATCTCCTGTCTCAAGGCTCGAAAGTATCTCCGCAAGGAGTGCCACGCCTTCCTAGCCCACGTCGTAAATAAGAGTCAAGGAATGAAAGACATCAAGGACATTCCGGAGGTCTGCAATTTCCCCGATGTATTCCCAGAAGACCTTCCAGGGGTGCCCCCTCCTCGACAAGTCGAATTCCGAATCGACTTAATTCCCGGAGCTACCCCCGTAGCCAAATCGCCATACCGTCTAGCCCCAGCCGAAATGCAGGAACTGTCCAGTCAACTGAACGAACTACTGAGCAAAGGCTTCATTAGACCAAGCTTCTCGCCTTGGGGAGCACCGGTTTTGTTCGTTAAGAAGAAGGACGGATCGTTCCGCATGTGCATTGACTATCGCGAATTAAACAAACTCACCATCAAAAACCGATATCCTTTGCCTGGAATCGATGACCTCTTTGACCAACTACAAGGAGCGAGTTTCTTCTCGAAGATTGACCTTAGATTTGGGTACCATCAGCTACAAGTTCAAGAGGAGGATATTCCCAAGACAGCTTTCAGAACGCGCTATGGTCACTACGAATTTGTAGTGATGCCTTTCGGCTTAACCAATGCACCCGTAGCATTTATGGATCTGATGAACCGAGTGTGTCGACCTTACTTAGACAAGTTCGTGATTGTTTTCATCGATGATATACTAGTCTACTCCTGAAGTAAGGAAGAACACAGCTAACATTTACGTCAAGTCCTAGAGACACTGAGGGCGAAGAGACTGTACGCAAAGTTCTCAAAGTGTGAGTTCTGGATTCGAGAGGTGAATTTCCTCGGACATGTAGTCAGCAAGGAAGGAATCCATGTGGACCCTTCAAAGATCAAGGTGATTGAAAGTTGGGCAGCACCAAGAACACCCACAGAGATCCAACAATTTTTAGGACTTGCCGGTTACTATCGAAGGTTCATTCAAAACTTCTCCAAAATCGCGAAACCACTCACCACCCTGACCCAAAAAGGAGTGACATTCGTCTGGGGAGATAAGCAAGAGGCTGCATTCCAAACACTAAAGCGAACTCTATGCAGTGCTCTGATCTTGTCCCTACCAGATGGAACCGAAGACTTTGTGGTTTATTGCGATGCTTCAAACCAAGGTCTAGGGTGTGTGTTAATGCAATGAGGAAAGGTCATTGCCTACGCCTCAAGACAACTGAAGACGCATGAGGTAAACTATACGACGCACGACCTTGAATTAGGAGCAGTAGTTTTCGCCCTAAAAATCTGGAGGCATTACCTTTACGGCACTAAGTGCACCATCTTCACCGATCACAAAAGCCTCCAGCATATCCTCAATCAGAAGGAACTCAACATGAGACAAAGGCAATGGATGGAATTACTAAACGATTACGAATGCGAGATTCGTTATCACCCCGGAAAGGCCAATGTGGTTGCAGACGCTTTAAGCAGAAAGGGGTACTTGGGCCGCCGAGTAAAGGCATTAACCATGACCATCCACTCACACCTGTCCGCACAAATCAAGGAAGCTCAGGAAGAAGCCTTGAAGCCAGAAAACGTGACGGGTGATACATTGAGAGGAATGGACAAAAATCTTGAAGTCAGGGATGACGGAGTTCGTTGTCTCATGAACCGGATCTGGACACCAAAATTTGGTGGATTCAGGGACGTTGTCATGAATGAAGCTCATAAAACTCGCTACTCCGTGCACCCCGGCTCAGACAAGATGTACTTAGACCTCAAGAAGTTATATTGGTGGCCGAACATGAAAGCCGAAATAGCCACCTTTGTGGGCAAGTGCCTGACTTGTGCCAAGGTTAAGGTAGAATATCAAAAGCCCTCGGGACTCCTACAACAGCCAGAGATACCCGAGTGGAAGTGGGAGCGGATTACGATGGATTTCATTACCAAGTTACCTAAGACCACGGGTGGACTTGACACCATCTGGGTAATCATCGACAGATTGACCAAATCCGCACACTTCCTACCAATAAAGGAAACAGACAAAATGGAGAAGCTGAGAAGGATCTACATTAGAGAAATAGTGCGCCTTCACGGAGTACCGATATCCATTATCTCCGACAGAGATAGTAGGTTCACGTCACGATTCTGGCAGTCACTACAGAAAGCTATGGGAACTAGGCTGGACATGAGTACATCTTACCACCCACATACTGACGGTCAGAGTGAAAGAACCATTCAGACGTTAGAGGACATGCTAAGAGCTTGCGTGATAGACTTTGGAAAAGCTTGGGATACTCATCTACCTCTTATTGAGTTTTCCTACAATAATAGCTATCATACTAGCATCAAAGTTGCTCCGTTCGAAGCCCTCTATGGTCGTAAGTGCAGGTCACCCCTGTGCTGGGCTGAGGTGGGAGATACGCAACTAGACAAAGGACAAGTCCCTAACAACGCACTCACTGGCCCAGAGATCATCAGGGAAACAACCGAAAAGATCGTCCAGATTCGAGAACGAATGAAGGCTTCGCAAGACCGACAAAAGAGCTACGCGGACAAGAGACGGAAACCTTTGGAGTTTCATGTTGGGGATTGTGTACTTCTGAAGGTATCACCTTGGAAGGGGCTCATACGTTTCGGAAAACGTGGGAAACTAAATCCAAGGTACATCAGACCATTCGAAATCCTCGCCAGGATTGGTCCGGTGGCATACAAACTACGATTACCACAGGAACTCAATCACGTTCATCCTACCTTTCATGTGTCGAACCTGAAGAAATGTTTGTCTGATGAGACCCTTGTCGTTCCCTTGGAAAAACTTGAGATCAACGAGAACCTCCACTTCGTAGAGGAACCTGTTGAAATCATGGACCGAGAAGTGAAGTCGACGAAACAAAGCCGCATCCCCATCGTAAAGGTCAGGTGGAACGCCAAGCGAGGACCTGAATACACCTGGAAACGCGAGGATCAGATGAAACATAAGTACCCGCATCTCTTTCCTAGTCCATAAGCTATGTCTTAGATTAAAATTTCAGGACGAAATTCCCTCTAACGGGGGGATGATGTGACAACCCGATATTTCGAATCAGTGTAATGTTCGAAAAGCCAAACATTATAAACTATTTTGAATCAATAAAAATTAGCGTCAAAAACGAAGTGTTCTAAAGTCTCATTTGGATTGCATAAAATGCTAGTTATGTTGTCAAGGTTTCCAAATATATAAAGAACACCCAAATCCGAGTTATAACGAAGAAGTTATGACCAATCAAAGATTCGTAACAAAACCGGTAAAACGCTGTTAAGCGTGAAAAGTGAAACTTCAATAAAATACTTTTTAGCCTTAGATATCTGAACGAAAGTCATAGATTATGTTAAACCATGAGCATACATAAAAAGAACGCTCAAATCTGACTTCATACAATCTGACTTCGTATGAGGAAGTTATGATTTTTCTAAAGTTTCAGAACAGCAGTAGACAGCTAAAAACTCGAAATAAAGATCGAGCGATTTTTAGCCGACGCAACCTAAACGATAATTGAAGGTCTCGACAATAGTAGTACAACGGTAAAAAGACAGACGAAAACGGACGTCGGATGAAGAAGTTATGGATTTTTAACGGAATTATCCAGTCCCGGCCTATTTAAAATATAATATTAAAAATCAAAGTCAAAATTAGCCGACGGAGTCTAAATGAAAGTTGTAGAGTATATTCTCACCTACGCGTGGATATAAAGAACGTCGAAATCGGAGCTCTTATGCGAGAGATGTGAATTTCTGAAGTTCGAGGCACGCACACCAACCTTATCCGAAACTCAAGACGTGAGCAAGGGACTCACGACGTGAGTCTATGACTGATGTGTGCCAGAACTAGACCACCAGGCGTCGCGTCTACAGACCAGACTCACGACGTGAACTATCCCATGTTCACGACGTGAATCCCGAGAATGCACCCTATAAATAGCATGCGAGGGTTCCGGGCAAAGTTGCTCATTTTCTCTCTTTCTCTCACGTTTCTACCTCGTTTTGCGTGCAAGTAATATCCCGAAGTCCCGGTTTCATATCTAAGCCTCGACGAAGGTCCAAAGCTCCGAGATTCCCGAAAAACTCGCCACTTTCCGGTCGAGGTGCCGCCCGAGAAAATCTCGTTTTCTTCAAATCACGCACTTTCCCGGTGACTTCATACCCCTACATTTCTACGTTTTCTTTAGTTTTCAGGGGGGGATACAAGTTCAAAATACCAAAGTTATCTAATACATGTTTAAGAGTCTTCCTACACTTTGTAACATGCTGAGCAAGGTGTGTATGCGGTTTACACTTATCATTTTAAATGTCGATTTATGGAAATACAATGACTTACATAAAAAGGTTTCATCCAAACACATACAATACTTTTTGATAAACTATAATAGGTATAGTTTGAGCACTTCGTTAGACAAAGAAACAGTAACTCAATTGACTTACAAAACAAAATCTTTCATTGCACACTACGTGATCTTGTATTATACTCGCGAGACATTCTCCTTCGGGGTACTCCTAAGTACCACAGAAAAGTCCTGTAGTTATAATCTGAATCTCCGGGAGGGAGAACGTGATAGTTGTGTATAGATCTATACTAGGTCTGACAAACCCGCACCTAAGCTGCTTGCAACAGCTAGACCGGCAGGTCTGGGGTGACAAGTGTCATAACTTTCCGACGCCTGAAGAACGTCGTATTTAAGGCCATCTAGTCTTTATTATGATTATAACATCTCGCATGGAATCTTAACACAGCATACAAATGATGGATATTCTAAGGTTTTATACAAAGGAGTTTTATTTAAATATAAAACTCACGAATAAGTATGACGACTTACTTACACCTACTAGGCCTTGTTTCAATTCAGTTTACAACGAATCTTTTAGAAAATATTGGATTTTCTGGAAACAAACGTGTAACAAACGTTAAGGAAACAACATTTATTTTTATAAAATACTTACGAACTCACCAGCTTTATGCTGATACTCTCTTTTCAAAACAACTTGTATTCTCAGGTAATCAGTAATACAGGTAACTGCAAGATTTCTGAAGTCAAGACGCTAAGGCGTAGATTCTTTTGCTACATTTTGTCATCATATGTAATTTAATTGGAAACATGTAATTTTTGGAACATGTATTTTGGAAACAATGTAATCCTTTAAATTATATCTATGATGGTTGTGTTTTACATTCTTCACTATGGTTATGATACTGAGCATGACGTCATCCGCCCCCGAACGTTTCCGTCGTTCTGGTTTGGGGGTATGACACCATACATCCCCAAGCCTACTTGTGCCATTCAACAATCACAACTTTTGTTTTGTTCTAGTATGATGCTGCCCATTGTATGTATGCATGCATGTATACTTTTAACACGAAACTATTTATTTCTAAAAGTATAGTTATTTGAAAATGTTAAATCAAGGACCTTAGTCCCAATGCATTTATAGTTTGTATATCTTATGTGGTTCGATATACTTAGTTCACTATAAACAATGCTCTGATACCAATCTGTCACACCCCCAAACCAAGGATGGCGGAAACGTCCGGGGGTGGAGGACTTCATGTAAAGTATCACAACAACGAGTATAATAGTGCTCAAAGTAAATACAACCATCATAAATATAATTGAAAAGGTTACACCATAGTATATGTTTACATGTTTCAAAATCAATTACATTATGATGACAAAATAAACTGTTTGACGATTTAACGTCCCATCCTCAAAGTGCTGATGTTTTCCTGTTTTACTGATTTCCTGAGAATACAAGTAGTTTTGAAAAAGTGTCAACAATTAAGTTGGTGAGTTCATAAGAGTTTTGTTTGAGAAAGAAAACTGTTTTCCTTGTAAAAGCGATAGAGTATGATTCCAGAAAATCCAATATTTTCTTTGTTAAGTGTAAAATGTATGCTCCTAGGTTATGCGATAATGAACCCTAGAAGGACCCGTAGATTCCTTCTATAATCGTCCAGCGTATATAAGTTATATAAAATTTAAGTTAAATAAACCGTTGAATATAATGGGCCTGCCCTAGGTCCACAACCAAACAAGGAACAGGAGATAAGGCGGGCCCACCAATTCTAAGTCGATTGTGACTAGATTCTTATATAACTCTAGCATATACACTTGGCAATTATAGCTGAAGTCTAACAATTCTAGATGAAATAGTTTTAATAGAAATATGTTTCCAAAGAAAATCCAATATTTTCTTAGTTAAGTGAGAAATGAATGCTCCTATGTTATGCGATAATGAACCCTAGAAAGACCCATAGATTCCTTCTATAATCGCCCAGCGTATACAAGTTATATAAAATTTAAGTTAAATAAACCGTTGAATATAATGGGTCTGCCCTAGGTCCACAACCAAACAAGGAACAGGAGATAAGGCGGGCCCACCAATTCTAAGTCGATTGTGACTAGATTCTCATATAACTCTAGCATATACACTTAGCAATTATAGCTGAAGTCTAACAATTCTAGATGAGATGTAGTTTTAATATCATAAAAACCATTTTGTGTGAACCTGGTACTTTGTATTTGTACCCCTTTTTGTATGAAACCGGTACTTTGTATTTGTACCCCTCTTTGTATGAAAACCTGGTACTTTGTATTTGTACCCCTTTTTGTATAAACCAGGTACTTTGTATTTGTACCCCTTTTTGTATGACTCCGGTACTTTGTATTTGTACCCTTTTTTGTATGAAACCGGTACTTTGTATTTGTACCCCTTTTTGTATGAAACCGGTACTTTGTATTCGTACCCCTTTTTTTGTATGAGTATTTTCTGTTATACAATTATCCCACAACAAGAAACACATGTAAAATATGAAATTCTCAAAGATTAACACTTTGCTCAACATGTTACAAAGTGTGTTGAAAGTTATAAGCTGTTATCTACATTTTGACCTTTCTACACTGTTTTAGAAAACTAATAGAAAAATCATACGAAGTCGAAAACTGAATCCGTAAATTCTTAGAGTTCACAAAATCTGTCTAGTTTATTCATAATTTTTATTATGATTTTTAGAAGTCTTTAACTTGTGTTAAAATGTTCGTATTCACAGACTGGTCCGAATTCGTTTCTGAAATGATAGGCAGTTTTGTAAAAATCACCGTAAATCGTAGAAAAATCGTATGGAGGTGTGTAAGTAGTCATTTTAAAGGTATGAACCTGAAATATTTGCATAATAAACAGTTTTGAAAGATATTTAGTTTAAGATAGTCAAAATAGTCCGTGAATAAGACTCAACTTTTCTGATGAAAGCTGTTGTTTAAGTTTAGTTAAGTTTTTGGTGTTTTAACTTTTATTCCCCCCCCCCCTAAAACTTGAAGAAAACATGAAAATGTAGGGGTATGAACTCACCTTGTGTGATTTCAGTGGATGGATGATGAAGAAAAGAAGTGCTCAACTCAAGAACACTTAGATGATGCTTGAAGATTCGAAGTTCAAATGTAGAAGAAAAGCTTGGAGAATAGCCTTGAATCTCGAAATCTAGAGAGAGGAAGTGAGAGAGAATGAAGTTTGTCTCTTGGAGGAAAATGAGAGTAATGTGAGGAGAGAGGAGAGTTTTCCAGCCTTGGTTCAAGGATGTGGCTGGAAAATGATGGAAAGAGTACAATGAAAGGACAATGATTGACTAGGTATGGGTGAATAGTGACTGGGGGTTGTACTATGAAGGTATAGGGAGGTTGCTTGTGTCTTTGTCCAAAGGATAAGTCAACACTCCACTTAAATATCTCACTAAATAGATTTTATTCTTAGGTAATGACTTTCCTCAAAATATGATTAAAATATGAATATTTAGTGTTTTATATGTCAAAATACGAGTTTGGGTGAAAATCCCACGTTAAAATAATTAAAAACGGGCTTAAAATGGTGTCGTGGTCGAAAACCGGGCAAAAAGGCGAAAATCCGAAATTGGGGCCGAAGGTCGCGAAGGCTCGGTCTTAGCAGCACTGGAACCGAAGGTAGAAGAGGAACCGAGAGTAGGGTTCGGCTGCGCAGGGTCGCCTCTCGGAACGAATGTGCAGTCCTCTCGGACCGAAAGTGGGAAGGGAAGAGCCGAAGGTCACGTCTCGGTTTGGATTGTTCAGGGAACCGAAATAGACCGAACCCTCGGTCCATTTCGGCTGAGGGGGGTTTCGGTTCTGATGCAAGGTTTCGGCTCAGGAGGTTCGGTTCTCAGGAGATTCCGGTTCCTTAAGGGAGGTTCGGCTCCTTGAGAGGGTTCGGCTCCTTAAGAGGTTTCGGCTCTTTAAGGCTGTTTTTCGCGTAGACTTCGTTTTCAAGAGGTTTTCGACTAAATCGAGGGTCGGGATGCCCCTAGTGATTATAAGAAGTTGAGAGAGATTTCGAGAGAGATTTGGGAGAGATTTGACATACTTGGAGAGATTTGGGAGAGATTTCACATTCTTGGAGAGATTTCTCATACAGAGAGAGATTTGGGAGAGATTTCACATTCTTGGAGAGATTTCTCATAAAGAGAGAGATTTGGGAGAGATTTCACATTCATGGAGAGATTTCTCATACAGAGAGAGATTTGGGAGAGATTTCACATTCTTGGAGAGATTTCTCATACAGAGAGAGATTTGGGAGGGATTTCACATTCTTGGAGAGATTTCTCATACAGAGAGAGATTTGGGAGAGATTTCACATACTTGGAGAGATTTCTCCTACTTAGAGAGTTTTGGCAGAGTTAGAGTGAAAGAGATTGGGAGAGACTTCTTTTGTGACCTTTTTGAGTGTTTGGCTTTGCAACGCAAGGTTCTTACACTCTGTTAAGCCTTGTTATGAATGTTATACGCTCTCGAGGGGTATGGAATAATGTTTTATCGAGTAGATTCATCACTTACCCTGATTAGGGTTTAGAATTTCCGAACACGTGAAAACTCTAAGTGATACTTTATATTAAGATTGCGAGTAGTACAATAAGAATCATAATGGAAACCCTAATATACAAGGGTTAGATGAGTTGACCGGGTTGACTTGTTGACTTTGGTTGACTTTGGTTGACTTTGACTTGACCAAAAATTGACGGTTGTCACACTAGACAAGGGTTTTATCCGTCCAAGCAGTTCCCCGTTGGGAGCACCGATCCTGTTCGTGAAAAAGAAGGACAAGTCACACAAATGTGTATTGATTATCGACAATTAGACAAGCTAACGGAGAAGAACCATTACCTACTTCCGACGATCAACGACTTATTTGATCAGCTTCAAGGTGCATCTTGGTTCTCCAAGATTGATCTTCGGTCAGGATTCCATCAGATGAGGATCAGGAATGAGGATGTACATAAAACGGCCTTTAGAACTCGTTATGGTCATTACGAGTTCGTGGTGATGCCTTTTGGGCTCACCAATGCACCAACAGCGTTCATGGGTCTCATGAACCGGGTTTGCAGGCCGATGTTGGATCGGTTTGTTATTGTTTCCATTGATGATATTCTGGTCTACTCTAAGACCAAGGAGCAGCATGAACAACATTGACGAGAGGTGTTGGAGACCTTGAGGAGGGAGAGGCTTTATGCCAGATTATCTAAATGCGAGTTTTGGTTACGTGAGGTGCAGTTTTTGGTGCACATCATCAACCAGGGTGGTATCTTGGTGGACCCAGTCAATATTGAGGTTATGATGCGTTGGGAAGTTTCGAAAAACGCATATGAGATTCAGAGTTTCTTGGGTCTTGCGGGGTATTATCGGAGATTTATTCAGGACTTCTCCATGATTGCAGTGCCTCTAACCAGCCTGACCAAGAAGAATGTGACCTTTCGGTGTGGTTCAGATCAACAGTTCGCCTTCGAGACTCTAAGGCAGAGATTGTGTGAGGTCCCGATTCTCGCATAACCTAAGGGATTGGATGATTTTGTGGTTTATTGCGACACTTCTATTTCAGAATTGGTAGTTGTCCTTATACAGAGAGTGCATGTGATTGCTTACGCCTCGAGGTAGCTAAAGCCTCATGATGAGAATTACCCTACACATGATTTGGAGTTGGGGGCAGTGGTGTTTGCCTTGAATATCTGGAGGCACTATTTGTACGTGGTTTGATGCACCATCTACACCGATCATAAGAGTTTGAAGTATTTGATGGATCAACCGAACTTGAATATGTGATAGTAAAGGTGGTTAGATGTGGTAAAGACTATGACTGCGAGATTTCGTAGCACCCCGAGAAGGTCAATGTGGTGGCCTATGGTTTGAGTCGTAAGGAGGTGTGCTCATTAATCCGATATATTTGTTTGAGGATGAATGTTACTTCACCCTTGATGGATTTGATCAAGCAAGCTCAGGTAGAAGGATTGAAAAAGGAAAATTAGAAGACTGAGCAGATTAGAGAGAAGATTCCTTTGTTCGTTAGAGACAGTCGGGGGTTATTGACCCAGTGTGGTAGAGTCTGGGTTCCAGCATCAGGTGGGGTGATACAGACAATTTTGGAGGAGGCGCATAAATCAAAGTTTTTTATCCACCCAAGGGCCACGAAGATGTACCGAGATTTGAGGTTGAGTTACTGGTGGCCCTGTATGAAAAAGCGAAGTTGCTTGGTTTGTTGAGCGGTGTTTGACTTGTAGGAAGGTCAAAGCCAAACATGAGAGACTTCACGGTAAGGTGCAGCTGTTACTGTGACAACCGATAATTTTTGGTCAAGTCAAAGTCAACCAAAGTTAACAAGTCAAACCGGTCAACTCATCTAACCCTTGTATATTAGGGTTTCCATTATGATTCTTATTGTACTACTCGCAATCTTAATATAAAGTATCACTTAGAGTTTTCACGTGTTCAGAAATTCTAAACCCTAATCAGGGTAAGTGATGAATCTACTCGATAAAACATTATTCCATACCCCTCGAGAGCGTATAACATTCATAACAAGGCTTAACAGAGTGTAAGAACCTTGCATTGCGAAGCCAAACACTCAAAAAGGTCACAAAAGAAGTCTCTCCCAATCTCTTTCACTCTAACTCTCCCAAAACTCTCTAAGTAGGAGAAATCTCTCCAAGTATGTGAAATCTCTCCCAAATCTCTCTCTGTATGAGAAATCTCTCCAAGAATGTGAAATCTCTCCCAAATCTCTTTCTGTATTAGAAATGTCTCCAAGAATGTGAAATCTCTCCCAAATCTCTCTCTATATGAGAAATCTCTCCAAGAATGTGAAATCTCTCCCAAATCTCTCTCTGTATGAGAAATCTCTCCAAGAATGTGAAATCTCTCCCAAATCTCTCTCTGTATGAGAACTCTCTCCAAGAATGTGAAATCTCTCCCAAATCTCTCTCTATATGAGAAATCTCTCCAAGAATGTGAAATCTCTCCCAAATCTCTCCAAGTATGTCAAATCTCTCCAAGTATGTCAAATCTCTCCCAAATCTCTCTCGAAATCTCTCTCAACTTCTTATAATCACTTGGGGCATCCCGACCCTCGATTTAGTCGAAAACCGCTCGAAAACGAAAGTCTACGCGAAAAACAGCCTTAAAGAGCCGAAACCTCTTAAGGAGCTGAACCCCTTCAAGGAGCTGAACCTCCCTTAAGGAACCGGAACCTCCTGAGAACCGAACCTCCTGAGCCGAAACCTTGCATCAGAACCGAAACCCCCCTCAGCCGAAATGGACCGAGGGTTCGGTCTATTTCGGTTCCCTGGACAATCCAAACCGAGACCTGACCTTCGGCTCTTCCCTTCCCACTTTCGGTCCGAGAGGACTGCACATTCGGTCCGAGAGGCAACCCTGCGCAGCCGAACCCTACTCTCGGTTCCTCTTCTACCTTCGGTTCCAGTGCTGCTAAGACCGAGCCTTCGCGACCTTCGGCCCCAATTTCGGATTTTCGCCTTTTTGCCCGGTTTTCGACCACGACTCCATTTTAAGCCCGTTTTTAATTATTTTAACGTGAGATTTTCACCCAAACTCGTATTTTGACATACAAAACCCTAAATATTCATATTTTAATCATATTTTGAGGAAAGTCATTCACTAAGAATAAAATCTATTTGGTGAGATATTTAGGTGGAGTGTTGACTTATCCTTTGGACAAAGACACAAGCAACCTACCCATACCTTCATAGTACAACCCCCAGTCACTATTCACCCATACCTAGTCAATCATTGTCCTTTCATTGTACTTTTTCCATCATTTTCCAGCCACATCCTTGAACCAAGGCTGGAAAACTCTCCTCTCTCCTCACATTACTCTCATTTTCCTCCAAGTGACAAACTTCATTCTCTCTCACTTCCTCTCTCTAGATTTCGAGATTCAAGGCTATTCTCCAAGCTTTTCTTCTACATTTGAACTTCAAATCTTCAAGCATCATCTAAGTGTTCTTGAGTTGAGCACTTCTTTTCTTCATCATCCATCCACTGAAATCACACAAGGTGAGTTCATACCCCTACATTTTCATGTTTTCTTCAAGTTTTAGGGGGGGGGGGGGAATACAAGTTAAAACACCAAAAACTTAACTAAACTTAAACAACAGTTTTCATCAGAAAAGTTGAGTCTTATTCACGGGCTGTTTTGACTATCTTAAACTAAATATATTTCAAAACTGTTTATTATGCAAATATTTCAGGTTCATACCTTTAAAACAAGGCACGATAAACAAGGTGAGTTCACGGACTGTTTTGAGTCTTACTCACTGAATTGTAAGAATCCTCCATCATTACCAATAGTACAAAACAAGGCACGATAAACATAGTTATATTTTGCTATACATTCGACTTACATAGAAAAGGTTCTTATACACCACAAACAAACATACTAAACTATAATAGGTATAGTTAGGTTGCATATACATTACAAACATTTTGATAAACTATAATAGGTATAATTTATGTTCATTTACATTCCGAACTCATTACAAAAGGTTTTTTAAACAAAAAGGGGTACAAATACAAAGTACCGGATTCATACAAAAAAAGGGGTACAAATACAAAGTACCGGTTTCATACAAAAAGGGGTACAAATACAAAGTACCGGTTTCATACAAAAAGGGGTACAAATACAAAGTACCGGAGTCATACAAAAAGGGGTACAAATACAAAGTACCTGGTTTATACAAAAAGGGGTACAAATACAAAGTACCAGATTTTCATACAAAAAGGGTACAAATACAAAGTACCAGGTTTTCATACAAAAAGGGGTACAAATACAAAGTACCGGTTTCATACAAAAAGGGGTACAAATACAAAGTACCAGGTTCACACAAAATGGTTTTTATGATATTAAAACTACATCTCATCTAGAATTGTTAGACTTCAGCTATAATTGCTAAGTATATATGCTAGAGTTATATAAGAATCTGGTCACAATCGACTTAGAATTGGTGGGCTCACCTTATCTCCTGTTCCTTGTTTGGTTGTGGACCTAGGGCAGACCCATTATATTCAACGGTTTATTTAACTTAAATTTTATATAACTTGTATACGCTGGGCGATTATAGAAGGAATCTATGGGTCTTTCTAGGGTTCATTATCGCATAACATAGGAGCATTCATTTCTCACTTAACTAAGAAAATATTGGATTTTCTTTGGAAACATATTTCTATTAAAACTATTTCATCTAGAATTCTTAGACTTCAGCTATAATTGCTAAGTGTCTATGCTAGAGTTATATAAGAATCTAGTCACAATCGACTTAGAATTGGTGGGCCAGCCTTATCTCCTGTTCCTTGTTTGGTTGTGGACCTAGGGCAGACCAATTATATTCAACGGTTTATTTAACTTAAATTTTATATAACTTATATATGTTGGACGGTTATAGAAGGAATCTACGGGTCCTTCTCGGGTTCATTATTGCATAACATAGGAGCATACATTTTACACTTAACAAAGAAAATATTAGATTTTCTGGAGTCATACTCTATCGCTTTTACAAGGAAAACGGTTTTCTTTTTCAAACAAAACTCTTATGAACTCACCAACTTAATTGTTGACACTTTTTCAAAACTACTTGTATTCTCAAGAAATCAGTGAAACAGGAAAACATCAGCACTTTGAGGATGGGACGTTAAATCGTCAAACAGTTTATTTTGTCATCATAATGTAATTGATTTTGAAACATGTAAACATATACTATGGTGTAACCTTTTCAATTATATTTACGATGGTTGTATTTAGTTTGAGCACTATTATACTCGTTGTTGTGATACTTTACATGAAGTCCTCCACCCCCGGACGTTTCCTCCATCCTTGGTTTGGGGGTGTGACAGATTGGTATCAGAGCATTGTTTATAGTGAAATAAGTATATCGAACCACATAAGATATACAAACTATAAATGCATTGGGACTAAGGTCTCTGATTTAACATTATCAAATAACTATACTTTTAGAAATAAATAGTTTCGTGTTAAAAGTATACATGCATGCATACATACAAAGGGCAGCATCATACTAGAACAAAACAAAAGTTGTGATTGTTGAATGGCACAAGTAGGCTTGGGGATGTATGGTCAGGTCTGGGAATGACATAGCCTGATCAACTATGTCTATCCCAGAAGTGATTAGCATATGCCCGGGAATGGTTGTGTTGTTGCAACAAGTCTAAAAACTTACCAACTCTATCTAGAAACAAACATTAAAAAACATAAGTCAAACATTAAAATACTATAGGAGTATTTGGTGATACTATAACCAACTTATGCGAAAACTAAAGACCCCTATTAGTAGGTCTATAATGACTGAGTGCATACGCCAAGCTTATACATAATTAAAGATATTATAGACTCAGAGTCTATGACTATTGCTCTACTTCATGTTCCTTGTTTGGTTGTGGACTTAGAGTAGAGTCATTTATTCAAAGGTCTATTCTATCTCAGATTATGTATAACTGGTATGCACTACGTGATTATAGACGTGACTAATAAGTATCACCCCCTATAAGTAATTATAGGATCAGGCGTCTATTAATTATCTCTTCTACCCCTATTCTCTCACGAGCAACATGATAGGTAAATCTTAACGCCCGTACAAAACCTACTTCTACCCACCACCATAACTCCGTCTCAGGGACGTTAGTAGAAACACCGAGAATAGTTCAGTAAAGTGCGAAATTTATACGTGTGTATATAAATGGTAAGGATATAACTAGAATATATCAATAAAAATTGGCATGCATTTTATTTCAGTGGGAGTTTACCACATATTTCATAACCTGGTATTACAAACGATTTGCTTATGGTAACTCTAAGATTACTTAATGTATACCTCAAGGATATGTGTAATTAAGAGCCGATCGGCTTAGAAATGGTAAGTTCGCCTTAGGTCCTCTTCCTTGTTTTGTTGTGGGCTTAGGGCAGACTCATTAAGTTCAACGGCCTATTGGACCTTAATTACACACAACTGGTATACATTGGGTGATCTTAGGAGTGGATCGGGCATGGAACAAATCACCAGATTACAATTGAGTCATTTCTACTAAATTCATTAGTTTATTTATATAGACCTCTGGTATGAATTGTTTTCCACATTCGAAAAATCGGGAAATACTATACTAAAACTAGCATCGATTAAAGTATATCAACCATAAATCTCGAGAACACGGCAAAACCCGAATAAGTCTTATCTTCTATATAAAAATGCAGGGTTTTTACTAGTGAATCTATGATGGCTAGTGTAAACATTATGGTCATATATCATTAAGATTCTATGGACTTAGAATGTGTGATTCCGCCTCATTTCCTATTCCTTGTTTGGTTGTGGGCTTAAGGCGGGGTCACCCATCCGAATGCCCTTGCAATCTTAATGATATACGACTAGTTTACACCAAGCGATTATAAAAGATCTGGTGGGACTTATAATGCAAATTTCGTCACAAATTGTTGAAACATTCATAATGATGGAACTCGCTAACTACATTATGAAATATTCATAGTAGTAATACCAAGGATAAAACGGAGAGCACAAAGGCACACGTAGAATACACTATCATTCCAAAACAATAAACTCCTTTTAAATCGACTCAGCTCAAGTTACAATAAGAAACTCCAAGGTCGTCATTTAACACCAGGCGGATTGGTCCCCACTATATCAATTTCTTGTACTATGAAAAATTCCCACATCTTTCCCCAACTCTCAAAGTCCCAGTCGAAACACTAATTTCGGGACAAAATTCTTTCTAACGGGGGGATGATGTGACAACCGTCAATTTTTGGTCAAGTCAAAGTCAACCAAAGTCAACAAGTCAAACCGGTCAACTCATCTAACCCTTGTATATTAGGGTTTCCATTATGATTCTTATTGTACTACTCGCAATCTTAATATAAAGTATCACTTAGAGTTTTCACGTGTTCGGAAATTCTAAACCCTAATCAGGGTAAGTGATGAATCTACTCGATAAAACATTATTCCATACCCCTCGAGAGCGTATAACATTCATAACAAGGCTTAACAGAGTGTAAGAACCTTGCGTTGCGAAGCCAAACACTCAAAGAGGTCACAAAAGAAGTCTCTCCCAATCTCTTTCACTCTAACTCTCCCAAAACTCTCTAAGTAGGAGAAATCTCTCCAAGTATGTGAAATCTCTCCCAAATCTCTCTCTGTATGAGAAATCTCTCCCAAATCTCTCTCTGTATGAGAAATCTCTCCATGAATGTGAAATCTCTCCCAAATCTCTCTCTGTATGAGAAATCTCTCCAAGAATGTGAAATCTCTCCCAAATCTCTCTCTGTATGAGAAATCTCTCCAAGAATGTGAAATCTCTCCCAAATCTCTCCAAGTATGTCAAATCTCTCCAAGTATGTCAAATCTCTCCTAAATCTCTCTCGAAATCTCTCTCAACTTCTTATAATCACTTGGGGCATCCCGACCCTCGATTTAGTCGAAAACCTCTCGAAAATGAAGTCTACGCGAAAAACAGCCTTAAAGAGCCGAAACCTCTTAAGGAGTCGAACCCTCTCAAGGAGCCGAACCTCCCTTAAGGAACCGGAACCTCCTGAGAACCGAACCTCCTGAGCCGAAACCTTGCATCAGAACCGAAACCCCCCTTAGCCGAAATGGACCGAGGGTTAGGTCTATTTCGGTTCCCTGAACAATCCAAACCGAGACCTGACCTTCGGCTCTTCCCTTCCCATTTTCGGTCCGAGAGGACTGCACATTCGTTCCGAGAGGCGACCCTGCGCAGCCGAACCCTACTCTCGGTTCCTCTTCTACCTTCGGTTCCAGTGCTGCTAAGACCGAGCCTTCGCGACCTTCGGCCCCAATTTCGGATTTTCACCTTTTTGCCCGGTTTTCGACCACGACTCCATTTTAAGCCCGTTTTTAATTATTTTAACGTGGGATTTTCACCCAAACTCGTATTTTGACATATAAAACCCTAAATATTCATATTTTAATCATATTTTGAGGAAAGTCATTGCCTAAGAATAAAATCTATTTGGTGAGATATTTAGGTGGAGTGTTGACTTATCCTTTGGACAAAGACACAAGCAACCTTCCCATACCTTCATAGTACAACCCCCAGTCACTATTCACCCATACCTAGTCAATCATTGTCATTTCATTGTACTCTTTCCATCATTTTCCAGCCATATCCTTGAACCAAGGCTGGAAAACTCTCCTCTCTCCTCACATTACTCTCATTTTCCTCCAAGAGACAAACTTCATTCTCTCTCACTTCCTCTCTCTAGATTTCGAGATTCAAGGCTATTCTCCAAGCTTTTCTTCTACATTTGAACTTCGAATCTTCAAGCATCATCTAAGTGTTATTGAGTTGAGCACTTCTTTTCTTCATCATCCATCCACTGAAATCACACAAGGTGAGTTCATACCCCTACATTTTCATGTTTTCTTCAAGTTTTAGGGGGGGGGGGGGGGGGGGGAATACAAGTTAAAACACCAAAAACTTAACTAAACTTAAACAACAGCTTTCATCAGAAAAGTTGAGTCTTATTCACGGACTGTTTTGACTATCTTAAACTAAATATCTTTCAAAACTGTTTATTATGCAAACATTTCAGGTTCATACCTTTAAAATGACTACTTACACACCTCCATACGATTTTTCTACGATTTATGGTGATTTTTACAAAACTGCCTATCATTTCAGAAACGAATTCGGACCAGTCTGTGAATACGAACATTTTAACACAAGTTAAAGACTTCTAAAAATCATAATAAAAATTATGAATAAACTAGACAAATTTTGTGAACTCTAAGAATTTACGGATTCAGTTTTCGACTTCGTATGATTTTTCTATTATTTTTCTAAAACAGTGTAGAAAGGTCAAAATCAAGATAACGGCTTATAACTTTCAACACACTTTGTAACATGTTGAGCAAAGTGTTCATCTTTGAGAATTTCATATTTTACATGTGTTGCTTGTTGTGGGATAATTGTATAGCAGAAAATAGTCACTGAATTGTAAGAATCCTCCATCATTACCAATAGTACAAAACAAGGCACGATAAACATAGTTATATTTTGCTATACATTCGACTTACATAGAAAAGGGTTCTTATACACCACAAACAAACATACTAAACTATAATAGGTATACTTAGGTTGCATATACATTACAAACATTTTGATAAACTATAATAGGTATAGTTTATGTTCATTTACATTACGAACTCATTACAAAAGGTTTTTAAACAAAAAGGGGTACAAATACAAAGTACCGGATTCATACAAAAAAAGGGGTATAAATACAAAGTACCGGTTTCATACAAAAATGGGTACAAATACAAAGTACCAGATTCATACAAAAAGGGGTACAAATACAAAGTACCGGGTTTATACAAAAAGGGGTACAAATACAAAGTACCAGGTTTTCATACAAAAAGGGGTACAAATACAAAGTATCAGGTTTTCATACAAAAGGGGGTACAAATACAAAGTACCGGTTTCATACAAAAAGGGGTACAAATACAAAGTACCAGGTTCACACAAAATGGTTTTTATGATATTAAAACTACATCTCATCTAGAATTGTTAGACTTCAGCTATAATTGTTAAGTATATATGCTAGAGTTATATAAGAAACTAGTCACAATCGACTTAGAATTGGTGGACCCGCCTTATCTCCTGTTCCTTGTTTGGTTGTGGACCTAGGGCAGACCCATTATATTCAACAGTTTATTTAACTTAAATTTTATATAACTTGTATACGCTGGGTGATTATAGAAGGAATCTATGGGTCTTTCTAGGGTTCATTATCGCATAACATAGGAGCATTCATATGTCACTTAACTAAGAAAATATTGGATTTTCTTTGGAAACATATTTCTATTAAAACTATTTCATCTAGAATTGTTAGACTTCAGCTATAATTGCCAAGTGTATATGCTAGAGTTATATAAGAATCTAGTCACAATCGACTTAGAATTGGTGGGCCCGCCTTATCTCCTGTTCCTTGTTTGGTTGTGGACCTAGGGCAGGCCCATTATATTCAACGGTTTATTTAACTTAAATTTTATATAACTTATATACGCTGGACGATTATAGAAGGAATCTACGGGTCCTTCTAGGGTTCATTATCGCATAACATAGGAGCATACATTTTACACTTAACAAAGAAAATATTGGATTTTCTGGAATCATACTCTATCGCTTTTACAAGGAAAACAATTTTCTTTCTCAAACAAAACTCTTATGAACTCACCAACTTAATTGTTGACACTTTTTCAAAACTACTTGTATTCTCAGGAAATCAGTGAAACAGGAAAACATCAGCACTTTGAGGATGGGACGTTAAATCGTCAAACAGTTTATTTTGTCATCATAATGTGATTGATTTTGAAACATGTAAACATATACTATGGTGTAACCTTTTCAATTATATTTATGATGGTTGTATTTACTTTGAACACTATTATACTCGTTGTTGTGATACTTTACATGAAGTCCTCCACCCCCGGACGTTTCCGCCATCCTTGGTTTGGGGGTGTGACATATTGGTATCAGAGCATTGTTTATAGTGAACTAAGTATATCGAACCACATAAGATATACAAACTATAAATGCATTGGGACTAAGGTCCTTGATTTAACATTTTCAAATAACTATACTTTTAGAAATAAATAGTTTCGTGTTAAAAGTATACATGCATGCATACATACAATGGGGAGCATCATACTAGACAAAACAAAAGTTGTGATTGTTGAATGGCACAAGTAGGCTTGGGGATGTATGGTGTCATACCCCCAAACCAGAACGACGGAAACGTTCGGGAGCGGATGACGTCATGCTCAGTATCATAACCATAGTGAAGAATGTAAAACACAACCATCATAGATATAATTTAAAGGATTACATTGTTTCCAAAATACATGTTCCAAAAATTACATGTTTCCAATTAAATTACATATGATGACAAAATGTAGCAAAAGAATCTACGCCTTAGCGTCTTGACTTCAGAAATCTTGCAGTTACCTGTATTACTGATTACCTGAGAATACAAGTTGTTTTGAAAAGAGAGTATCAGCATAAAGCTGGTGAGTTCGTAAGTATTTTATAAAAATAAATGTTGTTTCCTTAACGTTTGTTACACGTTTGTTTCCAGAAAATCCAATATTTTCTAAAAGATTCGTTGTAAACTGAATTGAAACAAGGTCTAGTAGGTGTAAGTAAGTCGTCATACTTATGCGTGAGTTTTATATTTAAATAAAACTCCTTTGTATAAAACCTTAGAATATCCGTGATTTGTATGCTGTGTTAAGATTCCATGCGAGATGTTATAATCATACTAAAGACTAGATGGCCTTAAATACGACGTTCTTCAGGCGTCGGAAAGTTATGACACTTGTCACCCCAGACCTGCCGGTCTAGCTGTTGCAAGCAGCTTAGGTGCGGGTTTGTCAGACCCAGTATAGATCTATACACAACTATCACGTTCTCCCTCCCGGAGATTCTGATTATAACTACAGGACTTTTCTGTGGTACTTAGGAGTACCCCGAAGGAGAATGTCTCGCGAGTATAATACAAGATCACGTAGTGTGCAATGAAAGATTTTGTTTTGTAAGTCGATTGAGTTACTGTTTCTTTGTCTAACGAAGTGCTCAAACTATACCTATTATAGTTTATCAAAAAGTATTGTATGTGTTTGGATGAAACCTTTTTATGTAAGTCATTGTATTTCCATAAATCGACATTTGAAATGATAAGTGTAAACCGCATACACACCTTGCTCAGCATGTTACAAAGTGTAGGAAAACTCTTAAACATGTATTAGATAACTTTGGTATTTTGAACTTGTATTCCCCCCCCCCCCTTGAAAACTAAAGAAAACGTAGAAATGTAGGGGTATGAACTCACCGGGAAAGTGCGTGATTTGAAGAAAACGAGATTTTCTCGGGCGGCACCTCGACCGGAAAGTGGCGAGTTTTTCGGGAATCTCGGAGCTTCGGACCTTCGTCGGGGATTAGATATGAAACCGGGACTTCGGGATATTACTTGCACGCAAAACGAGGTAGAAACGTGAGAGAAAGAGAGAAAATGAGCAACTTTGCCCGGAACCCTCGCATGCTATTTATAGGGTGCATTCTCGGGATTCACGTCGTGAACATGGGATAGTTCACGTCGTGAGTCTGGTCTGTAGACGCGACGCCTGGTGGTCTAGTTCTGGCACACATCAGTCATAGACTCACGTCGTGAGTCTCTTGCTCACGTCGTGAGTTTCGGATAAGGTTGGTGTGCGTGCCTCGAACTTCAGAAATTCATATCTCTCGCATAAGAGCTCCGATTTCGACGTTCTTTATATCCACGCGTAGGTGAGAATATACTCTACAACTTTCATTTAGACTCCGTCGGCTAATTTTGACTTTGATTTTTAATATTATATTTTAAATAGGCCGGGACAGGATAATTCCGTTAAAAATCCATAACTTCTTCATCCGACGTCCGTTTTCGTCTGTCTTTTTACCGTTGTACTACTATTGTCGAGACCTTCAATTCTCGTTTAGGTTGCGTCGGCTAAAAATCGCTCGATCTTTATTTCGAGTTTTTAGCTGTCTACTGTTGTTCTGAAACTTTAGAAAAATCATAACTTCCTCATACGAAGTCAGATCGTATGAAGTCAGATTTGAGCGTTCTTTTTATGTATTCTCGGGAGGTTCCGGTTCCTTAAGGGAGGTTCGGCTCCATGAGAGGGTTCGGCTCCTTAAGAGGTTTCGGCTCTTTAAGGCTGTTTTTCGCGTAGACTTCCGTTTTCGAGCGGTTTTCGACTAAATCGAGGGTCGGGATGCCCCAAGTGATTATAAGAAGTTGAGAGAGATTTCGAGAGAGATTTGGGAGAGATTTGACATACTTGGAGAGATTGGGGAGAGATTTCACATTCTTGGAGAGATTTCTCATATAGAGAGAGATTTGGGAGAGATTTCACATTCTTGGAGAGATTTCTCATATAGAGAGAGATTTGGGAGAGATTTCACATTCTTGGAGAGATTTCTCATACAGAGAGAGATTTGGGAGAGATTTCACATTCTTGGAGAGATTTCTCATATAGAGAGAGAGATTTGGGAGAGATTTCACATTCTTGGAGACATTTCTCATATAGAAAGAGATTTGGGAGAGATTTCACATTCTTGGAGAGATTTCTCATACAGAGAGAGATTTGGGAGAGATTTCACATACTTGGAGAGATTTCTCCTACTTAGAGAGTTTTGGGAGAGTTAGAGTGAAAGAGATTGGGAGAGACTTCTTTTGTGACCTTTTTGAGTGTTTGGCTTCGCAACGCAAGGTTCTTACACTCTGTTAAGCCTTGTTATGAATGTTATACGCTCTCGAGGGGTATGGAATAATGTTTTATCGAGTAGATTCATCACTTACCCTGATTAGGGTTTAGAATTTCCGAACACGTGAAAACTCTAAGTGATACTTTATATTAAGATTGCGAGTAGTACAATAAGAATCATAATGGAAACCCTAATATACAAGGGTTAGATGAGTTGACCGGTTTGACTTGTTAACTTTGGTTGACTTTGACTTGACCAAAAATTATCGGTTGTCACAGTAACGGCTACACCTTACCGTGAAGTCTCTCATGTTTGGCTTTGACCTTCCTACAAGTCAAACACCGCTCAACAAACCAAGCAACTTCGCTTTTTCATGCAGGGCCACCAGTAACTCAACCTCAAATCTCGGTACATCTTCGTGGCCCTTGGGTGGATAGAAAACTTTGATTTATGCGCCTCCTCCAAAATTGTCTGTATCACCCCACCTGATGCTGGAACCCAGACTCTACCACACTGGGTCAATAACCCCCGACTGTCTCTAACGAACAAAGGAATCTTCCCTCTAATCTGCTCAGTCTTCTAATTTTCCTTTTTCAATCCTTCTACCTGAGCTTGCTTGATCAAATCCATCAAGGGTGAAGTAACATTCATCCTCAAACAAATATATCGGATTAATGAGCACACCTCCTTACGACTCAAACCATAGGCCACCAAATTGACCTTCTCGGGGTGCTACGAAATCTCGCAGTCATAGTCTTTACCACATCTAACAACCTTCACTATCGCATATTCAAGTTCGGTTGATTCATCAAATACTTCAAACTCTTATGATCGGTGTAGATGGTGCATCAAACCACGTACAAATAGTGCCTCCAGATATTCAAGGCAAACACCACTGCCCCCAACTCCAAATCATGTGTAGGGTAATTCTCATCATGAGGCTTTAGCTACCTCGAGGCGTAAGCAATCACATGCACTCTCTGTATAAGGACAACTACCAATTCTGAAATAGAAGTGTCGCAATAAACCACAAAATCATCCAATCCCTTAGGTTATGCGAGAATCGGGACCTCGCACAATCTCTGCCTTAGAGTCTCGAAGGCGAACTGTTGATCTGAACCCCACTGAAAGGTCACATTTTTCTTGGTCAGGCGGGTTAGAGGCACTGCAATCATGGAGAAGTCCTGAATAAATCCCCGATAATACCCCGCAAGACCCAAGAAACTCTGAATCTCATATGCGTTTTTCGAAACTTCCCAACGCATCATAACCTCAATATTGACTGGGTCCACCAAGATACCACCCTGGTTGATGATGTGCACCAAAAACTGCACCTCACGTAACCAAAACTCGCATTTAGATAATCTGGCATAAAGCCTCTCCCTCCTCAAGGTCTCCAACACCTCTCGTCAATGCTATTCATGTTGTTCCTTGGTCTTAGAGTATACCAGAATATCATCAATGGAAACAATAACAGACCGATCCAACATCGGCCTGCAAATCCGGTTCATGAGACCCATGAACGCTGTTGGTACATTGGTGAGCCCGAAAGGCATCACCACGAACTCGTAATGACCATAACGAGTTCTAAAGGTCGTTTTATGTACATCCTCATTCCTGATCCTCATCTGATGGAATCCTGACCGAAGATCAATCTTGGAGAACTAAGATGCACCTTGAAGCTGATCAAATAAGTCGTTGATCGTCGGAAGTGGGTAATGGTTCTTCTCCGTTAGCTTGTCTAATTGTCGATAATCAATACACATTTGTGTGACTTGTCCTTCTTTTTCACGAACAGGATCGGTGCTCCCAACGGGGAACTGCTTGGACGGATAAAACCCTTGTCTAGTGTGACAACCGTCAATTTTTGGTCAAGTCAAAGTCAACCAAAGTCAACAAGTCAAACCGGTCAACTCATCTAACCCTTGTATATTAGGGTTTCCATTATGATTCTTATTGTACTACTCGCAATCTTAATATAAAGTATCACTTAGAGTTTTTACGTGTTCGGAAATTCTAAACCCTAATTAGGGTAAGTGATGAATCTACTCGATAAAACATTATTCCATACCCCTCGAGAGCGTATAACATTCATAACGAGGCTTAACAGAGTGTAAGAACCTTGCGTTGCGAAGCCAAACACTCAAAAAGGTCACAAAAGAAGTCTCTCCCAATCTCTTTCACTCTAACTCTCCCAAAACTCTCTAAGTAGGAGAAATCTCTCCAAGTATGTGAAATCTCTCCCAAATCTCTCTCTGTATGAGAAATCTCTCCAAGAATGTGAAATCTCTCTCTGTTTGAGAAATCTCTCCAAGAATGTGAAATCTCTCCCAAATCTCTCTCTGTATGATAAATCTCTCCATAAATGTGAAATCTCTCCCAAATCTCTCTCTGTATGAGAAATCTCTCCAAGAATGTGAAATCTCTCCCAAATCTCTCTCTGTATGAGAAATCTCTCCAAGAATGTGAAATCTCTCCCAAATCTCTCCAAGTATGTCAAATCTCTCCAAGTATGTCAAATCTCTCCCAAATCTCTCTCGAAATCTCTCTCAACTTCTTATAATCACTTGGGGCATCCCGACCCTCGATTTAGTCGAAAACCTCTCGAAAACGAATTCTACGCGAAAAACAGCCTTAAAGAGCCGAAACCTCTTAAGGAGCCGAACCCTCTCAAGGAGCCGAACCTCCCTTAAGGAACCGGAACCTCCTAAGAACCGAACCTCCTGATCCGAAACCTTGCATCAGAACCGAAACCCCCCTCAGCCGAAATGGACCGAGGGTTCGGTCTATTTCGGTTCCTTGAACAATCCAAACCGAGACCTGACCTTCGGCTCTTCCCTTCCCACTTTCGGTCCGAGAGGACTGCACATTCGTTCCGAGAGGCGACCCTGCGCAGCCGAACCCTACTCTCGGTTCCTCTTCTACCTTCGGTTCCAGTGCTGCTAAGACCGAGCCTTCGCGACCTTCGGCCCCAATTTCGGATTTTCGCCTTTTTGCCCGGTTTTCGACCACGACTCAATTTTAAGCCCGTTTTTAATTATTTTAACGTGGGATTTTCACCCAAACTCGTATTTTGACATATAAAACCCTAAATATTCATATTTTAATCATATTTTGAGGAAAGTCATTGCCTAAGAATAAAATCTATTTGGTGAGATATTTAGGTGGAGTGTTGAATTATCCTTTGGACAAAGACACAAGCAACCTCCCCATACCTTCATAGTACAACCCCCAGTCACTATTCACCCATACCTAGTCAATCATTGTCCTTTAATTGTACTCTTTCCATCATTTTCCAGCCACATCCTTGAACCAAGGCTGGAAAACTCTCCTCTCTCCTCACATTACTCTCATTTTCCTCCAAGAGACAAACTTCATTCTCTCTCACTTCCTCTCTCTAGATTTCGAGATTCAAGGCTATTCTCCAAGCTTTTCTTCTACATTTGAACTTCGAATCTTCAAGCATCATCTAAGTGTTCTTGAGTTGACCACTTCTTTTCTTCATCATCCATCCACTGAAATCACACAAGGTGAGTTCATACCCCTACATTTTCATGTTTTCTTCAAGTTTTAGGGGGGGGGGGGGGAATACAAGTTAAAACACCAAAAACTTAACTAAACTTAAACAACAGCTTTCATCAGAAAAGTTGAGTCTTATTCACGGACTGTTTTGACTATCTTAAACTAAATATCTTTCAAAACTGTTTATTATGCAAATATTTCAGGTTCATACCTTTAAAATGACTACTTACACACCTCCATACGATTTTTCTACGATTTATGGTGATTTTTACAAAACTGCCTATCATTTCAGAAACGAATTCGGACCAGTCTGTGAATACGAACATTTTAACACAAGTTAAAGACTTCTAAAAATTATAATAAAAATTATGAATAAACTAGACAAATTTTGTGAACTCTAAGAATTTACGGATTCAGTTTTCGACTTCGTATGATTTTTCTATTATTTTTCTAAAACAGTGTAGAAAGGTCAAAATGTAGATAACAGCTTATAACTTTCAACACACTTTGTAACATGTTGAGCAAAGTGTTAATCTCTGATAATTTCATATTTTACATGTGTTTCTTGTTGTGGGATAATTGTATAACAGAAAATACTCACTGAATTGTAAGAATCCTCCATCATTACCAATAGTACAAAACAAGGCACGATAAACATAGTTATATTTTGCTATACATTCGACTTACATAGAAAAGGGTTCTTATACACCACAAACAAACATACTAAACTATAATAGGTATAGTTAGGTTGCATATACATTACAAACATTTTGATAAACTATAATAGGTATAGTTTATGTTCATTTACATTACGAACTCATTACAAAATGTTTTTAAACAAAAAGGGGTACAAATACAAAGTACCGGATTCATACAAAAAAAAGGGATACAAATACAAAGTACCGGTTTCATACAAAAAGGGGTACAAATACAAAGTACCGGTTTCATACAAAAAGGGGTACAAATACAAAGTACCGGAGTCATACAAAAAGGGGTACAAATACAAAGTACCTGGTTTATACAAAAAGGGGTACAAATACAAAGTACCAGATTTTCATACAAAAAGGGTACAAATACAAAGTACCAGGTTTTCATACAAAAAGGGGTACAAATACAAAGTACCGGTTTCATACAAAAAGGGGTACAAATACAAAGTACCAGGTTCACACAAAATGGTTTTTATGATATTAAAACTACATCTCATCTAGAATTGTTAGACTTCAGCTATAATTGCTAAGTGTATATGCTAGAGTTATATAAGAATCTGGTCACAATCGACTTAGAATTGGTGGGCTCACCTTATCTCCTGTTCCTTGTTTGGTTGTGGACCTAGGGCAGACCCATTATATTCAACGGTTTATTTAACTTAAATTTTATATAACTTGTATACATTGGGCGATTATAGAAGGAATCTATGGGTCTTTCTACGGTTCGTTATCGCATAACATAGGAGCATTCATTTCTCACTTAACTAAGAAAATATTGGATTTTCTTTGGAAACATATTTCTATTAAAACTATTTCATCTAGAATTGTTAGACTTCAGCTATAATTGCTAAGTGTATATGCTAGAGTTATATAAGAATCTAGTCACAATCGACTTAGAATTGGTGGGCCCGCCTTATCTCCTGTTCCTTGTTTGGTTGTGGACCTAGGGCAGACCAATTATATTCAACGGTTTATTTAACTTAAATTTTATATAACTTATATATGATGGACGATTATAGAAGGAATCTACGGGTCCTTCTAGGGTTCATTATTGCATAACATAGAAGCATACATTTTACACTTAACAAAGAAAATATTGGATTTTATGGAGTCATACTCTATCGATTTTACAAGGAAAACGGTTTTCTTTTTCAAACAAAACTCTTATGAACTCACCAACTTAATTGTTGACACTTTTTCAAAACTACTTGTATTCTCAGGAAATCAGTGAAACAGGAAAACATCAGCACTTTGAGGATGGGACGTTAAATCGTCAAACAGTTTATTTTGTCATCATAATGTAATTGATTTTGAAACATGTAAACATATACTATGGTGCAACCTTTTCAATTATATTTATGATGGTTGTATTTACTTTGAGCACTATTATACTCGTTGTTGTGATACTTTACATGAAGTCCTCCACCCCCGGACGTTTCCGCCATCCTTGGTTTGGGGGTGTGACATCTAGCAGCTCCTGCAGCTACGCAGACAACTCCTGTATCGCAGGCGGTGCTAGGCGATAAGGTGCCTTGGCTATCAGAGCCGAACCAGGCATCAAATCAATCCGAAACTGAACCTGCCGCTCGGGAGGCACTCCCGGCAACTCCTCGGGAAAGACATCGGGAAAATCTCGCACAATGGGTACCCTGCTCAATCTGACGTGGCCTCAACCCGCGTATCCGAAACATAAGCCAAAAACCCAAAACAACCCTACTGAAGAAGCCTCCTAGCCCTTGCAGCTGAACAGAGAGTTGGACCATGCGAAGCTCTCTGACCAGTAATAACTAGTTCTCCCCCCAATTGGGGTTCGAACTCTCATCAACTTCCACTCACAATCAATCACGACCCTATTGGGCCCCAATCAATCACAACCTATCAGGACTTTGGACTCCCCTCTGGGGTTAAGGGGATTGGTACCAAATCGATAGAAAACATCTCATTGAACATGTTCTATACACATCCTCAGAATACCCTTGCAGCGCTCACAGTACGATCATTCGCCATCTCCACCTCCAGAGGGGAGTCCAAAGTCCTCGGAGAGTCTCGAAACTTCTTGCTGAGCGCAAGAGATACAAAGGATCGGGTATCCCCCGAATCGAATAAAACATGATCCGACAACCCATTGACCAAAAAGGTCCCTATACAAGTTCATAACAAATATAAGCATAACAAGAAAATAATAAAAGATAGAATTAAGTCCCATACCAGTAACTACATTTGGCGCTGCTCGGGCCTCATCGGTGGTCAAGTGAAATGCTCTACTCTTCACCTTAGGAGTCTCCGCCTTGCCCTGGCGGCCATCGGTAATACTCAAGGTGGCAAGCGCAGGCGTCACCACTACTCCCCCAGACAACCTCGGACAATCGGCCTTTTAGGCCGGTCTGGTTGCAGTGAAAACAAATCAAGTCCTTCTTGGGGCAGTCCCTGCTCATGTGGCCTGACTGGCCACAACTATAACATACCGAGCCTGCTACCCAAAAGGCCCCACTGTATGGATTGTCGTACTTGGCACAATGGCCCCGGCCCTACTGGCCTCTGCTAGAAGTATCATAGGTCTTGGGCTTCTTGGCCTGGCCCACTACCGTCTGCACCTGATGCGGCTTCCGCTTCGTCCGGAGCTCTAACTCGATTTCTAGCTCACGGGCCTTATCAATCATATCATTCAGGTTCTTGCACCCTAAGAAACTCACGAACTCCCTGATATCATCCCTCAGCATGGCATGATATCTTGTCTTCCTCATCTCCGCATCTACATCATACTACAGAACTAGCAATGCCCTCTCTCTGAATTTGGAAGTGATATCCGCCACAGTCTCTGTAATCTGGTGAAGGTCCTGGAACTCCCTTACCAGCTGTTTCACCTTAATGGTCGATGCAAACTCCTGATAGAACCTTTGCACAAAGTCCTCCCAATTCATCAGTGTAACAGACGTCGTACGAACCGCTCGGGTGACCTCCTCCCACCAGTCCCGCGCTCTGTCCCTCGGCAAGATGAAAGTGAATCCCACCTTGTCCGCCTCGGGGAAAAAGCTTGTGCATTGAGCATTCTCCATGTCAGCAATCCAACGGCGGCTAGAGATGGGGTCCTTAGCCCCAAAGAACTCAGGCGCTCTGCACGTCTTGAACTCCCGGAACGAGGGAGTTCGAGTCCCAATCTAACCCGTGGAAATCTCGACTCGAAATGATATGAGCCGCTCCTCCATGATCTCTATAATCCCCTCCATGACGGTACCGAAAATCACTAGGGTAGCGTCAAGGATGCTGCGAGTAACCTCGGTTGCGATAAGCTCACACAACCTCTCAGCAATCGGTTCCGCACCAGAACAGAAACCTGAACCCGATCCCGAACCTGAACCTCCTCGTGTAGTCATCACCATCCTCAACTAATATACAACATAGAAAAAATCAATAAAGTAGTTTGAAGGGATTCCTCCTAATCGAACTCCTTAGAGTTTCCAGGTCTGTTATTGTCTCGGGTACATGTCATATTCTTTCAGTAGTACGGGCCCAATACTACCTTCCACGCCTACCTGTACCTTCCTCAAGGTCATACCAGATACCTCTATTTCACCCAACTATACTCAGAAACATAACTCATACAACACAACACACACATATCCTAGACTCTTCTAGGATTTCTCAATCCTCACCGAACCAGAAACCTCAATGATCACCACAGGTTACCACAAAACATACATATAATTGTCATGGGCTACCCCCATGGTCTTTTCCCTGAAATTCCATGGGCTACCCCCATGGTCTAATATCCAAGTGCCATGAGCTACCCCTATGGTCTTCAATGCCATGGGCTACCCCTATTGTCTTCCATACAAGTGCCCCGGGCTACCCACGAGGTCTTTCAGACAGGCAAACACATAGAAGACTATCACTCCACATGACAAGTAATGAGCCGGCATTGGTGCCTTCGACTGATGGATATAGTGAGAAAACTCACCTCGGTCTGCTGCTAAATACTAATTGCTCGGCTACCAATCTGGTAATCTCACACTGAATATACACAAATTATCCTAATCAGAATTAGGTCACAATCCCAAAACATGGACCAATACCCTAGGTCCAAACTCCTAATATAAGTCTCATTCGCCTTTCCCATAATGGGCCTAACCATATTCGGCCCATACACAATAACGGGCTCCATGGCCCAAAAGGCCCAAACCATGACATGCAAGGCCCACAAACAGAAAAGTGGGCCCACCTATCCTAAACAGGCCAATGCCAAATACTAGTTAAGGCCCAAAACTCACAAAATTCCAATAATTGACCAACGACCCACTGGGCGTACGCGCAACGTAACATCAGTACGCTTAGCGTACTCGATCATCAAGCATTACGCGTGACGTACATCTTAGTACGCCCAACATAGTAAGCTGTTAAGCACTTTCAGCCATTAAGTGCTTAATCCATGTAGTCACTTTGTCAACTTCCCAATGTCGGTCATTTAAGGGGTCCTAAGGCATAAAGTTGGCAACTTTATGCCTTTGCGTGCCTTATGGGAGACCAACATCCCATTTTGTCCATTAAGACTCGCTTTTAGGATCTATATTCATGCATGGTGCCATAACAACCATCAAGATAGCATTTTTGTCCCTTTAACACACCAAAGGGACTACGATCTAGCATTACAAGCTTCTGGAGTTGCCCAAACTCAGAAAAGAGAATACATGGACCAAAAATGAGCTTATAAACAAACCCTAACTCTAAGTATCAAAAATATTTAACAAGGTAGGAGCTTTTTACCTCCAAAAGCCTCCTGAGATGATGTGGATTCGAGATCTTGAAGTTCAATCGCGTCCAAGGGTTGCTCACCAACTTCTTTTTCTTGCAAACATACCAAAAAGGCCACCAAAGTCACTTTCAAGCTCAAGGATCACTCTCAAAGGGTACTAGGGTTTTTAGGGACGTTTAAAGGTAGTGGAGGCTGATAAGAGTGGGGGTCCAAGGTCAAAAGTGAGCTTAAATAGGGCGCATTCCCTAAAATTAGGGTTTTAGTGAATGGCTACGTACGCTCCGCTTACGCTTCGTACGCCCCGCGTATGTGGCTTTAGGTCCCGACTCCACATTCCCTTGTACGCTAAGCGTATATAGACGTACGCCCATCGTACGAAGGGACTTATTTTGCAATAAAATCAACAACCCAAGGACTAAAAGAGACATACCAAAATCCGAGTGTTATAGTGTCACTGCTTGCAAGAAGAAAAATCACACCCCCTTTTAAGAATAGATGGTTTCCGTACTGGTTGGGGCTGCTGTTAAGAACCTAGGAAAATCAAAGCTTTTTCATTCCAATAAGTATGTGTGTGTTTTGCTGCAATCACTTTTTATGTGTGGGTTTTTGTTATTTTGGATCACTTATTCACATATGCTTATGATAAAAAGGAGATATATAGATAGATAGATAAATAAATAGGTATGGATATATATATATATATATATATATATATATATATATATATAT
Organism: Lactuca virosa; assembly: GCF_052849685.1. Taxonomy (NCBI): domain Eukaryota; kingdom Viridiplantae; phylum Streptophyta; class Magnoliopsida; order Asterales; family Asteraceae; genus Lactuca; species Lactuca virosa. Next base: position 312,741,546 of record NC_136428.1, on the reverse strand, counting down.
ATATATATATATATATATAGAGGGAGAGAGAGAGAGAGAGAGAGTTAGAGTGAAGGAATGGGTTTTCCATCTGAGTTTTTTTTCATCTGATTATATAAGTGAAGAAAAGTGAGAAGAAGAAGTTGTGAGAAAGAGAAAGAGATATAGTTAAAAAAAAAGATGGAGAAAGAATTCGGGGGGGGGGGGGGTGGTCTCTGTATGTGAGAGAGGGAGAGAGCGATAAGTCCATTTTTTTAATTAATAAAAGATTAAAATAAGAATGAAATAAAGAAATTAAAAAGATATAACGGTCATTTCAAGTTTTTCAGACCCAAAATCACAAAAAATTCTTGATTTTGGACCGTCAATACAAGGTAGAAACTTTTTGGACTCCATCATCAAATTTTGAGAAGCGTTATAAATCTTTCAGTTTTGTCCAATTTTTATATACAAAATAACATAAATGGTCCATGTGCTTTTCAAAAAGTTCCAAGTTTAGTTCTAAATCTTTTTAGATTAGATCGGTTCATATGGTTTCATTTTCTTGCATGATTGGTCTCTAAGCCACCTAAAATAACATTTATATCATTATTTATTTCATTTAAACTTTGTCTTTTATTTATTATATTTTCCAGTTATTATTAAATAAAATATAAATGACCCAAGTAAACCGTTTTTGTAATCTTCAACCCTGTTTGAAATATTTAACTTTAGCAACTTTAAAGCCGACTGTGTCGCAACCAATCTAAGAGAAAACAACATATTCAAAATCTATATGAAGTGATATGTAACGACCCGAAAATCACGACATAAAAATTTTTGTTTTTAAATTAATAAATCATTAATACAGATTGTTTCTATAAAACTAGAGTAACCAATATTTAGCAAAACATCTTTTAACTAGAGGAATTCACAGAATGTGGAACCATGTGGTGTGTGCTCTGCAATCATCCTGAGCTCTTCCATTTGAAAACTGGAGTACCTGAAACATAAACTGAAAACCATAAGCACAAAGCTTAGTGAGTTCCCCAAAATACCATACCGCATGCAATCACAGATTATCATGTACAAACATATAGGTGTCATGGGCTCCACCCATGGTCTTTACCAGGAATGCCTTGGGCTTTCCCCTCATGGTCTGACATCCAATTGCCAGGGGCTCCCCCTGGGGTCTTCCATGCATGTATCACAGAGACAACTAGCATACCACATAACACATAATGTGTCGGCATTGGTGCCTTCGACCCATGGATATAGTGAAAAGACTCACCTCACACTTCTGAAACATACAGAAAACCCTTGGCTGCTGGCTGACAGATCCTCAACTACCAATAACAAATCAATACTTACTTAACAATTGGGTTCTAATCCATAATCATAACTTCAAACGTAGGGTAAAAAGACCATTTTACCCTTACCCTAGCCTTGACCAAAACTATGGCCCAAACTGAAATCTTAAAGGCCTAAAGGCCAATTAATCAATCAATGGCCCAATTTTCCAAATTGGGCCCAAGCCTCTACATGGGACTTACCCTAAGATCCAACCATCTTTCTAGTCCAAAACACTTGGCATTCTGATGGCCCATTAGCCCATAATCATCCAAAGCCCAATTATGGCCCAATTTTTCAAATTGGACCCAACCCTCTCCAATAGGCCTTGTCCTAAAGCCCAATAATTTCGTTGGTCCAAAAAACTGTTTTCCAAATGGTCCACGAAGACCCACAGCAACTAAGTCCAAGAAATGGCCCAACTTGAGGCCCATAAATGCGAAGTCCAATCTGACTGAGTACGTAGGGCGTACTCAGCAGTACGTTGCGCGTACTCGCTTAATGGCTTGTACACTGCGTGTACTAGCTTGTACGCCCAACGTACTCCCCTCTTAATCACTTTTTCCATTAAGCACTTAATGCTTAGCCCATAAGTCCAAACCATAGATCTGAGTCCCAAATAACGTCTAGACCTATAAAGTCACTGACTTGGTGACTTTGCATGCCCCAAATGAACCCAAACTCAAAATATAACACTCTACTATCATGGAAATGGTTCTAACTCAAGAATGGATGAATTTAAACTCTAAAGGTGCCAATTTTATGGACCTTGAACCTTAGAAACACTAAGAGGGGCAACTCAAAGCTCCTGGAATGGAATCATGACCACTAGATCTCATTCTTTGGACCAAAATGAACCAAAACTCATAAATGGTAGATCTAAGGCATCAATGATCAAGTTCAAAGCTTTATACCTATAACAAGCTGGAAATGAGACACATAAGCAAGATCCAAAAGCTCTTCCCTGATTCCCATCCTTGCACCAAGCTCCATCTTCTTATAAGTGGACAAAATACCCTAAAAATGGACACCATTAGCTCAAGATGCCACCATGAAGACTTAAGGACGAATTCTAGGGTTTTAGAGGGTGGGGGCTGACTTAGGAAAAGAAGAAAGAGGCTAACATAATGCTTATATAGGGTACAACCCTAAAATTAGGGTTTTCAATCTAACCTTCGTACGCCCCAAGTACCACCATGTACGCCCAGCGTACGAGGTCTCGCACCCCGACCCAAACCACGCACCAACGCAGCGCGTATTCAACACTACACCCTATGTAACCAGCTTCGCATTAGTACGCCCTTCGTACCTCCCCTCGTATGCTCCGCATACTAATGTTTTCCCCAAACCCTAATTCTTCCGAAAGCCATAACTCTCTCGATACAACTCCGATTCCCACGATCCTTATATCCATATAAAGGTACCGAGATGCTCCATCCTGATATTAATTCATACTCGCCCTAAGATATCCCGAGAGAACATCGGCTTTCCATAAAAACCCGAGCTGACAAATTACCAAAATGTCCCTTTGATTCTGAAACACAAACCGAATACCTGAATTATCCGAAATACCTTAACCACTCCAACTGAGTCCAGAACCCAACTTCTCGAGGGTCCGAAGCCTACTAATACCTAGTCCTTTGATCACCAACTCAAAATGGTAACAATACGAAACAGGATGTTACATGATATAGGTACAAAGTTATCTCACACTCATCTTTAGAATTCGTCTCAAACAAGGTTATGATTTTTGTCACTAGCCATTTCGTTTTTGTATGGATTTCCCTTGTCTTGTCTTGGAATTACCATGAGTATTAGTTATAGATTGTAATGAATTCATCAAGGACCATTTTAAAATTCGGCTTATGTTCAATCACATACAAACCCTAGTTCAAGAACAAGTTTACTAAGATACTAAATCGATTACCACAATAATAAGCCCGCTGGTGCTTGTTGAGTCAGATTTTTTTTAATAAAGATGAGGTGGGGGAGGGAGGAGAAGAGGTGGGGTAATTATTATTTTTTGTTACAAATAAATCATCTAATAAATATAAAATAGAGGCACAGTCATATAAAAGTCTTTCTAAATAAGTCACGATGAGACTACAAAATAACATGAAACCACATGGACCATCAACGTCAAAACAAAAGTTAGAGACTTAATCTTTAAGTTCGTATAAAGCATTGGGACCATATATCTAATTTTGTCTTTCTATATTTCAATGTACACCATACACGTACAAGGAGAAAGAGGCCTATCCATTTGTTTTTGAATTACTCATTGTGGTAAAGTGTTACTCTAGTGGCATATATGTTATAACACTACTTATTTTATTATATATATATATATATATATATATATATATATATATATATATATATATATATATATATATATATAATGGTTGCAGAAATCGGGATTAATCAGCGATTAATCGTGGATTAATCGCTTGGCTTTCTCACACCGTCGAGGATTAGGGCATTAATCGGAAATTTAGGATTAATCGGGTTTGGCGGGATTAATCGGCCTTGGCGGGATTAATCGGTCAACAAAAGTCAACAAAATTCAAAAAAGTCGGAAAAAAGTCAAAAAATGTCAAAAAAATTTTAAAAAAATTTTAAAAAACTTAAAAAACTAAAAAAACCAACTTTTTATTTTACTCCAAAATTTTAAAATTTTCAAAATTTCGAATATTATACCAAAATGTTCATATTTTCGTATTTCCAAATTTCCAAATTACAATTTTTCTTATTTTCTAATTTTGAAGTACTTGTTTTTCTTAAGATATATATTAATATTTAATTATTTTTAATATTTTATTAATAATCTATGGTCCCCGATTAATCCCCGATTAATCCCCGCCAAGACCGATTAATCCCTTAACACCAGTCGACCGTCGAGCTACCGTCAAGCGATTTTTACAACCTTGATATATATATATATATATATATATATATATATATATATATATATATATATATATATATATATATATATAGAGAGAGAGAGAGAGAGAGAGAGAGAGAGAGAGAGAGAGGATTGGGTGAGGACTCTTTTTTCGGTGACGACTCGTGAGAACAACTTAAAAAAATTGGAAAAAAATAAAAAAAAAATACAAATCATAAAATCGAGCATAATACTATATAAGAGAGCAAAAAAAATAGAAAAAAAAATTTGGATCATTAAAATTGAAGCATGGATCATTTTTATGATCCATGATTCAATTTTAATGATCCAAATTTTTTTTTCTAATTTTTTTTCTCTCTGATGTAGTACTATTCTCGATTTTATGATTTGTATTTTTTTTTCAATTTTTTTAAAGGTGTTCTCACCGGAACCGGACCCTATATATATATATATATATATATATATATATATATATATATATATATATATATATATATATATATATATATATATATATATATATATATATATATAGCGTCCGGTTCCGGTGAGGACTCGTGAGGACACCTTAAAAAAATTGAAAAAAATATCTCAAAAAAAAAATACAAATCATAAAATCAAACATAGTACTATATCAGAGAGGAAACAATTGGAAAAAAAATTGAATCATTAAAATTGAATAATGGATCATAAAAAGTAAATCATTGATCATAAAAATGATCCATGCTTCGGTTTTAATCATCCAAAAAAAATTCCAATTTTTCTCTCTCCGATATACTACTATGCTCGATTTTATGATTTATATTTTTTTTAGATTTTTTTCAATTTTTTTAAGGTGTCCTCACCGAAAAAAGAGTCATCACCCGATCTTATCTCTCTCTCTCCCTCTCCCTCTCTCTCTTTATATATATATATATATATATATATATATATATATATATATATATATATATATATATATATATATAGGGAGTGGTTCAAATGAGAACCAAAAAATGTTAATAACCCTAAGAACCATTTTTTAAAATGTTTTCATGTGACACTCCAAATAAGGTAAATACCCTTTGTACCCTTGAAATGATAAAGTAAATCATAATGGTCCTTTAAGTACGTTGGACGTACTTCAGGGGTACGCTTAGCGTACTAAGGATGGATGATCGCGGAGGGTCAGCACGTACGCTGGGCATACCAAAGGGTACACGGGGCATACGTGATGAATATTCAAAACCCTAATTTTCGAAATTGACACCTATTTAAGAATCCATAAGTCATTGGAACTAAACCCTATCCCGCCTCTAGAGCCTCATTTCGTCCCTTTACCTCAGTTTTCCTTTGAGAGTGTGATTTTGGAGCATAGAAGTGTGTTGGAGGCCATTTTAGAGCTTATTCAAGAAGAAGAAGTTAAAGAGCAAGCTTGGTGTGGCATTGGGCTTCAAAATCCTCCATCTAGTTCACCTTGAGGAGTTCTGGAGGCATAAAGTCTTAATCTTGTCATGTTATTCATTAGATTGAGTTAGAGTTTTCTATATTTTCCCCTTTTTGGTTCTTGGATCTTCTCTTGGGAGTTGAGAAACTCCAGAGACTAAGATGGTTAGATTTGAGCTTTGTAAGCATACTAGATGCATAAAGGTGCTAGCTTGAAGTTTATCTAGACTCCATGCATGAGTTTGAAGCTTTATATGAAGTCCTAATGTGAAGAATGAAGTTTTGGAGTCCCTTATAGCATGCAAGGGCATAAAGTTGCCAACTTTATGCCCTAGGACGTCTTAATGAGCTCAGATCTGATAGTGAATGTTGGAATATCGAGTATTAAGCACTTAATGGACGTGGTGATTAATCTGATTGTACGATGGGGTAATATAGCGTACGTAGCGCGTACAAACAAGGACTCAGTACACTAAGCGTACTGAAGTGGTACGCTTGGCGTACGCACCCCAGTTGGTTTTGGGCTTCGTGTGGGCTTGTAATCCCTTTGGGCCTTATTCAATTTTGGGCATGGTCATATTTTCGGTTGGTGGTCCGATTAATCTGTTTTGGGTCACGATTGTTTTGGTTGGGCCTTATTGGGCTATGTGGCCCATTAATAGCTTTGGACATGGACTTTGGGCCCATTATACTCTTGGGCCATTATGAAAGGACTTGGGTTTAGGTAAGTGGGCTCTTTAATCAGATTGTGTTTAATCCTAATTTAAGGTTAATTGTATTATTGTTCAGCACGTGTGGTTTCAGACTGTTAGGCGAGCAACTTTCGTGTTCAGCAGACAGAGGTGAGTCTCCTCACCATACCAATGGGTCGAAGGCAGCAAGGCCGACCCATTTTGTGATATGTGGTATACTTGTTGATTTAGCGATATGTGGTATACTAGTTGGTTATGTGTTATGTGGTATGCTAGTTGTCTCTGTGATACTTGCATGAAAGACCATGGGGGGAGCCCATGGCACTTGGATATCAGACCATGTGGGGGAACCCATGGCTTTCCAGTTAAAGACCATGGTGGGAGCCCATGACACTTGGATATCATACCATGTGGGGGAGCCCATGACATTACAGGTAAAGACCATTAGGGGAGCCCATGGCTCTTGGATATCAGACCATGTAGGGGAGCCCATGACATTCCAAGTTAGGACCATGGGGGTAGCCCATGGCACATAGGTGTAAGACCCTGTGAGGGAGCCCACGACATCCTGGATTTAGACCCTGGGGGAGCCCACGACATCCCTATATGTTATATGCATGGCTTATGTGATCATGTGGATTATGTGGGGTATGCTTTGGGGAACTCACTAAGCATTAGCTTACAGTTTGTTGGTTGTTTCAGGTACTTCAGGATCTAAGGGCAAGAGCCCGATGTGATGGCGCAGCATGCACTCTCTGGCGTTTTAATTGGGACACTCTGATATTATGAATAATTTATTTGATGATATGGATTTTGAAAACAATTGTGGTTGGAATTCTATTTTATATGGAAATGATTTTGTTATTTAAAATGAAAAAAAATTACTGGAAATTTGGGCTGTTACAAGTTGGTATCAGAGCCTTGGTTTGAGGGAAATGGTAAAATTGTTTTCAAAAATCAAAAGTTAAAAACTTCTTAAAACTGAAAAAGGGAGAGTGCAATGCGCGTAATCGGTTGAGCTCAAGTAAGTGGTTCCCCAATATGTTAGCCATGCTATATTGATATTTGGAATTTGATAATCGGATGGATTTTGCTATGTGTATGCTTTCAAAGTTGTATACGTTTAGGATTGCATAGCCCTAGAATGATGAATACTGCCTTATTACTGTTCCTTGTCGAGATTGTGGTCTAGGGTAGAAGCTTATTTGAATGTCTATGTGGTTCTGTTTGTATATAACTTGCATGCATAGGGCAACGTGTTATGTCTGTTGGGATTCTGGTTTGATGGGGTTGAGCAAATCTTAGGATAGCCTACGATTTGAGTATGCGGTGGTTTGTGAGATATGTTTTGTTCTGGGACGAATTAGAGTTAACAGGTAAAGCCTTGGGGAAGGTACATGTAGGTGTGGAAGGTAGTATTCGGCCCGTACTACTGAAAGCACAGGACCTGTACCCGAACCAATGTTAGATCTGGAAGCTCTAAGGAGACCAGTGTGGAAGAATCTCCTTTTGAATATCTTGATCATTCTGTTGTATGGTATTTTTCAGTTCAGAATGGTGGTGACACATCATGGAGCAGGGGGCTCAGGATCAGGATCTGGGTCGGGCTATGATACTGAGCCTATTAACAAGAGGCTATGCGAGCTTATTGCAGCCGAGGTTACGAGGGGCATCCTTGACGCTACCCCAGTGATTTTCGGGACCGTCAAGGAGGGGATGATGGAGATCATGGAGGAGCGGATCAGGTCTTTCCGAGCCAAGATTGTTGCGGGACAGATCGGGGCCCGAACTCCCTCGTTCCGGGAGTTCAAGGCGTGTGGGGCACCTGAGTTCTTCGGAGTCAGGGACCCTCATAATTAGTCAACGCTAGTTAGCAGACATGCAGAACGTCCATTGCACGAGCTCTTGCCCCGATGCGGCAAAGGTGGGGTTTACTTCGTGTATGTTGAGGGACTGATCCCGTGACTGGCGGGAAGAGGTGACCAACCAGGCGGGATCAGCCAGAGTGGATGAGATGTCATGGGAGGATTTTGTCAGGCATTTTGATTTGGAGTTTGCACCATCCATTTAGGTGCAACGACTAGTGAGGGAGTTTCAGGAGCTACAACAGACCACCGAGACTGTGGTGGAGATCACCGCCAAGTTTCGGGAGCGATCACTATTGATTCCGCAGTATACTGCGGATGAGGATATGAGGAGGACGAGTTATCATTACATATTGAGGGATGATATCCGTAAGTTCGTGAGCTTTTTAGGTTGCAAAATCTGGAATGAGATGGTGGAGAAGGCCCGGGAGTGGGAGATGGAGTTGGAGCTCCGCACCAAGCAGAAGCTAGAGCAGGTTCAGATAGCTGTAGGTCAGGCTAAAAAGCCTAAGCCTCTGATTTTTCCAGTAGGGTCCAGCAGGGCCGTGGACGGTGTGCCAAGTGCGGTAAGCCGCATAGTGGGGCATGTCGAGCAGCAGGCTCAGGATGTTACGCGTGTGGCCAGTCGGGCCACATGAGCAGGGATTGCCCCAAGAAGGGCTTGCATTGTTTCCACTGCAACCATACCGACCATAAAAGGGTCGATTGTCCGAGGTTGCAGGGAGGAGGAGCAGTGGCGGCACCTGTGCCCGCCACAGCGAGGATCACTGATGACCGCCCTGTCAAGGCGGATGCTCTTGCATTGAAGAGTCGTGCATTTCAGTTGACTACCGAGGAGGCTTGGGCAGCACCAGACGTCGTGGCTGGTACATAATTTATTTTTCTGCTTGATATTGATTTGTTATGCTTATGTATATATGTGCTCCTATATAGGGACCTTTTTGGTCAACGGTATGTCGGCTCATGTTCTTTTCGACTCGGGAGCTACCCGATCGTTTGTATCTCTTGCGCTTATCAAGAAGTTTCGGGGTGCTCCGGGAACTTTGGATTCCCCGCTTGAGTTTGAGATTGTGGATGACCGCACTGTGAGTGTTGCGAGGGTATATCGGGACTGTGTCCTGAATGTGTTTGGGGAGAGGTTTCGTGTCGACCTGGTCCCGATACCATTGCGGGGGCTGAAGGTGATCGTCGGAATGGACTGGTTAGGGTCCAATGGGTCCATGATAGACTTCGAGCGCCAGCTGGTGAGAGTTCAAACCCCAAGTGGGGGAGAACTGGTTATTCATGGGGAGAGGGACTCGCAGGGGCCAACCCTTTCTTCGGTTGCGAGGGCAAGGAGACTTCTCCATCAGGGTTATTTGGGATTTTTGGCATACATCGCGGATACGAGGGTTGACCATGACAGATTTGGGCAGTGTGCCAGTTGTACAGGATTTTCGGGATGTCTTTCCCGATGATTTGCTTGGGGTGCTTCCGGAGTGGCAAGTAGAGTTTCGTATTGATTTGGTGGCAGGTGCCACTCCGATAGCCAAGGCATCGTACAGGCTAGCTCCGCCTGAGATGCAGGAGCTGTCTACGCAGCTTCAGGAGCTACTAAACCGAGGGTTTATCTGTATGAGCAGTTCTCCGTAGGGAGCACCAATCCTGTTTGTGAAGAAGAAGGACGGGTCACCTAGGACGTGCATCGATTATCGGGAGCTGAACAAGCTAACGGTGAAAAACCTTTATCTGCTTCCAAGGATCGATGATTTGTTCGATCAGTTGCAAGGTGCATCTTGGTTCTCCAAGATTGATATTTGGTCGGGGTACCATCAGATGAGGATTAAGGAGGAGGATATACCGAAGACAGCTTTCAGGACTCGATACGGACACTACGAGTTTGTGGTGATGCCATTCGGGCTCACCAATGCCCCAACATCGTTCATAGACCTCATGAACACGGTGTGTAGGCCAATGTTGGATCGGTCTGTGATCGTTTTTATCGATGATATCGTGGTATACTCTAAGACCAAGGAGCAGCATATCAATATCTGAGGGAGGTATTGGAGACACTGAGGACGGAAAAGACTCTACGCCAAGTTCTCGAAGTGTGATTTCTGTTTGCGATAGGTGCAGTTTTTGGGGCACATCGTCAACCAATAGGGTATTTTGGTTGATCCAGCCAAGATTGAGGCAGTGATGCGGTGGGAAATATCAAAAAATGCATCCGAGATCTATAGCTTCTTGGGCTTAGCGGGGTACTAACGGAGATTTATTCAGGATTTCTCCAAGATCGTCGTACCTTTGACTCGCTTGACAATGAAGAATGTGACTTTTCGGTGGGGCCCGGACCAGCAGTTGGCTTTCGAGACCTTGAGACAGAGATTATGTGAGGCCCCCATTTTAGCGCTACCCGAGGGATTGGATGATTTGGTGGTGTATTGTGATGCGTCTATCTCGGGGTTAAGGGAAGTTTTGATGTAGAGGGGACATGTGATCGCGTACCCCTTGAGGCAGTTCAAGCCTCATGAGGCAAACTACCCCACTCACCACCTGGAATTGGGGACGGTGGTGTTTTCCCTCAAAATCTGGAGGCATAACTTGTACAGATTCTGGTGTACCATCTTTACTGACCACAAAAGTTTGAAGTATTTGATGGATGAGCAGAACCTTAACATGCGGCAGAGGAGGTGGTTGGATGTACTGAAAGATTACGGTTGCGAGATTTTGTACCACACAGGGAAGGCCAATGTAGTGGCCGATGCCTTGAGCCGCAAGGCGACGAGTGCTCCGATTAGGGATGTTTGTTTGAAGATGATGGTGATTTCCCCCTTGTTGGATATGATCAAGGAGGCTTAGGTGGAGGGATTGAGGAAAGAGAACTGGAAGATAGAGTGGATTCGGGGTCAGATTCCCTTGTTTGTATGGGATAGTCGGGGACTTTTGACACAGTGTGTCCAGGTGTGGGTGTCAACATCAGGGGGTGTGAGGCAGAAGATCTTGGAGGAGACACACAAGTCCAAGTTCTCTATTCATCCGGAGGCCACAAAGATGTATAGAGATCTGAGGTTGAGTTATTGGTGGCCCTGCATGAAGCGGGAGGTCGCGTGGTTTGTGGAGCGGTGCTTGACCTACAGGAAGGTCAAGGCCTAACATCAGAGGCCTCAACGCAAGGTTCAGCCGCTACCCATTCCCATGTGGAAATGGGAAGAGATCACAATGGACTTCATCACAAAGTTACCGAGGACGACGAGGGGCGTGGATTCCATTTGGGTCATTGTGGACAGATTGACTAAGAGTGCCCATTTTATTCCAATCTCCGAGAGTATCTCTACTGAGAAATTAGCAGATATATATGTACGAGAGGTGGTGGTCAGGCACGGAGTGCCGATATCTGTGGTCTCAGACTGTGATGTCCGATTCACCTCCAGGTTCTAGAGGAAGTATCATGAAGAATTGGGCACGCAGTTACATTTCATCACCGCTTACCACCCTCAGACTGATGGTCAGAGCGAGCGGACGATTCAGACGCTCGAGGACATGCTTCGGGTTTGCGTTTTGGATTTTGGAGGGAGCTAGGATACGTACCTCCCACTAGCATAGTTTTCATATAACAATAGTTATCATGCTAGTATCGACCAACCCTCGTTCGAGATGTTCTATGGTCAGAGGTGTAGGAGTCCTGTTTGTTGGGACGAGGTAGGCATCGAGTCATGGGAAGCACTGAGGTGGTGCTCAAGACTACCAAGTTGATTCAGCAGGTGCACGACACGCTGCGAGTCGCGTAGAGCCGTCAGAAAAGCTATGCTGACCGGCGTCGATCGGATCTCGAGTTTTGGGTGGCGGATTTTGTTTTGCTGAAAGTGTCACCATGGAAGGGTGTCATTAGGTTTCGGAAGAGGAGCAAGTTGGGGCCCCGATTTATTGGTCCGTTCAGGATCTCTTCCTGAGTCGGCAAGGTTGCTTACCGATTGGACCTTCCGGATGAGTTGAGTCAGATCCACAACACTTTCCATGTGTCCCAACTTCGGAAGTGTGTCACTGACGAGACTGCAGTTATCTCATTGGACGAGATTCAGGTGGATGAAAGTTTGAATTATATTGAGAAGCCCATTGAGGTTTTGGATAGGAGGATTAAGCCTCTTCGTAACAAGGAGGTGAAGCTGGTAAAGGTGCAATGGTAGCACCGAAAAGGCTCAGAATGGACATGGGAGCCGGAGGACGAGATGCGGGAGCATTACCCGGATCTAATTGCGTCTGTGGACTTTGAGGACGAAGTCTAGCCCAATTGGGGGAGAGTTGTAACACTCCAAATCAGGTAAATACCCTTTGTAACCTTGAAATGATAAAGAAAAGCATAATGGTCCCTTAAGTATGGTGGGCGTACTTCAGGAGTACGCGTAGCGTACTAAGGATGGATGATCGCGGAGGGTCAGCACGTACGTTGAGCGTACCAAATGGTACGCGGGGCGTACGTGACGAATATTCAAAACGCTAATTTTCGGACTTGTCACATATTTAAGCATCCTTAAGTCATCGAGACTAAACCCTATCCCGCCCCTAGAGCCTCATTTCGTCCCTTTACCTTAGTTTTCCTTTGAGAGTGTGATTTTGGAGCATAGAAGTGTGTTGGTGGCCATTTTAGAGCTTATTCAAGAAGAAGAAGTTAGTGAGCAAGCTTGGTGTGGCATTGGGCTTGAAGATCCTGCATCTAGTTCAACTTGAGGAGCTTCTGGAGGTATAAAGTCTTAATATTGCCATCTTACTCATTAGATTGAGTTAGGGTTTTCTATAGTGTCAGCTTTTTGGTTCTTAGATCTTCTCTTGGGAGTTGAGCAACTCCAGAGACTAAGATGGTTAGATCTGAGCTTTGTGAGCATGCTAGATGCATAAAGGTGCTAGCTTGAAGGTTATCTAGACTCCATGCATGAGTTTGAAGCTTTATATGAAGTCCTAATGTGAAGAATGAAGTTTTGGGGTCCCTTATAGCATGTAAGGTCATAAAGTTGTCAACTTTATGCCCTAGGACGTCTTAATGAGCTCAGATCTGGTATTGGACGTTGGATATCGAGTATTAAGCACTTAATGGACATGGTGCTTAATTTGCTTATACGATGGGCGTAATATAGCGTACACAGCGCGTACAGCCAAGGACTCAGTACGCTAAGCGTACTGAAGTGGTACGCTTGGCGTACGCACCCCAGTTGGTTTTGGGTTTCGTGTGGACTTGTAAGCCCTTGGGCCTTATTCAGTTTTGGTCCTGGTCGTATGGTTGGTGGTCTGATTAATCTGTTTTGGGCCACGGTTGTTTTGGTTGGGCCTTACTGGGCCATGTGGCCCATTAATAGCTTTGGACAGGGACTTTAGTCCCATTAGCAAAGAGAAGATTCTTGGGCCATTATGAAAGGACTTGGGTTTAGGTAATTGGGCTATTTAATCAGATTGTGTTTAATCCTAATTTAGGGTTAATTGTATTATTGTTCAGCACGTGTGGTTTCAGACTGTTAGGCGAGCAACTTTCATGTTCAACAGACAGAGGCGAGTCTCTTCACCATACCAATGGGTCAAGGGCACCAAGGCCGACCCATTTTTTGATATGTGGTATACTAGTTGATTTATTGATATGTGATATACCAGTTGGTTATTTGGTATGTGGTATGCTAGTTGTCTCTGTGATACTTGCATGAAAGACCATGGGGGGAGCCCATGGCAAATGATATCATACCATGTGGGGGAGCCCATGGCATTCCACGTAATGACTATGGGGGGAGCCCATGACACTTGGATATCAGACCATGTGGGGGAGCCTATGACATTCCAGGTAAAGACCATGGGGGAGCCCATTGCACATAGGTGTAAGACCCTAAGGGGAGCCCACGACATCCTGGAGTAAGACCCTAGGGGGAGCCCACGACATCCCTATATGTTATATGCATGGCTTATGTGATTGATATGGATTATGTGATTATGTGGATTATATGAGGTAAGCTCTGGGGAACTCACTAAACATTAGCTTACAGTTTGTTGGTTGTTTCAGGTACTTCAGGATCTAAGGGCAATTGTGGTTGGAATTCTATTTTATATGGAAATGATTTTGTTATTTAAAATGAAAAAAAAATTACTGGAAATTTGGGCTGTTACATTTCATTAAATGCGTGATGGACAAATCAAACATTAGTATTATAGTAAGAAAAAAATTTCATTCCTTAGTTTACAGTTAATTGCGACTTGTTGTTGGATTACCGTCGGACCACCACCGGACTGTCATCGAACCTATACAAATCTTAATGGTAATGTTTTGGTCGTATTCACAACTTTGTAAAATAAATAATATAGCTCTCATTTCTTTGGTAATATTTTTTTAACGAATACCATTTTTATTTTTGTAGCTAAATATTCAAAATTTAAAACAAGTAGAATTATGCTATGACAAATTCAATTTTCCTTTTTCTAAACTGTAGATTTGTTTAAAAAATATATTGTGTATAATATATATTCACAATTTAAAATACGATAATTACATTTTAATAAACATATTCATTCAATAATACACAATTTAATACTTTCATGCATACCTTCATTTATATTTTATAACAAAATTTATATAAAATATACAACTTAATACAGTCCATTTTTAGTTTAATACATGTAATTCACAACATAATATAATCCAATCTATTATACACTAATTCATATATTTAAAGAAGTCAAACTCAAACTCTACCACCACTAACTATCACACGCCACCGCCAACCACATGTATCATCGTCGCTATCATCATTCTTTCCAAACAAGATCTGTATATATAAAATCATTAATTGACACCTAAAATACTATATTCACAATTTAATAAACCAATTAGTTCACTTATTTAGAGTTTAATACAAAATAATTATAAACAGTAACTCATTCTTACATCTTTATACAATACAAAAAAATAAACATATTCGAAAGAAAATTAATACAAACATTTATAAATAAACCATTTATACTTTAACACAAAATTCATTTAAAAAAACCTACACCTTATTATAGTCAATTCAAAGTTTAAACAGAAAATTCACAGTTTAATTCAGTCAATTTACAATTTAAAACACAAAAGTCACAACTTAATTCACAAAATTCACAACTTAATATAGTCAGTTCACAGTTTAAACGGAAAATACACAACTTAATGCATGTAATTCACAGTTTAAAACACAAAAATCACAGCTTAACACAATAAAATCACAGTTTAATACAAAAAAAAAATATAAATTCACAACCATATTATCAACTTAAAATTTTTAATACAGTCAACTCATAGTATAATCACAAAGTTCAAAGCTTAGCATTTTCACAGTTTAACATACAAAATCCACATCTTAATATAGTCAATTTTTAGTTTAAACAGAAATTCACAGTTTAATACAGTCAGTTTATAGTTTAAAACACAAAAATCACAGCTTAATACATACAATTCACGGCTTAAGACAATAACTAGAACATTAAAACATAAAAATCACAACTTAAAAAACCTAAATTAATATTTTTTTTTTGGAGAAAACACTAATATAATAATACACATTCAAACTCAATTCACAGTATAGTTAATTTTTAGTTTAAACATAAAATTCGCAGTTTAATACAGTCAGTTTACAGTTTAAAACACAAAAATCACAGCTTAATACATAAAATTCACGGCTTAAGACAATAACTGGAACATTAAAACATAAAAACCACAACTTAAAAAACCTAAATTAATATATATATATATATATATATATATATATATATATATATATATATATATATATATAGAGAGAGAGAGAGAGAGAGAGAAAACGCTAACATAATAATACACATTATAAACTCTATTCATAATAAAAAAAGCCATAATGCATAAGCTATGAATACCTTCAGAAAGGAAAAAATATATTATAACAAATAACAAAACAAACTTCCACTCACAACTTAATATTTTATACAAATAATATATAACAAATAAGAAAACACATTGTGTGCATCAAAAAATTCATTCGCAATATACAACTAACATTATTTATAAATAAAAAAATCATAAATACAAAAAATTCACCAAAGAGCTTATAGCCTAGCAGTATCTGGTGTTGCCCTCCCTCCTTGAGGTTGAGGGTTCAAGTCTCGTCGTGGACATAGGTGAATATAAGATGTAGTTTAGGAGTAGGTTAGATTTGACGTTTCAAAAAAAATTTACAATAGAATTTATATTAATTTTTAGGGATATTTATGTAATTACATATAGTTTTTAATGGAAAGTATTTATTTGCGTCCACAAATTTGGTCATCATAATGAAAATTAATTATTGGCAAACACTTGTAACTATTTATTTATATCAAGTGGCATGTATAAGTTTAAATGCACATCCACAAATCTCCTTCAGTAACTTGTTTGATGTATGATTAAGTTGAGATTGTTTCAGAAGCAATTTCGCTAATTAATATATTAATGAGAATCCACCTTGATGTTAAGCACAACTAAGGAAAAGCATAACGGAAAAACAACTTGATTTGTGAAATAACATTTTAAAGGTTTAAACAAGGATTGTGGCAATTCAAGAGCTTGGTGCTTTTCCAAAGGTTAAAAATCCTACTAAGACCGGAGGGTATGAGAGGGATGTTTCCCTCACTTTTTGTGGGCCACACCACCATTTCCCCCACTTTCCTTTCCATCACCTAAAACCCGAAGAATGGGTAAGAAGCTCCCCTCACTATTTTTTTTATTTTTTATAAAATATATTTCATACATATATTATACTCATTTTGTAGGGAATTAAAAACCATGAATTTTGATATATTTTTTATATTTTTTTAGTAGGTATATAATTTTATAAATATTAAAAAAGATAAAAAAAAAGGAAAAAAAATGTCCAATAGCATGAAGAGAAAGAGAGAGTGCGGCACCCCCTCCCCCCCACCTCTTTCCCGCGGGTTGCTTCCCTCACCCAAGGGATGGTGTTCCAGAGTGAGGAAAGCTTCCCTCACCCCTTTCCTGTTATGATACCGTCCGGCCTAATAGAGTTTGTACCCACTGCCTTATTCTCGACACCAACAAATAAGCTAGAGTAACAAACTCTATTAATTAAACTTTTAATATTGCCCTCCAACGACCATCTATTATGTTTTGCCTATTTCTAGTTTTACCCCTCCTAGAGTATGTGAACTGTAGAGGTGGCTTAGGAAACAACCCCCTTTCAATTTTTGGTTCCACTTCTATACCAATTAAAAGGTTTATTTATTAAGGAAAATTAATACACAAGGCTATATACTTATTCACAGCTTAAAGGTAAAAAAATACATTATTTACAGCCTAAAATTTTCATTCAGGCAAATCATCGAACACCTTATGTGCTTCATAAAATGGTTTTTTTATTCTGATTTTTACTAAACATTTAACACATAATCAGTAACAAAGATGGGGTAGATGCAAAACACAATAAACAACCACGAAAATAATTGTATGAAGATTAAAAAAAAAAAAACACTTATCAAAACCTCATCATAACATACCTGTTGTGAAGAAGAGGAATGACACGTTGTGACTCGAGTTAGACACAGAGCTTGCAACAACACCGTTGAATTTCGTAGATCTAACTCTGTTGCTCATCAGAACTTGTAGATTTGTCATTGTCGGTTGCCGACACTCGTGTATCTGGCCCTGCTGGTCGTCGACTGTGTTGCGATCGTCGTCAGTTGTGGCGTTTAGCGGAAAAATCACAGGAAGAGGATGAAGCTACCATTGGTTCTGATGGTTCTATAGTGGTTCAATGGCGGTGGATCTGATAGATCTATAATAGAAATCAAAAATCTAGATGATTCCATCGGTGTCGGCTTGGATTTCGCTGGAACTTTTTCATCTGAACACTAAATCTCACCGGAAGTACTTCGATCTCACTGAAACTCGTTCCAAATATCAACATCTAGTTGAACAAATCCTAGATCTAGATGCGGAAATGTAGATCTAGAAGAAAAAGTAATAGATCCGGAGAAAGAGCTCATAGATCTGCAAGATCCACAATGGACCTGAGGCAAAAACACCTTGATGACGTCGTTTTTGTGGCTGCTCTAGATCTGAAACAAAAAAAGTATTTGATACGACATTCCGATGAAAATTGAGTTGTTGTCGGCGACGACGGTAGGTGGTAGCGACGACAGAAGGTGACAGACGTGGTGGTATGTTTGTGTTGGTGAGAGAGTTTGAGAGGACTTAAGAGAGTTTCTTGCAAAAAAAACAGTTTCAAAATGTGTAGTTCATAAATTGTTAGATATTTTATTAAATAGATATTTTAAAGTTAAAATCTGATATTGACAATTATATATACCCTTATGTTTTTTTTTCTATTTCTCAAAAATTAAGATATATATATATATATATATATATATATATATATATATATATATATATATATATTAGAATAGATAAAAATATTGTTAATGATAAGGTAAGAATAAATGGTAGTTCTTAATGTTTTATGGTACTTTTATATATATATATATATATATATATAGAGAGAGAGAGAGAGAGAGAGAGAGAGAGAGTTAGGTTATAATGTGAATGACATCTATTGTGTGGATGTAGGGATGAATATGAACCAATGGTTTTGGTGATTTTAAGAAATTGATTTACCAATATTATTAATTTAAAGAAAATAGAATATATGTCATTTAACTAAAAAAAAGGGTAATATTGTACATTTGCATTATCTTCAAATTAGGAAACATAAGCTTAATTAATGAAATTTTCGGAATTTAAGGGATATTTGATTGTTTTTATTTTGAATTCTAATTTTTTAAATTAATTCAATTCTAATTCTAACTTTATTTTTAATTTAACCCGATTTTTTCTTCTGCCAAAATGACATTCTAACAGAATGATATTATATGAGAATCCTAGAATACAAATTTTGCAGAATACAAGTCACATTCTATAAGAATACTCAAATTCTATTAGAATACATTGTTATTCATGAAGCTTTTGTCACATTATATAAGAATAAAATGCTTTAGAGTAAGTTATTGTTGAAAGAATAACCATTCTATAAGAATAAAATCTCATTCTTGAAAATGTTAGTCATTCTTGAAATAATCTTCATTCTCATTTTTTTCCTATTTTAGTAAATTCTTTTTCCTATTTTAATAGCTTGTATCTCGTGATATACTTGGTCTTGTTGGTGTGATGAATCTCAGTTTTCATGAAGTTGTCTCTTAATTTCCATCCACCATTGTTATTCCAAACAATTTTGCTGCATTTGGCCCTGAAATAAAACATATACCCAATCCAAACCCAAAAAAATTGGATATCTTTATCAATCAGTTACAGTCAAATTCCAATGCCCCACATTGGTTTCATCAAGCTTCCATGTTGTAACACCCGGAATCCAGAAGAACAATAAAGGAAAGAAAACCCTAAATCAAGAAGGCTACTCGTCGAGTCGATGGGGGACTCGACGAGTAGAAGTGGATTTTGGGTCGCGCGTTAAGTGACCTACTCGACGAGTTGGAGGACCAACTCGATGAGTAGGTATGGGTTTGGGAAACCCTAATTTCGGGCTTATGTACCCTATTTAAGCATCTCATTCTCTACCCCTTGGCCTCATTTACAGCCCCCATTGTCCAGAACCTAACCCACAAAACCCTAGAGTTCTTATTGAGTGTGTGAACCATTTTTGGGTGATATAAGTTGTTCTTGAAGCATAGAAGAAGAAGAAGGAGTTTGAAGGTTCAAGGAGAAGTTTTAGATCCAGGAATCTCGCCCCATTCTTATTACTTTCTGGTAATCAAGCTCCTATCTTGCCTTGTAGTTTCTTAGATCTCCTTATGGTCACCTTTATGGAGTTTATGTCCAAGAAGTATGATTTATGAGTCATGGATGCCCCAAATTGATGATACTTTCGGATCTGAAGTCTTTGAGGGTTGTGAAGGCATAAAGGTGCAAACTTTATGCCATTGGAGTCCCATGCAAACCCTAAGGATGTTGTTATGGCCTTGTAAGCCCCAAAGGGCCATGCATAAAAGTAAAGGTCGAGGCTTTACGTGTTTACTGGGTGTCTAGGACTTAGATCTTCGTTCTTCTGTTTTGGATTGGAGTAATAAGGTTGTTGGACAAAGATTTATGCCTTAAGGAGCTAGGGTTTTGAGCTAAACCCATTAAGAAGGATTATGAAACATCCCAAAAATACAAGCCAAAAATTTCCTTTGAAAACATTACTAAAACCATAATATCCAAATATCATATAAGAAAACCATAGTCGCGTGTCATAAAATATGTCTCATAACAAAACCAATGTCAAGATCATATCAAAATATTAGAGTCAATCTCCCAGGCTAAACTGTGGTGGGTGCCATGCCATCATCCCGGGCCCTTCCCCTTGCTAGCTGAAGTACCTGAAACCAAGACTGAAACTGTAAGCACGAAGCTTAGTGAGCTCCCCCAAACTACCACATACCATACATAACATATAATGGACATACTGGGCCTTGCCCACTGCGTCGGACCGAAGTCCGGAACTGACTAGGGCCTCGCCCACTGCATCGCACCGAAGTCCGGAACTGACTAGGGCCTCGCCCACTGCATCGCACCGAAGTCCGGAACTGACTAGGGCCTCGCCCACTGCATCGGACCGAAGTCCAGAACTAACTAGGGCCTTGCCCACTGCATCGGACCGAAGTCCGGAACTGACTGAACATAGCATAACATAATCATAACATATAACAATAACACATATACTGCATACTGCATCGGACCGCAGTCCGGAACACATAACGCATAGACATGCCTGAATCACAAAGACATCAAGCATATTGAACTACTTCTCGGGACCACCCCGGCATCGGACCGCAGTCCGGAACTACTACTATCTAAACGGGTCGGCATTGTGGCCGTAGACCCGTTCCTACTGGAAGGAAACTCACCTCGCAATGCTGACTGCTGAGGCGCTGATCGGAAACTGTCTGACTGTTGCTCCGGCAACTCCCCAGCTACAATTTCCACAAAGACACTTTGTCACACACTGGCCAAAGTCATCATCCTGGTCAAAGTCAACTGCCAGTTGACCTGACTTGCCGAGTTGGGCCGCCAACTCGCCGAGTCCCTATCCTTTCTTCTATTCCCCAACCCGACTCCACTCGTCGAGTTTAGCAAAGACTCGACGAGTTCTCCTTCTATAATAACATCGAGTCAACCTTCATCTGACTCGCCGAGTTGTATGAACAACTCGTCGATTCCTCCTTCATCATTTGAACACGTCCAGTCTATGACTCGCCGAGTTTTATGAACAACTCTTCGAGTCTGTTCTTGTGGGTAAGAAGATTGCCTTGGAATCGCCGAGTGTGTTCTTACACTCGTCGAGTCCCATGGTTTCCAGATTATGGCTAAATCTTAAAACATCAGAACACTTATTGGGACCTTTCTAAACCTCTGCTAACACTCAACTGGGCTCCTTTGAACCACAACAGATTGGGGACTCAAGCCCCGGACTCGCCGAGTTCCAAGAACAACTCGTCGAGTCGCCAATTGTCCAAGTCTAAACTCGATTTCTGATGTAAAATCGTTATCCAAAAGGTAGATCTGGGCTTCTAAGGTTGATCTAACACGTAAAGTTACAAACTTTACGTGCATGCATGGAAGTATACGCTTTAAGGACCCAAAAAGAAGTCCAAAGAGGTGCATGGGCTAATATGGCCATAAAGCTTGCATCTTTATGCCATGAACTTGGTTCTAGAGTCTAGATCTGAAGGTGAATCGACTTGGGACGTCCAAGTCTTAAGGATCAAGCTTATTGACCCCAAAACTCCATAAAGGGGCAAAGGAGAAAATCAATAAATCCACAAGTCAAGTTTTGAGCTTGATTACCTGAAAGTGGAAAGAAACTGATGTTGCTCCTGGATCTAGTCCTTCTCCTTTGATCCTTCTTCCTTCCAACACTTCTACTAGATACACAATGCACCAAAAACCCTCCAAGTCACTAAGAAAGCTCAAGTTTGCCAAAAGGGAATTAGGGTTTCGAAAGTAATGCTCTGGAGGTGATGGAGGCTGGGTCTGAAGCTCATAATGTTGTTTAAATAGGGTGCAAACCCTTTAATTAGGGTTTCATCCAGACTGGCCTACTCTTCGAGTCCAAGCGTGCACTCGGCGAGTAGATTACCTAAATCCGCGTCCCAACCTCGCATCTACTCGACGAGTTAGGGCTCCACTCGTCGAGTCACTAATACAAATGGTATAAAAATTAGATCAAATACGTACCAGAAACGGGGCGTTACAATTCTCCCCCACTTGACTTAGACTTCGTCCTTGAAGTCTGCTGCATCTGGAAACAACTCCGGGTAGTGCTCTCTCATCTCCTCCTCGGGCTCCCATGTCCACTCCGAGCCCTTGCGGTGATGCCACTACACCTTCACTAACTCTACTCTCTTGTTCCTCAGCTCTTTCACCTTGCGATCTAGAATTGCCACTGGTCTCTCGATATAGTTCAGGCTATCGTCAACCTGAATGTCCTCCAGGGGCACTACTACTGAATCATCCACCAAGCACTTCCGTAACTGAGAAACATGGAATGTGCTGTGGATCTGGCTGAGCTCTGCTGGTAGATCTAAGCGATAGGCAACCCGACCCACCCGGGCCAAAATCCTGAACGGACCAATGAACCTGGGGTCCAGCTTGCCTCGCCTCCGAAATTTGATAACACCCTTCCAGGGTGACAGCTTAAGGAGGACCATATCGCCCACCTGAAACTCCAAGTCCGAACGCTGCTTGTCGGCGTAACTCTTTTGCCGACTCTGAGCAGTTTGAAGTCTGCTCCGGACTTGCTGAATCTGCTCCGTAGTCTTGAGTACCACTTCTGTACTCCCCATTACTCGCTGACCGACCTCACCCCAACAGATTGGGGTCCTACACTTCCTCCCGTAGAGCATCTCGAAGGGAGGTCGGTCTATACTGGAGTGATAGCTGTTGTTATACGAAAATTCCACTAACGGAAGATACGTATCCCAACTGCCACCGAAATCTAGCACACATGCCCGAAGCATGTCCTCGAGAGTCTGAATCGTCCTCTCGCTCTGTCCATCCGTCTGAGTGTGGAAAGCGGTGCTGAAATGGAGACGAGTACCCATCTCGTCATGAAACCGCTTCCAAAATCTGGAAGTAAACCGGACATATCTGTCTGACACCACTGAGACAGGCGCTCCATGTTGTGCCACTACCTCTCGCACATAAATCTCAGCCAGATTCTCGGCCGAGATGCTCTCCTGGATCGGTATGAAATGGGCGCTCTTGGTTAACCGATCCACGATAACCCATATCGAATCCACCCCACGTGTGGTCCTGGGAAGCTTCGTAATGAAGTCCATAGTGATATCCTCCCATTTCCACACGGAAATATCTAACGGCTGCATCTTGTCGTGGGGTCTCTGGTGCTCTGCCTTGACCTTCCTGCAGGTCAGGCACCTCCCCACGTACCAAGCTACGTCCCGCTTCATGCAGGGCCACCAATAATCGGGTCGAAGATCTCTATACATCTTCGTCGCCCCTGGGTGGATGGAAAACCGAGACTTGTGGGCCTCATCCATCAACACCTGCCATACTCCGCCCCAGTACGGTACCCAGACCCTCCCATGCAGGTTTAACAGTCCTCGACTGTCATAATCAAAGGAAGCTACTCGCCTCACGATCCTCTCACACTTCTGACGCTCCTCCTTCAGGCCCTCAGCCTACGCCTCCCTAATCTGCTCAAGCAGTGGGGTAATCACTGTCATCCTCAGACATATATCTCTGATCGGGGCCGCTATCGCCTTGCGGCTCAGGGCGTCGGCCTCTACGTTGGCCTTACCCGGATGGTAAAGGATCTCACAGTCATAATCCTTTACCACGTCTAACCACCGACGCTGCCTCATGTTCAGATTCGGCTGATCCATGAGGTACCTCAAACTCTTGTGATCCGTGTAGATGGTACAACGGACCCCATAGAGGTAATGTCGCCAAATATTGAGGGCGAACACCATTGCCCCCAGCTCTAAATCGTGTGTCGGATAGTTAGCCTCGTGAGGCTTCAACTGTCTCGAGGCATAAGCTATCACATGCCCTCGCTGCATCAACACCGCTCCCAAACCTGTGATCGAAGCGTCACAGTAGACTACAAAGTCATCCACTCTCTCTGGCAGGGTAAGAATCGGCGCCTCGCATAGTCGCTGCCTGAGCGTCTCAAAGGCTGTCTGATGCTCAGGTCCCCAGCGACACACCACTGACTTCTTAGTCAGTCGGGTCAATAGTACTGCTATCTTGGAGAAATCCTGGATGAATCTCCTGTAGTATCCTGCCAATCACAGGAAGCTCCGAATCTGTGATGGAGACTTCGGGACCTCCCACTGCATCACAGCCTCAATCTTGGCTGGATCTACCAATATACCCTTCTGGTTGACAAGGTGCCATAGGAACTGCACCTCGCGCAACCAGAATTCGCACTTGGAGTACTTTGCAAAAAATCTCTCCCTCCTTATGGTCTCAAGCACCTCCCTCAAGTGCTCCTCATGCTGCTCCTGAGTCTTGGAATACACCAAGATATCATCAATGAACACTATCACAGACCGATCCAACATCGGCCTGCACATGCGGTTCATGAGGTCCATGAACGCGGCTGGAGCGTTGGTGAGCCCAAACGGCATCACCACAAACTCATAATGACCATAGCGGGTCCTAAAAGCGGTCTTCTGCACATCCTCATCCCTAACCCGCATCTTGTGATATCCAGAGCGTAAATCAATATTGGAAAACCAAGATGCTCCCTGAAGCTGGTCAAACAGATCATCTATCCTCAGAAGTGGGTAACGGTGCTTCACCGTTACTTTGTTCAACTCCCGGTAATCTATACACATACGGTGCGACCCGTCCTTTTTCTTTACAAATAGGATTGAGGCTCCCCATGGTGAACTGCTCAGCCTGATAAAACCCTTGTCTAACAGCTCTTGCAGCTGCGTAGACAACTCCTGCATCTCGGGAGGAGCCAACCGATATGGTGCCTTGGCTATCGAAGCCGCACCGGGGACCAGGTCAATCCGAAACTCGACCTGGCTCTCGGGAGGTATCCCAGGCAAATCCTCTGGGAATACGTTCGGGTACTCTCGTACTACTGACACATCGTCAACTGTCGCCTTACCCTTATCCCGGGTATTCATAACATAGGCAACGTACCCCGCGCAACCCTGCTGGAAATAGCGCCTCGCTCTCGCTGCTGAACAAAGAATGGGTCCGCGCTGTGGCCTCTCGCCCTGAATCACTAACTCTCCTCCACTAGGAGTGCGGACCCTCACTAACTGCAGCTCGCAATCAATCACTGCCCCGTTGGAGCTCAGCCAATCCATACCCACTATAACGTTATTCCCTCGAAGGGGAATAGGAACCAAATCCACTGAGAACTACTCATCAAATAACCGCAGCGAACACCCCTTATGTACTCTCGTGACCCTGACGGTCCTCTCATCAGCTATCTCAACCTCAAGTGGGCAATCCAGCTCCTCTTGAGCTCTGCTAAACCGCTTGCTAAGCGCAAGCGATACAAACGATCGGGTAGCCCCCGAGTCAAACAATACTGTAGCTGAAATGTCGTTCACTAAGAACGACCCTATACACAAACACATAACCATAAGAAACAATCAATACTATAACAGAGATAAGAGGAAAATTCATACCTGTCACCACGTCAGGAGTCGCTCACGCCTCTTCTGCTGTCATCTGGAACGCTCTACTCTTTGCCACTGGCGCCTCAACCCGACCCTGACGGCCGTCTGTAATCCTCAATGTATCAGGGGCAGATGCTGCCACCTTCCCTGCTGCTGCTAAGCTAGGACACTGGGACCTCTTATGGCCCCTCTGATTGCACTGAAAGCGAATCAAATCAGATGCTGAGGTGGGAGTCATAGTAGTAGTAGCTGTACAATCCTTGCTCATGTGCCCAGTCCGACCGCACTTGTAGCAGTTGGAACTCCCTGCCTTGCACACTCCATCGTGCAACCTCCCACACTTGCCACACCGACTGTGGCTCTGCTGTCCCCTAGCTCTGTGATCCGATACCTTGGGCTTTTTGCCCGAACTCCCTGTGCCAGATACCATCTCTGGCTTCCTCTTTCTCTCCATCTCTAAATCAATCTCCCTCTCACGAGCCCTCGCAATCATGTCCTCCAACGTTTTGCAGCTGGACCGGCTCAAAAACTGTATGATATCACTCCTCAACATCTCATGGTACCGGGCCATCTTCATCTCCTCGTCTGCCGCGTACTGAGGAACGAGAAGAGCCCTCTCCCTGAATTTGGCGGTAATCTCCGCCACTGTCTTCGTCGTCTGCTGGAGATCCTGGAACTCCCTAGCAAGCTGCTGCACCTCAATGACAGGTGCGAACTCGGCCCTGAATCGGCCAGAAAATCCATCCAGGTCATAGCATCAAGGGCTGCATCATCACCAATGACATGTCCGACCTCCTCCCACCAATCACGTGCCCTGCCCTTCAGAAGACAGGATTCAAGTCAGACCTTGTCCCCCTCGGGACATTTGCTAGTGCGGAAAGCGTTGGCCACATCAGCCAACCACCTGGTACTCGCAATGGGGTCTCAGCCCCCTGGTAATCTGGAGCTCCACAAGCCCAGAACTCCCTGAATGTCAAAGTACGTGACCCCATCAAAGTCACCATCTCAGTGCGGAACGCACCCAACCTCTCATCCAACAACTCAAGAATACCCTCCCTGACCGATCCAAAGATCACAGGAGTCTGCTCAAGTATGCTACGCGTGACCTCTGAAGAGACGAACTCTCTGGTCTGCTCATCCAAATGTCCGGCTCCCGAGCCTGAACCTGATCCCTCTCCGGCACCCGAACTGCCGACTGCTGGTCTAGAGCGTAAAACCACCATTCTGAAACACATAATAACAATCATCAGAAACACTGATATAACTAGAGGGATCACATCTACTACAAGTTTCCTGGTCTTGTCTCAGCCTTCCTCGATTCGAGTACGGATCCTCTGCTTTCAGTAGTACGGACCCATACTACCTTCCACATCTATCCGTACTTTCCTCAAGAACTGCCTTGACTCCACCAAGTCCCTTCTACTGCTACTGATCTCTGCTACTCTCTTCCTAGGCTTGCCCTAGGGTAATCACAAACCCACTCTCCGCCATCAGCTGCGTAAGAAGTCCCTGCTTTCTTCCCCTAACTAGCTCGCAAATACCATTACATATCACTCAGACTAGATAATTCTTCGAATGAGAGATACTACCCTACAACAGTTGGACTCAAACAAGAGCTGCGAAATAGGGATAGACCTAACCTTCTGGAATTATTTAGTCCTTGCAATATGTAACTTAACATATTTGTTTACTAGCTAGTGAAAGACAACTAGAACTCCTATAAGCACAAAGCAAGCAGCATTCGGACATCGAGTGCACGTAATCAAGCATATACCACTCAGGCTATCCTCTTGACTAATCTGTACAAGCATGCAGTTCTCATAAAGCTGAAACACATATAGCAGGCACATAAGGCATCCTCCTAGATCCTTATCCCTAATCTAGCATGCTGTTCTACTAAAACTGATAATCATAACATAAACTTGTATTGGTAATTTTGGAGTACTTACTTGAGCTCAGCTGATCGCATGCACCATACCCTTTTCCCTTTTTCAAAACCCTTTTCTCTTTTTAAGTTTCTTTTTCAAAAATGACTTTCTTTTGAAAACCTTATACCATTTCCTTAGTTTGAGTTCAGACACACCCGAAAGTGTGTCCGAATCCCTCAAACCAAGGCTCTGATACCAACTTGAAACATCCCAAAAATACAAGCCAAAAATTTCGTTTGAAAACATTACTAAAACCATAATATGCAAATATCATATAAGAAAACCATAGTCGCGTGTAATAAAATATATTGTTGGGTTTTGAGCATTCTAACACTCCTATGGTGTACATGCAACCCTATAAACCTTGGATCTATGTTTTCTCTATTATACATGCAAATATTAAATATTCCAAGGTTTCATCCTAACTAGCATATTATGAAGCACCTATACTACAAAGTTCTAGTTAGATGACATACATTTTGATGTAGCTTGATGTCTTCAAGCTTTAAGAGCTTAGCCCCAATAGTGTGGAAGCCTCAAATGGAATCACAAATCACCAAAACACCTTGGAAGACTTTGAGAGAATATCATGCACACTTGAAATCGGCCCACTCTTATCTCCTCACACACTAGTTCCATTTCTTGTGCCAAAGGCCTCTTTATATAGTATGGAGGATTAGGGTTACATCCATGTAAACCCTAATACCCATCCATGGGTTAAAACTCCATGAACTATCCATGAAAGCTTTAGCCCAACCTAAATGAACTTGGCCCATTCCATATATATATATATATATATATATATATATATATATATATATATATATATATATATATATATATATATATATATATATATATATATATATATAAGAGTCCATATTTAATTAGTTCCTATTGATCACTTAATTAATCCTAAATTAATTCTTGATCAATACTAATTAAATAATATGATTCCATATTAATATATTAGAACTTATAATATATTAATATAAATCATAAATATACTATTCTCAAAAGACTATCCATATAACTTGTGTCGGTGAAGTGCAACACAAATGGACCATGCCGAGTCGGGTCAAGTACATACCAAATATAGTTATGGACTTAGACATTAATCGAACAGTCTCCCACTTGGATAAGTCTAAAACTATTATTAAGTATGACTTCAAAACCTAACTGGCAATCGTAGCTCTTAAAGCCGCTGTCGAACTCTGACCTTGTAAACGAACTCTGACCTTTGTTAATGACTTGTCCATTAGATAAGGGATCATATATTCCTCCATTCTAGATATCATATGGACTGAGACATGGATTATAATCATTCTCTCTGTCCATTTGTTGTTTCCCGATTTCCGATTTATAACGACTGTCTGATTGAACAAATCAAATCAGTCCTGGCTTGGCCAAGCACTCACATGTGTCATCATTAAATCATCGAGGGGCCCACAGATATCGCTTTTATCCCGAAGGTAAAAGGAATGGATAAACTTCGACTCATATGGCTTGTTCTACTACTTGTTGAATCATACACAAATGCACGTTTTATAACATCGAGTTACCAATGCGGTTTCGCGCAATCAATGTACAACCAACTCATAGTAACAACTCATATCTCTAGGTTTGAAGAATATAAGATATTATCGTCTCATGATCACTCGTGATAAAATCCATGAAGTGATTCAAATGAGCGCGGGTTGAATCCAATACTCAGAACTTATGAGCACTCATGAGTGTTGTAGCCCCTTTGTCCAACATCTTAGACCTCTACAATCCAACTCATGACAGTCTTGATTCATATCTACTTCCATCATATGACCGACTGTGGATGGTTTGAATAACTTAGTCATTCGGGAAGAATGACCTAGTTTATTCTGGAAGTCAAAACATGCAAAATGAAACACAAGAATAATTGAATCTAGTATGGTCTCAAAACCTATGAATATAAATAAAACACCTTTTATTTATCACCATACTGATTACTCATTATTCATTGTTTCGGTTTTATCAACTTTATACTTGAATTAAAAACACTAGTTGTCCCATGCTCCAAGCATGTACACTATGTTTTTCTAAACACTATTTATGCCATACACCAAGTATGCATACTAAGTTTGTCTATGATCTTTACTTTGTACAATAGACCGATTGAACATAATTCCAATGATTCTCTTTTCACACTCCCATATCCTTATCGAAAATGTAAGAATTCCAAATTCCTATCATTTACCGAAATCTGTTAGATTTTAAACTTCTATGCATTGATCCTCTTGTAATGATTATGCACACAGTCACGAAGACTTGTCAACAGACATTACAGAGTATCCCAATGGAGATCAACTCCATGGAAACATTCTTCTTGCATTAAGTTATTCTAACCTTACACAAATTGAATAACTTCCACCTATGAAAACATTTCCATATTCCCATTTTGACTGTCACTTCTGAACAAGAGTTTCCTCCTTTCAGAGTATGTCAATAGGGTCCTTCCAAAATTTAACACTATACTTCCAACTGTCCCTGAGCAACCAATCTTTGGTAAACCTTAGATTGTTCTCGACAATTGCTTAATCATTTTAGTCATATCCAATTCTAGATTTTTTCCCCTTAATACCCAAAGCATTTGGAAAATTTAGAAAGGATGAATATTATAGCACATGCAATCGATCCTATATCCGAAGCATATGGGACACGATTCATGGTGTCTCACATAAAGACATGATACTAGACCAGTCTTTTTGCTACAATATTTCTATGTCTATTTGCCAAGTTCTCATAATTCAGATTACGAAAAGGAATGCCGTAATCATAATCGAATTATAGAACGCAAATAATGGACCTATATAT
Source organism: Lactuca virosa (assembly GCF_052849685.1). Lineage (NCBI taxonomy): Eukaryota > Viridiplantae > Streptophyta > Magnoliopsida > Asterales > Asteraceae > Lactuca > Lactuca virosa. The sequence goes on along the minus strand of NC_136428.1, from coordinate 312,710,906 downwards.
AGAATTTCCTTATGTTGAGCCACTCCAACATAAAATTCATATATATAACCTTGACTAAAGACAATTAACACCTCAATCTAAGCTTTTAGAATTGAAATGAAGTAAAATTTCCTCTCCCTTAATTATAGCAAAACAACTTTTTTCCAAATGAAACTTTTGTTTTCTATAATTAACATTGCTAACTTGCAACACTTATCATAATTATCATGCTCCCACTAACATGAAAATTATTAGCATAACACTTATGCTCCCACTAGCTTTGACATGTACTCAGAAATCAGCTGGACTTCTAGAAATCAATACTTTAATGACTTTCTTACCAAAGTTCAGATTTCTGATACAAGATTGCTTTGATAAGACTTTATCAAAATCATACACCTTATCTTAGATAGCTCACAGGTGTGTCTAAACAATTTTAGAACTATGAAAAGGAATGTTGTAATCATAGTCTCAATTGTTTAGACTTTTGCCATTTCTCATAAGTCCATGTTAGTGTGCAGGTTAACTACGCACGCTCCACTAACGACTTAGAGAATGCAAAGATTATAATTGCTATCTTACTTAAAATCTACTTAGTGAAGTGTTTCCTCACCATTATCGGAGAGAAACCTTATGACCCTTAGATTTTATGGTGTATGTGTTCCTATCCAAGTGAATTTGTCAAAACCATAATCACAAGACAAGGTTAGTGACACATCCAAACTCATATGGATTGAACTTGTGCAATCTTAACTTCTCGCCACCTGACAGTACAGAGCCTGCCATTGCTTCCAAGTAGTTATGCAAACAATTGAGAACATGTTGAACTCAAATGTATAGTCAACTTTACTGGAATGGGCACAGAAATGTCAACACAATAGGTTATAAACCTCTAGTCGTGTGCTAGTGATGAAATATAGGTTTTTTATTCTTGATTAGTTCTTGAAATACTTTCAGGATCTTTTAGACTCCCACTGTCCTCTTGACATATAAGACTATCTTGCCAAATATTCAAGAGATAGTGTGGATTCTTTATCAAGACAAACACTTCACACAATTGGCCTTAGTTGGTCTTTGTTTTATCCAAAACATCACAACTTACCAATTTCAAATGTACAAGAGTAGGACACCTTTACTCTTACATTTGACAAGTGTTTTAAACCTTTCTTTAAGATATGTCACTCAACTTACAGTCTTGGAGTATGACTCTAAGACTTGTATTGGAACGAAGTATGACTCATCTTCTTGATTTAACCATTTCAGCAATTCTTGATTCCTCTTCTTAGCCATAGGAATGCACTAAGATTTCCTTAGAGGACTAATTGTGATATGATTTCTAAATCATAAAGATGATCACAAAACTGATACTAAAGTACTCTCCCATCTTTTCAGATTTGAGAAACTTTTATCTTTCTGCCTAATTTGATTCTTCTCATTCGTTCTGCTATACATCGAAAGTTTTCCAATGTTTCAGAATTATACTTAAACTTGTAAGTATAATCATATTTACTAAACTTTAGTAAATCATGACGAATAGTCTTATCGATCTTTTGTGGTGGACTTGATCAGTGCACCAGAATGTGCACTCGATCCCTTAGTCCTTCACTTGACTCACACATACATGTGAACAAGGAATTAATCTTAATTTTTCAAATATGAAAATTCTCATTCATCATACTCTACAACTTGCATGATTTCCAAGTTTCTATCCAACTGAAACCTTGGTTGATGAGAATCTTTCCTTATTTGGTAAATTAGACATTACCACAAATGAAAGAAACAAATCCATTTTTCCAATATTGCTATCAATGGAATCATATAAGCAACAATTTTTTCACAAATATCATTGTAAGGATACTTAGTATAAATAAAATCAAAAAAAATTTCCTTTTATTTTTAAAAACTTTGCGGAAAACTTATCCTTACAGTGCAAAAGCATATGGAAAAACTTTGTTGTTATCTATTCCTAAGCAATATATCATAACTCCTAAGAAACAACTCAAAATTCTGATCACCGAACCATGTGATCAAAATCCATCTTCGCGATCAAAATCAGCATATACTTCCTTTAAGTTTCTTCACTTTTCTTTGATTCTTAAAACATCAACATGTGACCCAGTCACATCATGTAATGAGAATCTCAGAATAGAAACTTAACAGTGTTAGATAGTGGACTTTACCTGAAGTTGAGTTAAACTTCTTGACTTGATCAACCTTATGATCTTTCAGGTAAATAGGCAGCTTCGCAATCAATGCCCCTTCCTTTGGCAAGAGAAACATATGGAATCTTTGGGAATGGTGTATTGGACTATCACCGAGTTGCCTTTCTCTTTACCATTTGGTCAATCGAGTTGACTATGGCCAATCCCTTTCCATTGGGAAGAGAAGGCTTTTCTATATATCCAATGTTACCATTTTTCAAAGTCCATGGAAGTTTGGGAAGTTGATCGTCTAATCAAATTTGCTCTACCAGTGCTCCAAATCATTGTTGATTCAGCAGCACAAAGCAAATAGATAAGATCATTAAGGGTCATGTCATAGTCTTTTTCATAGTAGTCCCAAAGAAACTAACTACGTGACTTAGAAGGTGATTGAACAACCGACTTTCTTAAGACTTTGACACCCAACTCTCCCGGCTTGCCAATATGTGACTTCATCTCCAAGATGTGAGCACACATAGACCTTGCTTGCCAATAGGGCTTGAGTGACCTTTAACTTGTGGGATAGGGAGAATAATTGGAGGAGGCGGAGGTAAAGTTCCAAGAGATTTGGGAAGATCATAGATGTCTGAACTAGACATCTTTTGGGAGATTATTCAAGATAGTTGATTGAAAGTCCTTAATATAACACCCAATATGAAATATTAAGGCTAGGACCCAACACAATATTTTATAACTTGGAAGACGGATGCCATAATCCAGGCTATAGAATATTTGAAGGTAGGTGAATGACGATTCACCAATTTCCACCATGAAAAACGAAATAATTTATTAGGTTTTAATTGGATTTGAAACTCCTAGATCTTTTGAGATTCATTGAACTTTCAATGACATGTTTCAATCTCGAGTGTGCCCTTCAGGTTTTGTGACTGGGATGCCGAGGATCACAAAACAAGGTGTGAAGTAACCATGCAAATTACTTGGTACTCTTAAATGTTTATCACTTAATCGTTGTGCCGGTAAACCACACGCGCCCCTTCTGACCTCATGAAAAAACCTTAAGTCACCCTTTGCCTACCTTGTTAAGTCCAAGTTAGTGTGCCGGTAAACCACACACGCTCCACCAACGACTTAAACAAGGTGCAAAGTGTAATTTCATGGATTAGCACCTTATTCATATTTTTCTAAGTAACTAAGATTGGGTATTTATAAAAGGTTTAGTTACTTAGTATTTATCATTAATACTTTTAATGAAGGGAGAATTTATAGTCTTTGTCCTACCCATTCGGCTAACGACCCTCCACCAGTCAAGGAAGCGGTGGGTGAGAGTGGACACCCATTAAGCTGCCATTTTATAGGCAACAACCTTATACCCCCCTTATAGACCGGCTTCGTGAATGAGGCCTACTAATGGTAAGACTGACTTGCTCTTATATATATATATATATATATATATATATATATATATATATATTATTAACTTATAATATTATAAAGTATAAGGGTTGAATTTTAACTTTTAAAATTCTAAGGGCTTAACTTGGAATTAAAGTATTCATGAGAGAAACTTTACAAATTCCAAAACTTGAGGGCAAGTTTTGAAAATATTCAAAACCATTTAATTCCATAACTTATGTGTTTAAAGTAGTTTTAATTAAAACTCTTCAAGTTCCATAACTTGAGGACAAGTTATGGAAGACTTTAAACTATTAAAGAATGTAACTCTTCTTCTTTTGTAACTTATGGAACTAATTAAGGTTACACATTTTTATTATTTAATGAAGTGACTCTTGAACCTCCATAACTTGAGGACAAGTTATGGAGTCATAAAACCATTTAATGAGGACAAGACTCTTCATTTTGTAACCTTTGCCAACTTTTATGAGTTTTAAGAAACTTAAATGTGACCTTTCATGTAACTTGAGGACAAGTTACACAAACACATTTTAGAATCATCTCTTAGATTAAAATGGATTAAAGACACATAATCAATTAACTTTTCTATTAATCTAAGCAACTCATATGAACAAAGATAATTCACATCAAACTTTTTCATGTAATTAGCATAACTTTTAAACTAACACAAAACATGAATCTATTGACAATTATCTTTGAAATTGGATTAGCATGAACATTACCCCATCAAAAACAAGTTTATAAGGTCAAAAACAGCTTAGGGTAATGTTCCTAGTCCAATTCCAGCCAAAACAGTCGAATATATGCTGTCTGGGGTCCAACTCGTCGAGTGCACGAACCAACTCGGCGAGTTGGATGAGTTTTGCCTTGGACTCGTCGACTGCCTTTATGGACTCGGCGAGTCTGCTGTTCAGACAGCAAAAAACTTTGATTTTTAAGCAGATTTTGCAAGTATAACAAGAAAACAAGCCTAGTCTCTGATACCATTGTTGGGTTTTGAGCATTCTAACACTCCTATGGTGTACATGCAACCCTATAAACCTTGGATCTATGTTTTCTCTATTATACATGCAAATATTAAATATTCCAAGGTTTCATCCTAACTAGCATATTATGAAGCACCTATACTACAAAGTTCTAGTTAGATGACATACCTTTTGATGTAGCTTGATGTCTTCAAGCTTTAAGAGCTTAGCCCCAATAGTGTGGAAGCCTCAAATGGAATCACAAATCACCAAAACACCTTGGAAGACTTTGAGAGAATATCATGCACACTTGAAATCGGCCCACTCTTATGTCCTCACACACTAGTTCCATTTCTTGTGCCAAAGGCCTCTTTATATAGTATGGAGGATTAGGGTTACATCCATGTAAACCCTAATACCCATCCATGGGTTAAAACTCCATGAACTATCCATGAAAGCTTTAGCCCAACCTAAATGAACTTGGCCCATTCTATATATATATATATATATATATATATATATATATATATATATATATATATATATATATATATATATATATAAGAGTCCATATTTAATTAGTTCCTATTGATCACTTAATTAATTCTAAATTAATTCTTGATCAATACTAATTAAATAATATGATTCCATATTAATATATTAGAACTTATAATATATTAATATAAATCATAAATATACTATTCTCAAAAGACTATCCATATAAATTGTGTCGGTGAAGTGCAACCCAAATGGACCATGCCGAGTCGGGTCAAGTACATACCAAATATAGTTATGGACTTAGACATTAATCCAACATATGTCTCATAACAAAACCAATGTCAAGATCATATCAAAATATCATAGTCAATCTCCCAGTCTAAACTGTGGTGGGTGCCATGCCATCATCCCGGGCCCTTCCCCTTGCTAGCTGAAGTACCTGAAACCAAGACTGAAACTGTAAGCACGAAGCTTAGTGAGCTCCCCCAAACTACCACATACCATACAATAACATATAATGCACATACTGGGCCTTGCCCACTGCGTCGGACCGAAGTCCGGAACTGACTAGGGCCTCGCCCACTGCATCGGACCGAAGTCCGGAACTGACTAGGGCCTCGCCCACTGCATCGGACCGAAGTCTGGAACTGACTAGGGCCTCGCCCACTGCATCGGACCGAAGTTCGGAACTAACTAGGGCCTTGCCCACTACATCGTATCGAAGTCCGGAACTGACTGAACATAGCATAACATAATCATAACATATAACAATTACACATATACTGCATACTGCATCGGACCGCAGTCCGGAACACATAACGCATAGACATGCCTGAATCACAAAGACATCAAGCATACTGAACTACTTCTCGGGACCACCCCAGCATCGGACTGCAGTCCGGAACTACTGCTATCTAAACGGGCCGGCATTGTGGCCGTAGACCCGTTCCTACTGGAAGGAAACTCACCTCGCAAGGCTGACTGCTGAGGTGCTGATCGGAAACTGTCTGACTGCTGCTCTGGCAACTCCCCGGCTACAATTTCCACAAAGACACTTTGTCACACACTGATACTAATCTTAGGGTAAGCGACTATTTTACCCCTGGCCAAAGTCATCATCCTGGTCAAAGTCAACTGCCAGTTGACCTGACTCGCCGAGTTGGGCCGCCAACTCGCCAAGTCCCTATCCTTTCTTCTATTCCCCAACCCGAATCCACTCGTCGAGTTTAGCAAAGACTCGACGAGTTCTCCTTCTATAATAACATCGAGTCAACCTTCATCTGACTCACCGAGTTGTATGAACAACTCGTCGATTCCTCCTTCATCATATGAATACGTCCAGTCTATGACTCGCCGAGTTGTATGAACAACTCTTCGAGTCTGTTCTTGTGGGTAAGAGGATTGCCTTAGACTCGCCGAGTGTGTTCTTACACTCGTCGAGTCCCATGGTTTCCAGATTATGGCTAAATCTAAAAACATCAAAACACTTCTTGGGGCCTTTCTAAACCTCTGCTAACACTCAACTGGGCTCCTTTGAACCACAACAGATTGGGGACTCAAGCCCCGGACTCGCCGAGTTCCAAGAACAACTCGTTGAGTCGCCAATTGTCCAAGTCTAAACTCGATTTCTGATGTAAAATCCTTATAAAAAAGGTAGATCTGGGCTTCTAAGGTCGATCTAACACGTAAAGTTACGAACTTTACGTGCATGCATGGAAGTATACGCTTTAAGGACCCAAAAAGAAGTCCAAAGAGGTGCATGGGCTAATATGGCCATAAAGCTTGCATCTTTATGCAATGAACTTGGTTCTAGAGTCTAGATCTGAAGGTGAATCGACTTGGGACGTCCAAGTCTTAAGTATCAAGCTTATTGACCCCAAAACTCCATAAAAGGGCAAAGGAGAAAATCTATAAATTCACAAGTCAAGTTTTGAGCTTGATTACCTGAAAATGGAAAGAAAATGATGTTGCTGCTGGATCTAGTCCTTCTCCTTTGATCCTTCTTCCTTCCAACACTTCTACTAGATACACAATGCACCAAAAACCCTCCAAGTCACTAAGAAAGCTCAAGTTTTCCAAAAGGGAATTAGGGTTTCGAAAGTAATGCTCTGGAGGTGATGGAGGCTGGGTCTGAAGCTAATAATGTTGTTTAAATAGGGTGCAAACCCTTTAATTAGGGTTTCATCCAGACTGGCCTACTCGTCGAGTCCAAGCGTGGACTCGGCGAGTAGATTACTTAAATCCGCGTCCCAACCTCGCATCTACTCGACGAGTTAGGGCTGCCACTCGTCGAGTCACTAATACAAATGGTATAAAAATTAGATCAAATACGTACCAGCAACGGGGCGTTAAAGATTAGGTGTGGGTAAACTTGGAAACTTTACCCTTCAGAGGTCATCTACAGCATGTAGATGAAGTTTAGGATTTAGATCTGGAGTATAGGGGCTTAATTTGTTAAGATGATCCACACAGACTAAGGGACTCGGCGAGTCCAGGAAGGGACTCGACGAGTCGAAGTGGGTTGTCCCGTTTTCTGTTATGTTAGAACTCGACGAGTCTGAGGAATGACTCGACGCGTTGATGTGATAAGTCGCGACCATGAGTAGTCAGGGAACTGGGCGAGTCAGGGGCTGACTCGACGAGTTGGATCGCGAATTCAGGAATCTGAGTTTTAGAACTCGACGAGTTGATGGAGCAGCTCGGCGAGTTGAGTCAACCCGGAGTGTTGACTTTGACCATTGACTTTGACTTTGACCAAGGTTAACCTAGTCTGACTTTTGAGGGTATTTTGGTCTAAGTGTTATTTTGGTACTGATAGCTCGGGGAGCCGAAGGAGTAGCAGTTCGGGGAATTTCCAGTTAGCAGCCAGAAGGGCATCAACAGGGATTTCACCAGTGAGGGGTGAGTCTCCTCATTGTGTGCATGGGTCTATGACCACAATGCCGACCCATTATGTTTGTGTAGAGTAGGAAGACCCGGGGGTTAGCCCTAGGCATTTTTATGATATATGTTTCGGATTACGATCCGATGTCGGGTGAGGCCCGAGGTATGTTAGTATGCTAGAGGTCTTTGTGATTCTAGCATGTGTCGGTAGTATGTTTCCAGACTAGGGTCCGATGCCGGGGTAAGCCCGAGGAATGTTATATGTTGCATAGTGTGACATCCCCATTTTTCACGGCCAGAAAATACCGATTTTGTTTATGCTTTATAAAAATCAGAGTACTTCTTTTAACAAAAATGTTGCGGAATTTGTTCCCAGTAAAACATGATAAATAAGTTATCAAAGCATTTCCGAAGAAATGTATTTTTATTCGTTTTTAAAACATTCGGGATGTCATCGTCAATACAGAAACATAAGCATAAACAAAACTTACATTCATTATCACTAGTGATTTACATCTCCTTAATCTCTCAGTGTAATGTAACTTCATATCAACACCTGTGATATAAATAAACTGAGTGGGTCAGGTTGGGAAACCTGGTGAGTACATAGGGTTTTCAACCCACAATAATATAATAATTATGTTTAAACAATCAAACAATCAACCTAATTCCCCATCCCCATTATCTTCTTTACTCTTAAGGATCTACCCTAAGAGTCATTTATCTTGCATTCGTTCATTTCGTAGTCCCTTGCTTCCAGGGTTATAGGACTGGCACTAAATCCATAGCTGTCAATGCTCGTTCGTAAAGCACTAATTCCATAGTTGCTATAGTTTATTCATCGGGTACTAAATCCATAGCTACCGGTGTTTATCTAATACGTACTAAGTCCATAGCTACCAATTCCTAACAGGTACTAAGTCGATAGCTACCCGTGTTTATCTAATAGGTACTAAGTCCATAGCTACCAGTGTCTAACAGGCACTAAGTCCATAGCTACCAGTGTTTGTCCAATAGGCACTAAGTCTATAGCTGCCAATGTTTACTCACATCATCTTTTATCTCTCATCATTCATATACCCATGCCATACCCAACATATTTGTATATATAAAATACATATACAGTTTAAATCATTTAAAACCTGTATAAAAACGTTCATCCAGCATAGACAGGAAGTATTCAGATAATATGCACACATAGCATGTAGTTTATATAAAATACTTCATATCTATGTGTAAGATGAAAGTAACTATGCACTCACTTGATTAGGTGGTGATTCCGAACTCAGACAGCGCTTCGTTATCTCAAAACAATTTTCCTCGATAAAACCTAGTATCAATACCACTAGGGTTTAGTTTTTAACGTTAACCGCGACTAATTAATAGTCTAGCTATTATTACTATTATATAAGCGTTAAATAACACTCAATATGACTCATAATAATAGCCCAAATAATTATTTTAAGGTCCTAATAATGTTACTATACTTAAATAAAAGTTATATTAAATATAGTATAGGTGTAGCTCACTTACAGCAGGTTTTTATTAAAAATCGGGCTTCGTTGGAGCAGCGTTTCCGAGCCGAAAGCTTTTCTTCTCGGAGCCGTCGAGCGCTCCGGGGCTTTCTTCTCGTGCTAGGGAGGTTCCGTAGACTTGGGAGGGATTTAGGGAGGTTAGAGAGAAGTTAGAGAGAGAAAGAAAGGCTTATGGTGTGAAGAAATTATGAAGAGTTCATCTCTTATTTATAGGAATTTTATAGTAAAGTAGTCTCCAAGCTTCGTCCGTATCTTTCGCATACGAGCTCCGTTTTCTACGTTCTTTATATCCACGCATTGGTATTTACGAGTACTACAACTTTCATTTAAACCCCGTCGGCTAATTCTCCTTCTATCTCAGATTTACAAAAACTGTATCGTATTTATCGCGCACGAAGAGTAGCGACTAAGCTTCGTACATATCTTTCGCATACGATCTCTGTTTCCGATGTTATTTATATCCACACATTGGTATTTATGAGTACTACAACTTTCATTTAGACCATGTTGGCTAATTCTCATTCTATCTGGGATTTACAAAACTGTATCGAATTCGCTGCGCTCGAAAAGTAGAGACTAAGCTTCGTCCATAACTTTCGCATACGAGCTCCGTTTTTGACGTTATTTATATCCACGCATAGGTAAAAAGAAAATCTACAACTTTCATTTTTACTCCATTGGCTAATTCTCGACCGATCTTAAACTTAACAGTAGGAGGAGATTATACTGTTAAATGTCCGCGTAAAATTCATAACTTCTACATACGGACTCTGTTTTCGTCTGTCCTTTTACCGTTGAGTTCCTATTAATGAGATCTTCAATTCTCATTTAGGTCGCGTAGGCCTAAAAGCGCTCGAACTAAAATTCGAGTTTCGGGTTGTACACTGGTAAGCCGAAACTTCGAAAAATCATAACTTCCTCATACGAAGTCAGATTTGGGCGTTCTTTTTATGGATGCTCTTGGTTTAACGTTTTATACGAATTTAGTTTAGATCAATAAGGCTAAAAGTCGCTCTATTGTAAATTCACTATTTACGCTTGCCGGTGCCGTGCCGGTTCCGTCGCGAAACTTCGACGGGTCATAACTTCTTCGTTATAACTCGGATTTCGGCGTTCTTTATATCTACAGAACCCATGAGACATATTCTATGACTTGGTTAAGATTATTTATTCTAAATAATATTTTGTCGAAAAGTCATTTTCGACCCCTATTATCTCTAAATTGACTAGCTCGGATCTACGGGCGTTACAATTATATCCCCCTTAGGATGATTACGTCCCGGAATCATCAAAGAAACAGGGCTCACATGATGACTCCATACGTTATCTCTTCATCCTAAGTGATAACCGTAACTTTGATGTTTCTTCGAACGAGTATCTAACTCTAAGACTTCCTGACTGCAGGCGGTGCCCGATCTTGGACCCGCTCTCTATCTCATGTTAGACTTCCAATCATGATCTTCACGTCACGATCTCGATCTTTATTGGAGACTCCTTCTTTAACAAACTTGAGATAAGTTTCTTCCTTCGATTATCATAATAGACCGATGGGTCATGTTCTAATGACCTCTCATCGTGTGATGCAACGTTTAGACTCAGGTCTTTTAGAGTCAAATTCCATAATTAAATATACCTTCTTTCATTTTCTAATGCGATATAATCACCTTTTAGTTACAAGTTTCTTACTTTAACAACGATCACAATCGCTTTGATTATCTTTCATTTCAATCTTCTGCCTTAAGTCGGATGTTACATCAAACTTGGTTCTCTGAACCACGTATCATACTCATCGTAGTCGGACTCAATTCGATATGACCACTAGGGTCGGAATAACAATCATCTTCTTAATCATTACCGAAACAATGGTAACGACATACTTGAATAATAATGAAATCAATTACTAGTTTCTTGGTAACCTTGTGACTTTCCCTGATCCAAGTGTGAGTCCTGTGCTTCCGATAGTATATGCATCTACTACCTTTCACACCTACTCATACTCGTCCCAAGTATTGTCTCGTAGTTTTCCAAGTCAATATCACAAAAACAATTTTAACACAAACAAATGTGTCCAAAAAAATCATAAAATTTTTCCCTAGACTCTACTAGGACTTCTTCCATGCGTATCTTCAATCATCAATTCTGCTTCAACTCGGTTGGTGATGGAAATGTCAGACGATGGGATAACTTCATGGATTCTACCAAAAATCTTTCTTTCTGCTAATCGAAAGTGTACTTCTCCCGTACTAGACGTATTATTTATTGGATGCATTCTAAAGGTAAGATATCACTCTTACGATATCTTCCGATAGGTACCATTTAGTATCGTAAGCCTTCTCATTTCCTCCATTTGCTTAGTCTGCTATGAGTCCTTATCATGACATTCTATACACCAAAGCAGGCATTCGATGTATCGAGACGAGAATATAGATAGAGGAAGATTTAGACGCGTATTCCTCCGTATTACTCCAAAAATTTACATGTCAGTTCTAATATCGTAATTAAATGTTTAGAAACCTAAGCACATAAAATTTCCAGATCTGGTCGGCAACAGACCATAGATCCGATCAAACGATAGCATAAAGCATAACAAATCATTTAGCACATAAAAGCATTTTAGGCATCTTCCCTAATTAAGCTAGTGCTTGTGTCTATTCAGGTGTACTTCCTAAAATATATTAGACACACTCCTCACGATCATCGCTTAACATTCTAAGTTTAAGTCTAGAAATAAATCCTTATTCCTAGTTCGCTTAAACTAATGCTCTGATACCAACTGTGACATCCCCATTTTTCACGGCCAGAAAAGACCGATTTTGTTTATGCTTTATAAAAATCAGAGTACTTCTTTTAACAAAAATGTTGCGGAATTTGTTCCCAGTAAAACATGATAAATAAGTTATCAAATCATTTCCGAAGAAATGTATTTTTATTCGTTTTTAAAACATTCGGGATGTCATCGTCAATACAGAAACATAAGCATAAACAGAACTTACATTCATTATCACTAGTGATTTACATCTCCTTAATCTCTCAGTGTAATGTAACTTCATATCAACACCTGTGATATAAATAAACTGAGTGGGTCAGGTTAGGAAACCTGGTGAGTACATAGGGTTTTCAACCCACAATAATATAATAATTATGTTTAAACAATCAAACAATCAACCTAATTCCCCATCCCCATTATCTTCTTTACTCTTAAGGATCTACCCTAAGAGTCATCTATCCAGCATTCGTTCATTCCGTAGTCCCTTGCTTCCAGGGTTATAGGACTGGCACTAAATCCATAGCTGCCAATGCTCGTTCGTAAAGCACTAATTCCATAGTTGCTATAGTTTATTCATTGGGTACTAAATCCATAGCTACCGGTGTTTATCTAATAGGTACTAAGTCCATAGCTACCAATTCCTAACAGGTACTAAGTCCATAGCTACCCGTGTTTATCTAATAGGTACTAAGTCCATAGCTACCAGTGTCTAACAGGCACTAAGTCCATAGCTACCAATGTTTGTCCAATAGGCACTAAGTCTATAGCTGTCAATGTTTACTCACATCATCTTTTATCTCTCATCATTCATATACCCATGCCATACCCAACATATTTGTAGATATAAAATACATATACAGTTTAAATCGTTTAAAACCTGTATAAAAACGTTCATCCAGCATAGACAGGAAGTATTCAGATAATATGCACACATAGCATGTAGTTTATATAAAATACTTCATATCTATGTGTAAGATGAAAGTAACTATGCACTCACTTGATTAGGTGGTGATTTCGAACTCAGACAGCGCTTCGTTATCTCAAAACAATTTTCCTCGATAAAACCTAGTATCAATACCACTAGGGTTTAGTTTTTAACGTTAACTGCGACTAATTAATAGTCCAGCTATTATTACTATTATATAAGCGTTAAATAACACTCAATATGACTCATAATAATAGCCCAAATAATTATTTTAAGGTCCTAATAATGTTACTATAATTAAATAAAAGCTATATTAAATATAGTATAGGTGTAGCTCACTTACAGCGGGTTTTTATTAAAAACTGGGCTTCGCTGGAGCAGCGTTTCTGAGCCGAAATCTTTTCTTCTCGGAGCCGTCGGGTGCTCCGGGGCTTTCTTCTCGTGCTAGGGAGGTTCCCTAGACTTGGGAGGGGTTTAGGGAGGTTAGAGAGAAGTTAGAGAGAGAAAGAAAGGCTTATGGTGTGAAGAAATTATGAAGAGTTCATCTCTTATTTATAGGAATTTTATAGTAAAGTAGTCTCCAAGCTTCGTCCGTATCTTTCGCATACGAGCTCCGTTTTCTACGTTCTTTATATCCACGCATTGGTATTTACGAGTACTACAACTTTCATTTAAACCCCGTCGGCTAATTCTCCTTCTATCTCAGATTTACAAAAACTGTATCGTATTTATCGCGCACGAAGAGTAGCGACTAAGCTTCGTACATATCTTTCGCATACGATCTCCGTTTCCGATGTTATTTATATCCACACATTGGTATTTATGAGTACTACAACTTTCATTTAGACCATGTTGGCTAATTCTCATTCTATCTGGGATTTACAAAACTGTATCGAATTCGCCGCGCTCGAAAAGTAGAGACTAAGCTTCGTCCATAACTTTCGCATACGAGCTCCGTTTTTGACGTTATTTATATCCACGCGTAGGTAAAAATAAAATCTACAACTTTCATTTTTACTCCGTCGGCTAATTCTCGACCGATCTTAAACTTAACAGTAGGAGGAGAATATATTGTTAAATGTCCGCGTAAAATTCATAACTTCTACATACGGACTCTGTTTTCGTCTGTCTTTTTACCGTTGAGTTCCTATTAATGAGATCTTCAATTCTCATTTAGGTCGCGTAGGCCAAAAACCACTCGAACTAAAATTCGAGTTTCAGGCTGTACATTGCTAAGCCGAAACTTCGAAATATCATAACTTCCTTATACGAAGTCAAATTTGGGCGTTCTTTTTATGGATGCTCTTGGTTTAACGTTTTATACGACTTTAGTTTAGATCGCTAAGGCTAAAAGTCGCTCTATCGTAAATTCACTATTTACGCTTCCCGGTGCCGTGTCGGTTCCGTCGCGAAACTTCGACGGGTCATAACTTCTTCGTTATAACTCGGATTTCGGCGTTCTTTATATCTACGGAACCCTTGAGACATATTCTATGACTTGGTTAAGTGCATTTATTCTAAATAATATTTTGTCGAAAAGTCGTTTTCGACCCCTATTATCTCTAAATTGACTAGCCCGGATCTACCAGCGTTACACATAGTAGATTATACTTGTTATCTTTGTGATACATTTATGTGCCTGGTAGGGAGGTGAGTATGGGCGAGGTCCCGTATCTCACCACTAGCTGAGTACGGACGGGGTTCTGTACCTCATTATTAGCAGAGCAGGGGCGGGGCCCGGGATAGAAGAGAGGTGAGTGTGGGCGGGGGGGGGGGGGGGGGGGGCCCGTATCTCACCATTAGCAGGAGCATGGACGGGGTTCCATGACTCTTTAGTAGCAGGACAGGGGCGGGGCCCAAGATAGGCTAGGCCTTAGAACATGAATTCAGTAGTGTATGTTGCTTTATGTGCGAGTATGTTTAGGTTATTGTATATGTATAGCTGGCGGGGCCCGGAGACAGGCGAGGCCTAAGAGAAACAGATCTGTATATCGAGCGGGGCTCGATGCCAGGCGTGGCCTGATGCCAGGCAGGGCCTGATGTCGGGCGGGGGCCCAGTATGTGGTTATGTTATGGTATGTGGTAGGTTGGGGAACTCAATAAGCTTCGTGCTTACAGTTTTCAGTTTTGTTTTCAGGTACTTCCGGTAGCGGAGGGAAGAGCTCGGGATGACTGCATCGCACACACCATGATGTTTAGCCTGGGATGTTTTACTTTGATTTTTGATATGGAACTCTGATGACAATGTTTGATGAAATGTTTTGATAACTTATGGTTTTATTAATGAAATTTTTAGTCTTGATTTTTGGGATGTTACAAGTTGGTATCAGAGTCTTGGTTTGAGAGATTCGGGCACACTCTCGGGTGTGTCTGAACTCAAACTGAGGACTTGGTATGAAAGTTTTCAAAAGGAAAATCATTTTAAAAAAAAAGGATTGTGAAAAGAGAAAAGAATTTTGAAAAGAGAAAAGGGTGTGGTGCATGCAATCAGCCGAGCTCAAGTAAGTTCTCCCAAATTACCCATACATGTTTGTTTAAATATGATATGCTTATGAGAACTGCATGTTAGATTAGGGCTAAGGATCTATGAGGATTCCTTATGTGCCTGTTATATGTGTATGATCTTAGAATCGCATGCTAGTACAGATTCCTGATACATGGACAAAATTGCTTGATTATGTTTCTGGTTAGATTTTTCCATTTGTCTGAATGCTGCTTGCTTTGTGCTTTATTGGACTTTGAGTGATGGGAGTTAAGTACTAGGTGAATACGTTAAGTCACATGTGATCAGGGTTGAATAATCTCAGAGTGTTGGATTTGACCCTACTGCGCAGCTCTTGTTTGAGTCCAACCGTTGTAGGGATGAGTCCTTTACTCGAAGGATTATCCGAGCCTCGTTACATGTGATGGTATTCACGTAGTGGTTAATTGGCATTATGAAGAGTTGGACATGGAGCTTGTCTGGGTCTTGGATGCCTTGAACTTGTCTGAAATCGTCTGAATAATGTTGGACATAGAGAGACTCGGCGAGTCAGTTATGGGACTCGGCGAGTCAGGCCAGTTCTTTCCCTAAAACCCTTCTGGTAAAGGCATGAGTTGAGATTGGAAAGGGACTCAGCCAGTCTGAGTCCATAATGGTTATGATGTTCATCGTACTCGACGAGTTCAAGGAAGAACTCGGCGAGTCTAAGACAATCTCCTTAGTTATGAAGTTGGACTCGACGAGTTGTTCATACAACTCGATGAGTCACAGACTAGACACATTCATATGTAGATGATGAACTCGACGAGGTCAAGGATGAACTCGGCGAGTCGGATGAAGTTGGTCCCGATTGTGTGGTTGAAGGAGAACCCGTTGAGTTATTTCTAGACTCGACGAGTGGATTCGGGGTTGTATGGGGATGGAGTAATATGGACTCGACGAGTTGGTGGACCAACTCGGCGAGTCAGGTCAACTGGATGTTGACTTTGACCATTGAATTTGACCAAGTTTGACCGGGGTTGACTTTTCGATTTTTATGGTCTAAATGTTGTTTTGGTTATTGATAGTTCGGGAAGCCGAAGGGTCAGCAGTTCAGAAGTGCCGGTTAGCAGTCAGAAGTGTTCAGCGAATCTTCTGCAGTGTGAGGTGAGTCTCCTCATTGTTTGTATGGGTCTACGGCCACAATGTCGGCCCATTTAGTTTATGTATGGTAGGAAGACTGAAACATCCCAAAAATACAAGCCAAAAATTTCGTTTTGAAAACATTACTAACACCATAAGATCCAAATATCATATAAGAAAACCATAAGTCGTGTGTCTCAAAATGTCATAAATTATGTCTCATAACAAAACCAATGTCAAGGTCATATCAAAATATCAGAGTCAATCTCCCAGGCTAAAACTGTGGTGTGTGCCATGCCATCATCCCGAGCCCTTCCCCTTGCTAGCTGAAGTACCTGAAACCAAAACTGAAACTGTAAGCATGAAGCTTAGTGAGCTCCCCCAAACTACCACATACCATACAATAACATATAATACACATACTGGGCCTTGCCCACTGCGTCGGACCGAAGTCCGGAACTGACTAGGGCCTTGCCCTCTGCATCGGACCGAAGTCCGGAACTAACTAGGGCCTTGCCCTCTGCATCGGACCGAAGTCCGGAACTGACTAGGGCCTCGACCACTGCATCGGACCGAAGTCCGGAACTAACTAGGGCCTTGCCCACTGCATTGGACCAAAGTCCGGAACTGACTGAACATAGCATAACATAATCATAACATATAACAATAACACATATACTGCATACTGCATCAGACCGCAGTCCGGAACACATAACGCATAGACATGCCTAAATCACAAAGACATCAAGCATACTGAACTACTTCTCGAGACCACCCCGGCATCGGACCGCAGTCCGGAACTACTGCTATCTAAACGGGCCGACATTGTGGCCGTAGACCCGTTCCTACTGGAAGGAAACTCACCTCACAAGGCTGACTGCTGAGGCGCTGATCGGAAACTGTCTGACTGCTGCTCCGGCAACTCCCCGACTACAATTTCCACAAAGACACTTTGTCAGAAACTAATAGCTATCCTTAGGGTGAAATGACCCTTTTACCCCTGGCTAAAGTCCACATCATAGTCAAAGTAAACTTCCCATTTGACCGGACTCGCCGAGTTGCCTCGACAACTCGCCGAGTCCCAATCTTCTCAACTACCCCCAACCCTTCCCTGGACTCATCCAAATCCCTTCTGAACTAAAATGGGTTCTTCTGAGTCATAACAGTTTTGGGAACCAACTCACGACTCGCCGAGTCCCAAGAACGACTCGCCGAGTCCATGTATATCCAAGTCTAATAATTCGATTTCTGATGTGCAAAACTCATCCAGAAGGTAGATCTAGGCTCCTAAGGTTGGTATAACACGTAAAGCCATGAACTTTACGTTAATGCATGGGACTTTTATGGTCAAAGGACCAAAAATGGGGTTTAGTTCATTCTTAGGGTTCTCATGGCCATAAAGATGGCACCTTTATGCCATGAGGACCCTCCAAGGTTCCAGATCTGAGTGTAAATCGACTTGGGACATCCAAGTCCCAAGGATCAAGCTCCTTGGACCCAAAACCTCATAAATATGACCACAAGGAGATCTTAAGAAATTACAAATCAAGTATGAGGCTTGATTGCTAGAAAGTGAAGAGAAGCTGATGTTGTTCCTGGATCTACAATCTTCTCTTGAAGTCCTCTTTCTTCCTCTTCTTCCCACAAGCAGACACGGGGCGTTACAATTCTCCCCCACTTGTCTTAGACTTCGCCCTCGAAGTCTGCTGCCTCTGTAAACATCTCTGGATAGTGCTCCCTCATCTCCTCCTCAGGCTCCCATGTCCACTCCGAACCTTTCCGGTGCTGCCACTGCACCTTCACTAGCTAGACCACCTTGTTCCTCAACGTCTTCGTCTTCCGATCCAAGACCGCATTGGGTCTCTCGATGTAATTCAGGCTATCATCAACCTGCATATCCTCCAATAGTACAACTGCTGACTCATCCGCCAAGCACTTCCTCAACTGAGAAACATGGAAAGTGTTGTGGATCTGGCTGAGCTCTCGCTGGCAGATCTAGTCGATAAGCAACCCGACCCACCCGAGCCACACCCTAAACAGACCAATGAACCTGGGGCCCAGCTTGCCCCGCTTCCAAAATCTGATAACACTCTCCCAGGGTGACACCTTCAGGAGGACCATATCTCCCACCTGAAACTCCAAATCCGAACGCCGCTTGTCGGCGTAACTCTTCTGCCGACTCTGAGCAGTCTGGAGTCTGCTCCGGACTTGCTGAATCCGCTCTGTAGACTTGAGTACCACCTCTGTACTCCCCATGACTCGCTGACCGACCTCACCCCAACAGATTGGGGTCCTGCACTTCCTCCCGTAGAGCATCTCGAAGGGAGGTCGGTCTATACTGGAGTGATAGCTATTGTTATACGAAAATTCCGCTAACGGAAGATACGTATCCCAACTGCCACCGAAATCTAGCACACATGCCCGAAGCATGTCCTCGAGAGTCTGAATCGTCCTCTCGCTCTGCCCGTCCATCTGAGGGTGGAACGCGGTGCTGAAATGAAGACGAGTACCCATCTCATCATGAAACCGCTTCCAAAACTTGGAAGTAAACCGGACATCTCGGTCTGACACCACCGAGACAGGCACTCCATGCCGTGCCACTACCTCACGCACATAAATCTCGACCAGCTTTTCGGCCGAGATGCTCTCCTGGATCGGTAGAAAATGGGCGCTCTTGGTCAACCGATCCACAATGACCCATATCGAATCTACCCCACGTGCGGTCCTGGGAAGCTTAGTAATGAAGTCCATATTGATATCCTCCCATTTCCACACATGAATGTCTAACGGTTGCATCTTTCCGTGAGGCCTCTGGTGCTCTTCCTTGACCTTCCTGCAGGTCAGGCATCTCTCCACATACCAGGCTACGTCCCGCTTCATGCAGGGCCACCAATAATCGGGTCGAAGATCTATGTACATCTTCGTCGCCCCAGGATGGATGGAAAACCGAGACTTGTGGGCCTCATCCATCAACACCTGCCGTACTCCGCCCTAGTACGGTACCCAGACCCTCCCATGCAGGGTCAATAATCCTCGACTGTCGTAATCAAATGAAGCCACTCGACCCACTATCCTTTCGCACTTCTGGCGCTCCTCCTTCAGGCCCTCAACCGACGCCTCCCTAATCTTCTCCAACAGTGGAGTAATCACTGTCATCCTCAGACAGATATCTCGGATCGGAGCCGCTACCTCCTTGCGGCTCAGGGCATCGGCCACTACGTTGGCCTTGCCCGGGTGATAAAGGATCTCATAGTCATAATCCTTTACCACGTCTAACCACCGACGCTGCCTCATGTTCAGATTCGGTTGATCCATGAGGTACCTTAAACTCTTGTGGTCCGTGTAGATGGTACAACGGACCCCATAGAGGTAATGTCGCCAAATCTTGAGGGCGAACACCACAACCCCCAACTCTAGATCATGTGTCGGATAGTTAGCCTCGTGAGGCTTCAACTGTCTCGAGGCATAAGCTATCACATGGCCTCGATGCATCAATACCGCTCCTATGCCTGTGATCGAAGCGTCACAGTAGACCACAAAATCATCTACTCCCTCTGGCAGGGTGAGAATCGGCGCCTCGCACAATCGCTGCCTGAGCGTCTCAAATGATGTCTGCTGCTCAGGTCCCCAGCGAAACACCACTGACTTCTTAGTCAGTCGAGTGAGCGGTACTGCTATCTTGGAGAAGTCCTGGATGAATCTCCTGTAGTACCCTGCCATGCTCAGGAAGCTCTGAATCTCGGATGGAGACGTCGGGACCTCCTACTGCATCACAGCCTCAATCTTGGCCGGATCTACTAGTATACCCTTCTGGTTGACAAGGTGCCCCAGAAACTGTACCTCGCGCAACCAGAACTCACACTTGGAGAACTTTGCGAAAAGTCTCTCCCTTCTCAAGGTCTCAAGGACCTCCCTCAAGTGCTCCTCATGCTGCTCCTGAGTCTTGGAATACACCAAGATATCATCAATGAACACTATCACAGACCGATCCAACATCGGCCTGCACACACGATTCATGAGGTCCATGAACGCGTCTGGAGCGTTGGTGAGCCCAAACGGCATCACCACGAACTCATAATGACCATAGCGGGTCCTAAAAGCGGTCTTCTGCACATCCTCATCCCTGACCCGCATCTGGTGATATCCGGAGCGTAAATCAATCTTGGAAAACCAAGATGCTCCCTGAAGCTGATCAAACAGATCGTCTATCCTCGGAAGTGGGTAACGGTTCTTCATGGTTACTTTGTTCAACTCTAGATAATCAATGCACATACGATGCGACCCGTCCTTCTTCTTCATAAACAGGATCGGGGCTCCCCATGGTGAACTGCTCGGTCTGATAAAACCCTTATCTAGCAGCTCTTGCAGTTGCATAGACAACTTCTGCATCTCGGGAGGAGCCAACCGATACGGTGCCTTGGCAATCGGAGCCGCACCAGGAACCAGGTCAATCCGAAACTCAACCTGTCTCTCAGGAGGTATCCCAGGCAAATCCTCTGGGAATACGTCCGGGTACTCTCGTGCTACTGACACATCGTTAACTGTCGCCTTACCCTTATCCCGGGTATCCATAATATAGGCAACGTACCCCGCGCAACCCTGCTGGAAATAGCGCCTTGCTCTCGCTGTTGAACAAAGAATCGGTCCGCGCTGTGGCCTCTCGCCTTGAATCACTAACTCTCCCCTACTAGGAGTGCGAGCCCTCACTAACTACAGCTCGCAATCAATCACTGCCCCGTTGGGGATCAGCCAATCCATACCCACTTTAACCTTATTCCCCCGCAAAGGAATAGGAACCAAGTCTACCGAGAACTGCTCATCGAACAACCGTAGTGTACACCCTCTGTGGACTCTTGCGACCCTGACGGTCCTGTCATCGGCTATCTCGACATCAAGCGGACAATCCAGCTCCCCTGGAGCTCTGCTAAATCGCTTGCTAAGTGCGAGCGACACAAAAGATCGGGTAGCCCCCGAGTCAAACAATATTGTAGCTAAAATGTCGTTCACTAAGAACGACCCTATACACAACACATAACCATAAAAAACAATCAATACTAGAACAGAGATAAGAGGAAAATTCATACTTGTCACCACGTCAGGAGTCGCTCGCGCCTCCTCTGCTGTCATCTGGAACGCTCTACTCTTCGCCACTGGCGCCTCAGCCCGACCCTGACGGCCGTCTGTTATCCTCAATGTAGCAGGGGCAGGTGCCGCCACCTTCCCTGCTGCTGCTAAGCTAGGACATTGGGACCTCTTATGGTCCCTCTGATTGCACTAAAAGCAAATCAGATCAGATGTTGAGGTGGGAGTCATAGTAGTAGTAGTTGTACAATCCTTGCTCATGTGCCCAGTCCGACCGCACTTGTAGCAGCCGGAACTCCCTGCCTTGCACACTCCATCGTGCAACCTCCCACACTTGCCACACCGAATGTGGCTCTGCTGTCCCCTAGCTCTGTGATTCGATACCTTGGTCTTTTTGCCCGAACTCCCTGCGCCAGATACCACCTCTGGCTTCCTCTTCCTCTCCATCTCTAAATCAATCTCCCTCTCACGAGCCCTCACAATCATGTCGTCCAGTGTTTTGTAGCTGGACTGGCTCACAAACTGTTTGATATCACTCCACAACATCTCATGATAACGGACCTTCTTCATTTCCTTGTCTGTCGTGTATTGAGGAACGAGAAGAGCCCTCTCCCTGAACTTGACGGTAATCTCCGCCATTGTCTCTGTCGTCTGCTGGAGATCCTAGAACTCCCTAGCAAGCTGCTGCACCTCAATAGCAGGTGCGAACTCGGCCCTGAATCGGGTCACAAAATCCGTCTAGGTCATAGCATCAAGGGCTGCATCATCCCCAATAACATGTCCGACCTCCTCCCACCAATCGCGTGCCCTGCCCTTCAGAAGACAGGATGCAAGTCGGACCTTGTCCCCCTCGAGACATCTGCTAGTGCGGAAAGCGTTGGCCACATCAGCCAACCACCTGGTACTCGCAATGGGGTCTCGGGCCCCCCGGTAATCTGGAGCTCCACAAGCCCAGAACTCTCTGAATGTAAAAGTACATGACCCCATCAAAGTCACCATGTCAGTGCGGAACGCACCAAATCTCTCATCAAACAGCTCAAGAATACCCTCCTTGACCGATCCAAAGATCACAGGAGTCTGCTCAAGTATGCTACACGTGACCTCTGAAGAGACGAACTCTCTGGTCTGCTCATCCAAATGCCCGGCTCCCGAGCCTGAACCTGATCCCTCTCCGGCACCCGAACTGCC
Organism: Lactuca virosa; assembly: GCF_052849685.1. Classification (NCBI taxonomy): domain Eukaryota; kingdom Viridiplantae; phylum Streptophyta; class Magnoliopsida; order Asterales; family Asteraceae; genus Lactuca; species Lactuca virosa. The sequence goes on along the minus strand of NC_136428.1, from coordinate 312,687,905 downwards.
GACTGCTGGTCTAGAGCGTAAAACCACCATTCTGAAACACATAATAACAATCATCAGAAACACTGATATAACTAGAGGGATCACTTCTACTACAAGTTTCCTGGTCTTGTCTCAGCCTTCCTCGATTTGAGTACGGATCCTTTGCTTTCAGTAGTACGGGCCCATACTACCTTCCACATCTATCTGTACTTTCCTCAACAACTGCCTTGACTCCACCAAGTACCTTCTACTGCTACTGATCTCTGCTACACTCTTCCTAGGCTTGCCCTAGGGTAATCACCAACCCACTCTCCGCTATCAGCTGCACAAGAAGTCCCGACTACCTTCCCCTAACTAGTTCGTGAATACTATTACATATCACTAAGACTAGATAATTCTTCGAATGAAAGATCCTACCCTACAACGGTTAGACTCAGACAAGAGTTGCGCAATAGAGCTAGACCTAACCTTCTGAAATTATTTAATCCTCACAATATGTAACGTAATATATTCATTTGCTAGTTAGTAAAAGATAACTTAGACTCCTAAAAGCACAAAGCAAGCAGCATTCGAGCATCGAGTACACATAATCAAGCATATACTATTCTGGCTATCATACTGACAATCCTGTACTAACATGCAGTTCTCATAGAGCTGAAACACATAAAACAGGCACATAAGGCATCCTTCCTAGATCCTTAGTCCTAATCTAGCATTCTGTTCTACTGAAACTGATAATCATAACATAAACTTGTATTGATAATTTGGGAGTACTTACTTGAGCTCGGCTGATCGCATGCACCACACCCTTTTCTCTTTTTCAAAAACTCTAGTCTTTTTAAGTTTCTTTTTCAAAATTTTCTTTCAAAAATGTTTTTCTTTTGAAAACCTTATACCATTTCCTTAGTTTGAGTTCAAACACACCCAAAAGTGTGCCCGAATCCCTCAAACCAAGGCTCTGATACCAACTTGAAACATCCCAAAAATACAAGCCAAAAATTTCATTTTGAAAACATTACTAACACCATAAGATCCAAATATCATATAAGAAAACCATAAGTAGTGTGTCTCAAAATGTCATAAATTATGTATCATAACAAAACCAATGTCAAGGTCATATCAAAATATCATAATCAATCTCCCAGGCTAAAACTGTGGTGTGTGCCATGCCATCATCCCGAGCCTTCCCCTTGCTAGTTGAAGTACCTAAAACAAAAACAGAAACTGTAAGCACGAAGCTTAGTGAGCTCCCCCAAACTACCACATACCATACAATGACATATAATACACATACTGGGCCTTGCCCACTGCGTCGGACCGAAGTCCGGAACTGACTAGGGCCTTGCCCTCTGCATCGGACCGAAGTCCGGAACTAACTAGGGCCTTGCCCTCTGCATCAGACCGAAGTCCGGAACTGACTAGGGCCTCGCCCACTGCATCGGACCGAAGTTCGGAACTAACTAGGCCTTGCCCACTTCATCGGATCGAAGTTCGGAACTGACTGAACATAGCATAACATAATCATAACATATAACAATAACACATATACTGCATACTGCATCGGACCGCAGTCCGGAACACATAACGCATAGACATGCCTGAATCACAAAGACATCAAGCATACTGAACTACTTCTCAGGACCACCCCGGCATCGGACCGCAGCCCGGAACTACTGATATCTAAACGGGCCGGAATTGTGGCCGTAGACCCGTTCCTACTGGAAGGAAACTCACCTCACAAGGCTAACCGTTGAGGCGCTAATCGGAAACTGTATGACTGCTGCTCCGGCAACTCCCCGACTATAATTTCCACAAAGACACTTTGTCAAAAACTAATAGTTATCCTTAGGGTGAAATGACCCTTTTACCCCTGGCTAAAGTCCACATCATAGTCAAAGTCAACTTCCCAGTTGACCGGACTCGCCGAGTTGGCTCGACAACTCGCCGAGTTCCAATCTTCTCAACTACCCCCAACCCGACTCTACTTGTCGAGTTTAGCAAGAACTCGACGAGTTCTCCTTCAATCATAACATCAAGACAATCTTCATCTGACTCGCCGAGTTCTTCCTGAACTCGTTGAGTCTATCTTCATCTTAAGAATGTGTCTAATCTGTGACTCGCCGAGTTGTATGAACAACTCGTCGAGTCCGTCTTTATGAGTTGGGAGATGGCCTTGGACTCGCCGAGTACGTTCCTGCACTCGTCGAGCCCCATGGTCTCCAGATCCATGACTTTGTCCATTTCATTGAGTCCCTTCCCTGGACTCATCCAAATCCATTCTGAACTAAAATGGGTTCCTCTGAGTCATAACAGTTTTGGGAACCAACTCACGACTCGCCGAGTCCCAAGAACGACTCGCCGAGTCCATGCATGTCCATGTCTAATAATTCGATTTCTGATGTGCAAAACTCATCCAGAAGGTAGATCTAGGCTCCTAAGGTCGGTATAACACGTAAAGCCATGAACTTTACGTTCATGCATGGAACTTTTATGCTCAAAGGACCAAAAATGGGGTTTATTTCATTCTTGGGGTTCTCATGGCCATAAAGATGGCACCTTTATTCCATGAGGACCCTCCAAGGTTCCAGATCTGAGTATAAATCGACTTGGGACATCCAAGCCCCAAGGATCAAGCTCCTTGGACCCAAAACCTCATAAATATGACCACAAGGAGATCTTAAGAAATTACAAGTCAAGTATGAGGCTTGATTACCAGAAAGTGAAGAGAAGCTAATGTTGTTCCTAGATCTACAATCTTTTCTTGAAGTCCTCTTTCTTCCTATTCTTCCCACAAGCAGAAACGGGGCGTTACAAAGACCCGGGGGTTAGCCCTAGGCATTATGCATGAAAGATCAGGAGGAGGCTCCTGGCACACAGTATGTTATTATGTATGGTAGGAAGACCCGGGAGTTAGCCCTAGGAAACATGCATGAAAGACCAGGAGGTGGCTCCTGGCACACAGTATGCTATTATGAATGAAAGACCCGGAGGTGGCTCCTGGCACACTGTATGTTGAGTAGCCTAGTAGAGTAGTATGTATAGTTGTCTTTATGATGCTTGCATGAAAGACCAGGGGGTGGCCCTTGACACTTGTCTGTAAGACCCAGGGAGTGGCCCCAGGCTTGACAAGAAAGACCACGTGCGGCCCGTGGCAATACAGCAAGACTATGTTTGGCACATAGCACCTTACTTGATTATGGATATGTTTGTTATGTATGGCTCATGGTTACGTATGGCATGTATGGATCAGTTGATATCTATGGTATGTGGTATCTGGGGAACTCACTAAGCTTCGTGCTTATGGTTTTCGAGTATTTGTTTCAGGTATTAATGTTTTTCCAAGGAAGGAGCTCGGGGCAATCGCAGCGCATCACACTATGTTTTCTGCACTAGATGATCTTTGGGATTTAAAACTCTGATAAATGTCTTATTGAGAATGTTGTCAAATGATTGAGCAAAATCTATTTAGCGGTTTTTAATTAATGAAAATGAAATTTTTGTTCTTGAATTTTGGGATGTTACAAGTTGGTATCAGAGCCTTGGTTTGAGGGATTCGGGCACACTCTCGGGCGTGTCTGGACTCAAACTGAGGGCTTGATATGAAAATTTTCAAAAGGAACTTGAAAAGTATTTGAAAAGAGAAAAGAACTTTGAAAAGAACAAGGTGTGTGATGCGTGCAATCGACCGAGCTCAAGTAGGTGGTTCCCAAAATACCAATACATGTTTGATATGTGACATGATATGATTATATGAACTGCATGCTAGAGTATGGCTAAGGATCTAGGAGGATGCCTTTTATGCCTGATATATGATTCTGAGAACTGCATGTTAGAGTAGGGCTAAGGATCTAGGAGGATGCCTTGAATGCCTTTTGTGGGAGCTACATGCTAGGACTGTCTAGTCAGCAGTAGGATAGTCTGATTATGTTATGCTTGATGTGGTTACTCAATGCATGAATGCTGCTTGCTTTATGCTATAGGGGTCCTGACTAACTTTAACTAACTAGTGAGCGGATATGTAGTAGTATTTGCAAGCTAGTTAGGGAAAGGAAATAGGGACTCCTAGTGCAGCTGATGGCGGAGAGTAGGTCGGACGGTGCCCTAGGAAAGCCTGGGACGAGATTAGTGGAAAAGGGTATCGGCAAAGGGACTTGGTGAAGTTGAAGCAATCCTTAAGGAAAGTACGTATAGATGTGGAAGGTAGTATGGGCCCGTACTACTGGAAGTAGAGGATCCGTACTCGAGTCAAGGAGGGCCGAAATGGAACCAGGAAACTTGGATGGTGTGTATGACCTCTCGGGAGTATGTATGATCCTGACGTTTATGTGTTTATTCTCAGTATAGTGACCACACGACATGGAGCAGAAGGATCAGAATCTGGGTCAGGATCAGGATCAGGCTCGGGGGCAGGATCCGAGCAGGTTGATGACGGGCTACGCGAGTTCATCGCGTCTAAGATCACGAGAGGTACCCTTGAGTCGACCTCGGTCATTTTCGGGTCGATCAAGGGAGGGATTATTGAGTTGATGGAGGATCGCCTCAGAGCGTTCCGAAGTGATATGGCATCCAGCCAGTCAGAATCGTGCGCATTGTCCTTCAAGGACTTCAGGAGGAGTGGCGCGCCAGACTTCCACGGGGTGAAGGACCCCATTGTCGCCAGGAGATGGATTGCAGACATTGAGTCTGCACAGTTGACGAGCTTCTGTCCCGAGGGGTCGAAGGTTCGATTTGATGCAGGATGCTTGAGGGACAGAGCTAGAGACTGGTGGGAGTCAGTTGGTGATTCCTTGGGAGCCTCAGCCATTGAGGCTATGACCTGGTCCGACTTTGTAACCAGGTTTAGGGCGGAGTTTGCGCCGGCTGTGGCGCTTCAGCAACTGGCCAGGGAGTTCCTAGACATGAGACAGACGACGGAGTCGGTAGCGGAGATTACCGCCAAGTTTCGGGAGAGGGCCTTATTGGTGCCTCAGTAAGCAGGGGATGATGAGATGCAGAGGACCCGCTATCATGACATGTTGAGAGTTGATATTCGGGAGCATGTCAGCTTCTCGGCATGCCCGACCCTAGACTCTATGATTACCAGGGCGCGGGAAAGGGAGATTGATTTGGAGCACATTGCGAAGAGGAGGTCGGATCAGATGTATACTTTGGAGGGTCCCGGGAAGAGACCCAAGACTTCAGATCAGCGAATAGTAGGCCGGCAAGGCTGAAGTCAGTGCAGCACGTGTGGGAAACTGCACGAGGGAGTTTGTTGTTCCAGGGGTTCAGGCTGCTACAAGTGTGGCAGTGATGGTCACGTCAGCAGGGACTGCCCACAGGGGGCAAGCCCATTATGTTTTCACTGCAATCAGATGGGCCACAAGAAGGCCGACTGCCCGACGATGAGGGGAGGAGCAGGGAGTCTCCTCACTGTTTGTATGGGTCTCCTCGCTATTTGTATGGGTCTACGGCCACAATGCCGACCCATTTAGTTTATGTATGGTAGGAAGACCCGGGGGTTAGCCCTAGGCATTATGCATGAAAGACCAGGAGGAGGCTCATGGAACACAGTATGTTATTATGTATGGTAGAAAGACCCGGGGGTTATCCCTAGGCATTATGCATGAAAGACCAGGAGGAGGCTTCTGGCACACAGTATGTTATTATGTAAGGTAGGAAGACCCGGAGGTTAGCCCTAGGCATCATGCATGAAAGACCAGGAGGAGGCTCCTGGCACACAGTATGTTATTATGTATTGTAGGAAGACTCGGGGGTTAGCCCTAGGCAACATGCATGAAAAACCAGGAGGTGGCTCCTGGCACACAGTATGCTATTATGAATGAAAGACCCGGAGGTGGCTCCGGGCACACTGTATGTTGAGTAGCCTAGTAGAGTAGTATGTATAGTTTTCTTTGTGATGCTTGCATGAAAGACCAGGGGGTGGCCCTTGGCACTTATCTGTAAGACCCAGGGAGTGGCCCCAGGCTTGACAAGAAAGACCACGTGCGGCCCGTGGCAATACAGCAAGACTATGTTTGGCACATAACACCTTACTTGATTATGGATATGTTTGTTATGTATGGCTCATGGTTACGTATGGAATGTATGGATCAGTTGATATGTATGGTATGTGGTATCTGGGGAACTCACTAAGCTTCGTGCTTACGGTTTTCAGTTATTTGTTTCAGGTATTAATGTTTTTCCAAGGAAGGAGCTCGTGGCGATCGCAACGCATCACACTATGTTTTCCGCACTAGATGATCTTTGGGATTTAAAACTCTGATAAATGTCTTATTGAGAATGTTGTCAAATGATTGAGCAAAATCTATTTGGCGGTTTTTTTAATTAATCAAAACGAAATTTTTGGTCTTGAATTTTGGGATGTTATAGTTTGTGATCAGGTCCAGGTGCAAGATGCTGGAGGATATGATTGCTCGAGCCAGGGAGAAGGAGATCGACCTAGAGCACCTCAGGAAGAGGAAACCGGATGAGATTAAGGTAGCCACAGGTTCAGGAAAGAGACCCAAGGGGTCAGACTCTAGATCGAGGGACTATCAGAGCCGCAGGCGATGTGGCAGGACGCACGAGGGTGTGTGCAGGAGTGGTAGTAGTGGTGATTCTGACTACTTCAAGTGTGGCCGGACTGGTCATTTTAGCAGAGATTGCACAGCTACCATCACCCATGGATCAGACCTGATCTGCTTCCATTGCAGTCAGCGGGGCCACAAGAAGGCCCAATGTCCGAGTTTGGTTACCACGGTACATGTGATAGCACCTGCCCCTGCGACGGTGAGGAGCAGGGCTTTCCAGCTGACCATAGAGGAGGCACGAGCAGCTTCCGATGTTCCAGGTGCGTATCTTTTGCTTTCCTGTCAGCTTTATTTATGATTTTATTGTTATAGTACTGCATTGATATTGATTTATATGCCAATTGCATACCTTGGATTTTAGAATAATAGTTAGAGGTCGTTCCCTTTTAGAGAATGTTATCAGGATGCAGTAACTTTAGCAAGCGTGACTAGAACTCGGGACATGTGTCGCTAGTATTTTGAGAGAGGTATTGATTGGTACTGGTTAGTTAGATCACTAGCAGTGTGAGCATCGGATTACGAGCGGATCGATCATTGGACAGACGGTAAGAAGGATGGGGAATCCTTTCCAAGGTTGTGAGCTGTAAGGAGTTAGCTGAATCAAAGTGGGGAGAACCATCCAAGTATTCGGGAGCAGAAGTAAGTGCGAGCCGGGATAAGTTTGCATCCTGTTTGGTAGGGAAGCAGCCCGATTGACCATGTGGATAAAGTAGTGCAGGAATTGGAAGTTTGGGAAACTTCCCGACGTAGGGTTCGTGTATTCACGTTAGTAGATAGCTGGTTTTGGAAACCAAGTCGAAGAATTCCTGGCAGGACATGGGTTTAGCTAGGATGTAAGACTACGGGATAGCCGTAGCATCCACCAGTAGTCAGACAGTGAGAAAAGGATTGTAAGTCTACGAGATAGCCGTAGCATTCAATAGCGGCCTAGTTAGCGGAGTGTGGGCGAGGGCCCGTATCTCCTAGTTAGTGGAAGGTGGGCGAGGCCCGTATCTCCTAGTCAGCATGATAAGAGTCAGGAAAGGATAGCAAGCTGAGATTTGAGGAGGAGTGGGACTGCATAGCCCTAGAAAGGTGATACATGTGGGAGAGGCCGCTTCAAGATATAGTTTGGGTGGGACCCGTGGGCGAGGCCCGTGTACTTATAGCAGCGCAGGTGGGACCTGGTAGAGACCGTAGGGTTAAGGTAGGGGATCGAGGATCCCAAGACTTATAGAGCCAAAGTGGCAAGGTAGATAGAGCAGGTTTAGATAGCCGAAGTTTCTTCGGAAGTCGCTGGGAGCAACTGAGAGATTGAGCTTGGGTTCAGTAACCGGTGGGAGTCCGGTAACCCAGATAATGGCAGACCAGTTGGGACCAGGGTGGTCCCAGTTCATCCAGAAGGCGGATAAGAGACAACAGGATCTTCGGACAGGTAGTAATAAGAAAATTCTGGAGTGGAGCAGCTAGTTGACCGAGAGGTGTTAAGTCACTCACAGCTAGATTAAATAATACCAGAGTAAAGGGTTTGACTCTGTTATTCAGCTCTTGTATCAGTCTAACAGTTGCAGGGATGAATCTTCTACTTGAAGGATTATCTGATTTTCATGATGAGTTGAGCGTTCAGCATCTGGACATAGTAAGTGGAAGCATTCAGTGGGTAACAGCGAAGAGACCAGCACTGGGAGTGGTTAGAGTTCCAGTTATAGCGAAGGATCTGTCCTTCACAGAGATGGGAAGGGTGTTGATTATGTACAGTTTCCTTGGGAAGGCCGTGGACTACGCAGAGTAAAAGGGTGAACCCCTTGGGATGTCAAGTCTAAGTACTCGGGAGTACCAGAAGGGTTGTCGGTTGGGTAAGAGAGATGTACTCCGGATTGATAGTGATTAGAGAGCTCTCAAGGTTTTTACCTCCAAGGATTAGCTTTTGCTTAGGAAGATCGTACGGTAGCCCCATAGACGCGGTCCTTCGAGGATTTGACCGAGCAGACAGAGTATGCATCATATAGGAATGATGTGAGTGGTTGCGGAGTAGGTAGCCGTAGCAGACTTCGAGGACGAAGTCTAGTTTAAGTGGGGGAGATTTGTAACACCCGGAATCTAGAAGACCAAGAAAGGAAAGAAAAACCTAAATCAAGAAGGCTACTCGTCGAGTCCAGGGGGGGACTCGACGAGTAGAAGTGGATTTTGGATCGCGGGTTAAGTGACCTACTCGACGAGTTGGAGGACCAACTAGACGAATAGGTCTGGGATTGGGAAACCCTAATTTCGGGCTTATGTACCCTATTTAAGCATCTCATTCTCTACCCATTGGCCTCATTTACAGCCCCCATTGTCCAAAACCTAACCCACGAAACCCTAGAGTTCTTATTGAGTGTGTGAGCCATTTTTGGGTGATATAAGTTGTTCTTGAAGCATAGAAGAAGAAGAAGGAGTTTGAAGGTTCAAGGAGAAGTTGCAGATCCAGGAATCTTTCCCCATTCTCATCACTTTCTTGTAATCAAGCTCTAATCTTGCCTTGTAGTTTCTTAGATCTCCTTATGGTCACCTTTATGGAGTTTTTGTCCAAGAAGTATGATTTACGAGTCATGGATGCCCCAAATTGATGATACTTTCAGATCTGAAGTCTTTGAGGGTTGTGAAGGCATAAAGGTGCAAACTTTATGCCATTGGAGTCCAATGCAAACCCTAAGGATGTTGTTATGGCCTTTTAAGCCCCAAAGGGCCATGAATGAAAGTAAAGGTTTGAGGCTTTATGTGTTTACTGGGTGTCTAGGGCTTAGATCTTGGTTCTTCTGTTTTGGATTGGACTAATAAGGTTGTTGGACAAAGATTTATGCCTTAAGGAGCTAGGGTTTTGAGCTAAACCCATTAAGAAGGATTAGGAGTGGGTAAACTTGGAAACTTTACCCTTAAGAGGTCATTTCCAGCATGTAGACGAAGTTTAGGATTTAGATCTGGAGTGTAGGGGCTTAATCTGTTAAGATGGTTCAAACAGACTAAGGGACTCGGCGAGTCCAGGAAGGGACTCGACGAGTCGAAGTGGGTTGTCCCATTTTCTGTTATGTTAGAACTCGACGAGTTGATGTGATAAGTCGCGACCATGAGTAGTCAGGGAACTGGGCGAGTCAGGGGCTGATTCGACGAGTTGGATCGCGAATTCAGGAATTTGAGTTTTAGAACACGACGAGTTGATGGAGCAACTCGGCGAGTTGAGTCAACCCGGAGCGTTGACTTTGACCATTGACTTTGACTTTGACCAAGGTTGACTTAGTATGACTTTTGAGGGTATTTTGGTCTAAGTGTTATTTTGGTACTGATAGCTCGGGGAGCCGAAGGAGTAGCAGTTCGGGGAATTTCCAGTTAGCAGCTAGAAGAGCATCAACAGGGATTTCAGCATTGAGGGGTGAGTCTCCTTATTGTGTGTATGGGTCTACGACCACAATGATGGCCCATTATGTTTGTGTATAGTAGGAAGACCCGGGGGTTAGCCCTAAGCATTTTTATGATATATGTTCCGGATTACGATCCGATGTCGGGCGAGGCCTGAGGTATGTTAGTATGCTAGAGGTTTTTGTGATTCTTGCATGTGTCGGTAGTATGTTTCCGGACTAGGGTCTGATGTCGGGGTAAGCCCGAGGAATGTGTTAGGTGCATTTCATGTACCCATTTTGTAGCTTTATTTCATAAAAGTACATTGCATATAGGCTTAAACTCATGCATTTTGCATGTTTTTCGGGATTTTTCATGACGCAATTTCATTCAAATACTTTTGTGATATTTCAGGGACTTTTGGAGGTAGGATATTGTTGGAGGAGGTAAATAAAAGTTGCGGACAAAATTTCAGGACTTGCGGAGCACCGAGGAGCAAGATATCAAAGAAATGAAGATTTTGGCTTTACAGACGTTTACACGGCCGTGTAAATGGAAGCCTTGCGTTTACACGGCCGTGTAAACGTAGATTTCTGCACAGTGTATTTTTGCGTTTACGCGGGCACGTAAACGACAGTGTTAATTTACGCGGGCCGTGTAAACGTAAATGCGGGTTTTAAAGCAGTTTTTCACCATTCTTAAAGGGGGAAACCAATTTTTTTAAGAGGGGGTCGACTTTTGGAGCAGAGAAAGCGATTTTCTTGAGGATTTTGAAGTTGATTAACACTTGGAAACACTTTAATTTCGTTTTTGTAAGTCAATTTGAAGTTTGAACTTGTTTGATTTGTAGTTTAACCTAGTCATGTGTGGTTGATTTCATTATCATTTCCGAATCTGAATTCTTAAGTATGTGTTGTTAGGTTGTAATTTGAACTTAATTTGTGTTTAACATCTAGTAATCTTTGATTTGATCTTAATCATGTGTTTGGTTAGTTCTCTTTTTCACTTGATCAATGAACTAGGGTTTTTATCAATCTAGTTAATCAAATTATGAAATTCGTATATGTTTTATGATTTGATGTTAGTAACATACGCTTACTTGGTTGTAATTAGATCAAAATTAGTGCAATCAAAGATTAAATGTTTATATTCCCAAGCTTAAGAGGAATGTTAAACATTGTTGGTAATTAGTGCAAAAACTTAATGTCATCTAATGATTTGATGCAAGAACTTATTTGAATTGAATCAATTAAATGAAGTTTTATTTGAAGAGCTTGTTTTGAATAAAATATTTTTGCCAATTTGGATATTAGAGTTTATTAATATCTAACTTACCAACCTAGATTGAACATGAGTTATAATCATATTACATCTTTCAACATAATACATGTATAAGAGTCAGAATCGGAAATGTACTTCTTTTACTGCGTTTTGTTATCAATCTTTCTTATTTATGAAGTTTAATTCAAGTTCAAACACAATCCCCCATTTTAATATTATTTGTATTATGTGTGAGAATATGGCAAGATAAGAAGTCATGTATTCCTGTGGACCGACCCTGCTTACTCTATACTATCTTTAGTATAAGAAATAGCAGTGACTTGAGCTTTATTAATATTATTTCATCCCATTATTTGTTGGGTTTGACACGCCTAACAAATTGGCGCCGTTGCCGGGGATACGGTGTTACTAATTGTTTATGCCAAGCATTTTGTGAGCAGGTGCTTTCAAAAAAAAAAAAAAAAAAAAAAAAAGTCAGGTAGAAGATAAGTTTTCAATTGAAGGAAGTGGCGAGAAGGTTAATGTGTTGTAAAGGCCTACCTACTTAGAACAAAGCACATTCAGGGGCCAAGTCGAGCCAACGACTTAAAACAAGGGCAGCTAACCGGGAGGCAACCCGGGGTTATTTGTTTCCTTTCTTTTAAAAATTTTTAGTCTTTGGTAAATTTCAATTTTTTTTAATGTCCCAAATGGTTTTAAACTTATTTTTTTATGCCTAGAAAATGAATCTCCGGCTCCAAAAATACTTCACGGATAGCTTGGGGAGGATGAAGAGGAGGTTCTCACCATAATTGCAAGGCTCCAAGAACGATTTGGTAAATTCTTTCCATAGCTTAAGTCGTTCATATTTTGCTTAAAAATTCAATTGGTATGCATCTGTGACTGTTTTGGACCCATTCCCAACCCAGCTACCATCCTCCACCATCCGACTCTCAATAGGCCGGCTATGCCTCTCTCCAAGCATCGAGGACGATGCTATATTTTAAGCTTGGGGAGGGGTATCCATCCATGCATAAATCCCGTTGCATGTAGGTTGCATTAATTTTGTACATATTGCATTAATTTTTATTTTCTTGTTCATTTTTCTGCATAGAAAATTTTTCAAAAACCAAAAAGATTTTCTTTCTATTCTAATTTTTATTATTTTCTTTGCATTTTGTTTGCATCCAAATTTTTGCATTGCATTCTTTGAAGAAAAAAAAACAATTGATCCAATCCCAAGCAACCAAATCTTTTCAAAACAGTTGAGCTGGTAAATGAGTCATGTGCCTTGAAATTGGCTTGCTCTTTTTATTGAAATATCTAAAAGCAAGTTAATCACACACGAACACACCTCCCGAAGCTACTTGTGCAAAACAGAAAGTGAGAAGATTGTCAACATTGGAGCATAACAGCAGGTATGAGTTAATTCTTTGGGACATATGACTGGTCTTATGAGTAGTAAGTGCTCAACTGAACTTAAAATGCCAAATAAAAAAAAATGCAAAATTTCAATGTCCCGAGCCTTCCAGCGCTCTAAAAAGTCCTTTCTACTCATTCCCTTTTATATACCCTGCTTGGGGACATAGCTTTCAACTATACTTACGGGTCTTTGCATGTTAACCTTTAGTCCCCTGAAAAATGTCTTAGAAGTCCTCACGGTAATAGACCGTGAGATGTCCCACAATAGAAAAGTCAAGGACGAAAATATAAAGAAATTGGCCAAATAAATAAATAAATTAATAAGAGTGTTATGTGTTAACTTAGTTATTTGTATTTGTGTTACTTAAAAAAACTATTATTAAGTTAATCTGTGACCTTTGGGATTCGAACAAGTAAACTCTGAGGGGTGTTTTACATCTAATCGCCTAAAGCTAAATTGTTTGGGACTGATTGAGTTGAAAATTCGTTACATGGGTTCCATAGAAAGTCATGAACTTAATAATAGCAAATAAAGCTAATCTGTGGCCTTTGAGGTTCGGGCAAGTAAACCCGAGGGATCTCTTTAAATCTAACACACTAAGGTCATTTGATTTGGATGTGTTGGTTGGAAGCCCGTTACAGGGATTTCAAAGAAAGCCATGAGCTTTATTTGTAAAAAATATAATTAAGAAGTTTGTATATAATTGTGTTTATAGTTTAATTGAATATTGTGTTTAGGAAAAATACTTGGCTGTCAAAAGATTCCCTTGGACTTGGATTTGAACTTATGACATTGGACTGAATGTTAATTATTTTGACTGGTGTAAGTGGTTTGAAGTTTGTAACCAATCTGGATAAATATTAGGGAATTTTTAGAAAAGATTTTTCAGAAAAAGATTGTTGTTGATCAACAAATAGCTGGAATCGGGCATTGTTATATTTTATGAAACAAAGATGGTTGAGCATGTTTTGTCACATATAATTTCACGAGAGTAAGACCATAATTTGTTCCAAGAATTCACTTGATGATATTGAAAGGGAATTAGTGTTGTGATCTTTGATTCTGTTGAGTTGTATTAGGGAGTGGCCAAAGTCTTATTTCTATTATCATATAATATTTTGAGACTAAAGCCAAGTTGACTCAAGGCATGACAGGTACATTCTCAACTATGGTACAAAACAGGGTTAATTGGGTTGGATATATTTTTTCATGTTTGTTTTGATTTCTTGCATCAAGTTTCAAAAAAAAAAAAGTTTAACTTTGATTTTCTTTTCTTCTCTTTTATTTTATTTTCTCCGGTTTAAATTTTCTTGTTCTTTCTTGAGGACAAGAAAGGTTTAAGCTTGGGGAGATTTGTTAGATGCATTTCATGTACCCATTTTGTAGCTTTATTTCATAAAAGTACATTGCATATAGGCTTAAACTCATGCATTTTGCATGTTTTTCGGGATTTTTCATGACGCAATTTCATTCAAATACTTTTGTGATATTTCAGGGACTTTTGGAGGTAGGATATTGTTGGAGGAGGTAAATAAAAGTTGCGGACAAAATTTCAGGACTTGCGGAGCACCGAGGAGCAAGATATCAAAGAAATGAAGATTTTGGCTTTACAGACGTTTACACGGCCGTGTAAATGGAAGCCTTGCATTTACACGGCCGTGTAAACGTAGATTTCTGCACAGTGTATTTTTGCGTTTACGCGGGCGCGTAAACGACAGTGTTAATTTACGCGGGCCGTGTAAACGTAAATGCGGGTTTTAAAGCAGTTTTTCACCATTCTTAAAGGGGGAAACCAATTTTTTTAAGAGGGGGTCGACTTTTGGAGCAGAGAAAGCGATTTTCTTGAGGATTTTGAAGTTGATTAACACTTGGGAACATTTGATTTCATTTTGTAAGAACTTTAATTTCATTTTCTAGATTTGTGATCTTGTTCTAGCCATGATTGGCTAGAACCCTAGTTTCTCCAACTTCATGTATTGACTTCTTAGTTGTGATTTCAATCATATGACTTGATGTTTGCTTTCAATTTTCTATCTAGTGAATTTGATTTTGTCTCAATCGAATGTTTGATTCTAATTGTTATTCTTACTGGCCATTTGAATTAGGGTTAGATCATTCAAGTTATCTAATTGCAAAATCCGTAATTGTTTTGTAAATTGGACTAGGTAACAAGCACTAAACTGATTTCTATTGAATGAATTTAGTGTAAATCTTATTCACACATTCTTATGCTCCCGAGCTTATGAGGAGTATTGAGTGTTGTTGGGAACATTCACATAAAGTTTAAAGCAACCTTTCAATCTAATTCTAAGAGCTTGTTTAGATTAGGTTAGTAAGGTTAGGATTAATCAAAGAGCTTGTTTTGGTTAATTATTGTGGTGAATGGGAAGTGTTAGAGCTTGTTAACACTTTCAAGTACCAACTTAGATAGAATTAAACAAATATCTTGTCATCCATGGAATCACATTGCTAATTTGTCTTGCATAGAGTTGGAGTACTTACAAATCTTGAACTTATTTCACTTAATCAATCATTTACTTATTGCTTTATTCTATAGTTTAAATCATTGCTTATAAATTCCCCCCATTCTGTGACCATTTTTGTACCTTACGCAAAAAGGTATAAACACTTGTCCCGTGTCTCTGTGGATCGACCCTACTTACCTTGTACTACGTTTTAGTGCATAGTAGTAGTGTTTAAGGAGTCATTTGTACCCTTTATTTGTTGGGTTTGACACGCCTAACAGAATGTTATATGTTGCATAGTAGATTATACTTGTTATCTTTGTGATACATTTATGTGCCTGGTAGGGAGGTGAGTGTGGGCGATGTCCCGTATCTCACCACTAGCTGAGTACGGACGGGGTTTTGTACCTCATTATTAGCAGAGCAGGGGCGGGGCCCGGGATAGGAGAGAGGTAAGTGTGGGCGGGGGGCCCGTATCTCACCATTAGCAGGAGCGTGGACGAGGTTCCATGACTCTTTAGTAGCAAGACAGGGGCGGGGCCCAAGATAGGCGAGGCCTTAGAACATGAATTCAGTAGTGTATGTTGCTTTATGTGCTAGTATGTTTAGGTGATTGTATATGTATAGCGGGCGGGGCCCGGAGACAGGCGAGGCCTAAGAGAAACAGATATGTATATCGAGCGGGGCTCGATGCAAGGCGCGGCCTGATGCCGGGCGAGGTCTGATGTCGGGCGGGACCCGATGCCGGAGCGAGTCTGATGTCGGGCAAGTCCCGATGCAGCGGGCGGGGGCCCAGTATGTGGTTATGTGTATGGTATGTGGTAGGCTGGGGAACTCACTAAGCTTCGTGCTTATAGTTTTCAGTTTTGTTTTCAGGTACTTCCGGTAGCGGATGGAAGAGCTCGGGATGACTGCATCGCACACACAATGATGTTTAGTCTGGGATGTTTTACTCTGATTTTTGATATGGAACTCTGATGACAATGTTTGATGAAATGTTTTGATAACTTATGGTTTTATTAATGAATTAAAAATGAAATTTTTAGTCTTGTGTTTTGGGATGTTACACATGTATTAGAGACTATATAATTACTCTAAAATACCATTTTTGATTATGTTGTGTAAAGATTATAAAAACACTAAATCGCTAAATGTCAACACATGTTTCAAACTAAAACGGAAGAGAAAATAACATAGAAGAAAAATACCGGCACCCCCTTCCAATATGGTCCCCTGTGTGATGTAAACGATAACATACAAGATTATAATTATAGCTCATTTAATCCACCATTGAAAACAAATATTATAATAATAACAATTAAAGAACCAATAATAGCCAACTTTAAACTTATGCAGCGAAAAGAGACCAAACAAAGTTGAGATCATAGTGTCAAAAGTCAAAACTTAGAATTTGAGGTCGAATATGGAGTGCAATTAAAATTTTCAAATAAACATTAAAATCCGACAATACAAATTTTAAGAATTACCTCTAAAGTGAAGACGATGATTTTGCCGGCGGCTGCACATATGACGGTCAGTGATGGTTGTGCGGCCACATTAGGGTTTTTTTGATAACTAAATTGACAAACAATCGACAGTGAGAGACTAAAACCATACAAAAATTGTTAGATAGATGCCATAATTCTAGGGTCAATGAATATAAAGTTACCATAATAATAGGATTAATTTTAAATTTAAATAATTAATTTAAAAGTTATTTTACAAAATTACCCTTATATATTTAGTTAATTAATAAAGTTTAAAAATTAAAATGATTGGTCCATGTTTGTAAATTAGTTGGCCAGAATCAAATAATAAACCAACTTACTTACCGGAAGAATACCATGGTAAGTTTACGACATTCGTTCGATGTTTGTTAATCGTACAATGAGAAGTTTATGTACAATCATTTATTTATTAAAGACGAAATTATATAAATGATCTTCGTGGTTTACAAAAAGGCATAGATTCCGGCACTAATTTTTTTTCTTGATGAGGATGGCCCCATGGTTTCAATGTATTACCATTTGATATGAATTACCATTTTATCCGTGATTAAAAATTTTATTGGTTTTTATTTTCTATATTTTAAGTAAAATTTTAATAGCCTATTTTAATTTAATATAAAAAACCCTATTAAACACTCTCTCTCTCTCTCTCTCTCTCTCTCTCTCTCTCTCTCTCTCTCTCTCTCTCTCTCTCTCTCTCTCTCTCTCTCTCTCTCAACTTCTTCTTTGCTATCTCTTCTTCCTCAATTATCTGGTTCAATGCATGTCGACCCTTTGTATTGACTCTTCATTGGAAAACCACTACAAAAACCAAGGAAACCACCATCATTCATGGTTAAGGCCAATGTTGTGGAACTCGTTATTCGGTACTTTTTCGGTCGCATATGGTATTTTATAAACAAATTAATTTTAGGGAAGTTATATATATGAAAAATCAAAAGTTTATTAAAATTCGTAACAAAGTATGTGAAATATAATAGAAAAGATACATGTTTGAATGTTAAATTAGCTCCAAAATGTCAGATTTTAATCATGACAATCTTTAAGATGAGAATGAGAGAGAGGAAACCACATACATATCGTTTATCTTGTATCTTACTTTACTTTTAGGGTTAATATGTTAGATAAAGTATAAAATATACATATTAATCTTGAAATTCTTGATTTTTTTCTCTTTTTAAATCAATTTTGACCATTTGACCGTGTTGGTTAAGCTTGACCGAATTGGTCTGAGTTTAACTGAGTTGGTCTGAGTTTGACCGATTTGACCGAATTCCGAGTTATTTGGCCAAGTTGGCTTAACTCACCTTGGTAAGAGGTCGAGTCCGAATACTCGTTGAGTTGGCCAAGTTTTACAACACTGGTTAAGGCATAATTATTTAAATCCCTCAATTGATTGGCTATTTTCCTCTTGACAATATGAAAACTATTATTTATGTTTCATATGTTAAGAACCCTTGTCCTATCGGTGTTGATACTCTTAATTTAGATGTTAAACTGATGTATTTGAACTTGGCAAGAGAGCATTGTCACATATATATATATATATATATATATATATATATATATATATATATATATATATATATATTTGTTTTTATGATTTTAATTATCTTTCTTACTTAATCTCTTTGCTTTCTATACATACAAGTTAAAAAGGATGACATGATTCCCAATTTATTATTACAAGAAAGAGAATTGGCTTGCGAAGGTGAAAGAGAATAAGTTCAAGTGAGGAGGGAACAATCTGAATGACAAAAACATATTATACTATTTTATCAGGTTATAAACGAACCGAAAGAACACGAACAAGAACTTTTTCTTCTTCGTCCGTTTAATTTAGCCGAACAAACGAACGAACACGAACGTGTAAACAAACGAGTTTTTTTGTTCATGTTCGTTTGTTTAACAAATTCCTTGTTTATGTTCATGAACATGCTAAACAAACATAAACGAATGAAAATATAAACGAACAAAGAAAAACAAACACATATATGAACATAAACGAACATATAATAAAATAGTAATGTAATAAAAAAAATAATTGAACATATATGAAGATAAACGAACGTTCACGAACATAAATGAACGAAAGAGACTATTGTTCATGTTTGTTTGTTTAACTAAACGAACAAGAATTTATGTTCATGTTCATTCATTCATTAAATAAACGAATATAAAAGAACATCCCGCCAAATGGTTCACGAATGGCTCGTCGAACGTTCGGTTCATTTACATCCCAATTATTTTTTTCTTCAGACCTAAGAGTTGAGATCTTCACAAGTAGTAAATCAGCCTACATATTACTTAAGCAACAGTCGTGTCTCGTACAGGCTAGGCTACTTAATAGCCATAATATAATTACATGTGGTAACTCGCTCAGTTGTTACTCACTAAACAGTCATGTCTCATACCAACAAGGCTACCTGCTAGCCATCATAAAATTACAGTTGGTAACTTGGTGAGCCGATTACTCACTAAACAATCATGTCTCATACCGACTAGGCTACCTGTTAACCATCATTAAAATTACATGTAATAACTTGGCCAGCTGATTAATCATAAAATAATTGTCTCATAACAATTGGCTACCCAGTGGCCACCATTAAATTATTGGTGATAACACGATCAATCGGTTATTCACAAAACTGCTATGTTTCTCGCTAACTAGAGAAAACATGAAGATTATTAAAAAGAATAATCAAAACAATCCTTTGCGACACCCATAATGCTCTAAAAAAACAAGCGACATTATACCAAACAACCGACTTCCTAAAGCATAGTATAAATCCCGACTATTTAACAACCAAAGAAGACCAAAACCAATCTAAGAAGCCAGAGATGATCAACACAAAGAATCCATTCTCCGAAAGTATTTCCTAAACAAGCACGGTATCCATACAAATACTAAAGAAAGGAGACAACAGGTAAGTACAACTGAAAGATCTTGTCCATACAACCAATAAAGCAAATATAAACCACCACGACAAGTATATAATGAAAATATCACTACCCATTCCACAGAATCAGTCATATTCCTAAGGCCTACCTTAAGGACCAGAGGAAATGTCACCCTTTGTAACATCCGTGTTCCAGGTATTAGCTTTCAAGTCTTAATGTAATTATTTTGTTTTAATTTAGCCTGGCCACGACCTGGCATTGGATTGCCATAGCGTGACACTCAGTTAATGAAGAATGCACATCCGTGCTTGGCCACGGAGTGGCAACCAATTTATGCCTAAAACCCTAATCTCGGGGTTGGTGCCCTATTTAAGGACATAACACCTAGGGTTGCCTCATTTGGCAGCCTCCGCCCTCTAAAAACGAACCCCCCCAATCTAAACACTTGCCCACTTTTGTGTTTTGAGAGATTGAACTCCATTTTTATGAAGGTTGAAGGAAGAAGGTGTTGGATTAAGTGTCTAAGCCCATAACTGTTATTGGTATCTACTTGACCCGAGAGTAGCATGGTCCATTTCGGGTTGCATATCACCAGGACAATTTGATAGGATGGATACTTGAGTAAGAGGTTACTTATGAATTATTAATATATTATAAGTTCAAATATATTAATATGAAATCATTTTATTTAATTAGTATTGATCAAGAATTAATTTGGAATTAATTGTGTGATCAAAAGAGACTAATTAAATATATGGGGATTGATTTGGTAAATCAATGATTCTTATAGTGTGAGCCAATTGTTATTTAGGATGGGCTAAACCAATATGGTAGTCCATGGATAGTCCATGGAGGTTTAACCCATGGAGCTTAAGTAATGTGAAAGGTCATGGGCATTAGGGTTTGCATGGATGTAACCCTAGACTTTGCCTCACTATAAAAGGACTCCCTTGGCACCCAAAATCGACCACTAGAGTTCTTGGAGTTCATAACTGATTTTGTGTGCCTAGTAATCTCTCTCAAGTCATCCCTTTGTCCAAGGGTGTGTTGTGAACCGTTTGACGCATCACACTTGGGGTGCTAAGTTTTTAAAGGCCAAAACTACAAGCTATAACAAAGAGGTAATTCTATAACTCACTTTTATGTTGATTATGTCAATTGTATGCTAGTTGTAGACTTCATGCTTTGGAAACAATATTGCATGTATAATTAGAGAAAACATAGATCCAAAGCATTTAGGGTTGTGTGTGCACCATAGGATATTGTAGTATACAAAACCCAATAGTGGTATCTGAGCCTAGGGCAGTTTTCTGTTATATTGTTGCATTGTGTTATTTTCAAAGCTAGAAAATCTGCCATTTTCATTTATGCATGCCCACCACGACGTGGCAATATTTACCACGACGTGGTGAAGCATCAGATGGCATATTTTGGTTTTCTTGGCGTAATTTGGATTTGGGTAATTAACTATGGATTGTTTTCTTGATAAAAAAATTCGTTTTTTTATGTTATGAAAATAATTAGCCTCATCCAAATAAAAGATAATCGTCAAAATTTCAAGTTTAGTGTTAGTTTATATGATAAGCTAATTTATTTGCAAATTGTTGACTTGGTATTATCTAGCCTTATGAGTTAGAATAGATCAATGATAAATTATATGATAATTTTATTAGTATAAAATATTGATCTTAATGCTTTTAAAGAACTCCATAACTTGTCCTCAAGTTACAGGAAAAGGTTTTTTCATAAAAATCATATTAACTCATAAGTTATGGAAAACCAAAAGTTTTCAAGAGTTACAAAACTTGCCATCAAGTTTTGGTATTTGAAAAGTCTCAAATTTTGAAACTCTTGTAATTAAAAGGTGTGACTCTTGGGTTCATAAATTAAAAAATTAATTAAATAGTTTTAATTGTGAATTTTTATATTTAGAACCTTGAAGTTTTTGGATAGTTCAAATTACACCTTATGGACTTTATTAAATCAATTAAAGTGGTTAATAAAAAGAGATTAATAAATCCATAATGACATGGTTTAAGTTTAATTAAAATAAGAGTATAATTTATTAATAGATTAAACCATCTAGTATTTTAAAAGTTTAAAATACATCCGTATACTTTATAATATTAAAAGTTTAATTATTATATAGATGTATAAGACAAGTTAGTCTTACCGTTAGTAGGCCTCATTCACGAAGCTGGTCTATAAGGGGGTATAAGATTACTGCCTATAAAATGGCAAATTAATGGGTGTCCACTCTCACCCACCGCTTCCTTGACTGGTGGAGTGTCGTTAGCCGAACGGGTAGGATAGGACATTCTCATTAAAAGTATAATGAAAATACCAAGTAACTAAACTCTTATAAATTCCCAATCTTAGTTACTTAGGAAAATGTGAATTTGGTGCTAACCTATGAAATTTCATTTTGCACCTTGCCAAGTCATTAGTGGAGCGTGTGTGGTTAACCGGCACACTAACTTGGACTAACAAGGGTGGCAAAGGATAGCTCGATGTTTCTCATAGATCAATGGAGCGTGTGTGGTTAACCGACACATTGATTAGGTGATAAATGACATCGAGAGTACCAATCTAATCTGCATGGTTACTCACACCTTGTTTGTGATCCTCGGTATCCCAGTCACAAACTTGAAGGGCATAATCGAGGTTAAATATGTCATTGAAAAGTTCAATGAATCTTAAAGGATCTAGGAATTTCAATTAATTTAAAACTTAATACTCAATTTCGTTTTTCATGGTGGAAATTGGTAAATCGTCATTTACCTACCTTCAAATATTTTGCAATTGGATTACGGCATCCCTCTTCCGAATTGTAAAATATTGTGTTGGGTCCTAGCCTTAATATTTCATTTTGGGTGTTATATTAAGGACTTAAATCAACTAAAATTGAATTTATCCCTTGTAGATGTCTAGTTCTGACAACTATGGTCTACCTTATCCTTTTGGAAAAAGCTTTCTTTATAAAGATGATATTCCACAAGACGATCAAGGTGAAAGATTAATCCCTTCTTCGTGCTGTAGTGGAACTTCACTTCTTCCACCTCCTCTAATAATTTTCCCTGACCCACAAGTTCAAAGACTTGAAACGTTCAAGGTCACTCAAGCCCTATTGGCTAGAAAAAACCAAGATGGAAGGTCTGTGTGTGCACATGTCTTGGAGATGAAGTCACACATTGACAGGGTGGGAATGTTGGGTGTCGTTGTTTCAAGGAAGTTGGCTGTTGACTTGGTTCTTCAATCACTTCCTAAGTCATATAGCGGGTTCTTTAAGGACTACTATACGAGAGGTCACGACATGACCCTTATTGATCTAACATATTTGCTTGTTGCTGCTGAATCAGCAATGATTTGGCACACTGGTAAAGAAAATTTGATTGGAAGATCTACTTCCCAAACTTCCATGGACATTGACAATGGCAACATTGGAAGTACAGAAAAGCTTTCTCTTCCCAATGGAAAGGGACCGGCCATGGTCAAGTCATTTGACCAAATGGTAAAGAGAAAGGCTAAGTCTGAGATAGTCCCGTGTACCATTCCCAAAGAGTCCATATGTTTCTATTGCCAAGAGAAGGGGCATTGGTTGCGAAGCTGTCATATTTACATGAAAGATCACAAGGATGGTAAAGTCAGAGTGTATGACTCTGCTTCAGGTAAGCCCACTATCTAACTCTATTAAGTTCCTATTTGGAGATTCTTAATACATGATGTAATGTAATTACATTTTGATGTTTTGTAGGATCGAAGAAAAGAAATGAAGCTTAAAGGAAGAGTAAGCTGATTCTGATCGTGAAGAGATGGATTTCGATCGCATGGTTCGATGATCAGAATTTTGAGCTGCGGCTTAAGAGTTATGATAGATTGCTTAGGAATAGATAACAACATAGTTTTCATTTGTATTTGCATTGTAAGGACTAGTTTTCCGCAATTTTAAAATAATTGTTTTTGATTTTTGTCTTATTTTAAGTTTCCTTACAATGGCATTTGTGAAAATTGTTGTTTATATGTTTCCATTGATAGCAATATTGGAAAATGGATTTGATTCTTTCGTTTGTGGTAGAGTCAAAATTTACCAAATAAGGAAAGATTCTCATCACCCAATTTTCAGTTGGATAGAAACTTGGAATCATGCAACTTGTATTGTGTGATGAATGAGAACTTCATCTTTAGGAAATTAAGACTAATTCCTTGTTCACATGTATATGTGAGTCAAGTCAAGGACTAGGGGATCGGGTACACTTGGTTGTGCGCTGGTCAGGTCCACCACAAAGACTATTCGTTATGATTTACTAAAGTTTAGTAAATATGGTTATGCTTACAAGATTAAGTATAATTCTGAATCGTTGGAAAAGTTTCAATGTATGACAGGACGAATAAGAAGAATCAAATTAGGCAGAAAGATAAAAGTTTCTCCAATCTAAAAGGATGGGAGAGTACTTGAGTATCGTATTTTATGATTACCTTAGTAATTATGAAACCATATCACAACTGATCCTCTAAGGACATCTTAGTGCATTTGTATGGCTAAGAAGAGGAATCGTGAATTGTTAAAAATGGTTAAATGAAGAAGATAAATCATACTTCGTTTCAAAATCAAGTCTTAGAGTCGTACTCCAATATTGTAAATTGAGTGATATATTTTAAGGAAGGTTTATAACACTCATCAAATGTAGAGTAAAATGTTTGTTACTCTTGTACATTTGAAATTGGTAAGTTGTGATGTTTTGAATAAGACAAAGACCAACTAAGACCAATTGTGTGAAGTGTTTATCTTGATAAAAAACCGCACTAACTCTTGAATATTTGTTTGTTAAGGAGTGTTTTTCTCGACAGAGAATCTTATATGTCAATATGACAGTAGGAGTCTTAAAGATCTTGAAAAGTTTCAAGAGCTAATCAAGAGTAAACATATTGTTAATCACTAGCACACGTCTTGAGGTTTGTAACCTATCATGTTGACATATTCTTGTTTCTATGACCATTCCAATTAAAGTTGACTATGCATGTGAGTTCTATGAGTTCTCAATTGTTTGCATAACAACCTGGAAGCAATGGCAGGCCCTGTGCTACCAAGTGGCAAGAAATTAAGATTGAACAAGTTAAGTTCATATGAGTTTGGATTTGTCACTAACCTTGTCTTGTGATTATGGTTATGATAAATTCACATGGATAGGAACACATATACCATAAAATCTAATTGTTATAAGGTTTCTCTCCAATTCATGAAAATGATTGTGAGGAAACGCTTTCACTAAGTAGATTTTAAATAGTTAGAAATTATGAGATTTGCATTCTCAAATTCGATTAGGATTACGACATCCCTCTTCATAGTTCGAATTGTGAGAAATGGCAAAGGTCTAAAAATTTGAGACTTATTGCAGTAAGTTCTAAATTTGTTTAGACACACATGTGAGCTATCTAAGGAAAGGTGTATGAGTTTGAGAAGCCTAGATAAAGTCTTATCGAAGCATCTTACATCAGAAATCTGAACTTTGGTAAGAAAGTCAATAAGTATTGACTTCTAGAAGTCCAACTGATTTCTGATTACATGTCAAAGCTAGTGGGAGCATGAGTGTTATGCTAGTAAGATAATAATTATTATGCTTGTGGGAGCATAATTGTTGTGTTAAGAGTTGCGAGTTAGCAATGTTAATTATAGAAAACAAAAAGTTTCAATTTGCAAAGATGCAGGTTTTGAAAAGTTGTTTTGCTATAATTAAGAGAGTGGAATTCATACTTAATTTCAATTCTAAAAGCTTAGATTGAGATTTTAATCAAATTTAGTCATGATATATATGAATGTTATGTTGAAAAGATTCGACATAAGGAAATTCTATATATGGAAATGTTATAGCAAAAGACTGGTAAAGTATCATGTCTTTATATGAGACATTATGAATCGTATTCCATATGCTTCGGATATAGAATCGATTACATAAGCTATAATATTAATCTGTTCTAATTTTCCAAATGCCTAGGGCATTAAGAGGGAAAGGGGACTAGAACGAGATATGACTAAAATGGTTAAGCAATTGTCGAGGACAATCTGAGGTTTACCAAAGATTGGTTGCTTATGGACAGTTGGAAGTATATTCTGAATTTTGGAAAGGACCATATTGACATATTCTGAAAAGAGGCAACTCTTGTCAGAAGTGATAGTCGAAATGGGAATATTGAAATGTTTCCATAAGTGGAAGTTATTCTTTAAATTTGTGTAAGATTAGAAAACTTAATGCAAGAAGGATGTTCAAAGGAATGTACTTTGAATGTGAGACTTCGTTTCCATGGAATTGCTCTCCATTGGCATACTTTGTAATGTCTGTTGCCAAGTCTCTGTGACTTTTGTGCATAGTCATTACTAAAAGGATCATTGCATATAACTTTAGAATCTAACAGATTTTAGCAAATGGCAAGAATTTTGTATTCTTACATTTTTATAAGGATTTGGAATTATGAAATGAGCATCATTAAAATGTTGTTTATTGATCTATTTCACAAAGAGATGACCATAGGCAAACGTAGTGTGCATGCTTGGAGCATTGCATAACTGTTGTTTTAATTCAAGTATTAAGTTGATTAATCGAAACATTATACAATGAATAATGGGTAATTAATATGGTGATTAAATAAAAGGTGTTTTATTTATATTCGTAAGTTCTGAGACCATATTGGATTCAATTATTCTTATGTTTCACTTTGCATGTTTTGACTTCCCGAATAACTAGGTTATTCAAACTATCCACAGTCGATCATACTTTGGAAGTTGGTATTGAAGCTAGACTGTCATGAATCTGACTGTAGATTGTGTAGGTGTTTTAGACATAGCACAAGTTTGTTGGAATGTTCATGAGTACTCCTGGAATAAGATTCGAGTATTGGATTAAACCCACGCTCATCTGAATCACTTCATGGATTTTATCACGAGTGATTGTGAGACGATAATATCTTATATTCTTGAAACCAAGACATGTGAGTTTTAATTTACAAGTCGGTTGCACATTGACATATGTAAACGCACCAGTAACTTGGTGTTATAAAACATATTGTTGTGTGTGATTTGATGAGTAAGTACAAGCAAGAATTTGAGTCGAAGTTTATCCATTTCTTTTACCCATGGAGGGATAAAAGCGATATCAGTGGGCCCCTCGAGGATTTAGTGATGACAAACCTAAGTGCTTGGCCAAGCCTGGACTGATTTGATTTGTTCAATTAGTCAGTTGTCATAAATTGGAAATCGGGAAACAACATATGGACAGAGAGAATGATTATAATCCATGTCTCAGTCCATATGATATCTTGTAGAATGGAGGAATATATGATCCCTTATCTAATGGACGCGTCATTGACTAGGTCAGAGTTTGACAACAGCTTTTAAGAGCTACGATTGCTAGTCGGGATTTTGGAGTCGTACTTGCAATAATAGTTATTAGACTTATCCAAGTGGGAGACTGTTGGATTAGGTGTCTAAGCCCATAACTGTTATTGGTATGTACTTGACCCGAGAGTAGCATGGTCCATTTCGGGTTGCATATCACCAGGAAAATTTGATAGGATGGATACTTGAGTAAGAGGTTACTTATGAATTATTAATATATTATAAGTTCTAATATATTGATATGAAATCATGTTATTTAATTATTATTGATCAAGAATTAATTTGGAATTAATTGTGTGATCAAAAGAGACTAATTAAATATATGGGGATTGATTTGGTAAATCAATGATTCTTATAGTATGGGCCAATTGTTATTTAGGATAGGCTAAACCAATATGGTAGTCCATGGAGGTTTAACCCATGGAGCCTAAGTAATGTGAAAGGTCATGGGAATTAGGGTTTGCATGGATGTAACCCTAGACTTTGCCTCACTATAAAAGGACTCCCTTGGCACCCAAAATCGACCACTAGAGTTCTTGGAGTTCATAACTGATTTTGTGTGCCTAGTAATCTCTCTCAAGTCATCCCTTTGTCCAAGGGTGTGTTGTGAACCATTTGAGTCATCACACTTGGGGTGCTAAGTTTTTAAAGGCCAAAACTACAAGCTATAACAAAGAGGTAATTCTATAACTCACTTTTATGTTGATTATGTCAATTGTATGCTAGTTGTAGGCTTTATGCTTTGGAAACAATATTGCATGTATAATTAGAGAAAACATAGATCCAAAGCATTTAGGGTTGTATGTGCACCATAGGATGTTGTAGTATACAAAACCCAAAGAAGGAGCTTTTGGTGTTGCTTGTGAGTGTGGTTCCAGCTTAGATTCGTCATCTGCATATCATTTATGCATCTTTGGAGGTATAAGGTCTCTACCTTGATCATTAGTTCTCTAGATCTAGTTCTAGGTCATTTTATGAGTTTGTAGACCCAAATCTTCTAGTTCTTGGAGTTTGAGTGAACTACATACCTTTGAGTGCATTGATAGCTTCTGGACCTTGGAGTTGGTTGCAAAGTTAGCCTGCATGGGTTATTAAGTGAACTCATGCCTTGGTGTAGTCATTAAGAACTTGGAATTGAAGATCATGACTTAATAGCATGTCCTAATGGATAAAGTTGGAAACTTTATCCATCAAGACCTTGTGGGGATTCAGATTTGAGTGTTAGAGATGTTGGGGTTTAGGTATAGCAGCTTAATCCATTAAGTTCTCGATGCCTAGTGCCCACGACGTGGCTACCGGTTGCCATGGCGTGGCGACTGGTGTTTCTGCGACCTTCCCTTTTAGACGACGCCATG
Source organism: Lactuca virosa (assembly GCF_052849685.1). Lineage (NCBI taxonomy): Eukaryota > Viridiplantae > Streptophyta > Magnoliopsida > Asterales > Asteraceae > Lactuca > Lactuca virosa. The sequence continues at coordinate 312,659,704 of NC_136428.1, read as the reverse complement.
TCATGCCCAATGGTGGCCACGGCGTGGGATTTAACTGAAGGTCGATTGTTTTGGTCTTGGAGTGCCCACGATGTGACCTATGGGTGGCCACAACATGGAGGCCTGTCAAGTTGACTTTGACCATAGTTTAGTTTTGGTCAATTTAGAGGATTTAGGGTGTAGACTAAGTGAGTACTTTTTATTTCTACTAGGTGTTTCGTGGTACCAGTCTTCACTGTGTGAGAGCTGTATTGATTTAGTTTTTATTTGCGAGGTGAGTCTTCTCACTGAATTACCTATGTAGAAGTGTATACGTGCTGACCAGCTGGGTCTTACTTGCTGATGTGTTTTGTGTAACTGTGATGCTAATATCTCTTGGACAACTATGAGTCCACTAGGACTTCTTAATCCACAAGGTTGCTGATACCCATAGTTGTTTGCTTTGCTAAGATGTATGTAATATTTTGGGAACTCACTAAGCTTCTTTCTTATAGTTGTGGATTAAATGTGTTTCAGGTACTTCAGATAGTCGCACGAAGGTAAAGGCATGACTGTACAATCTGGCTTGCAGATTTTATGATCTTTCCGCATTTCAAAACTCTGATTTGGGATGACTATATTTGATGCACCTGGGATTTTTATGACTTGGGTTTTATAATTTTGGATGTTTTCTTTGTTTAAAAATAAAAATTTATGTGGTAAAAATTAGTGTGTTACAACTTGGTATCAGAGCACTGGTCTGAGGGATTTGTATGAACATTCTTGGGATTCTAGACTCAAACTAGGGATCTGAGAGTTTTATAAAAATCTTTTACTAAGTAATGGAGATTTAGAAAAGAATAGAGGAAGCAAAGTGTACATGCAGCAGAAGCCCGAAGAAGTGATCTCCCAAAATATTCATATTTGTATTGTATGTTGTATTGGAATTCTTACTAGTGCTGATAGAAATACATGCTAGTTGATAGGCTAAGGATCTTGCAGGACTTGCAGGATAGGGTTTCTTGATTATGTGATGCGTTATAGCATAGGAGATTCTTATGAATGTTTTTCTACGGTTGAAACTAAGATTTCTGATTGCTTCGTGTGTACTGCATGATTATACATAATTAGGGTTTTATGGCCTTAGAATGTCTGGTTTAGCCTTACTTCCTGTTCCTTGTTTGGATGTGGATTTGAGGTGGAATCTATTATTCGAATGTCTATGGATTTTGAGTCATGTACAATTGGTTTGCGCGGAGCCATTGGCGAGGTTAGCAGAGACTTCTAGCAGGACGGAGATGTAGCTGAGCAGGGAGCTAGGGCGAGTATCTAGAGGATTAGATGCGGCTCTTCGAGCACCTACGTGTATGTGTTCTTCTTCTGTGAGGGCAGAGTGTTTTTTGGTTCGGGACCTTGAGAGGAGATCAAAATCAACTACGGATAGGTGTGGAGGGTAATATGGGCCCGTACTACCAAAAGCACAAGATCCGTATAATTGACTGAGTAGTTGATCAAGTTATGTGTTCATATGTACTTATAGTCTATTTTTGACCCTTTTTCCTTTGTGTATTTCAGTATGGTGCTCACCCGAAGTTTAGGCTCTTGCGGCCCGGAGAGCAGGGTATCAGTGATGGTGAGATCTGTAGAATCATTGTGGCGGAGGTGGTCGCAGCGGTTAGGGAGGATATCCCAGAGGTATTTGGGTCTATCAAGACTAGCGCTACGCTGATGTCATCGAGGTTGTTGATGTTGTAGCCACTGCATATGTCGCCGCTGCGAGGTCCCTCGGGGGTGATTCAATGCAGTATCAGGAGTTCAACAACACGAACCCCCAGAGTTTGATGGAGTTCAGGATCTGATTGCTACAATGGGGTGGATCACTGATGTTGAGGGATGTTTCTATACCTGTTCCTATTCGGATTATTTGAGGGTTCGCTTTGCACTAAACCTATATCGCTTAGGAGCGAAGGAATGATGGAAGTTCGTGACTGCTGATTTATCACCTATGGAAACGGACGCAGTTGTAACGACCTGAATTTCTATCCATCATCAGTGTTAGTGTATCATTAAGTTTTATTCTTAAACTAACATTTTTATTTGTTTAAATTTATCTTTGGACAAATTGTAATAAAATGAACCTTGATCATGTGTATGGGTCTAGGAGTCATTTTGTGATACTTTGAGGGCCCATGATGAAAGTTATGATGTATTTAAGTAACCCGTAACCCTAAATCCGAGATGAAAGTCTAATTGGAAGACTCCACACTACTTTTAAGTGAGTTCTTGAGTACATTCCTTTCTTGAAGTGGTGGTGGAAAACTAAGAAGTTGTGGTGGTTTTGGTGCTTTCAATTGAAGATACTTCTTTGTTGGGTTCAAGACTTCTTCCTTGCTTCTTCTCCTAGAAATTCATCACATTTCCATAGGTATAAATGAATTTTTTACCATATGTCTCTATTTTTCGAGTCCTTGTCTTAATCGTTGAAGAACTTGTTGATGTTTACTTAGAAATCTGGACAGAATTGTTGATCTGTTTTGCGAGGGTTGTAGGACTCGATATGGCCTACATAAGACAATTCCACAGAGAGATGAAATTCAAGTAAATTGAGTATAGTTTCCAGAAAGTCTGATAAAATCCTTTTTGGAGTTGTAGATTTTATTTTAATATCAAAACACTGAATAGGGGTCGGGTTGTGAAACATCAAAATAAAAAAGTTAGACTTTGTTTTCTATTTTTATTGCTCATTTCTAATCGGGATTTTGTGCAACCTTTTATGGTGTTTAGTGACCTCTTGGAGAGTGTCTTCCTCCATTCATTGTTTCCTATAACTTGGATTTGAGATGAGTCATTCTTGTGGTGGTTTAAGCACTTGTTTGGAAAGATAACATGCACCTATACATGTGTTCTTGTCTAATTGATGTTATGTGATGTTATAAACTGAATGTCAAGAGTTATTTATAACCTATAGATTCATGTTATTGCTGATTCAAATGAATTTAGGAATCCTTTGCATGCTAGAGTTCTTAAATTAATCATATGTTGTGAATTGAGAGAGTTATGATCATGCTAGAAGTGAGGATTATTTGTGTGGTTATATTATGATGATATGCATATTATATTCTTTTTTTGTATAACTTGAATGAAACTCGGATACGCATGCTAGAGGTTGTTTTGATGAAAGGTGTATATGTTTACACGCCACTAACTGATGATATGTGTACTTATATGGATATACCTTGATGTGTGATTGGATGTTGTAGTATGCCATGGATGAACTATTATAATAATTCACCAGCATGATTAGATAATGGTATTCGTGAGGTGTTTGTTTTGCCTATGTGAGAGGATCAATCAATTATTTAATTAATTAATTAAAATAAAAGGGGAACACACATACTGATGGAAATGGTTTCTTAGTGAACTTTGATTTCACACATGTTTCACATTTTTCAAAATCTTTTGAGTCATATTTTAACATTCCTTTAGTTTGCATTTTTTTCAATATTTTTAACATTAGTGTTAGCTAAACATTTATGCAATAAAGAAATTGAACAAACAAAATAACCAGAAAAGTTCACTTCATTCACATTAGTAACCAATCCACTAATTAAATCATTACTAGAAATACTAGACACACTTGCAACACTAGCACCACTACTCTCAACACTAGGACCACTCACACTACCCTCATCACTAAGTCATAAACGATACATCCCCGAACAATTGTTCACCCTCCCAACATATCTTCTGCCTTTAATGATCGCAATCTTACCTTTCTCAAGCACCAACATATCTTCTGCCTTTAGTGATCGCAATCTTACCTTTCTCAAACACCATAGGATAGGGTTTCTTGATTATGTGATGCGTTATAGCATAGGAGATTCTTATGAATGTTTTTCTACGGTTGAAACTAAGATTTCTGATTGCTTCGTGTGTACTGCATGATTATACATAATTAGGGTTTTATGGCCTTAGAATGTCTGGTTTAGCCTTACTTCCGGTTCCTTGTTTGGATGTGGATTTGAGGTGGAATCTATTATTCGAATGTCTATGGATTTTGAGTCATGTACAATTGGTTTGCGCGGAGCCATTGGCGAGGTTAGCAGAGACTTCTAGCAGGACGGAGATGTAGCTGAGCAGGGAGCTAGGGCGAGTATCTAGAGGATTAGATGCGGCTCTTCGAGCACCTACGTGTATGTGTTCTTCTTCTATGAGGGCAGAGTGTTTTTTGGTTCGGGACCTTGAGAGGAGATCAAAATCAACTACGGATAGGTGTGGAGGGTAATATGGGCCCGTACTACCAAAAGCACAAGATCCGTATGCGATTTAGAATGAATCCCAATTGACTGAGTAGTTGATCAAGTTATGTGTTCATATGTACTTATAGTCTATTTTTGACCCTTTTTCCTTTGTGTATTTCAGTATGGTGCTCACCCGAAGTTTAGGCTCTTGCGGCCCGGAGAGCAGGGTATCAGTGATGGTGAGATATGTAGAATCATTGTGGCGGAGGTGGTCGCAGCGGTTAGGGAGGATATCCCAGAGGTATTTGGGTCTATCAAGACTAGCGCTACGCTGATGTCATCGAGGTTGTTGATGTTGTAGCCACTGCATATGTCGCCGCTGCGAGGTCCCTCGGGGGTGATTCAATGCAGTATCAGGAGTTCAACAACACGAACCCCCAGAGTTTGATGGAGTTCAGGATCTGATTGCTACAATGGGGTGGATCACTGATGTTGAGGGATGTTTCTATACCTGTTCCTATTCGGATTATTTGAGGGTTCGCTTTGCACTAAACCTATATCGCTTAGGAGCGAAGGAATGATGGAAGTTCGTGACTGCTGATTTATCACCTATGGAAACGGACGCAGTTGTAACGACCTGAATTTCTATCCATCATCAGTGTTAGTGTATCATTAAGTTTTATTCTTAAACTAACATTTTTATTTGTTTAAATTTATCTTTGGACAAATTGTAATAAAATGAACCTTGATCATGTATATGGGTCTAGGAGTCATTTTGTGATACTTTGAGGGCCCATGATGAAAGTTATGATGTATTTAAGTAACCCATAACCCTAAATCCGAGATGAAAGTCTAATTGGAAGACTCCACACTACTTTTAAGTGAGTTCTTGAGTACATTCCTTTCTTGAAGTGGTGGTGGAAAACTAAGAAGTTGTGGTGGTTTTGGTGCTTTCAATTGAAGATACTTCTTTGTTGGGTTCAAGACTTCTTCCTTGCTTCTTCTCCTAGAAATTCATCACATTTCCATAGGTATAAATGAATTTTTTACCATATGTCTCTATTTTTCGAGTCCTTGTCTTAATCGTTGAAGTACTTGTTGATGTTTACTTAGAAATCTGGACATAATTGTTGATCTGTTTTGCGAGGGTTGTAGGACTCGATATGGCCTACATAAGACAATTCCACAGAGAGATGAAATTCAAGTAAATTTAGTATAGTTTCCAGAAAGTCTGATAAAATCCTTTTTGGAGTTGTAGATTTTATTTTAATATCAAAACACTGAATAGGGGTCGGGTTGTGAAACATCAAAATAAAAAAGTTAGACTTTGTTTTCTATTTTTATTGCTCATTTCTAATCGGGATTTTGTGCAACCTTTTATGGTGTTTAGTGACCTCTTGGAGAGTGTCTTCCTCCATTCATTGTTTCCTATAACTTGGATTTGAGATGAGTCATTCTTGTGGTGGTTTAAGCACTTGTTTGGAAAGATAACATGCACCTATACATGTGTTCTTGTCTAATTGATGTTATGTGATGTTATAAACTGAATGTCAAGAGTTATTTATAACCTATAGATTCATGTTATTGCTGATTCAAATGAATTTAGGAATCCTTTGCATGCTAGAGTTCTTAAATTAATCATATGTTGTGAATTGAGAGAGTTATGATCATGCTAGAAGTGAGGATTATTTGTGTGGTTATATTATGATGATATGCATATTATATTCTTTTTTTGTATAACTTGAATGAAACTCGGATACGCATGCTAGAGGTTGTTTTGATGAAAGGTGTATATGTTTACATGCCACTAACTGATGATATGTGTACTTATATGGATATACATTGATGTGTGATTGGATGTTGTAGTATGCCATGGATGAACTATTATAATAATTCACCAGCATGATTAGATAATGGTATTCGTGAGGTGTTTGTTTTGCCTATGTGAGAGGATCAATCAATTATTTAATTAATTAATTAAAATAAAAGGGGAACACACATACTGATGGAAATGGTTTCTTAGTGAACTTTGATTTCACACATGTTTCACATTTTTCAAAATCTTTTGAGTCATATTTTAACATTCCTTTAGTTTGCATTTTTTTCAATATTTTTAACATTAGTGTTAGCTAAACATTTATGCAATAAAGAAATTGAACAAACAAAATAACCAGAAAAGTTCACTTCATTCACATTAGTAACCAATCCACCAATTAAATCATTACTAGAAATACTAGACACACTTGCAACACTAGCACCACTACTCTCAACACTAGGACCACTCACACTACCCTCATCACTAAGTCATAAACGATACATCCCCGAACAATTGTTTGCCCTCCCAACATATCTTCTGCCTTTAGTGATCGCAATCTTACCTTTCTCAAGCACCAACATATCTTCTGCCTTTAGTGATCGCAATCTTACCTTTCTCAAGCACCATAGGATAGGGTTTCTTGATTATGTGATGCGTTATAGCATAGGAGATTCTTATGAATGTTTTTCTACGGTTGAAACTAAGATTTCTGATTGCTTCGTGTGTACTGCATGATTATACATAATTAGGGTTTTATGGCCTTAGAATGTCTGGTTTAGCCTTACTTCCTGTTCCTTGTTTGGATGTGGATTTGAGGTGGAATCTATTATTCGAATGTCTATGGATTTTGAGTCATGTACAATTGGTTTGCGCGGAGCCACTGGCGAGGTTAGCAGAGACTTCTAGCAGGACAGAGATGTAGCTGAGCAGGGAGCTAGGGCGAGTATCTAGAGGATTAGATGCGGCTCTTCGAGCACCTACGTGTATGTGTTCTTCTTCTGTGAGGGCAAAGTGTTTTTTGGTTCGGGACCTTGAGAGGAGATCAAAATCAACTACGGATAGGTGTGGAGGGTAATATGGGCCCGTACTACCAAAAGCACAAGATCCGTATGCGATTTAGAATGAATCCCAATTGACTGAGTAGTTGATCAAGTTATGTGTTCATATGTACTTATAGTCTATTTTTGACCCTTTTTCCTTTGTGTATTTCAGTATGGTGCTCACCCGAAGTTTAGGCTCTTGCGGCCCGGAGAGCAGGGTATCAGTGATGGTGAGATATGTAGAATCATTGTGGCGGAGGTGGTCGCAGCGGTTAGGGAGGATATCCCAGAGGTATTTGGGTCTATCAAGACTAGCGCTACGCTGATGTCATCGAGGTTGTTGATGTTGTAGCCACTGCATATGTCGCCGCTGCGAGGTCCCTCGGGGGTGATTCAATGCAGTATCAGGAGTTCAACAACACGAACCCCCAGAGTTTGATGGAGTTCAGGATCTGATTGCTACAATGGGGTGGATCACTGATGTTGAGGGATGTTTCTATACCTGTTCCTATTCGGATTATTTGAGGGTTCGCTTTGCACTAAACCTATATCGCTTAGGAGCGAAGGAATGATGGAAGTTCGTGACTGCTGATTTATCACCTATGGAAACGGACGCAGTTGTAACGACCTGAATTTCTATCCATCATCAGTGTTAGTGTATCATTAAGTTTTATTCTTAAACTAACATTTTTATTTGTTTAAATTTATCTTTGGACAAATTGTAATAAAATGAACCTTGATCATGTATATGGGTCTAGGAGTCATTTTGTGATACTTTGAGGGCCCATGATGAAAGTTATGATGTATTTAAGTAACCCATAACCCTAAATCCGAGATGAAAGTCTAATTGGAAGACTCCACACTACTTTTAAGTGAGTTCTTGAGTACATTCCTTTCTTGAAGTGGTGGTGGAAAACTAAGAAGTTGTGGTGGTTTTGGTGCTTTCAATTGAAGATACTTCTTTGTTGGGTTCAAGACTTCTTCCTTGCTTCTTCTCCTAGAAATTCATCACATTTCCATAGGTATAAATGAATTTTTTACCATATGTCTCTATTTTTCGAGTCCTTGTCTTAATCGTTGAAGTACTTGTTGATGTTTACTTAGAAATCTGGACATAATTGTTGATCTGTTTTGCGAGGGTTGTAGGACTCGATATGGCCTACATAAGACAATTCCACAGAGAGATGAAATTCAAGTAAATTTAGTATAGTTTCCAGAAAGTCTGATAAAATCCTTTTTGGAGTTGTAGATTTTATTTTAATATCAAAACACTGAATAGGGGTCGGGTTGTGAAACATCAAAATAAAAAAGTTAGACTTTGTTTTCTATTTTTATTGCTCATTTCTAATCGGGATTTTGTGCAACCTTTTATGGTGTTTAGTGACCTCTTGGAGAGTGTCTTCCTCCATTCATTGTTTCCTATAACTTGGATTTGAGATGAGTCATTCTTGTGGTGGTTTAAGCACTTGTTTGGAAAGATAACATGCACCTATACATGTGTTCTTGTCTAATTGATGTTATGTGATGTTATAAACTGAATGTCAAGAGTTATTTATAACCTATAGATTCATGTTATTGCTGATTCAAATGAATTTAGGAATCCTTTGCATGCTAGAGTTCTTAAATTAATCATATGTTGTGAATTGAGAGAGTTATGATCATGCTAGAAGTGAGGATTATTTGTGTGGTTATATTATGATGATATGCATATTATATTCTTTTTTTGTATAACTTGAATGAAACTCGGATACGCATGCTAGAGGTTGTTTTGATGAAAGGTGTATATGTTTACATGCCACTAACTGATGATATGTGTACTTATATGGATATACATTGATGTGTGATTGGATGTTGTAGTATGCCATGGATGAACTATTATAATAATTCACCAGCATGATTAGATAATGGTATTCGTGAGGTGTTTGTTTTGCCTATGTGAGAGGATCAATCAATTATTTAATTAATTAATTAAAATAAAAGGGGAACACACATACTGATGGAAATGGTTTCTTAGTGAACTTTGATTTCACACATGTTTCACATTTTTCAAAATCTTTTGAGTCATATTTTAACATTCCTTTAGTTTGCATTTTTTTCAATATTTTTAACATTAGTGTTAGCTAAACATTTATGCAATAAAGAAATTGAACAAACAAAATAACCAGAAAAGTTCACTTCATTCACATTAGTAACCAATCCACCAATTAAATCATTACTAGAAATACTAGACACACTTGCAACACTAGCACCACTACTCTCAACACTAGGACCACTCACACTACCCTCATCACTAAGTCATAAACGATACATCCCCGAACAATTGTTCGCCCTCCCAACATATCTTCTGCCTTTAGTGATCGCAATCTTACCTTTCTCAAGCACCAACATATCTTCTGCCTTTAGTGATCGCAATCTTACCTTTCTCAAGCACCATAGGATAGGGTTTCTTGATTATGTGATGCGTTATAGCATAGGAGATTCTTATGAATGTTTTTCTACGGTTGAAACTAAGATTTCTGATTGCTTCGTGTGTACTGCATGATTATACATAATTAGGGTTTTATGGCCTTAGAATGTCTGGTTTAGCCTTACTTCCTGTTCCTTGTTTGGATGTGGATTTGAGGTGGAATCTATTATTCGAATGTCTATGGATTTTGAGTCATGTACAATTGGTTTGCGCGGAGCCACTGGCGAGGTTAGCAGAGACTTCTAGCAGGACAGAGATGTAGCTGAGCAGGGAGCTAGGGCGAGTATCTAGAGGATTAGATGCGGCTCTTCGAGCACCTACGTGTATGTGTTCTTCTTCTGTGAGGGCAAAGTGTTTTTTGGTTCGGGACCTTGAGAGGAGATCAAAATCAACTACGGATAGGTGTGGAGGGTAATATGGGCCCGTACTACCAAAAGCACAAGATCCGTATGCGATTTAGAATGAATCCCAATTGACTGAGTAGTTGATCAAGTTATGTGTTCATATGTACTTATAGTCTATTTTTGACCCTTTTTCCTTTGTGTATTTCAGTATGGTGCTCACCCGAAGTTTAGGCTCTTGCGGCCCGGAGAGCAGGGTATCAGTGATGGTGAGATATGTAGAATCATTGTGGCGGAGGTGGTCGCAGCGGTTAGGGAGGATATCCCAGAGGTATTTGGGTCTATCAAGACTAGCGCTACGCTGATGTCATCGAGGTTGTTGATGTTGTAGCCACTGCATATGTCGCCGCTGCGAGGTCCCTCGGGGGTGATTCAATGCAGTATCAGGAGTTCAACAACACGAACCCCCAGAGTTTGATGGAGTTCAGGATCTGATTGCTACAATGGGGTGGATCACTGATGTTGAGGGATGTTTCTATACCTGTTCCTATTCGGATTATTTGAGGGTTCGCTTTGCACTAAACCTATATCGCTTAGGAGCGAAGGAATGATGGAAGTTCGTGACTGCTGATTTATCACCTATGGAAACGGACGCAGTTGTAACGACCTGAATTTCTATCCATCATCAGTGTTAGTGTATCATTAAGTTTTATTCTTAAACTAACATTTTTATTTGTTTAAATTTATCTTTGGACAAATTGTAATAAAATGAACCTTGATCATGTATATGGGTCTAGGAGTCATTTTGTGATACTTTGAGGGCCCATGATGAAAGTTATGATGTATTTAAGTAACCCATAACCCTAAATCCGAGATGAAAGTCTAATTGGAAGACTCCACACTACTTTTAAGTGAGTTCTTGAGTACATTCCTTTCTTGAAGTGGTGGTGGAAAACTAAGAAGTTGTGGTGGTTTTGGTGCTTTCAATTGAAGATACTTCTTTGTTGGGTTCAAGACTTCTTCCTTGCTTCTTCTCCTAGAAATTCATCACATTTCCATAGGTATAAATGAATTTTTTACCATATGTCTCTATTTTTCGAGTCCTTGTCTTAATCGTTGAAGTACTTGTTGATGTTTACTTAGAAATCTGGACATAATTGTTGATCTGTTTTGCGAGGGTTGTAGGACTCGATATGGCCTACATAAGACAATTCCACAGAGAGATGAAATTCAAGTAAATTGAGTATAGTTTCCAGAAAGTCTGATAAAATCCTTTTTGGAGTTGTAGATTTTATTTTAATATCAAAACACTGAATAGGGGTCGGGTTGTGAAACATCAAAATAAAAAAGTTAGACTTTGTTTTCTATTTTTATTGCTCATTTCTAATCGGGATTTTGTGCAACCTTTTATGGTGTTTAGTGACCTCTTGGAGAGTGTCTTCCTCCATTCATTGTTTCCTATAACTTGGATTTGAGATGAGTCATTCTTGTGGTGGTTTAAGCACTTGTTTGGAAAGATAACATGCACCTATACATGTGTTCTTGTCTAATTGATGTTATGTGATGTTATAAACTGAATGTCAAGAGTTATTTATAACCTATAGATTCATGTTATTGCTGATTCAAATGAATTTAGGAATCCTTTGCATGCTAGAGTTCTTAAATTAATCATATGTTGTGAATTGAGAGAGTTATGATCATGCTAGAAGTGAGGATTATTTGTGTGGTTATATTATGATGATATGCATATTATATTCTTTTTTTGTATAACTTGAATGAAACTCGGATACGCATGCTAGAGGTTGTTTTGATGAAAGGTGTATATGTTTACACGCCACTAACTGATGATATGTGTACTTATATGGATATACCTTGATGTGTGATTGGATGTTGTAGTATGCCATGGATGAACTATTATAATAATTCACCAGCATGATTAGATAATGGTATTCGTGAGGTGTTTGTTTTGCCTATGTGAGAGGATCAATCAATTATTTAATTAATTAATTAAAATAAAAGGGGAACACACATACTGATGGAAATGGTTTCTTAGTGAACTTTGATTTCACACATGTTTCACATTTTTCAAAATCTTTTGAGTCATATTTTAACATTCCTTTAGTTTGCATTTTTTTCAATATTTTTAACATTAGTGTTAGCTAAACATTTATGCAATAAAGAAATTGAACAAACAAAATAACCAGAAAAGTTCACTTCATTCACATTAGTAACCAATCCACCAATTAAATCATTACTAGAAATACTAGACACACTTGCAACACTAGCACCACTACTCTCAACACTAGGACCACTCACACTACCCTCATCACTAAGTCATAAACGATACATCCCCGAACAATTGTTCGCCCTCCCAACATATCTTCTGCCTTTAGTGATCGCAATCTTACCTTTCTCAAGCACCAACATATCTTATGCCTTTAGTGATCGCAATCTTACCTTTCTCAAGCACCATAGGATAGGGTTTCTTGATTATGTGATGCGTTATAGCATAGGAGATTCTTATGAATGTTTTTCTGCGGTTGAAACTAAGATTTCTGATTGCTTCGTGTGTACTGCATGATTATACATAATTAGGGTTTTATGGCCTTAGAATGTCTGGTTTAGCCTTACTTCCTGTTCCTTGTTTGGATGTGGATTTGAGGTGGAATCTATTATTCGAATGTCTATGGATTTTGAGTCATGTACAATTGGTTTGCGCGGAGCCATTGGCGAGGTTAGCAGAGACTTCTAGCAGGACAGAGATGTAGCTGAGCAGGGAGCTAGGGCGAGTATCTAGAGGATTAGATGCGGCTCTTCGAGCACCTACGTGTATGTGTTCTTCTTCTATGAGGGCAGAGTGTTTTTTGGTTCGGGACCTTGAGAGGAGATCAAAATCAACTACGGATAGGTGTGGAGGGTAATATGGGCCCGTACTACCAAAAGCACAAGATCCGTATGCGATTTAGAATGAATCCCAATTGACTGAGTAGTTGATCAAGTTATGTGTTCATATGTACTTATAGTCTATTTTTGACCCTTTTTCCTTTGTGTATTTCAGTATGGTGCTCACCCGAAGTTTAGGCTCTTGCGGCCCGGAGAGCAGGGTATCAATGATGGTGAGATATGTAGAATCATTGTGGCGGAGGTGGTCGCAGCGGTTAGGGAGGATATCCCAGAGGTATTTGGGTCTATCAAGACTAGCGCTACGCTGATGTCATCGAGGTTGTTGATGTTGTAGCCACTGCATATGTCGCCGCTGCGAGGTCCCTCGGGGGTGATTCAATGCAGTATCAGGAGTTCAACAACACGAACCCCCAGAGTTTGATGGAGTTCAGGATCTGATTGCTACAATGGGGTGGATCACTGATGTTGAGGGATGTTTCTATACCTGTTCCTATTCGGATTATTTGAGGGTTCGCTTTGCACTAAACCTATATCGCTTAGGAGCGAAGGAATGATGGAAGTTCGTGACTGCTGATTTATCACCTATGGAAACGGACGCAGTTGTAACGACCTGAATTTCTATCCATCATCAGTGTTAGTGTATCATTAAGTTTTATTCTTAAACTAACATTTTTATTTGTTTAAATTTATCTTTGGACAAATTGTAATAAAATGAACCTTGATCATGTATATGGGTCTAGGAGTCATTTTGTGATACTTTGAGGGCCCATGATGAAAGTTATGATGTATTTAAGTAACCCGTAACCCTAAATCCGAGATGAAAGTCTAATTGGAAGACTCCACACTACTTTTAAGTGAGTTCTTGAGTACATTCCTTTCTTGAAGTGGTGGTGGAAAACTAAGAAGTTGTGGTGGTTTTGGTGCTTTCAATTGAAGATACTTCTTTGTTGGGTTCAAGACTTCTTCCTTGCTTCTTCTCCTAGAAATTCATCACATTTCCATAGGTATAAATGAATTTTTTACCATATGTCTCTATTTTTCGAGTCCTTGTCTTAATCGTTGAAGTACTTGTTGATGTTTACTTAGAAATCTGGACATAATTGTTGATCTGTTTTGCGAGGGTTGTAGGACTCGATATGGCCTACATAAGACAATTCCACAGAGAGATGAAATTCAAGTAAATTTAGTATAGTTTCCAGAAAGTCTGATAAAATCCTTTTTGGAGTTGTAGATTTTATTTTAATATCAAAACACTGAATAGGGGTCGGGTTGTGAAACATCAAAATAAAAAAGTTAGACTTTGTTTTCTATTTTTATTGCTCATTTCTAATCGGGATTTTGTGCAACCTTTTATGGTGTTTAGTGACCTCTTGGAGAGTGTCTTCCTCCATTCATTGTTTCCTATAACTTGGATTTGAGATGAGTCATTCTTGTGGTGGTTTAAGCACTTGTTTGGAAAGATAACATGCACCTATACATGTGTTCTTGTCTAATTGATGTTATGTGATGTTATAAACTGAATGTCAAGAGTTATTTATAACCTATAGATTCATGTTATTGCTGATTCAAATGAATTTAGGAATCCTTTGCATGCTAGAGTTCTTAAATTAATCATATGTTGTGAATTGAGAGAGTTATGATCATGCTAGAAGTGAGGATTATTTGTGTGGTTATATTATGATGATATGCATATTATATTCTTTTTTTGTATAACTTGAATGAAACTCGGATACGCATGCTAGAGGTTGTTTTGATGAAAGGTGTATATGTTTACATGCCACTAACTGATGATATGTGTACTTATATGGATATACCTTGACGTGTGATTGGATGTTGTAGTATGCCATGGATGAACTATTATAATAATTCACCAGCATGATTAGATAATGGTATTCGTGAGGTGTTTGTTTTGCCTATGTGAGAGGATCAATCAATTATTTAATTAATTAATTAAAATAAAAGGGGAACACACATACTGATGGAAATGGTTTCTTAGTGAACTTTGATTTCACACATGTTTCACATTTTTCAAAATCTTTTGAGTCATATTTTAACATTCCTTTAGTTTGCATTTTTTTCAATATTTTTAACATTAGTGTTAGCTAAACATTTATGCAATAAAGAAATTGAACAAACAAAATAACCAGAAAAGTTCACTTCATTCACATTAGTAACCAATCCACCAATTAAATCATTACTAGAAATACTAGACACACTTGCAACACTAGCACCACTACTCTCAACACTAGGACCACTCACACTACCCTCATCACTAAGTCATAAACGATACATCCCCGAACAATTGTTCGCCCTCCCAACATATCTTCTGCCTTTAGTGATCGCAATCTTACCTTTCTCAAGCACCAACATATCTTCTGCCTTTAGTGATCGCAATCTTACCTTTCTCAAGCACCATAGGATAGGGTTTCTTGATTATGTGATGCGTTATAGCATAGGAGATTCTTATGAATGTTTTTCTACGGTTGAAACTAAGATTTCTGATTGCTTCGTGTGTACTGCATGATTATACATAATTAGGGTTTTATGGCCTTAGAATGTCTGGTTTAGCCTTACTTCCTGTTCCTTGTTTGGATGTGGATTTGAGGTGGAATCTATTATTCGAATGTCTATGTATTTTGAGTCATGTACAATTGGTTTGCGCGGAGCCACTAGCGAGGTTAGCAGAGACTTCTAGCAGGACAGAGATGTAGCTGAGCAGGGAGCTAGGGCGAGTATCTAGAGGATTAGATGCGGCTCTTAGAGCACCTACGTGTATGTGTTCTTCTTCTGTGAGGGCAGAGTGTTTTTTGGTTCGGGACCTTGAGAGGAGATCAAAATCAACTACGGATAGGTGTGGAGGGTAATATGGGCCCGTACTACCAAAAGCACAAGATCCGTATGCGATTTAGAATGAATCCCAATTGACTGAGTAGTTGATCAAGTTATGTGTTCATATGTACTTATAGTCTATTTTTGACCCTTTTTCCTTTGTGTATTTCAGTATGGTGCTCACCCGAAGTTTAGGCTCTTGCGGCCCGGAGAGCAGGGTATCAGTGATGGTGAGATCTGTAGAATCATTGTGGCGGAGGTGGTCGCAGCGGTTAGGGAGGATATCCCAGAGGTATTTGGGTCTATCAAGACTAGCGCTACGCTGATGTCATCGAGGTTGTTGATGTTGTAGCCACGGCATATGTCGCCGCTGCGAGGTCCCTCGGGGGTGATTCAATGCAGTATCAGGAGTTCAACAACACGAACCCCTAGAGTTTGATGGAGTTCAGGATCTGATTGTTACAATGGGGTGGATCACTGATGTTGAGGGATGTTTCTATACCTGTTCCTATTCGGATTATTTGAGGGTTCGCTTTGCACTAAACCTATATCGCTTAGGAGCGAAGGAATGATGGAAGTTCGTGACTGCTGATTTATCACCTATGGAAACGGACGCAGTTGTAACGACCTGAATTTCTATCCATCATCAGTGTTAGTGTATCATTAAGTTTTATTCTTAAACTAACATTTTTATTTGTTTAAATTTATCTTTGGACAAATTGTAATAAAATGAACCTTGATCATGTATATGGGTCTAGGAGTCATTTTGTGATACTTTGAGGGCCCATGATGAAAGTTATGATGTATTTAAGTAACCCGTAACCCTAAATCCGAGATGAAAGTCTAATTGGAAGACTCCACACTACTTTTAAGTGAGTTCTTGAGTACATTCCTTTCTTGAAGTGGTGGTGGAAAACTAAGAAGTTGTGGTGGTTTTGGTGCTTTCAATTGAAGATACTTCTTTGTTGGGTTCAAGACTTCTTCCTTGCTTCTTCTCCTAGAAATTCATCACATTTCCATGGGTATAAATGAATTTTTTACCATATGTCTCTATTTTTCGAGTCCTTGTCTTAATCGTTGAAGTACTTGTTGATGTTTACTTAGAAATCTGGACATAATTGTTGATCTGTTTTGCGAGGGTTGTAGGACTCGATATGGCCTACATAAGACAATTCCACAGAGAGATGAAATTCAAGTAAATTGAGTATAGTTTCCAGAAAGTCTGATAAAATCCTTTTTGGAGTTGTAGATTTTATTTTAATATCAAAACACTGAATAGGGGTCGGGTTGTGAAACATCAAAATAAAAAAGTTAGACTTTGTTTTCTATTTTTATTGCTCATTTCTAATCGGGATTTTGTGCAACCTTTTATGGTGTTTAGTGACCTCTTGGAGAGTGTCTTCCTCCATTCATTGTTTCCTATAACTTGGATTTGAGATGAGTCATTCTTGTGGTGGTTTAAGCACTTGTTTGGAAAGATAACATGCACCTATACATGTGTTCTTGTCTAATTGATGTTATGTGATGTTATAAACTGAATGTCAAGAGTTATTTATAACCTATAGATTCATGTTATTGCTGATTCAAATGAATTTAGGAATCCTTTGCATGCTAGAGTTCTTAAATTAATCATATGTTGTGAATTGAGAGAGTTATGATCATGCTAGAAGTGAGGATTATTTGTGTGGTTATATTATGATGATATGCATATTATATTCTTTTTTTGTATAACTTGAATGAAACTCGGATACGCATGCTAGAGGTTGTTTTGATGAAAGGTGTATATGTTTACATGCCACTAACTGATGATATGTGTACTTATATGGATATACCTTGATGTGTGATTGGATGTTGTAGTATGCCATGGATGAACTATTATAATAATTCACCAGCATGATTAGATAATGGTATTCGTGAGGTGTTTGTTTTGCCTATGTGAGAGGATCAATCAATTATTTAATTAATTAATTAAAATAAAAGGGGAACACACATACTGATGGAAATGGTTTCTTAGTGAACTTTGATTTCACACATGTTTCACATTTTTCAAAATCTTTTGAGTCATATTTTAACATTCCTTTAGTTTGCATTTTTTTCAATATTTTTAACATTAGTGTTAGCTAAACATTTATGCAATAAAGAAATTGAACAAACAAAATAACCAGAAAAGTTCACTTCATTCACATTAGTAACCAATCCACCAATTAAATCATTACTAGAAATACTAGACACACTTGCAACACTAGCACCACTACTCTCAACACTAGGACCACTCACACTACCCTCATCACTAAGTCATAAACGATACATCCCCGAACAATTGTTCGCCCTCCCAACATATCTTCTGCCTTTAGTGATCGCAATCTTACCTTTCTCAAGCACCAACATATCTTCTGCCTTTAGTGATCGCAATCTTACCTTTCTCAAGCACCATAGGATAGGGTTTCTTGATTATGTGATGCGTTATAGCATAGGAGATTCTTATGAATGTTTTTCTACGGTTGAAACTAAGATTTCTGATTGCTTCGTGTGTACTGCATGATTATACATAATTAGGGTTTTATGGCCTTAGAATGTCTGGTTTAGCCTTACTTCCTGTTCCTTGTTTGGATGTGGATTTGAGGTGGAATCTATTATTCGAATGTTTATGGATTTTGAGTCATGTACAATTGGTTTGCGCGGAGCCACTAGCGAGGTTAGCAGAGACTTCTAGCAGGACAGAGATGTAGCTGAGCAGGGAGCTAGGGCGAGTATCTAGAGGATTAGATGCGGCTCTTCGAGCACGTACGTGTATGTGTTCTTCTTCTGTGAGGGCAGAGTGTTTTTTGGTTCGGGACCTTGAGAGGAGATCAAAATCAACTACGGATAGGTGTGGAGGGTAATATGGGCCCGTACTACCAAAAGCACAAGATCCGTATGCGATTTAGAATGAATCCCAATTGACTGAGTAGTTGATCAAGTTATGTGTTCATATGTACTTATAGTCTATTTTTGACCCTTTTTCCTTTGTGTATTTCAGTATGGTGCTCACCCGAAGTTTAGGCTCTTGCGGTCCGGAGAGCAGGGTATCAGTGATGGTGAGATCTGTAGAATCATTGTGGTGGAGGTGGTCGCAGCGGTTAGGGAGGATATCCCAGAGGTATTTGGGTCTATCAAGACTAGCGCTACGCTGATGTCATCGAGGTTGTTGATGTTGTAGCCACTGCATATGTCGCCGCTGCGAGGTCCCTCGGGGGTGATTCAATGCAGTATCAGGAGTTCAACAACACGAACCCCCAGAGTTTGATGGAGTTCAGGATCTGATTGCTACAATGGGGTGGATCACTGATGTTGAGGGATGTTTCTATACCTGTTCCTATTCGGATTATTTGAGGGTTCGCTTTGCACTAAACCTATATCGCTTAGGAGCGAAGGAATGATGGAAGTTCGTGACTGCTGATTTATCACCTATGGAAACGGACGCAGTTGTAACGACCTGAATTTCTATCCATCATCAGTGTTAGTGTATCATTAAGTTTTATTCTTAAACTAACATTTTTATTTGTTTAAATTTATCTTTGGACAAATTGTAATAAAATGAACCTTGATCATGTATATGGGTCTAGGAGTCATTTTGTGATACTTTGAGGGCCCATGATGAAAGTTATGATGTATTTAAGTAACCCGTAACCCTAAATCCGAGATGAAAGTCTAATTGGAAGACTCCACACTACTTTTAAGTGAGTTCTTGAGTACATTCCTTTCTTGAAGTGGTGGTGGAAAACTAAGAAGTTGTGGTGGTTTTGGTGCTTTCAATTGAAGATACTTCTTTGTTGGGTTCAAGACTTCTTCCTTGCTTCTTCTCCTAGAAATTCATCACATTTCCATAGGTATAAATGAATTTTTTACCATATGTCTCTATTTTTCGAGTCCTTGTCTTAATCGTTGAAGTACTTGTTGATGTTTACTTAGAAATCTGGACATAATTGTTGATCTGTTTTGCGAGGGTTGTAGGACTCGATATGGCCTACATAAGACAATTCCACAGAGAGATGAAATTCAAGTAAATTGAGTATAGTTTCCAGAAAGTCTGATAAAATCCTTTTTGGAGTTGTAGATTTTATTTTAATATCAAAACACTGAATAGGGGTCGGGTTGTGAAACATCAAAATAAAAAAGTTAGACTTTGTTTTCTATTTTTATTGCTCATTTCTAATCGGGATTTTGTGCAACCTTTTATGGTGTTTAGTGACCTCTTGGAGAGTGTCTTCCTCCATTCATTGTTTCCTATAACTTGGATTTGAGATGAGTCATTCTTGTGGTGGTTTAAGCACTTGTTTGGAAAGATAACATGCACCTATACATGTGTTCTTGTCTAATTGATGTTATGTGATGTTATAAACTGAATGTCAAGAGTTATTTATAACCTATAGATTCATGTTATTGCTGATTCAAATGAATTTAGGAATCCTTTGCATGCTAGAGTTCTTAAATTAATCATATGTTGTGAATTGAGAGAGTTATGATCATGCTAGAAGTGAGGATTATTTGTGTGGTTATATTATGATGATATGCATATTATATTCTTTTTTTGTATAACTTGAATGAAACTCGGATACGCATGCTAGAGGTTGTTTTGATGAAAGGTGTATATGTTTACATGCCACTAACTGATGATATGTGTACTTATATGGATATACCTTGATGTGTGATTGGATGTTGTAGTATGCCATGGATGAACTATTATAATAATTCACCAGCATGATTAGATAATGGTATTCGTGAGGTGTTTGTTTTGCCTATGTGAGAGGATCAATCAATTATTTAATTAATTAATTAAAATAAAAGGGGAACACACATACTGATGGAAATGGTTTCTTAGTGAACTTTGATTTCACACATGTTTCACATTTTTCAAAATCTTTTGAGTCATATTTTAACATTCCTTTAGTTTGCATTTTTTTCAATATTTTTAACATTAGTGTTAGCTAAACATTTATGCAATAAAGAAATTGAACAAACAAAATAACCAGAAAAGTTCACTTCATTCACATTAGTAACCAATCCACCAATTAAATCATTACTAGAAATACTAGACACACTTGCAACACTAGCACCACTACTCTCAACACTAGGACCACTCACACTACCCTCATCACTAAGTCATAAACGATACATCCCCGAACAATTGTTCGCCCTCCCAACATATCTTCTGCCTTTAGTGATCGCAATCTTACCTTTCTCAAGCACCAACATATCTTCTGCCTTTAGTGATCGCAATCTTACCTTTCTCAAGCACCATAGGATAGGGTTTCTTGATTATGTGATGCGTTATAGCATAGGAGATTCTTATGAATGTTTTTCTACGGTTGAAACTAAGATTTCTGATTGCTTCGTGTGTACTGCATGATTATACATAATTAGGGTTTTATGGCCTTAGAATGTCTGGTTTAGCCTTACTTCCTGTACATTGTTTGGATGTGGATTTGAGGTGGAATCTATTATTCGAATGTCTATGGATTTTGAGTCATGTACAATTGGTTTGCGCGGAGCCACTAGCGAGGTTAGCAGAGACTTCTAGCAGGACAGAGATGTAGCTGAGCAGGGAGCTAGGGCGAGTATCTAGAGGATTAGATGCGGCTCTTCGAGCACCTACGTGTATGTGTTCTTCTTCTGTGAGGGCAGAGTGTTTTTTGGTTCGGGACCTTGAGAGGAGATCAAAATCAACTACGGATAGGTGTGGAGGGTAATATGGGCCCGTACTACCAAAAGCACAAGATCCGTATGCGATTTAGAATGAATCCCAATTGACTGAGTAGTTGATCAAGTTATGTGTTCATATGTACTTATAGTCTATTTTTGACCCTTTTTCCTTTGTGTATTTCAGTATGGTGCTCACCCGAAGTTTAGGCTCTTGCGGTCCGGAGAGCAGGGTATCAGTGATGGTGAGATCTGTAGAATCATTGTGGTGGAGGTGGTCGCAGCGGTTAGAGAGGATATCCCAGAGGTATTTGGGTCTATCAAGACTAGCGCTACGCTGATGTCATCGAGGTTGTTGATGTTGTAGCCACTGCATATGTCGCCGCTGCGAGGTCCCTCGGGGGTGATTCAATGCAGTATCAGGAGTTCAACAACACGAACCCCCAGAGTTTGATGGAGTTCAGGATCTGATTGCTACAATGGGGTGGATCACTGATGTTGAGGGATGTTTCTATACCTGTTCCTATTCGGATTATTTGAGGGTTCGCTTTGCACTAAACCTATATCGCTTAGGAGCGAAGGAATGATGGAAGTTCGTGACTGCTGATTTATCACCTATGGAAACGGACGCAGTTGTAACGACCTGAATTTCTATCCATCATCAGTGTTAGTGTATCATTAAGTTTTATTCTTAAACTAACATTTTTATTTGTTTAAATTTATCTTTGGACAAATTGTAATAAAATGAACCTTGATCATGTATATGGGTCTAGGAGTCATTTTGTGATACTTTGAGGGCCCATGATGAAAGTTATGATGTATTTAAGTAACCCGTAACCCTAAATCCGAGATGAAAGTCTAATTGGAAGACTCCACACTACTTTTAAGTGAGTTCTTGAGTACATTCCTTTCTTGAAGTGGTGGTGGAAAACTAAGAAGTTGTGGTGGTTTTGGTGCTTTCAATTGAAGATACTTCTTTGTTGGGTTCAAGACTTCTTCCTTGCTTCTTCTCTCCTAGAAATTCATCACATTTCCGTAGGTATAAATGAATTTTTTACCATATGTCTCTATTTTTCGAGTCCTTGTCTTAATCGTTGAAGTACTTGTTGATGTTTACTTAGAAATCTGGACAGAATTGTTGATCTGTTTTGCGAGGGTTGTAGGACTCGATATGGCCTACATAAGACAATTCCACAGAGAGATGAAATTCAAGTAAATTGAGTATAGTTTCCAGAAAGTCTGATAAAATCCTTTTTGGAGTTGTAGATTTTATTTTAATATCAAAACACTGAATAGGGGTCGGGTTGTGAAACATCAAAATAAAAAAGTTAGACTTTGTTTTTTATTTTTATTGCTCATTTCTAATCGGGATTTTGTGCAACCTTTTATGGTGTTTAGTGACCTCTTGGAGAGTGTCTTCCTCCATTCATTGTTTCCTATAACTTGGATTTGAGATGAGTCATTCTTGTGGTGGTTTAAGCACTTGTTTGGAAAGATAACATGCACCTATACATGTGTTCTTGTCTAATTGATGTTATGTGATGTTATAAACTGAATGTCAAGAGTTATTTATAACCTATAGATTCATGTTATTGCTGATTCAAATGAATTTAGGAATCCTTTGCATGCTAGAGTTCTTAAATTAATCATATGTTGTGAATTGAGAGAGTTATGATCATGCTAGAAGTGAGGATTATTTGTGTGGTTATATTATGATGATATGCATATTATATTCTTTTTTTGTATAACATGAATGAAACTCGGATACGCATGCTAGAGGTTGTTTTGATGAAAGGTGTATATGTTTACATGCCACTAACTGATGATATGTGTACTTATATGGATATACCTTGATGTGTGATTGGATGTTGTAGTATGCCATGGATGAACTATTATAATAATTCACCAGCATGATTAGATAATGGTATTCGTGAGGTGTTTGTTTTGCCTATGTGAGAGGATCAATCAATTATTTAATTAATTAATTAAAATAAAAGGGGAACACACATACTGATGGAAATGGTTTCTTAGTGAACTTTGATTTCACACATGTTTCACATTTTTCAAAATCTTTTGAGTCATATTTTAACATTCCTTTAGTTTGCATTTTTTTCAATATTTTTAACATTAGTGTTAGCTAAACATTTATGCAATAAAGAAATTGAACAAACAAAATAACCAGAAAAGTTCACTTCATTCACATTAGTAACCAATCCACCAATTAAATCATTACTAGAAATACTAGACACACTTGCAACACTAGCACCACTACTCTCAACACTAGGACCACTCACACTACCCTCATCACTAAGTCATAAACGATACATCCCCGAACAATTGTTCGCCCTCCCAACATATCTTCTGCCTTTAGTGATCGCAATCTTACCTTTCTCAAGCACCAACATATCTTCTGCCTTTAGTGATCGCAATCTTACCTTTCTCAAGCACCATAGGATAGGGTTTCTTGATTATGTGATGCGTTATAGCATAGGAGATTCTTATGAATGTTTTTCTACGGTTGAAACTAAGATTTCTGATTGCTTCGTGTGTACTGCATGATTATACATAATTAGGGTTTTACGGCCTTAGAATGTCTGGTTTAGCCTTACTTCCTGTTCCTTGTTTGGATGTGGATTTGAGGTGGAATCTATTATTCGAATGTCTATGGATTTTGAGTCATGTACAATTGGTTTGCGCGGAGCCACTAGCGAGGTTAGCAGAGACTTCTAGCAGGACAGAGATGTAGCTGAGCAGGGAGCTAGGGCGAGTATCTAGAGGATTAGATGCGGCTCTTCGAGCACCTACGTGTATGTGTTCTTCTTCTGTGAGGGCATAGTGTTTTTTGGTTCGGGACCTTGAGAGGAGATCAAAATCAACTACGGATAGGTGTGGAGGGTAATATGGGCCCGTACTACCAAAAGCACAAGATCCGTATGCGATTTAGAATGAATCCCAATTGACTGAGTAGTTGATCAAGTTATATGTTCATATGTACTTATAGTCTATTTTTGACCCTTTTTCCTTTGTGTATTTCAGTATGGTGCTCACCCGAAGTTTAGGCTTTTGCGGCCCGGAGAGCAGGGTATCAGTGATGGTGAGATCTGTAGAATCATTGTGGCTGAGGTGGTCGCAGCGGTTAGAGAGGATATCCCAGAGGTATTTGGGTCTATCAAGACTAGCGCTACGCTGATGTCATCGAGGTTGTTGATGTTGTAGCCACTGCATATGTCGCCGCTGCGAGGTCCCTCGGGGGTGATTCAATGCAGTATCAGGAGTTCAACAACACGAACCCCCAGAGTTTGATGGAGTTCAGGATCTGATTGCTACAATGGGGTGGATCACTGATGTTGAGGGATGTTTCTATACCTGTTCCTATTCGGATTATTTGAGGGTTCGCTTTGCACTAAACCTATATCGCTTAGGAGCGAAGGAATGATGGAAGTTCGTGACTGCTGATTTATCACCTATGGAAACGGACGCAGTTGTAACGACCTGAATTTCTATCCATCATCAGTGTTAGTGTATCATTAAGTTTTATTCTTAAACTAACATTTTTATTTGTTTAAATTTATCTTTGGACAAATTGTAATAAAATGAACCTTGATCATGTATATGGGTCTAGGAGTCATTTTGTGATACTTTGAGGGCCCATGATGAAAGTTATGATGTATTTAAGTAACCCGTAACCCTAAATCCGAGATGAAAGTCTAATTGGAAGACTCCACACTACTTTTAAGTGAGTTCTTGAGTACATTCCTTTCTTGAAGTGGTGGTGGAAAACTAAGAAGTTGTGGTGGTTTTGGTGCTTTCAATTGAAGATACTTCTTTGTTGGGTTCAAGACTTCTTCCTTGCTTCTTCTCCTAGAAATTCATCACATTTCCATAGGTATAAATGAATTTTTTACCATATGTCTCTATTTTTCGAGTCCTTGTCTTAATCGTTGAAGTACTTGTTGATGTTTACTTAGAAATCTGGACAGAATTGTTGATCTGTTTTGCGAGGGTTGTAGGACTCGATATGGCCTACATAAGACAATTCCACAGAGAGATGAAATTCAAGTAAATTGAGTATAGTTTCCAGAAAGTCTGATAAAATCCTTTTTGGAGTTGTAGATTTTATTTTAATATCAAAACACTGAATAGGGGTCGGGTTGTGAAACATCAAAATAAAAAAGTTAGACTTTGTTTTCTATTTTTATTGCTCATTTCTAATCGGGATTTTGTGCAACCTTTTATGGTGTTTAGTGACCTCTTGGAGAGTGTCTTCCTCCATTCATTGTTTCCTATAACTTGGATTTGAGATGAGTCATTCTTGTGGTGGTTTAAGCACTTGTTTGGAAAGATAACATGCACCTATACATGTGTTCTTGTCTAATTGATGTTATGTGATGTTATAAACTGAATGTCAAGAGTTATTTATAACCTATAGATTCATGTTATTGATGATTCAAATGAATTTAGGAATCCTTTGCATGCTAGAGTTCTTAAATTAATCATATGTTGTGAATTGAGAGAGTTATGATCATGCTAGAAGTGAGGATTATTTGTGTGGTTATATTATGATGATATGCATATTATATTCTTTTTTTGTATAACATGAATGAAACTCGGATACGCATGCTAGAGGTTGTTTTGATGAAAGGTGTATATGTTTACATGCCACTAACTGATGATATGTGTACTTATATGGATATACCTTGATGTGTGATTGGATGTTGTAGTATGCCATGGATGAACTATTATAATAATTCACCAGCATGATTAGATAATGGTATTCGTGAGGTGTTTGTTTTGCCTATGTGAGAGGATCAATCAATTATTTAATTAATTAATTAAAATAAAAGGGGAACACACATACTGATGGAAATGGTTTCTTAGTGAACTTTGATTTCACACATGTTTCACATTTTTCAAAATCTTTTGAGTCATATTTTAACATTCCTTTAGTTTGCATTTTTTTCAATATTTTTAACATTAGTGTTAGCTAAACATTTATGCAATAAAGAAATTGAACAAACAAAATAACCAGAAAAGTTCACTTCATTCACATTAGTAACCAATCCACCAATTAAATCATTACTAGAAATACTAGACACACTTGCAACACTAGCACCACTACTCTCAACACTAGGACCACTCACACTACCCTCATCACTAAGTCATAAACGATACATCCCCGAACAATTGTTCGCCCTCCCAACATATCTTCTGCCTTTAGTGATCGCAATCTTACCTTTCTCAAGCACCAACATATCTTCTGCCTTTAGTGATCGCAATCTTACCTTTCTCAAGCACCATAGGATAGGGTTTCTTGATTATGTGATGCGTTATAGCATAGGAGATTCTTATGAATGTTTTTCTACGGTTGAAACTAAGATTTCTGATTGCTTCGTGTGTACTGCATGATTATACATAATTAGGGTTTTATGGCCTTAGAATGTCTGGTTTAGCCTTACTTCCTGTTCCTTGTTTGGATGTGGATTTGAGGTGGAATCTATTATTCGAATGTCTATGGATTTTGAGTCATGTACAATTGGTTTGCGCGGAGCCACTAGCGAGGTTAGCAGAGACTTCTAGCAGGACAGAGATGTAGCTGAGCAGGGAGCTAGGGCGAGTATCTAGAGGATTAGATGCGGCTCTTCGAGCACCTACGTGTATGTGTTCTTCTTCTGTGAGGGCAGAGTGTTTTTTGGTTCGGGACCTTGAGAGGAGATCAAAATCAACTACGGATAGGTGTGGAGGGTAATATGGGCCCGTACTACCAAAAGCACAAGATCCGTATGCGATTTAGAATGAATCCCAATTGACTGAGTAGTTGATCAAGTTATGTGTTCATATGTACTTATAGTCTATTTTTGACCCTTTTTCCTTTGTGTATTTCAGTATGGTGCTCACCCGAAGTTTAGGCTCTTGCGGCCCGGAGAGCAGGGTATCAGTGATGGTGAGATCTGTAGAATCATTGTGGCGGAGGTGGTCGCAGCGGTTAGGGAGGATATCCCAGAGGTATTTGGGTCTATCAAGACTAGCGCTACGCTGATGTCATCGAGGTTGTTGATGTTGTAGCCACTGCATATGTCGCCGCTGCGAGGTCCCTCGGGGGTGATTCAATGCAGTATCAGGAGTTCAACAACACGAACCCCCAGAGTTTGATGGAGTTCAGGATCTGATTGCTACAATGGGGTGGATCACTGATGTTGAGGGATGTTTCTATACCTGTTCCTATTCGGATTATTTGAGGGTTCGCTTTGCACTAAACCTATATCGCTTAGGAGCGAAGGAATGAT
Source organism: Lactuca virosa (assembly GCF_052849685.1). Lineage (NCBI taxonomy): Eukaryota > Viridiplantae > Streptophyta > Magnoliopsida > Asterales > Asteraceae > Lactuca > Lactuca virosa. Next base: position 312,632,145 of record NC_136428.1, on the reverse strand, counting down.
GGAAGTTCGTGACTGCTGATTTATCACCTATGGAAACGGACGCAGTTGTAACGACCTGAATTTCTATCCATCATCAGTGTTAGTGTATCATTAAGTTTTATTCTTAAACTAACATTTTTATTTGTTTAAATTTATCTTTGGACAAATTGTAATAAAATGAACCTTGATCATGTATATGGGTCTAGGAGTCATTTTGTGATACTTTGAGGGCCCATGATGAAAGTTATGATGTATTTAAGTAACCCGTAACCCTAAATCCGAGATGAAAGTCTAATTGGAAGACTCCACACTACTTTTAAGTGAGTTCTTGAGTACATTCCTTTCTTGAAGTGGTGGTGGAAAACTAAGAAGTTGTGGTGGTTTTGGTGCTTTCAATTGAAGATACTTCTTTGTTGGGTTCAAGACTTCTTCCTTGCTTCTTCTCCTAGAAATTCATCACATTTCCATAGGTATAAATGAATTTTTTACCATATGTCTCTATTTTTCGAGTCCTTGTCTTAATCGTTGAAGTACTTGTTGATGTTTACTTAGAAATCTGGACAGAATTGTTGATCTGTTTTGCGAGGGTTGTAGGACTCGATATGGCCTACATAAGACAATTCCACAGAGAGATGAAATTCAAGTAAATTGAGTATAGTTTCCAGAAAGTCTGATAAAATCCTTTTTGGAGTTGTAGATTTTATTTTAATATCAAAACACTGAATAGGGGTCGGGTTGTGAAACATCAAAATAAAAAAGTTAGACTTTGTTTTCTATTTTTATTGCTCATTTCTAATCGGGATTTTGTGCAACCTTTTATGGTGTTTAGTGACCTCTTGGAGAGTGTCTTCCTCCATTCATTGTTTCCTATAACTTGGATTTGAGATGAGTCATTCTTGTGGTGGTTTAAGCACTTGTTTGGAAAGATAACATGCACCTATACATGTGTTCTTGTCTAATTGATGTTATGTGATGTTATAAACTGAATGTCAAGAGTTATTTATAACCTATAGATTCATGTTATTGCTGATTCAAATGAATTTAGGAATCCTTTGCATGCTAGAGTTCTTAAATTAATCATATGTTGTGAATTGAGAGAGTTATGATCATGCTAGAAGTGAGGATTATTTGTGTGGTTATATTATGATGATATGCATATTATATTCTTTTTTTGTATAACTTGAATGAAACTCGGATACGCATGCTAGAGGTTGTTTTGATGAAAGGTGTATATGTTTACATGCCACTAACTGATGATATGTGTACTTATATGGATATACCTTGATGTGTGATTGGATGTTGTAGTATGCCATGGATGAACTATTATAATAATTCACCAGCATGATTAGATAATGGTATTCGTGAGGTGTTTGTTTTGCCTATGTGAGAGGATCAATCAATTATTTAATTAATTAATTAAAATAAAAGGGGAACACACATACTGATGGAAATGGTTTCTTAGTGAACTTTGATTTCACACATGTTTCACATTTTTCAAAATCTTTTGAGTCATATTTTAACATTCCTTTAGTTTGCATTTTTTTCAATATTTTTAACATTAGTGTTAGCTAAACATTTATGCAATAAAGAAATTGAACAAACAAAATAACCAGAAAAGTTCACTTCATTCACATTAGTAACCAATCCACCAATTAAATCATTACTAGAAATACTAGACACACTTGCAACACTAGCACCACTACTCTCAACACTAGGACCACTCACACTACCCTCATCACTAAGTCATAAACGATACATCCCCGAACAATTGTTCGCCCTCCCAACATATCTTCTGCCTTTAGTGATCGCAATCTTACCTTTCTCAAGCACCAACATATCTTCTGCCTTTAGTGATCGCAATCTTACCTTTCTCAAGCACCATAGGATAGGGTTTCTTGATTATGTGATGCGTTATAGCATAGGAGATTCTTATGAATGTTTTTCTACGGTTGAAACTAAGATTTCTGATTGCTTCGTGTGTACTGCATGATTATACATAATTAGGGTTTTATGGCCTTAGAATGTCTGGTTTAGCCTTACTTCCTGTTCCTTGTTTGGATGTGGATTTGAGGTGGAATCTATTATTCGAATGTCTATGGATTTTGAGTCATGTACAATTGGTTTGCGCGGAGCCACTAGCGAGGTTAGCAGAGACTTCTAGCAGGACAGAGATGTAGCTGAGCAGGGAGCTAGGGCGAGTATCTAGAGGATTAGATGCGGCTCTTCGAGCACCTACGTGTATGTGTTCTTCTTCTGTGAGGGCAGAGTGTTTTTTGGTTCGGGACCTTGAGAGGAGATCAAAATCAACTACGGATAGGTGTGGAGGGTAATATGGGCCCGTACTACCAAAAGCACAAGATCCGTATGCGATTTAGAATGAATCCCAATTGACTGAGTAGTTGATCAAGTTATGTGTTCATATGTACTTATAGTCTATTTTTGACCCTTTTTCCTTTGTGTATTTCAGTATGGTGCTCACCCGAAGTTTAGGCTCTTGCGGTCCGGAGAGCAGGGTATCAGTGATGGTGAGATCTGTAGAATCATTGTGGTGGAGGTGGTCGCAGCGGTTAGGGAGGATATCCCAGAGGTATTTGGGTCTATCAAGACTAGCGCTACGCTGATGTCATCGAGGTTGTTGATGTTGTAGCCACTGCATATGTCGCCGCTGCGAGGTCCCTCGGGGGTGATTCAATGCAGTATCAGGAGTTCAACAACACGAACCCCCAGAGTTTGATGGAGTTCAGGATCTGATTGCTACAATGGGGTGGATCACTGATGTTGAGGGATGTTTCTATACCTGTTCCTATTCGGATTATTTGAGGGTTCGCTTTGCACTAAACCTATATCGCTTAGGAGCGAAGGAATGATGGAAGTTCGTGACTGCTGATTTATCACCTATGGAAACGGACGCAGTTGTAACGACCTGAATTTCTATCCATCATCAGTGTTAGTGTATCATTAAGTTTTATTCTTAAACTAACATTTTTATTTGTTTAAATTTATCTTTGGACAAATTGTAATAAAATGAACCTTGATCATGTATATGGGTCTAGGAGTCATTTTGTGATACTTTGAGGGCCCATGATGAAAGTTATGATGTATTTAAGTAACCCGTAACCCTAAATCCGAGATGAAAGTCTAATTGGAAGACTCCACACTACTTTTAAGTGAGTTCTTGAGTACATTCCTTTCTTGAAGTGGTGGTGGAAAACTAAGAAGTTGTGGTGGTTTTGGTGCTTTCAATTGAAGATACTTCTTTGTTGGGTTCAAGACTTCTTCCTTGCTTCTTCTCCTAGAAATTCATCACATTTCCATAGGTATAAATGAATTTTTTACCATATGTCTCTATTTTTCGAGTCCTTGTCTTAATCGTTGAAGTACTTGTTGATGTTTACTTAGAAATCTGGACATAATTGTTGATCTGTTTTGCGAGGGTTGTAGGACTCGATATGGCCTACATAAGACAATTCCACAGAGAGATGAAATTCAAGTAAATTGAGTATAGTTTCCAGAAAGTCTGATAAAATCCTTTTTGGAGTTGTAGATTTTATTTTAATATCAAAACACTGAATAGGGGTCGGGTTGTGAAACATCAAAATAAAAAAGTTAGACTTTGTTTTTTATTTTTATTGCTCATTTCTAATCGGGATTTTGTGCAACCTTTTATGGTGTTTAGTGACCTCTTGGAGAGTGTCTTCCTCCATTCATTGTTTCCTATAACTTGGATTTGAGATGAGTCATTCTTGTGGTGGTTTAAGCACTTGTTTGGAAAGATAACATGCACCTATACATGTGTTCTTGTCTAATTGATGTTATGTGATGTTATAAACTGAATGTCAAGAGTTATTTATAACCTATAGATTCATGTTATTGCTGATTCAAATGAATTTAGGAATCCTTTGCATGCTAGAGTTCTTAAATTAATCATATGTTGTGAATTGAGAGAGTTATGATCATGCTAGAAGTGAGGATTATTTGTGTGGTTATATTATGATGATATGCATATTATATTCTTTTTTTGTATAACATGAATGAAACTCGGATACGCATGCTAGAGGTTGTTTTGATGAAAGGTGTATATGTTTACATGCCACTAACTGATGATATGTGTACTTATATGGATATACCTTGATGTGTGATTGGATGTTGTAGTATGCCATGGATGAACTATTATAATAATTCACCAGCATGATTAGATAATGGTATTCGTGAGGTGTTTGTTTTGCCTATGTGAGAGGATCAATCAATTATTTAATTAATTAATTAAAATAAAAGGGGAACACACATACTGATGGAAATGGTTTCTTAGTGAACTTTGATTTCACACATGTTTCACATTTTTCAAAATCTTTTGAGTCATATTTTAACATTCCTTTAGTTTGCATTTTTTTCAATATTTTTAACATTAGTGTTAGCTAAACATTTATGCAATAAAGAAATTGAACAAACAAAATAACCAGAAAAGTTCACTTCATTCACATTAGTAACCAATCCACCAATTAAATCATTACTAGAAATACTAGACACACTTGCAACACTAGCACCACTACTCTCAACACTAGGACCACTCACACTACCCTCATCACTAAGTCATAAACGATACATCCCCGAACAATTGTTCGCCCTCCCAACATATCTTCTGCCTTTAGTGATCGCAATCTTACCTTTCTCAAGCACCAACATATCTTCTGCCTTTAGTGATCGCAATCTTACCTTTCTCAAGCACCATAGGATAGGGTTTCTTGATTATGTGATGCGTTATAGCATAGGAGATTCTTATGAATGTTTTTCTACGGTTGAAACTAAGATTTCTGATTGCTTCGTGTGTACTGCATGATTATACATAATTAGGGTTTTATGGCCTTAGAATGTCTGGTTTAGCCTTACTTCCTGTTCCTTGTTTGGATGTGGATTTGAGGTGGAATCTATTATTCGAATGTCTATGGATTTTGAGTCATGTACAATTGGTTTGCGCGGAGCCACTAGCGAGGTTAGCAGAGACTTCTAGCAGGACAGAGATGTAGCTGAGCAGGGAGCTAGGGCGAGTATCTAGAGGATTAGATGCGGCTCTTCGAGCACGTACGTGTATGTGTTCTTCTTCTGTGAGGGCAGAGTGTTTTTTGGTTCGGGACCTTGAGAGGAGATCAAAATCAACTACGGATAGGTGTGGAGGGTAATATGGGCCCGTACTACCAAAAGCACAAGATCCGTATGCGATTTAGAATGAATCCCAATTGACTGAGTAGTTGATCAAGTTATGTGTTCATATGTACTTATAGTCTATTTTTGACCCTTTTTCCTTTGTGTATTTCAGTATGGTGCTCACCCGAAGTTTAGGCTTTTGCGGCCCGGAGAGCAGGGTATCAGTGATGGTGAGATCTGTAGAATCATTGTGGCTGAGGTGGTCGCAGCGGTTAGGGAGGATATCCCAGAGGTATTTGGGTCTATCAAGACTAGCGCTACGCTGATGTCATCGAGGTTGTTGATGTTGTAGCCACTGCATATGTCGCCGCTGCGAGGTCCCTCGGGGGTGATTCAATGCAGTATCAGGAGTTCAACAACACGAACCCCCAGAGTTTGATGGAGTTCAGGATCTGATTGCTACAATGGGGTGGATCACTGATGTTGAGGGATGTTTCTATACCTGTTCCTATTCGGATTATTTGAGGGTTCGCTTTGCACTAAACCTATATCGCTTAGGAGCGAAGGAATGATGGAAGTTCGTGACTGCTGATTTATCACCTATGGAAACGGACGCAGTTGTAACGACCTGAATTTCTATCCATCATCAGTGTTAGTGTATCATTAAGTTTTATTCTTAAACTAACATTTTTATTTGTTTAAATTTATCTTTGGACAAATTGTAATAAAATGAACCTTGATCATGTATATGGGTCTAGGAGTCATTTTGTGATACTTTGAGGGCCCATGATGAAAGTTATGATGTATTTAAGTAACCCGTAACCCTAAATCCGAGATGAAAGTCTAATTGGAAGACTCCACACTACTTTTAAGTGAGTTCTTGAGTACATTCCTTTCTTGAAGTGGTGGTGGAAAACTAAGAAGTTGTGGTGGTTTTGGTGCTTTCAATTGAAGATACTTCTTTGTTGGGTTCAAGACTTCTTCCTTGCTTCTTCTCCTAGAAATTCATCACATTTCCATAGGTATAAATGAATTTTTTACCATATGTCTCTATTTTTCGAGTCCTTGTCTTAATCGTTGAAGTACTTGTTGATGTTTACTTAGAAATCTGGACAGAATTGTTGATCTGTTTTGCGAGGGTTGTAGGACTCGATATGGCCTACATAAGACAATTCCACAGAGAGATGAAATTCAAGTAAATTGAGTATAGTTTCCAGAAAGTCTGATAAAATCCTTTTTGGAGTTGTAGATTTTATTTTAATATCAAAACACTGAATAGGGGTCGGGTTGTGAAACATCAAAATAAAAAAGTTAGACTTTGTTTTCTATTTTTATTGCTCATTTCTAATCGGGATTTTGTGCAACCTTTTATGGTGTTTAGTGACCTCTTGGAGAGTGTCTTCCTCCATTCATTGTTTCCTATAACTTGGATTTGAGATGAGTCATTCTTGTGGTGGTTTAAGCACTTGTTTGGAAAGATAACATGCACCTATACATGTGTTCTTGTCTAATTGATGTTATGTGATGTTATAAACTGAATGTCAAGAGTTATTTATAACCTATAGATTCATGTTATTGATGATTCAAATGAATTTAGGAATCCTTTGCATGCTAGAGTTCTTAAATTAATCATATGTTGTGAATTGAGAGAGTTATGATCATGCTAGAAGTGAGGATTATTTGTGTGGTTATATTATGATGATATGCATATTATATTCTTTTTTTGTATAACATGAATGAAACTCGGATACGCATGCTAGAGGTTGTTTTGATGAAAGGTGTATATGTTTACATGCCACTAACTGATGATATGTGTACTTATATGGATATACCTTGATGTGTGATTGGATGTTGTAGTATGCCATGGATGAACTATTATAATAATTCACCAGCATGATTAGATAATGGTATTCGTGAGGTGTTTGTTTTGCCTATGTGAGAGGATCAATCAATTATTTAATTAATTAATTAAAATAAAAGGGGAACACACATACTGATGGAAATGGTTTCTTAGTGAACTTTGATTTCACACATGTTTCACATTTTTCAAAATCTTTTGAGTCATATTTTAACATTCCTTTAGTTTGCATTTTTTTCAATATTTTTAACATTAGTGTTAGCTAAACATTTATGCAATAAAGAAATTGAACAAACAAAATAACCAGAAAAGTTCACTTCATTCACATTAGTAACCAATCCACCAATTAAATCATTACTAGAAATACTAGACACACTTGCAACACTAGCACCACTACTCTCAACACTAGGACCACTCACACTACCCTCATCACTAAGTCATAAACGATACATCCCCGAACAATTGTTCGCCCTCCCAACATATCTTCTGCCTTTAGTGATCGCAATCTTACCTTTCTCAAGCACCAACATATCTTCTGCCTTTAGTGATCGCAATCTTACCTTTCTCAAGCACCATAGGATAGGGTTTCTTGATTATGTGATGCGTTATAGCATAGGAGATTCTTATGAATGTTTTTCTACGGTTGAAACTAAGATTTCTGATTGCTTCGTGTGTACTGCATGATTATACATACTTAGGGTTTTATGGCCTTAGAATGTCTGGTTTAGCCTTACTTCCTGTTCCTTGTTTGGATGTGGATTTGAGGTGGAATCTATTATTCGAATGTCTATGGATTTTGAGTCATGTACAATTGGTTTGCGCGGAGCCACTAGCGAGGTTAGCAGAGACTTCTAGCAGGACAGAGATGTAGCTGAGCAGGGAGCTAGGGCGAGTATCTAGAGGATTAGATGCGGCTCTTCGAGCACCTACGTGTATGTGTTCTTCTTCTGTGAGGGCAGAGTGTTTTTTGGTTCGGGACCTTGAGAGGAGATCAAAATCAACTACGGATAGGTGTGGAGGGTAATATGGGCCCGTACTACCAAAAGCACAAGATCCGTATGCGATTTAGAATGAATCCCAATTGACTGAGTAGTTGATCAAGTTATGTGTTCATATGTACTTATAGTCTATTTTTGACCCTTTTTCCTTTGTGTATTTCAGTATGGTGCTCACCCGAAGTTTAGGCTTTTGCGGCCCGGAGAGCAGGGTATCAGTGATGGTGAGATCTGTAGAATCATTGTGGCGGAGGTGGTCGCAGCGGTTAGGGAGGATATCCCAGAGGTATTTGGGTCTATCAAGACTAGCGCTACGCTGATGTCATCGAGGTTGTTGATGTTGTAGCCACTGCATATGTCGCCGCTGCGAGGTCCCTCGGGGGTGATTCAATGCAGTATCAGGAGTTCAACAACACGAACCCCCAGAGTTTGATGGAGTTCAGGATCTGATTGCTACAATGGGGTGGATCACTGATGTTGAGGGATGTTTCTATACCTGTTCCTATTCGGATTATTTGAGGGTTCGCTTTGCACTAAACCTATATCGCTTAGGAGCGAAGGAATGATGGAAGTTCGTGACTGCTGATTTATCACCTATGGAAACGGACGCAGTTGTAACGACCTGAATTTCTATCCATCATCAGTGTTAGTGTATCATTAAGTTTTATTCTTAAACTAACATTTTTATTTGTTTAAATTTATCTTTGGACAAATTGTAATAAAATGAACCTTGATCATGTATATGGGTCTAGGAGTCATTTTGTGATACTTTGAGGGCCCATGATGAAAGTTATGATGTATTTAAGTAACCCGTAATCCTAAATCCGAGATGAAAGTCTAATTGGAAGACTCCACACTACTTTTAAGTGAGTTCTTGAGTACATTCCTTTCTTGAAGTGGTGGTGGAAAACTAAGAAGTTGTGGTGGTTTTGGTGCTTTCAATTGAAGATACTTCTTTGTTGGGTTCAAGACTTCTTCCTTGCTTCTTCTCCTAGAAATTCATCACATTTCCATAGGTATAAATGAATTTTGTACCATATGTCTCTATTTTTCGAGTCCTTGTCTTAATCGTTGAAGTACTTGTTGATGTTTACTTAGAAATCTGGACATAATTGTTGATCTGTTTTGCGAGGGTTGTAGGACTCGATATGGCCTACATAAGACAATTCCACAGAGAGATGAAATTCAAGTAAATTGAGTATAGTTTCCAGAAAGTCTGATAAAATCCTTTTTGGAGTTGTAGATTTTATTTTAATATCAAAACACTGAATAGGGGTCGGGTTGTGAAACATCAAAATAAAAAAGTTAGACTTTGTTTTCTATTTTTATTGCTCATTTCTAATCGGGATTTTGTGCAACCTTTTATGGTGTTTAGTGACCTCTTGGAGAGTGTCTTCCTCCATTCATTGTTTCCTATAACTTGGATTTGAGATGAGTCATTCTTGTGGTGGTTTAAGCACTTGTTTGGAAAGATAACATGCACCTATACATGTGTTCTTGTCTAATTGATGTTATGTGATGTTATAAACTGAATGTCAAGAGTTATTTATAACCTATAGATTCATGTTATTGCTGATTCAAATGAATTTAGGAATCCTTTGCATGCTAGAGTTCTTAAATTAATCATATGTTGTGAATTGAGAGAGTTATGATCATGCTAGAAGTGAGGATTATTTGTGTGGTTATATTATGATGATATGCATATTATATTCTTTTTTTGTATAACTTGAATGAAACTCGGATACGCATGCTAGAGGTTGTTTTGATGAAAGGTGTATATGTTTACATGCCACTAACTGATGATATGTGTACTTATATGGATATACCTTGATGTGTGATTGGATGTTGTAGTATGCCATGGATGAACTATTATAATAATTCACCAGCATGATTAGATAATGGTATTCGTGAGGTGTTTGTTTTGCCTATGTGAGAGGATCAATCAATTATTTAATTAATTAATTAAAATAAAAGGGGAACACACATACTGATGGAAATGGTTTCTTAGTGAACTTTGATTTCACACATGTTTCACATTTTTCAAAATCTTTTGAGTCATATTGTAACATTCCTTTAGTTTGCATTTTTTTCAATATTTTTAACATTAGTGTTAGCTAAACATTTATGCAATAAAGAAATTGAACAAACAAAATAACCAGAAAAGTTCACTTCATTCACATTAGTAACCAATCCACCAATTAAATCATTACTAGAAATACTAGACACACTTGCAACACTAGCACCACTACTCTCAACACTAGGACCACTCACACTACCCTCATCACTAAGTCATAAACGATACATCCCCGAACAATTGTTCGCCCTCCCAACATATCTTCTGCCTTTAGTGATCGCAATCTTACCTTTCTCAAGCACCAACATATCTTCTGCCTTTAGTGATCGCAATCTTACCTTTCTCAAGCACCATAGGATAGGGTTTCTTGATTATGTGATGCGTTATAGCATAGGAGATTCTTATGAATGTTTTTCTACGGTTGAAACTAAGATTTCTGATTGCTTCGTGTGTACTGCATGATTATACATAATTAGGGTTTTATGGCCTTAGAATGTCTGGTTTAGCCTTACTTCCTGTTCCTTGTTTGGATGTGGATTTGAGGTGGAATCTATTATTCGAATGTCTATGGATTTTGAGTCATGTACAATTGGTTTGCGCGGAGCCATTGGCGAGGTTAGCAGAGACTTCTAGCAGGACGGAGATGTAGCTGAGCAGGGAGCTAGGGCGAGTATCTAGAGGATTAGATGCGGCTCTTCGAGCACCTACGTGTATGTGTTCTTCTTCTGTGAGGGCAGAGTGTTTTTTGGTTCGGGACCTTGAGAGGAGATCGAAATCAACTACGGATAGGTGTGGAGGGTAATATGGGCCTGTACTACCAAAAGCACAAGATCCGTATGCGATTTAGAATGAATCCCAATTGACTGAGTAGTTGATCAAGTTATGTGTTCATATGTACTTATAGTCTATTTTTGACCCTTTTTCCTTTGTGTATTTCAGTATGGTGCTCACCTGAAGTTTAGACTCTTGCGGCCCGGAGAGCAGGGTATCAGTGATGGTGAGATCTGTAGAATCATTGTGGCGGAGGTGGTCGCAGCGGTTAGGGAGGATATCCCAGAGGTATTTGGGTCTATCAAGACTAGCGCTACGCTGATGTCATCGAGGTTGTTGATGTTGTAGCCACTGCATATGTCGCCGCTGCGAGGTCCCTCGGGGGTGATTCAATGCAGTATCAGGAGTTCAACAACACGAACCCCCAGAGTTTGATGGAGTTCAGGATCTGATTGCTACAATGGGGTGGATCACTGATGTTGAGGGATGTTTCTATACCTGTTCCTATTCGGATTATTTGAGGGTTCGCTTTGCACTAAACCTATATCGCTTAGGAGCGAAGGAATGATGGAAGTTCGTGACTGCTGATTTATCACCTATGGAAACGGACGCAGTTGTAACGACCTGAATTTCTATCCATCATCAGTGTTAGTGTATCATTAAGTTTTATTCTTAAACTAACATTTTTATTTGTTTAAATTTATCTTTGGACAAATTGTAATAAAATGAACCTTGATCATGTATATGGGTCTAGGAGTCATTTTGTGATACTTTGAGGGCCCATGATGAAAGTTATGATGTATTTAAGTAACCCGTAACCCTAAATCCGAGATGAAAGTCTAATTGGAAGACTCCACACTACTTTTAAGTGAGTTCTTGAGTACATTCCTTTCGTGAAGTGGTGGTAGAAAACTAAGAAGTTGTGGTGGTTTTGGTGCTTTCAATTGAAGATACTTCTTTGTTGGGTTCAAGACTTCTTCCTTGCTTCTTCTCCTAGAAATTCATCACATTTCCATAGGTATAAATGAATTTTTTACCATATGTCTCTATTTTTCGAGTCCTTGTCTTAATCGTTGAAGTACTTGTTGATGTTTACTTAGAAATCTGGACATAATTGTTGATCTGTTTTGCGAGGGTTGTAGGACTCGATATGGCCTACATAAGACAATTCCACAGAGAGATGAAATTCAAGTAAATTGAGTATAGTTTCCAGAAAGTCTGATAAAATCCTTTTTGGAGTTGTAGATTTTATTTTAATATCAAAACACTGAATAGGGGTCGGGTTGTGAAACATCAAAATAAAAAAGTTAGACTTTGTTTTCTATTTTTATTGCTCATTTCTAATCGGGATTTTGTGCAACCTTTTATGGTGTTTAGTGACCTCTTGGAGAGTGTCTTCCTCCATTCATTGTTTCCTATAACTTGGATTTGAGATGAGTCATTCTTGTGGTGGTTTAAGCACTTGTTTGGAAAGATAACATGCACCTATACATGTGTTCTTGTCTAATTGATGTTATGTGATGTTATAAACTGAATGTCAAGAGTTATTTATAACCTATAGATTCATGTTATTGCTGATTCAAATGAATTTAGGAATCCTTTGCATGCTAGAGTTCTTAAATTAATCATATGTTGTGAATTGAGAGAGTTATGATCATGCTAGAAGTGAGGATTATTTGTGTGGTTATATTATGATGATATGCATATTATATTCTTTTTTTGTATAACTTGAATGAAACTCGGATACGCATGCTAGAGGTTGTTTTGATGAAAGGTGTATATGTTTACATGCCACTAACTGATGATATGTATACTTATATGGATATACCTTGATGTGAGATTGGATGTTGTAGTATGCCATGGATGAACTATTATAATAATTCACCAGCATGATTAGATAATGGTATTCGTGAGGTGTTTGTTTTGCCTATGTGAGAGGATCAATCAATTATTTAATTAATTAATTAAAATAAAAGGGGAACACACATACTGATGGAAATGGTTTCTTAGTGAACTTTGATTTCACACATGTTTCACATTTTTCAAAATCTTTTGAGTCATATTTTAACATTCCTTTAGTTTGCATTTTTTTCAATATTTTTAACATTAGTGTTAGCTAAACATTTATGCAATAAAGAAATTGAACAAACAAAATAACCAGAAAAGTTCACTTCATTCACATTAGTAACCAATCCACCAATTAAATCATTACTAGAAATACTAGACACACTTGCAACACTAGCACCACTACTCTCAACACTAGGACCACTCACACTACCCTCATCACTAAGTCATAAACGATACATCCCCGAACAATTGTTCGCCCTCCCAACATATCTTCTGCCTTTAGTGATCGCAATCTTACCTTTCTCAAGCACCAACATATCTTCTGCCTTTAGTGATCGCAATCTTACCTTTCTCAAGCACCATAGGATAGGGTTTCTTGATTATGTGATGCGTTATAGCATAGGAGATTCTTATGAATGTTTTTCTACGGTTGAAACTAAGATTTCTGATTGCTTCGTGTGTACTGCATGATTATACATAATTAGGGTTTTATGGCCTTAGAATGTCTGGTTTAGCCTTACTTCCTGTTCCTTGTTTGGATGTAGATTTGAGGTGGAATCTATTATTCGAATGTCTATGGATTTTGAGTCATGTACAATTGGTTTGCGCGGAGCCATTGGCGAGGTTAGCAGAGACTTCTAGCAGGACGGAGATGTAGCTGAGCAGGGAGCTAGGGCGAGTATCTAGAGGATTAGATGCGGCTCTTCGAGCACCTACGTGTATGTGTTCTTCTTCTGTGAGGGCAGAGTGTTTTTTGGTTCGGGACCTTGAGAGGAGATCAAAATCAACTACGGATAGGTGTGGAGGGTAATATGGGCCCGTACTACCAAAAGCACAAGATCCGTATGCGATTTAGAATGAATCCCAATTGACTGAGTAGTTGATCAAGTTATGTGTTCATATGTACTTATAGTCTATTTTTGACCCTTTTTCCTTTGTGTATTTCAGTATGGTGCTCACCTGAAGTTTAGGCTCTTGCGGCCCGGAGAGCAGGGTATCAGTGATGGTGAGATCTGTAGAATCATTGTGGCGGAGGTGGTCGCAGCGGTTAGGGAGGATATCCCAGAGGTATTTGGGTCTATCAAGACTAGCGCTATGCTGATGTCATCGAGGTTGTTGATGTTGTAGCCACTGCATATGTCGCCGCTGCGAGGTCCCTCGGGGGTGATTCAATGCAGTATCAGGAGTTCAACAACACGAACCCCCAGAGTTTGATGGAGTTCAGGATCTGATTGCTACAATGGGGTGGATCACTGATGTTGAGGGATGTTTCTATACCTGTTCCTATTCGGATTATTTGAGGGTTCGCTTTGCACTAAACCTATATCGCTTAGGAGCGAAGGAATGATGGAAGTTCGTGACTGCTGATTTATCACCTATGGAAACGGACGCAGTTGTAACGACCTGAATTTCTATCCATCATCAGTGTTAGTGTATCATTAAGTTTTATTCTTAAACTAACATTTTTATTTGTTTAAATTTATCTTTGGAAAAATTGTAATAAAATGAACCTTGATCATGTATATGGGTCTAGGAGTCATTTTGTGATACTTTGAGGGCCCATGATGAAAGTTATGATGTATTTAAGTAACCCGTAACCCTAAATCCGAGATGAAAGTCTAATTGGAAGACTCCACACTACTTTTAAGTGAGTTCTTGAGTACATTCCTTTCTTGAAGTGGTGGTGGAAAACTAAGAAGTTGTGGTGGTTTTGGTGCTTTCAATTGAAGATACTTCTTTGTTGGGTTCAAGACTTCTTCCTTGCTTCTTCTCCTAGAAATTCATCACATTTCCATAGGTATAAATGAATTTTTTACCATATGTCTCTATTTTTCGAGTCCTTGTCTTAATCGTTGAAGTACTTGTTGATGTTTACTTAGAAATCTGGACAGAATTGTTGATATGTTTTGCGAGGGTTGTAGGACTCGATATGGCCTACATAAGACAATTCCACAGAGAGATGAAATTCAAGTAAATTGAGTATAGTTTCCAGAAAGTCTGATAAAATCCTTTTTGGAGTTGTAGATTTTATTTTAATATCAAAACACTGAATAGGGGTCGGGTTGTGAAACATCAAAATAAAAAAGTTAGACTTTGTTTTCTATTTTTATTGCTCATTTCTAATCGGGATTTTGTGCAACCTTTTATGGTGTTTAGTGACCTCTTGGAGAGTGTCTTCCTCCATTCATTGTTTCCTATAACTTGGATTTGAGATGAGTCATTCTTGTGGTGGTTTAAGCACTTGTTTGGAAAGATAACATGCACCTATACATGTGTTCTTGTCTAATTGATGTTATGTGATGTTATAAACTGAATGTCAAGAGTTATTTATAACCTATAGATTCATGTTATTGCTGATTCAAATGAATTTAGGAATCCTTTGCATGCTAGAGTTCTTAAATTAATCATATGTTGTGAATTGAGAGAGTTATGATCATGCTAGAAGTGAGGATTATTTGTGTGGTTATATTATGATGATATGCATATTATATTCTTTTTTTGTATAACTTGAATGAAACTCGGATACGCATGCTAGAGGTTGTTTTGATGAAAGGTGTATATGTTTACATGCCACTAACTGATGATATGTGTACTTATATGGATATACCTTGATGTGTGATTGGATGTTGTAGTATGCCATGGATGAACTATTATAATAATTCACCAGCATGATTAGATAATGGTATTCGTGAGGTGTTTGTTTTGCCTATGTGAGAGGATCAATCAATTATTTAATTAATTAATTAAAATAAAAGGGGAACACACATACTGATGGAAATGGTTTCTTAGTGAACTTTGATTTCACACATGTTTCACATTTTTCAAAATCTTTTGAGTCATATTTTAACATTCCTTTAGTTTGCATTTTTTTCAATATTTTTAACATTAGTGTTAGCTAAACATTTATGCAATAAAGAAATTGAACAAACAAAATAACCAGAAAAGTTCACTTCATTCACATTAGTAACCAATCCACCAATTAAATCATTACTAGAAATACTAGACACACTTGCAACACTAGCACCACTACTCTCAACACTAGGACCACTCACACTACCCTCATCACTAAGTCATAAACGATACATCCCCGAACAATTGTTCGCCCTCCCAACATATCTTCTGCCTTTAGTGATCGCAATCTTACCTTTCTCAAGCACCAACATATCTTCTGCCTTTAGTGATCGCAATCTTACCTTTCTCAAGCACCATAGGATAGGGTTTCTTGATTATGTGATGCGTTATAGCATAGGAGATTCTTATGAATGTTTTTCTACGGTTGAAACTAAGATTTCTGATTGCTTCGTGTGTACTGCATGATTATACATAATTAGGGTTTTATGGCCTTAGAATGTCTGGTTTAGCCTTACTTCCTGTTCCTTGTTTGGATGTGGATTTGAGGTGGAATCTATTATTCGAATGTCTATGGATTTTGAGTCATGTACAATTGGTTTGCGCGGAGCCATTGGCGAGGTTAGCAGAGACTTCTAGCAGGACGGAGATGTAGCTGAGCAGGGAGCTAGGGCGAGTATCTAGAGGATTAGATGCGGCTCTTCGAGCACCTACGTGTATGTGTTCTTCTTCTGTGAGGGCAGAGTGTTTTTTGGTTCGGGACCTTGAGAGGAGATCAAAATCAACTACGGATAGGTGTGGAGGGTAATATGGGCCCGTACTACCAAAAGCACAAGATCCGTATGCGATTTAGAATGAATCCCAATTGACTGAGTAGTTGATCAAGTTATGTGTTCATATGTACTTATAGTCTATTTTTGACCCTTTTTCCTTTGTGTATTTCAGTATGGTGCTCACCTGAAGTTTAGGCTCTTGCGGCCTGGAGAGCAGGGTATCAGTGATGGTGAGATCTGTAGAATCATTGTGGCGGAGGTGGTCGCAGCGGTTAGGGAGGATATCCCAGAGGTATTTGGGTCTATCAAGACTAGCGCTACGCTGATGTCATCGAGGTTGTTGATGTTGTAGCCACTGCATATGTCGCCGCTGCGAGGTCCCTCGGGGGTGATTCAATGCAGTATCAGGAGTTCAACAACACGAACCCCCAGAGTTTGATGGAGTTCAGGATCTGATTGCTACAATGGGGTGGATCACTGATGTTGAGGGATGTTTCTATACCTGTTCCTATTCGGATTATTTGAGGGTTCGCTTTGCACTAAACCTATATCGCTTAGGAGCGAAGGAATGATGGAAGTTCGTGACTGCTGATTTATCACCTATGGAAACGGACGCAGTTGTAACGACCTGAATTTCTATCCATCATCAGTGTTAGTGTATCATTAAGTTTTATTCTTAAACCAACATTTTTATTTGTTTAAATTTATCTTTGGACAAATTGTAATAAAATGAACCTTGATCATGTATATGGGTCTAGGAGTCATTTTGTGATACTTTGAGGGCCCATGATGAAAGTTATGATGTATTTAAGTAACCCGTAACCCTAAATCCGAGATGAAAGTCTAATTGGAAGACTCCACACTACTTTTAAGTGAGTTCTTGAGTACATTCCTTTCTTGAAGTGGTGGTGGAAAACTAAGAAGTTGTGGTGGTTTTGGTGCTTTCAATTGAAGATACTTCTTTGTTGGGTTCAAGACTTCTTCCTTGCTTCTTCTCCTAGAAATTCATCACATTTCCATAGGTATAAATGAATTTTTTACCATATGTCTCTATTTTTCGAGTCCTTGTCTTAATCGTTGAAGTACTTGTTGATGTTTACTTAGAAATCTGGACAGAATTGTTGATCTGTTTTGCGAGGGTTGTAGGACTCGATATGGCCTACATAAGACAATTCCACAGAGAGATGAAATTCAAGTAAATTGAGTATAGTTTCCAGAAAGTCTGATAAAATCCTTTTTGGAGTTGTAGATTTTATTTTAATATCAAAACACTGAATAGGGGTCGGGTTGTGAAACATCAAAATAAAAAAGTTAGACTTTGTTTTCTATTTTTATTGCTCATTTCTAATCGGGATTTTGTGCAACCTTTTATGGTGTTTAGTGACCTCTTGGAGAGTGTCTTCCTCCATTCATTGTTTCCTATAACTTGGATTTGAGATGAGTCATTCTTGTGGTGGTTTAAGCACTTGTTTGGAAAGATAACATGCACCTATACATGTGTTCTTGTCTAATTGATGTTATGTGATGTTATAAACTGAATGTCAAGAGTTATTTATAACCTATAGATTCATGTTATTGCTGATTCAAATGAATTTAGGAATCCTTTGCATGCTAGAGTTCTTAAATTAATCATATGTTGTGAATTGAGAGAGTTATGATCATGCTAGAAGTGAGGATTATTTGTGTGGTTATATTATGATGATATGCATATTATATTCTTTTTTTGTATAACTTGAATGAAACTCGGATACGCATGCTAGAGGTTGTTTTGATGAAAGGTGTATATGTTTACACGCCACTAACTGATGATATGTGTACTTATATGGATATACCTTGATGTCTGATTGGATGTTGTAGTATGCCATGGATGAACTATTATAATAATTCACCAGCATGATTAGATAATGGTATTCGTGAGGTGTTTGTTTTGCCTATGTGAGAGGATCAATCAATTATTTAATTAATTAATTAAAATAAAAGGGGAACACACATACTGATGGAAATGGTTTCTTAGTGAACTTTGATTTCACACATGTTTCACATTTTTCAAAATCTTTTGAGTCATATTTTAACATTCCTTTAGTTTGCATTTTTTTCAATATTTTTAACATTAGTGTTAGCTAAACATTTATGCAATAAAGAAATTGAACAAACAAAATAACCAGAAAAGTTCACTTCATTCACATTAGTAACCAATCCACCAATTAAACCATTACTAGAAATACTAGACACACTTGCAACATTAGCACCACTACTCTCAACACTAGGACCACTCACACTACCCTCATCACTAAGTCATAAACGATACATCCCCGAACAATTGTTCGCCCTCCCAACATATCTTCTGCCTTTAGTGATCACAATCTTACCTTTCTCAAGCACCATCTTGAACCCACCATTGTCAAACTTTCCGCAGAAACCAACCCCTTCGAGATAGTAGGAACATGAAGAACATCTTGAAGGGTTACCCATTCACTACGTGTGAACTTCAAACAAATATCACCTCTTCCTTGAACTTCAGCTCTGTGACCATCAGCACAGACGACGACCATCCCATGTGGCATTGGGAGGTAAGTGCAGAAGCTCTCTCGTTGCCCACAAACATGCATAGTGGCACCAGTATCCATGAACCATCCTCGAGCACAGATTGCTCGGGTAAGGGAAGATATCATGAAAATCTCTCCAAGTTTCACACTTGCCACCATATCAGTAACCTGCTCGACTGCATGTGCAACCGGTCCTGATTTGCGATCCTTGCATTCCCACGCATAGTGCCCAATCTCTCCGCAGACGTGGCAAGGTCTGGCCCTCTTCGACTTTGAGTTAGGATTCTGATGACCCGGTTTCTTGAATTTTTGTTTCTTGGGTCTGAAGTTCTTTTTGGTCAGTCCCCAAGACTTTCCTTTGTGACTAGAACCCCCAGCTGACACGTGATGCACACTCGATCCGACTTTACTATGCTTGTCCCTGATGCGAGTTTCCTCCTTAATGTGGAGGTGTTTCATCAGATCATCCAAGGAGTAGTCCTCAGATTTATGCATCATTCTCTTAGAGAAATATTTCCACGAGGGTGGCAGTTTTGCGATGATCGCACTAACCTGAAAGAGTTCTGGAATAGAGATGGAGAGTGCGTTCAACTTGTTGACCATGACTTGGAGTTCATGCACTTGCTCCATGATTGATTTGTCATCAGTCATTTGAAACTCTAGGTACTTAAACACAAGGTACTTGTTAGTACTTTTCTCATGTGCCTTGTACTTAAGTTCCAACGCATTCCATAGCTCTCTTGGATCTTTGACCGACGCATAAAGATTATAGAGCCGATCAGACAGGGAGTTCTTGATGTGACCCACACACACTTCCTCGGACTTTCCATGCAGAGTCCTTTGCTTTTCTAGTTATGCGATGACCGCTGGGTCCACAGTTTTCCCCTCCTTGGGAATTGGCTCAGCAGGAATTGGTGCCAGATCTGGGTCCAACACAAAGGCGAGCTTCAAAACATGAAGCATGGACTTTACCTTTTCGGTCCAACGGGTGTAGTTCTGACCATTGAATTGGTCAAGTTTGGCAAACTATTGGTTCATGAAGTGGAGGCTAGCAGTAGAGTATATTAGTCTGTCAATTTATCACAATAAAAACCTTTAAGAATGTTGAAAAATCAAACTAATAGACAAGCAAGGAAACCGAAAAACAATATTGAGAATTATATGTCGATTATTTGCGATAAACAAATCCAATTATTATTATTATTATTATTACCAAGTTTCATCCAGATACCATATCAATCATTCTCAATTAGATCTGATTATAAGAAAGGTAGAAGAAGACTGTCCTGTTGTTGGACTAAATTAAACGCAAGACAGAAAAGTAAAACCGACCTGTTGATGGCTGATCTTGAACGTGGAATAACTATACCGATCGGACTCCTGTCCTTAAAGGTTTTTACTTCGCTTCTACTGGCTGTAAGCAACAGAGTAAAACCCCAAGATTTAATGCAGATCTATCGATTTTGCAACAACACCGGAAATCGATAAACACAAAGCGAATACTCAGAATTTGGAAGAAAAAACGAAGAGAGATGGAGAGAGATTTGATTTCGTGTGTTTAATACTGCTCCTAGAGAGTTGTATTTATAAGTGTCGAAACCCTAGGAGCCATCCACGAAGTCAACGCTTGTCAACCGTTTGGCTGGATCGGTTTGATTTCGTGTGTTTAATACTGCTCCTAGAGAGTTGTATTTATAAGTGTCGAAACCCTAGGAGCCATCCACGAAGTCAACGCTTGTCAACCGTTTGACTGGATCGGTCAAACCGACCGATGCATCGTGCGAAGTGCCAAGTGCGCCTAAATCACGACATTTCGCGCACTCGCGGCGTCGGCTAGTGCTAGGCTAGGCTAGGCACGCGTGTGTGGGCTTGGCCCATTCCTTTGATCCACTAAAGCCTTTGAAGGCCTATCAAGGAATTAAGCTTATAAACGCATTAAAAGTGTATTCCCCCACCAATGTGGGTAGAGGAAACTTGCCAACTTGCAACCTTTCCTCTATAATTTCCAACAATAAAAGCTTCATATCGAGACTAAATCACCATGAAGCTCTTCATTCCCTATACGGAATAGGAAATGTAAAAAAAGCTATAAATAATTCTAATGGGAACAGTTGTAACCTATGAATTCTAGTTTTTTTTTTGGAACGGCCTATGAATTCTAGTTGATGAGAAGAATTCAAGCCAAAATGGAAATATAAAACATTTTCACTACATACCTTGTATCCTATGCATAAGTTCTGGAATCTGAGTTTCAAAATCTAGAATTTGATAATTGTAAGAATACGTAAACCTCGATAAAAAACATTCACATAAATCGTTATCTAAATCAATAAAAGAATTTTTTTTATTAATGCATAATCCAACAATAAACAAAACAATTTTTTTTTGCAAAAAATTTAAGACTCTAATTGAATTACAATTTACTCTTCTAAAAGTATAGAAACAAAACGAAGATTTTAAAAGATTGAGGTTATGTTTGGCGTACTAGCTGAAAAGGTAGCTGATATCTATAAAGCTAGCCGATAGCTGAAAATCTAGTTGATAAGTGAAAAGCTAGCTGATAAAAAATGACGTTTGGTAAAACTAGCTGAAAAGCTAGTTAGGAAATGTAAAATGACATAAAAGGACATGTACAAAAATGATTCAATATTATAACACAAATATCTAATACATAAAATTAAATTAATGTAAATACTAGAAAACATTTCTCCGACTATTTGTATTTATGTAAATTTTCGTGTATCTCATATTATATTTGCAATATTATCACGGATTTCTCGCATCTCATGTTGTGATCGTCGAATATTATCATGACTTAATCTTGAATGATTCTCCCGTTCTTCTATTCTTCTGTTCGTTCTTTTGTAGGTATGTAATTATGTTGTTGAAAAATGTTGAAAATCATATCTCTCGAGTCATTTATTCGAAAATAGTTATGAAGGGTTAAATACTGCCATTATCACATCTATTTGAGTCTTCTCACTAAATTTTGGCATTTTTTTCAATATTTTCCACCTCTGCTTTAGCACTCCAAGCGAACGTTCAATACAACTTTAAAGAGATGAATGTACACGATTAAAAGCTTCTTGAGCATTGGTTGGAAGCACATGTTCAAACTGTGACTGATGATATCTAAGACGTGGATATGGTGCCAAATATCCTTTTTGATCTGGGTATCCTTTATCTACTACGTAATATTTTCCTATATGAAAAAATTCAATGATTGTTAGCATAAAAACTATAAACAATATCAAACTACTTGTACTTTCTGGAGGCTTAGTAAAATTCATAGAAGTTGTCTTCATTGCATGAAGGAACACCTGAGTATCATGTGCTGATCCTTCCCACCCGACGGATATAAACGTAAAACACATGTCAAAGTCACATACAACCATTACATTGAATGTAGGGACTCCTTTTCATCCCCTATATCTCATTTGGTCGGCCATTAGGATACATGCATCTATATGAGTACCATCAATGCATCAAATGCAATCCTATTAAGAAAATGTTTAAATTACAATATAGAAACATATGAAAATGAAATACCACAATCAGTTACCTTGAAATAAGTCATATATCGACTGTCAGTTTCAATATGAGACGGTATGCTTTGAAATGTTGCATCTTTAGGTCTAATATACTCACGTGCAAGACCCATGAAACCTTTACTCTGTCCACATGTGGATTCCAATACATCATGAATAGTTCGACTAATTGTCTCTCTAGAACGTTGAAACCTCTCAGCAACATCTCTATTAAAAATATGTAGTGCAAGTGTGTACAAGAAGATTCCAACCTTTTCTTTCACCGATATTCTATCACTTGGCATTAACCCATAAATTTTTTTCCAAGTCTTCACATAGTTGCGTAAATAAACTAGCACTCATACAGAAAGCATTAATACATCGTATTGGATGACCATTCAAGATCTCTTTCATCCATGCTTCTCCTGTTTTATTTGACGTCATACACGGGTCCTTGTAAATATGAGTGTATTAATAATTAATTACAGCCACATGTTCTTCGAGACAGCTCAATGTTAAAAGTAAAAGAAGTTGATTCCTTTGAGTGTCATCCATTGCAAGTTGTACCCATCAATAACATTACAAGTCAAATAAATAAATAGCAAGTACAAATGTAAAACCAAAATGAAATATAAAACATTGCAAATAAACAATTTTAGTATCCACGTAAAAGATAAACATTCAACTAAGTACTAATAATAATAAGTTTGAAAATATGTCTATTCACTAAAAAAACTAGTAAAAAAATTCTTCAAATTGTATTTCTCGTATGAGAAAACTTCAACCAAGCCAATCTAGCATCATCACTCGGCATCTCGAAGAATATATCTCTATTACTTGTATCCCGAAACATAAGCATCGCATGGCACCAAACATCCCCGCTAACCTGGAAATCTTCATTTGCAGCTATTCGGTTCATGATTTCCATTATCTGCTTAATATCAGGAGGTCCTACATCATCCTTTTTAGTGTTTGTACCTTGCTTGATCAAACCCACAATATCATAATGGATTTCATGAACCTTTTGTATATGCACTCTCATTAAAAATAGAGCCCCTAGACTCCCTTTTTCTACGCTTCGCACTTTTGTTATTTTGTTTAGGAACATCAGAAATTGTACGGTTACCGGTAACCACTGCAGAAAAATTATCCCAATCAGAATTTTATTTATTATCCAAACTCTTTAGTCTAGAATATTCAGAATATTCACGCATAACCTCATCAGACCAACCATTTTCATTTTCAGTCTCATCTATGTCATTAATTGATTTATCGACAGACTCCAGATTTAATGAGGGAGCTACACAACCTACTCGTGTTGCCACAGCATCACAAAACAGATGATCCCATTTTTCTTCAAGAAATGGATAAACTCCCTTCTGGTACTTCTTTGCATCAGGTTTCTCCTATAAAGTGAATTAATAAGGGACTATATTATCAAAAGAATACTATATACTACAAATAAAAATATCTAAGTAATACCTTTAGCTTTCTATCCCACCATTCATGTGAACAATCTAGTTTTCCGGTCGTTAAATTCCAACCTAAACCGGTTTCTCCCTTTTTGAAAATTTTCCAAAGGCGCCAATCTTTCTTCATGCTATCATATTTATTCTTTAAACTTTTAAAGTTAAATTGTTTCCCAACCTTTTCTATAAAAAGATCTTCTGTCTCTTGCCATCTCATGAGTTGACCACATCCATTCTTTGTAATGTAGTCGATACAAACCTCACAAAATTTTACAGTATTTTCGTTGTTCCAGGTTATCCATTCTTCGGTATCTTTCTTAGGAGGCATAATTCTTGTAAAAGCCTTGTACCAGGCGTCCTAAATTTCATAAGGGAAGAAAACAATAATTAAAAAAAAAAACAATTAACGACTATTATATATATATATATATATATATATATATATATATATATATATATATATATATATAAAAGGTCAGTAGAAGGTGGGGAAAAGAATACAAGGCTAAGGACTATTGACTAAACTTTTGTTGTCTATAATTGACAAATCATAATAATTTATTGAGTAACACAAACACATAAGATGGTGTTTTGTTTGAACTTTAAAACTGTTTTTTGGCATCATGTGGCAATGTATGTATGTTTACTGTTGTATATAGTGTTACATGATATAAGTTTCCCTTATATGTTTAGTGGTTGTACTATATTTATGCATATAAAGATACTTATAAATATATAATATTGGATGTTTGAGGTTGAAATGGACAATTTTTTACTTTAAAGTTTATATTAACCACTTGAAATAAGTACTATGTATAACATAATATGGATTTTACCAAATTCCATGTTATAATTACAAGTCAACAAATATTTCAAATAATAAATTCCACACATAATATGGATTTTACCCAATTCCATGTTACAATTACAAGTAAACAAATATTTCAAATAAACAATTCCACACATACGAAATAAATTAGTATATATATTTTTTGGTTTTTTGGTAGTTAACCTGTTTTTCAATTGGGAATCACAATCCAACCAAAAAAAGCTCAGTTTTTTGGTTATGTTAATCTGAAATTGGTATGGCTAACCAGGCTTTTTTTTGGTTTTTTTTAAATACTATATCTTAGAAAATTGTATCATACAAGTAGGGATATATTTTTATCTACATAATTAAAGTTGATATTTAGAATTTTATTTCTTTTATCTTATATAAAATATGAAGCAGATGCAATAAAAGGATAGTTAACAGTGGCCACAAGACTTCACTTATGACCAACCTACTCCTTAATCATGCCCTCTCTTATGTAATTAAGAGTAACATCTCTTTTAGACATTTTGTCAAACAATATGTGGGCGTAGATTAAAAGAACTAAATTTACGGAAAAAACATCATGTTTATACTACGTTGTTGATGATCGTTTAGCTTAATACAACCTGCATATTTATTCATATTTAAACAGGGTCATGAAATCTTGTTTTTCTATTAATCTTGTTAGTAATTAGGAACCCAGTTAATACAAATATGAATGAAGGAATCCGATGGGGATACAATTACAGCCAATCGCATTGTCCCACACCTCAAATCATATAAATGACTATAAAATTGCTTGCCCATATCATATTAACCGGAGGAACAACAAGTTGATTAAACAAAACTACTGACCTTGAATTCGTTTGAAGCCTCGAGAAAACCGAATTAAAAGAAAACTTTCGTGTTATGACACTGAATGATGAAAGACAATCATTGTAATCAGCAATGATAACAGATGACACAGAAGCACAATTACGTGGTATGAAAACGATACTAACCTTTAAATCGATTGAAGATTGCTTTGTACAAACCGACTTGACAATTTGGTACTATGAAATTGGTACCTGTGCTTTTATAAGAATCGATGATGGAGGGAAAACGTTGTTGGTTTCTTGCGATTTGGAGGGAACCGATTTGGAGGAAATCTCGAGATTATGGTGCTGATTTTATGCCTCAGTAATATATTTCAAAGGGTAAAATTGGAAGAATCACAAAAAGCTCCTCAAAACGTTATATTAGGCTGAAGGGAGTGGTAACACCTTAGCATACCGCCACGTCATTTTTTGTGCTGCCATATCATTTTTTTATACCAACTCTCTAGCATGTTTTTCTTAGCATTTCATAAGAAGTGGTGGTATGTTAAATTAATAGGGTTTATTTTAAAAAAAGCAAAAAGAAAAAAAGAAAACAAAAGCTATAAACCAATCAAAATCCACCAATATGTTTTCTCTCTCCTCTCTCCTCTCGCTAGCTACTTGGCGACCATCTTTTAGCACTTCCCTTGACTAATCATAAGGAGTGGTGTTTTATATTTAAAGAATTGCTTGGCGAGAGGGGTGGCGAGTCCACTCCCTCAAGCCTTAGTTTTTTAAAAAGCTAGATTATAAGCTATCTTATAAGCTACTTTTTGACTTGCCAAACATCGCAAGACAAAAAAGTTCAAAAAAAAACTAGCTTATAAGCTTAGATGTGGCTTACCAAACACACCCTAACTACATAAATTAGTTTCAGTTCAAAATTAAAAGCCTCAAAAGACCGAATAAGTTTAGCCATGACTTTGAAACAGTTCACTGTAAAGTCATTGGGTCCCTACATATCTGAATTTTGATCAAAGCAATTAAAAAATAACTTATAAAGTAACAAAGAGAAGAGATTATTCATTAGTACGTTGTCTTGTTAATCTGTAATGAATTATTAAAGTGGAATTCATATTAAATTTGTCAGAGAATAATTTTTTTTTACCACAAAAGTTTCATTAAATTACTAAAACAGAGATTGTAAGACAATAAATACACCTGAATCACGCAAAAAAAAAACGAAAATGTATTGCTTAAATTGTTAAAAGCTTCTCAAATTTACAAACAGTAGAAAAAATTATACCTGTAGTAATTGGAGAAGAATGGTTTGTATAGATTCCTTCGTTCTCCTTGTTGGCCTAATTCTGAAATTAGCGTAAAACATCAAAAAAGGAATAGAAAGAAAAACATATGTTATAAATTGTAAATATTGACAAAGAAAATAATTGTTACTTAATAAAAACTAGGTGTGAGACCCATGTATTACATGAGTTTATTTAAAAAAAAAATTAAATACAAAATTCTAAACATTTGAGAAGTATGAATTTATAAGAAAAGTGAGAAAATATTGAATTATAAAAAATAAAATGTTTTTTTCTCTTTTAAATTTAAACAAATAATTTAGATAAATAAATAAAAAAGATTAATGAATTTTTAATGTAGTAATTTTGAAATTAGAAGGAAAGTTATATGCATTTATTATTGCATTTTAATACTATCTAGAATTTAATAAAATGAAAAAAACCATAAAATGACATGTGGAATAAAAATTAATTGAAAATAATCACAAAATTAAATGTGACAAAATAAATGAGAATGTAACATGTGACAAAAAGATATTTATTCATTAGGGAGGATGATGATTGTGCATACATGTAACATACCTTAATTGAGTAATTCAGCAACACTTTGAAACCTTGCGTACAAGAATCAAGCAGAGAAACCTGCAAAAATTAAACAATAGAAATTCAACTTAATCAGATTTGCTCCCATGTAAGATTTAGATGTAAATTAGGGTTCCGTAGGGTCAAGCCATAATAGATTCGGAAATTAGGGATTTGAATCGGGACAAAAGCAGACGCTTGGTGGTGGTGACCACAGCATAAGGAGTGGAACGAAGAGGCGGTGGTAATGGATAATCGACGTAAACAAAATAAAGAAAAATCATACCCTGCAATTGTGGAATCAAACGAAGAGAAGAAGAGAAAAGTAGAACAATCATAGCACAATCAGAAGAGTAGACGTGGATGCCTACTGAATCTCAATTCTCGTAGATTATGTAGAAAGGGGGAGACTTTAGATAACAGGTGGTGAGGAAGGAGCTTGAGACAACACAGAAAAGGGAACGACACATCAATGATCGAATGAGGGAAGCAAGGGGAAGATAGTAGTAGAGACACCGTCGATGCGGTGGGAAATGATTTTTGGGGTGTTTGGGAGTGCTTTTTGAACTCTAAAAAATTTATTAGATAAAAATGCTTATTGAATTATAGTGATAGTAAAAAGAGTTTTTTAAAAAGTATTTGGATTAGCTTTTATGGAGAAAAAACCAATAAGTTAAAAAGTGTTTGGTTTAAAAAGTGTTTTTTGAATTTATTTTGGTTAAAAAGCCAAAAACAGTTTTAAAAAATCAAGTTTTACATGCTTTTTAAAAAGTGTTTGTTGAAGCTTATATAAAAGCTATTCTGAAAAGTGTTTTTGAGTTTGTGAAAATCTTTTTTTGACTTATTAGCTTTTCAAAAACTCAATAAGCAAATAAGCTGTTTTGAAAAGCAACTGACCGGAACGCAAGCCCCACAACTAATAATAAATAAAAAACCAACCGATTAAAATGTAAAAAAAAAAAAAAAAAAAAAAACTAGCCGGCAGAAGAAAAAAAAATAAAAAATTGACCAATAAAGACAAAGTACTGTTCATAAGGGGGCTTTACTTTATATTTTTAATGATTTAAACCATAAATTAATTTTTTTTATCAAAATAACTCATTTTCAAGTTTTTTTCATCTAATGTGAACTTTTTATAAAAAAAATAGATAGTCGTAGATGTTTATACGCAAACAACCTATCATTAGAAGATGATGATGATAAGGTCGTCCGGTGTACACTACACGAACCTGCTCGTGGTCTACGTGGCCACGGAAAACGCCCGTGCACACTACCCCGGCCATGCGTGGTCGGGCGTGTTCGTGATGGGTCGTGATACAGACGACGAACAACAACGGAGGCGTCTCTCTCTCTCACCCTTCTACTTCTTCTCTCTCTCTCTCTATTTCTCTCTCTCTCTCTCTCTCTCTCTCTCTCTCTCTCTCTCTCTCTCTCTCTCTCTCTCTCTTCGTTCTTTTCTTCTTCATCGTGGAGAGTACACCATGGAAAAGTGGTGGCTCGTGGTGGTCAGGAAGCTCTCCACGACCATTGTCGTGGAGAGTATAGCAGATGGTGATGATAATGTACATATATATCATCCAAAAAAGTATATATATATATATATATATATATATATATATATATATATATATATATATATATATATATATATATATATATATATATATATAAAAGGAGTGGTTTAAATGCGAACAAAAAAAGTTAAAAACTCTGAGAATCATTTTTTTTTAATTTTTTGATTAAGAACATTTGAGACAAATCAAACACTAATATTATATTAAACAAACTTTTTTCCATTCCTTAGTTTACAGCTAGTTGTGACTTGTTGTTCGATCATCATCGGACCCTAC
This sequence comes from Lactuca virosa, assembly GCF_052849685.1. NCBI lineage: Eukaryota > Viridiplantae > Streptophyta > Magnoliopsida > Asterales > Asteraceae > Lactuca > Lactuca virosa. Next base: position 312,602,747 of record NC_136428.1, on the reverse strand, counting down.
TGGACCGCCGCCGAATAACACCAAATTCAGTGGAATTTTTCTGTTCGTATTCACAGTTTAATAGAACAAACATTGTAGCTTTTTTCTATTTGGTAATACGTTTTAACACAGGTCATTTGTTTTTTGAAGCCAAATATACAAAATTTAATAAAAATAAAATAAAATTATGACGTGACAAATTAAAATTTTCTTTATTCTAAATTGTAGATTTCTTTAAAAAAAATATATCGTTTATAAAACTTATTCACAGTATAAAATATCATATTCATGGTTTAATAAATATATTAATTCACTAATACACAATTTAATATTTTCGTGCGTACATTCATTTATATTTTTACATCAAATTTATATAAAACATATAACTTAATACAATCTATTTTTTATTTAATACATAAAATTCACAACATAATACAATATATTATACACTAATTCACATATTCAAATAAGTCAAACACAAACTCTAACACCACCACCACCACCACCACCACCAACTCCCACATGCCACTACCAACCACTTATGCCAACACCGCAATCATCATTTCTTCTAAATCAAATCTGTATATAAAAATTTTGACTGACAACTTAAATACTATATTTACAATTTAATAAACTAATTAATTCACTTATTTTGAATTTAATGCAAAATAATTGTAGAAACTAATATGTTCTTACATATTTATACAACAAAAAATAAGTATATTCATAAGAAAATTAATACAAACATTCATACATAAATTATTTAAAATTGAACACAAAATTCATTAACAACTCACAGCTTAATACATTAAATTCACAACTTAATACAGTCAATTCAAATTTTAATACAAAAAAATTCACAACTTAATATACAATTTCACTGTTTAATACACAAAAATTATACATTAACTATCATATTCTCAACTTAAAACTTAAATTTATACTTTCTGATTTATAGGCTAATGCTCATGACATAGCGTTCGCCACCGGGAGTGTCATTGCCTCTACGTGACCATTCCACCAAGAGAGAGCTTCATCGACGAATGTGCATGCCGCAAACTTGACCTTACACCCTTCCGGACATCCACATATCTCAAACATTGATTCCACCTTTTCTATCCATCTTTTCAGGGTTATTACGTGTGACAACCCGAAAATTTTTGCCTTATAAAGTCAGTACAATCAACCTTAAGTCAGACTCGCTCCTGCTATTTTTAGCACTGTTTAGAGTCTGTTTTAGTGATTCTAAGCCTAGTACACTTAAGGAATGAGTGTTAGGAAATACCTGCTAGAGTCACTGCACAACATTCTAGCCTTAAACCCCACCAAAAGGAGTTCACGGCCATAGCACATGAGTTTACGGCTGTAAACTAAAGGTTGGCCGTAAACTCCGCCTTAAAGTCTCATTCCCTTCACTTTTCTTTCATTCTTACACTTTCAACTCAAGAACACTTCCATTCTCTCTCAAGTATCATCGATATTTTCATTCCTGATCATCCAAAAAGTAAGTAATTCTTCCCTTTAATTGTTGTTATCCTTCTTACTTATGAATCATCCTTTGATTTCATCCATGGAAATCAACTTTTTACTAGATCTTCAACTTTCACCAAGAACACACACTTGTTCTTGGTGGCCGCAAACTCCTCTAGGGCCCTCAAAAGTGTGAGTATTCCATCTATCTTCTAGTTAGCCATGTTAGACACTAGATCATAACCTTGAAACATCACCAAACTCAACATCAATGAGAGTTTACGGCCAAAGAGCATCCCCCTTGGCCGTAAACCCTTGTATTTGTCATGTTTTGAGCCTTAAACACTTCTAGACCTTTGCTAACCATTAGAACACTTGAACCTTTGAAACCCTTTCCTTTAAGACCCAAAATGAGACCATTTGGAGAGTTTACGGCCATACACTTTTTAGTGTGGCCGTAAACACCTCAACACCTCCTTTAATGTTAGTTTTGCTCATCCTCTTGTAGAGCAATAGTCCCACAAGTTCCCCCATCATTCAAACACCCTCTTATGCACATTTTAACATGAGTTTACGGCCGTAAACTCCATGGCCGTAAACCCATGGTCATAAACACCATTTCTTGGCCTTAAACATCCCTTAGATGAATCACATGTGATTCCATCACTTAGTCCAAGTCCTTAAGGGTGTTTCCTTTCATATAGTTGCTTATAAACACTATATACATGCCATATATGTCATTTAGGACTCGTTTGTGTCTCGGGACTTCATTCGTGGAACTCCTCATCCTTACGCGCATATTCGTTTGAATCACCCACATAAGGTGAGTTCATACCCCTATAATGAATCTTTTAACTGTTTTAAATGCTTTTAAGGGGGGGGGGAATACAAGTTGAACACAATGATAATTGTGTAATTGTTTGTTATAAACATCTTCAAAAGATTGCTTATGTCTTTTATAAGTGATCAAAACATTTCAAAAACTTTTTTAAAGTTATGTTACTTTATAGTTTAACAAAACTCCGTTTTTAAAGTACAAGCATAACTTAGTTGTATAAAGTGTTTTAGTTTACATATATTGTCGAGATCTATGAAGTTCTTCACATAATCACCACATATCAATTAGAAAACACACATAAACATGCACAAATACATAGATCTAGCACATAGCAACTTGTATCCTCCCCCAAAACATAGTAAAACCAAAAAACAAGGGGTATGAACTCACATTGGGGTTTGGATTCGGTTTTTGATGAAGAGTTGAGAGGAGATGATGTTGTTTTCGGCCTTAAGTGCTTCTTTGGAAGGAGCTTCGAACTTAGATGGTCCTAGGAAGCTAGAACACGAAATGAACCATGTAAGGGAGTGTTCTTAGTTTAAAAATGGAAATCAATGACCTATGTATGATGACAACTTACCAAGTAGATGATACTTGTTGAAAAACTCTTGGAATCACACCCAAGATCACGAAAATGGCAAAGGAAATGAGGGAGTTTCTCCTTGAGCTTAAGAGGATTTGTGAGAGAGTTTGAATAATTTTGAAGTGAGATCTGGAGAGATGGGGGGGGGGGGGGAAGTCTCGACCAATAATAAGAGAAGAGAGAGAGGGATGTTGAGGTGATGTTGCATGGAAGTCCACCATGCAAAGATTATGTGTCACTTGCTAGATTAATCTCCTTTTCCCTTTTTTTTCTTTTTTTTTTGTTAATTGGGCCGAGAATGGGCTAAAGAAAAATGGAGATGAAATGGTTTGGACCCTTCTTTAGTTTAGTTCGAATTTATGGAGCCCAAATAATATTTTTCGGCCCATTGGGCCCTTTTTATGGGTCTACGGCCCAAAGGTGGTGAAGGAATGGATTTTACGACCCATTAGGGCTAATGAATCATCTATGGCCCAACATGGCCCATTAGAGATAAAATGAACTATTCTAGGCCCACATAACCCAAAATGTTTTAGTTTCATGAATGTGGGTTTCATTAGAGCCCAAATAGGGTTCCTAGGCCCAAATTAGTTAAATTGAGAGTTTATTGGTCCATTAGGCCCAATAAGAGAATCCTAGTCCATATTAACTTGAACCGGGATTTCTAGGGTTTTCAATCCATATGAGATGTATTGTATTAGGTTTTGAACTTAAATCAAGAGTTTGGATTCAAATGGATGGTTTTGATTGAGCATAGAGTATGATTTTCAGAGTACATGCCTTACAATAGATGATGTTTACATGAGAATAGAATTTCCTAGCTAAAAATGCTAATTGTGATAGTGGTATAGTTACATTCTCCTTATCTCATTTGTTACCATCATCATCCCGCAATCTTAGCCCCAATCTCTTCAAGAATTACTTTAAAAACCCGAACACCCGCACTCAAGATCGATTGTTTTTCTGGTAAGTATCAACTCCGGGTTGTGGGTGGTTTGATTTTTCGCCTTTTCATGTCTCAGGTGAAATTTTATCTTTTTTATTCTCTATCTAATTTCGATTTCCCGTGGACAACGAAGTCTAGAAAAATCTGGTATATTCCACTACCACCATGACCAAAATATGAAAGAGTTTCAACCCTAAATCGGTATCCCCAACTATCGTTCGAACAAGAGGTTTTGGATCCCCAAAACACATTTGTTTTTCTACTTTTTAATCTCGATTATTTTTCTGGTAAACATCAACATCTGTAGTGAAATTGAGCAGCGCGTACATTTAAGCTCAACAAAATGCTGGAATGCTGAGCTATTATCGCAATTATTAAGGGAAGTACATTCAAGCTCTATAAAATGCTGCTAAATCTTACCGGTAAACATCTTTATTTAGTGCCCTTTTCGTCTTTTTTGAATTTGTTTCTTCTTTGATGCTTCCCTATTGTTTCTTTTGTAACTAAATTACTTTGTGTTTACATTTACCAGGTTTTTGGAACAATAAGATACATAATCTTCAAGACCAGCAAGGGTTTTTTTTTCTTTCGATAGTATATTTATGTCACTGAGTGTTCTCAATTTGAAGAACTTGACTTTATATTTATGACTTTGAACGTTTCTTAGCCTATAACCCTAAAGAAATGGTTCAATGTCAAGAATAAAGCTCAAGACTTTAATATGCATGATTCCGGTCATGGCGGTAATTTTCTCATTTTCTATTTCCTTTATTTCTACATCAAGTCACTATTTTTAATAACTATGGGGTTTTAAGCTACTATCTATATGAGATTCATCCAAAAGATGCAAAAACAAAAGTACAAGCAAAAGTAAAATAAAGGGACCTTTTTTTTATGCTTCTAACCATATCATAGTTATTTTAGGAAGACAATTGGGAAGACGCAAAAAGTTGGAATTTGTATCTGATAGGCGTTAGCTTTGATAGCTGCATCAAAGGAAGTCTATTTGAATGATATGAGATTGAGGTTTTCACTCCAATTTGACGTTGTTTGTCCACTCCTCTCTCTCTCTCTCTCTCTCTCTCTCTCTCTCTCTCTCTCTCTGGTTTAACAAAAACAGATACATACTAAACTAAGATATTAAAAAACCTAATTATATATGTACAATGATTACTGTGCATTTCTTTTTAATCTTATAGTCGTTTTATTGTTGAACTCTCATTGTTCAGAGGTTATACCGAGGAATAATATAATCAATTATGTAGACTGGAGCAATCAATGTGATGAAGGAAGGGAAGCAAGGGTATATTTGTGACTCTTTTGATCTTCTAGATTTGCTGATCTCTTTTTTGTGGAGTATGCACGTTGACATCTCTTCAGAGAATCACTTCTATAGATTAAACATAATGGTTCATTTTATTTTTTCTTTTGGCCGTAACTGTATCTTTTGTGTACCAGATGACAAATCATGCTTATTGGGTCTATTTCACTGAGAGTCACCTCAACCACCCAACTCAGAGGATTGTAGTTACCGTCTAAACATAAACTATTTACTTTAGTGGTGTACCAAATACACAATTATAATGTGTGAGCTTGGTGTGTGTGTGTATCTTTGTCCCAATGGTAGAATACATTTAGGTTGATTAGTACTTCGTGCCGACAATTTATTCCTCCGAGTTTTTATTTGTGGTATGATATATGGGTAGGTTGCTTTTGGTATGTGTTCTTTTTTTGGCCCGTGTTTCGTTTGGTTTTACATTCAATTTATCATGTTTTGGATTACATTTTCTAGAGTTCAAGATGATGTTGGTGTTGTAACTGAATTCATGCTTCGGATGAATATCATATGCTCGAGGATATTTTCTCAGGTGAAGAATGGACAATTAGTTGTTGATCCAAGCCTCTTTATCAGTTTTTCTTGGTACGTAGGTGGTACTCCTTCAAGTCTGTTGTTGCACAAAACCATTGTTCTTTACTACAATTGTTGGTGTTGCCCTTAGAATGAAGTTTTGTTGATTGTTACAAGTTCCCTACTTCTTTTTTCTTTTAATCTCCTTTACATCGAGTAACTTAAAGTGAAGGCATTGTATTTTTATATTAAAGAAAAAACTAGCGTCATTTATCTTTATATGTCTAACAAAAATTATTTATTTTCAAAATTATTATAGAATTAAATATATACTTATCAACTTCTTAATTAAAATAGTTATGGGATATTAAGTTAAAAAGCATATGATCAATATGAGAATGGTAGTTGAGGAAATTATGTTTGAAAGTAGATTCAACAATTATTTATTTTTTTATTAATTTTTTTATAAATAAATAAACGCATACATGGACATAGTGGTAGAAAGAAACATCAGATTTGAATTTACATATTTTCATTACAACGAAATAAACTATTTTTATGGATAGTCTTGTAAATTTACCTTCATTAAATTTTATATGTTATTTCATTAGTTCTAAACATATATTAAGTAGTTTTTTGATAACTTGTTACTATTATCAATTTATGCCTATGTGAAAAACAATATCTTTTTTCACTTGTTCGTTCCGATTAAAGGTGCGTATTTAAAATCGTTTTTTTAAGTGAATGAAAAAAACCGAACATGCTTTTTGAGAATCGGGTAGGTTAAAACCGAACTACCATTTAGTAATAGGTTTTAATATATGTATGAAACTATTTTCTTTCGGTTTTTCTAATATAACCGAACCGAACCGGTCTTAACACTGTTTTCTAATTAAATTTCACTTCAAAAAAACCGAACTTATTATAAGTGAAACCGGTCTAATAAAATGATTTTAAAAAAAACCGAAACCGGTTCAAAATCCATATAAAAACAAATCGTCTATAGAAATTAATTTCAGAAAAACTATTCACACCCGTTGCTTGGCGCGAAGACAGAGATATAAAAACAGCTATATATATATATATATATATATATATATATATATATATATATATATATATATATATATATATATATATATATATATATATAACAAAGACACATTAGAAGATCTCTAAGATATCTACATAAAAACACATAGTGAGGAATACCATGGAACCAAAAGGAGTTGGTTTGGGGGCTTCTTTATTGGTGCCCAGTGTACAAGAACTAGCTAAGGAACCACTTACTAAGGTTCCAACTCGATATGTTCGCACTGATCAAGACCCCCTGGTCGTATCATCGTTGTTGTCTTCACTGCCTAAAGTGCCAATCATTGATATGGATAAATTATCATGTGAGGATTCAGCTGATGATGAATTAGAAAAACTACATCGTGCTTGTAAGGAGTGGGGCTTCTTTCAGGTACATGCTTAATCTAGTTTATTATAATAACTAAATCTTTTGTAAGATTATATGTCATATATGATAAACTCCTTTTTTTTTTGGAGCTTTCCTCATCTGTTCATTAACCCAAAAATGATAAACTTTAATTTATAAATATACAAATAAGATTAACTTCCTCTCACATGCTTATATAGGCTTGTGTTTTAGAAATCTGATTTTGAAATGAATATTATAGATCATAAATCATGGGGTGAGTTTACCATTAATGGAGAGAATGAAGAAAGAGACACAAGAATTCTTTAAGTTGTCAATGGATGAAAAGAAGAAGTTTTGGCAAAAGAATGAAGACATTGAGGGATTTGGACAAGCTTTTGTTGTGTCCAACGAGCAAAAACTAGATTGGGCTGATATATTTTACCTGGTTACTCTTCCTGATAATATTAGAAAGCCTCATTTGTTTCCTAACCTACCTCTTCCTTTCAGGTCAGTCATCCATCTTCTTATTTGTGTTGGGATTTATGCTTTCAAACAAGTTGTTCATAAAAGTCAACTATGAATGGTTTTAAGTAAAGTCTTTATGTCTATATATATATATATATATATATATATATATATATATATATATATATATATATATATATATATATATATATATATATATATATATATAGTTGGACACAAATTTAATTTGGCACTCAATGATTACTCATGTCTCTATCACCTTTTGTAGAGGTAATAATATACTTGACATAACTATTGTGTATAACATATGAACTGATCATGATATATATATATATATATATATATATATATATATATATATATATATATATATATATATAACTGAAATTAGATAAGTATTTAACAAATGCCATTTTTTTAGAAATTAAGAGTAGGAAAAGTAGATCCGTAAAGAATCATGTCTCTTGTATTCCACATGGCACACTAAGAAATTAACTTGGTGGCATCCATATCTATTTCACCGCTATTTTTAGTAATATATACGTGAAGTCAAGCATTGAAACTATTTTTGAAATCAAGTATAATTTTATTTTTTATGTGTGTTATAATGATTTATATATTAATTTAATGGCTATTTTCTTTAAAATAACAGAGATACCCTAGATGCATACTCAAAAGAGCTTAAGAATGTTGGCTTAAAAACTCTATACTTCATCGCTAACGCTTTGAAAATGGAAAGTAATGACATGATAACTCTGTTCAAGGAAGGAATGCAAGCAATGAGGATGAACTACTATCCACCATGTCCACAACCCGAACAAGTCATAGGTCTCACCCCTCACTCAGATGCTGTTGGAATCACAATTCTTCTCCAACTCAATGAAGTAGAAGGCCTTCAAATTAAAAAAGACGGCATTTGGATCCCAATCAAACCACTCCCTAACGCTTTCATTGTTAATATTGGAGATATCCTAGAGGTCATTTCTTTATCTGTGATCACTTATATTTAACATCTCCATTTGTCTTTTATGATTTTGAAAATAATGAAAGATAAATTTTGTATTTCTTGTCCTGTTTATAAGGGTTTGTTTATTTTCAGATAGTGACAAATGGACAATATAAAAGCATTGAGCATAGAGCAATTGTGAACTCAGAGAAAGAGAGGTTGTCTATTGCTACATTTCTAAGCCCGAATTTGGATGGTGATTTAGGACCAGCACCAAGCCTAATTACTCCAGACACACCTCCAAAATTTAAAAGAGTATCTGTGGTGGATTTCTCTAAGGACTTATTTTCTAAGGAACTCAACAGAAAAACTTTCATTGAACGCTACTATATATAATGTCTTATGTATGTACCTAGCTAGCAAGAACGTTGCCAATTATACTCTAATTTACCCATTTGTATCTTATGAATGGGAGTTTATATTGTAAGTGACTATCATCTCTTAACAAGTATAATTAATTACATATAGATATTATAAATAAAGCCATAATAAAAGCCATTTACATGAAGGTTTCTTAGTCGTTACAGTTAGTTCTTTCTCTATGTGATTTTCTTCATCCTCATTCATGAATGGACAAGTTAATTAAACAAGAAACACACACGATATGTTTGTAGGATAGAGTTGAAGGTTTCCTTGCGTCACATATGGTATTAAATGGTTGTATATGAGTCTATTACATTGAAACATCAAATTCTTTTAATCGATAAGAGGCAATTTGTGTATCATGTTTATGTGTTTCTACACAAATTGTATTATGATTTACATCGAAGTAACATGAAAAATACCAATAAAATAAATTCATTCTGTAAAAGTCACAAGCCTTTTAAACTCCTTGAAAAGGCCGACAAATGGGTTGTAATGGTCGTGAAGCTTCAATGGAAAAGTAACGTTTATGTCACTTTTAGTGTTGTAAAATACGACGGATCCAAATTGACTTAAATAATATTAGCTCAATGCGGAATGGGATCAAAAATTATCAAAGCGTAATAATCACAACGTAATACGAATAAAATAAATAGAATAGAGACACAGGAATTTACGTGGAAACCCAAATCGGGAAAAAACCACGGGCGGAGGAAGCCGAGAAACAATTCACTATAATTTGCAGTGTTTACAGGGATTATGAAAGAGATTACAAAATAGAGTGGGAGAGCTAAAATACACGGTGGTGTATCAGTGTATATATATATATATATATATATATATATATATATATATATATATATATGTAATGCTTTTTTATATATACTTGGATGATTTTTTTTTTTGGTTGTGTTCTTTTCTCTGGTTCATGGCTTAGGCTATTTATAGCCAAAAGCAATATAATATGAATTGTAGAAAAAATGTGCCGTCCGAATTCCAATTGTAGGCGCCTACCAAAAATTCACCGTCCAAATCAAATTCACATATATATACTACTATTCATAGTCAACCTATGAATAGTGAAAGATAGACGTCCAATTTCATTTCAATTAACATATATATTACTATTCATAGTCAAACTATGAATAGTAAATGATAAGTTACTGAAATAACCCCTGAATTATTTGCCACTTGCTAATTTTGGAGGCAACTTTTCCACAATCTCCACCTTGACATCAAAATTAAGCAAGTCATGCTTTACGATTAGTCAAAACCTATAGCTCACCAAACTCTAAAACTTCCATAAGAACCTGCAAATTTTATATAGAGAAAAAATTGTTTCCGAAAAATAAATAATATTTCCTCCACCTACGAGCCTTCAGGCTCAACTGCGATCAGAAACACCCACCATGTCCAAACATAATTTGAACTTGGCTATAGGAAGACCTTTAGTGAACATATCAGCGGGATTATAATCTGTATGAATCTTGTCCACAACACAATCACCTTTTTCAATGATATCCCGCACAAAATGATAACGAATATCAATATGCTTTGTTCGGTCATGAAACATTTGATCTTTACTCAAGAAGATAGCACTCTGGTTGTCACAGAAAACTGTGGTCACCTTTATTCTATCATCGAGTTCTCCAAATAACCCCTTCAACCAGATATCTTCCTTAACTGCTTCTGTAATCGCCATGTACTCTGCCTCGGTAGAAGACAGGGCAACTGTAGACTGTAACTGGGCTTTCCAACTAACAGCACAACCATTTAGAGTAAACACATACCCTGTAATTGATCTTCGTTTATCCAAATCTTTGCCATAATCTGAATCAACATATCCGAACACCCCAGTGTTAGATTTACCAAAACGTAAACACATAGAAGACGTACCACGTAAATAACGAAAAATCCACTGTACTGCTTTCCAGTGTTCTTTCCCCGGGTTCGCCATGTATCTACTAACCATGCTAACAGCATAAGCCAAATCAGGGCGCGTGTAGATCATAGCATACATCAAAGATCCAATAGCACTAGAGTATGGAACACGTGCCATGTAAGCCATATCAGTCTCATTAGTAGGACTCAAAGCGGATGATAGCTTAAAATGAGCTGCAAAAGGTGTGTTGACAGACTTTGCTTCGTACATACTGAAGCGTCTTAGGACTTTCTCAATATAACTTTTCTGAGAAAGATGCAAGATCCTAGACTTCCTGTCACGAATAATTTCCATACCTAAAATCTTTTTGGCAGCTCCTAAGTCCTTCATTTCAAATTCAGCTTTCAACTGGTCTTTTAACTTCTGAATCTCCTTCATATCTTTCGCTGCAATCAACATGTCATCCACGTACAAGAGTAAGTAGATCTTTGAACCATTGTCACCTTTCTTAAAATAAACGCAGCTATCATAGGTGCACCTGCTGAATTTGTGACTGGTCATGAAAGAATCGAACCTCTTGTACCATTGTCTAGGAGACTGCTTGAGGCCATAAAGAGATTTGTTCAACTTGCATACGTAGTTCTCCTTTCCAGGAACTGCAAAACCTTCAGGTTGTTGCATAAAAATCTCTTCCTCAAGCTCACCATTTAGGAAAGCTGTAGTGACATCAAGTTGTTCTAACTCAAAATCGTTAGAAGCAACCAACCCCAACAATACACGAATGGAAGTATGTTTGACAACTGGGGAATAAATGTCAGTGTAATCAATACCAGGAATCTGACTGTAGCCTTTAGCTACTAACCGAGCTTTGTATCTTGGTTTATCATTTGGGTTGACAGGTTCCTTGAGCTTGTAGACCCACTTGCATTTAACTGGTCTCTTCCCTTTCGGAATAGGAACTAAATTCCAAGTACTGTTTCGCTGCAAGGATTCCATCTCATTTTGCATAGCGAGCATCCAATCATTTGAGTCTTCAGATTCGATAGCCTCGTCATAATTCGTAGGCTCCGTTGCGGACTCAATATTATCAGCAACAATAAAAGCATAGGCAACCAAATCAGATTCAGCATACCTCTTCGGAGGAATAATCTGTCTTCTCGGTCTATCTCTTGCAATGCTTGGAGTAGTAGCTTGTGGTTGTGAAGATGTTGAATCTTCACCAACAACATGCTCATCCGACGAAGAAGAATCTTGATGCTGATTTGTACTCTGATTAGTGGTAGGTGAAGTAGGAAGCTCCACCTCCATTTGAGCATTCTCTTTATTTGCTTCGGATGATACATCTGATGCATCTGTTCTTTTAGAAGAGTCAGCAACTGGTTGAAATATAGCAGACTCATCAAAAGTAACATCTCTTGAGATGATAATTTTCTTCAAATCAAAGCTCCATAACTTGTAACCCTTTACACCTTGATTGTACCCAAGAAAAACGCATTTGATTGCTCTTGGTTCTAGCTTCCCATTGTCAACCCGTGCATATGCTGGACATCCGAATGGTTTTAAATCTGAATAATTTGCAGGTTTACCGGACCATAATTCAAACGGAGTTTTCTTCTCGATTGCTCGTGACGGTGATCGGTTGATAACATAGCAAGCAGTCGAAGCAGCCTCCGCCCAAAAAGACTTTGGCAATTTGGAATTAGAAAGCATACACCGGACCTTCTCCATAATGGTGCGATTCATTCTTTCAGCTACACCATTTTGTTGAGGTGAATGGACTACTGTGCGATGTCGAGTAATGCCTTCCTTTTGACAATAGACATTAAACTCTTCTGAGCAAAACTCAAGTCCATTATCCGTACGAAGATACTTTAACACCAGACCTGATTGCTTTTCAACCAGAACTTTCCAATTTCTGAAGGTAGATAAAACGTCTCCTTTATGTTTTAAGAAGAAAGACCACACCTTCCTGGAGATATCATCAATAATAGCGAGCATATAAATAGCTCCACCTTTTGAAGCAACTCGAGTCGGTCCCCATAAATCCGAGTGAACATAATCAAGTGGTCCTTTCGTTGTATGGATACCACTTGCAAACCTTACTCGTTTTGCCTTGCCATATACACAGTCTTCACAGAAATCCAAATCAACAATCTTTTGTTGACCAAGTAAACCTCTTCGACTCAATTCTAACATGCCTTGAAAACTCATATGGCCGAGTCGAAGGTGCCAAAGACGGGACTGATCTGGATCAGAAAGAGACTTTGAAACAACAGCAGTATCACTCGAAATTGTTTGCCCGTCAAGAAAGTAAAGATCTGAGGTTTTTCGTTTGGCTCTCAGTTTGTCGGAACCGTCTTTGAATACCCTGAGAACTCCACCTTTACCAGCAAACTCGTATCCCTTTTTGTCAAAGGAACTGAGAGATAACAAGTTTCTTCTGAGGTCAGGAACATATCTAACATCCCCCATGGTTCGAATAACTCCGTCAAACATACGGATCCTGACTGAACCATGTCCAAGAACTGGACATATAGTATTGTTACCCATCAACACATAGCCCTGGTTAACCTTTTCAAATGTGTAAAACCAACTTTTGTTGTGACACATATGAAAAGTACAACCAGAGTCGAGTATCCAATCACCAGTGGAATCCAGTTTATCTGAATAAACTGTCAAAAGTTCTCCAATACCTTCGACCTCAGCTAGATCGGCTTCACCCGAAGTGCTAGCTTGTTTACCATTTGTTGTCGTCTTCTCTTTTTCTTTGTTCTTCAACTTGAAGCATTCTTCAAGCACATGTCCCTTCTTGTGACAATAGTTGCAAAACTTTCGTTTGCCTTTTGACTTGGATCTGGTTCTGTTGGAAGATTGAGAAGTTCTACTTCTCTCTGTTGTTCTTCCTCTGGCATTCAAACCTTCGGCTTTAGCATCACTTGAACCACCACCAGTAATATGCTTCATCTTCTCTTTTGAATCCAAAGCTGTATAGACTTCATCTAAAACTAGAGTGTCACGGCTATAGATAATAGTATCACGAAAATGGCTATAGGATTCTGGCAACGACGATAGTAAGAATAGAGTCAAGTCTTCATCTTCATACTGAACATCCATATTCTCTAAGTTATTTACTAACTCTTTAAATGTGGATATATGTTCAGCTAAAGAGCCTCCTTCAATCATCTTGAGATTGAACAACCGTTGCTTCAAATGCAACTTGTTTGGTAAGCTCTTGGTCATCAACAGTTGTTCCAACTTTAGCCATAAAGAAGCCGCTGACGTTTCTTTTAGAACATCTTGCAAAACATCGTTTGACAAGTGCAAACGAATTTGGGATAAAGCCTTCAGATCTTTCATCTCCTTTTCTTCTTCGGTCCATGTATCGGGCATCTTATTGAAACCCAAGAGCGCCTTGTGTAAATCCATCTGAATGAGAATGTCTCTCATCTTTACTTGCCACAACGGAAATCGGGTGTTACGATCCAGTAGTGGAATATCGTATTTTACCGAAGACATGATTAATTACTTGATAAAATGATCCCAACGAGCTAATATCACAACCCGGATGCTTTGATACCAATTGTTGTAAAATACGACGGATCCAAATTGACTTAAATAATATTAGCTCAATGCGGAATGAGATCAAAAATTATCAAAGCGTAATAATCACAACGTAATACGAATAAAATAAATAGAATAGAGACACAGGAATTTACGTGGAAACCCAAATCGGGAAAAAACCACGGGCGGAGGAAGCCGAGAAACAATTCACTATAATTTGCAGTGTTTACAGGGATTATGAAAGAGATTACAAAATAGAGTGGGAGAGCTAAAATACACGGTGGTGTATCAGTATATATATATATGTAATGCTTTTTTATATATACTTGGATGATTTTTTTTTTGGTTGTGTTCTTTTCTCTGGTTCATGGCTTAGGCTATTTATAGCCAAAAGCAATATAATATGAATTGTAGAAAAAATGTGCCGTCCGAATTCCAATTGTAGGCGCCTACCAAAAATTCACCGTCCAAATCAAATTCACATATATATACTACTATTCATAGTCAACCTATGAATAGTGAAAGATACACGTCCAATTTCATTTCAATTAACATATATATTACTATTCATAGTCAAACTATGAATACTAAATGATAAGTTACTGAAATAACCCTGAACTATTTGTCACTTGCTAATTTTGGAGGCAACTTTTCCACATTTAGTAAGTAGGAAACTCATTGAAATTGTCTATATTATAAAGGGCATCCGATAAAGAAACTCCAGATTTATCGTAGTTATATTAAAGATTAAATAAATTTGTAACAGTTTAATTACATAGTAGGGGAAGTTGAATTGATACACAAATTAACTGGAAACGTTTATATAGGCATTGACATTCAATCGTTAATATCTAATTGTGAAAGTTACTCTCTTACACTATTATTACTAATCATCATGTCCAAGCTCTTTCTCTTTCTAGCATTTTGACGCAGATTTTCACAAAAATCAACAAATATCTCCCAAACTTCCTATTAAAAATTCCTATACATCTCAAATAAAACCACACCAAATAAGTGTGGTTCCTAATTTTCTATACAAAACCTTCATAAATATTTCAAATAATACCACACCAAATGAGTACACGTCTGACTCTTTCATCAAGCACCATTTGTTAACGTATATCACAATACACCCTTGTGCCTACATCATTGGAGACAAGAAATGTGTATTGTTGGTTAGCAAGGTCGCTTTTGAAAATGCCAAAGTCTGAAACCTTAGCTGTACAATTCTCATCCAGCTGGATGTTAGCGCTTTTAATGTCTCGGTGTAACACTTGCTATTGCATCCCCGTGGGATTATGAAGGTATTGTAGTCCTCGTGCAGTACCAATGCATATCTAAAAGAGTTGATTCCAACATAGATATGTGCTATGCTGGTAAACATCAACGCTTTTGTCTAGTAGATAGTCGTACACAAGGATATACTCATACATCTCATCACAAAGGCCTAAGAGAAAAACGAGAGTTTGATACTTGTATTCGGTAAGCATCATCATCTCCTTCCAAAACCCAGAGGTCTCTTGCTGATAGGAAAGAAAGAAAGATAGAGTAAAGAAATTGGAGAGTATGAAAGGGATAGGAGATGTGTTTGAGTGGTGAGAAAGCTTGTAACGTATTTAACATGGAGGAGAGCAATTTATCAACATATTCTCTCTCTATGTCTCGATCAAGTAAATTACAAGCCTTTCCAAAAAAAACAGTAAATTAAAGGGTTAATAACACCGACGGTTCTATTAAAATAAGAAAAGCTTGAATTTTTAATCCGATTATTTGTTTACTTAAATTGCCATGATTCGGATTAAATATATAAAAAAGATTGTGATATGATACCACGTAATACGTATTGAAAAGCTTGTGAGCTGTGAGATAAAGAAAGATTCGTTTTCAAAAGTGGTAATTTTTCTTGGAAGAAATGCAGAAAAAGAAAGCAATGAACAGCATGTGGTTTTAATGTTTATGAGCTATGAGTTATGGCAATGTTCTATCGACTTAATAATATTGTATTTTCCTATTTTGCCACGATCATAAAAACTTTGATTTTGATCCCTTAAATTGACTTCATCCCTTATTTAGATTTCATCTCCTTTTTTTACACATTTAATTTGGAAACCCATATCCTTGATTTTGGTTTCCCTTCATTGGTTTTACATTTTTTTTTTGTTTTACTTTAATTTTGATTTTATTTATATATTATTAAAATAAATTATATAGAAATAACAAGAAATAATTAAATTTTGGAACAAAAATTAAATAAAAAATCATACAAATATGATACCCACACCGTTCATTTGATTTAATAAATTTCATACCATATATTAATAAAAAAAATTAATTTTTTTATTAACGATGTAATCTAAGCTTGTATCTCGGTCACAAAGAAAATAACGGCCATGAACCGCATTTTGAAGTAACAGTTCTTATGATGTAATAGTGACAATAAAGAAGTATTTACCCAATTCAGATTAAATACTTGAATTGATTAAATATTTCATGATACATTAGTTTTAACATTTTGTGATATGCATTCCTTTGAATACTATGTTGAACAACATCTTACCTGAATACCATGAGTGCTTTATTACCGTCACTATTACATTGTAAGGACTACTATTTTAATTTATGGTTTGTGGCCGCTATTTACTTTGTGACCGTGATATCAGCTTAGATTACACCACCAATAATTTTTTTTTACTAGTGTATGATATTGTATGATATGACACTTAATAAATCAAACGAAGATATTTAACCGATTCCAAGAATATTATATTCGTATGGTGTTGGTATCATATTTCTATAATGTTTTATTTATTATTTGTTTCAATTATTTAGTTATTTTTGTTATTAATATATACTTCATTTTAATAATATATAAATAAAATTAAAGTTAAAAGTGGAAAAAAAATAAAAGTAAAACCAAAATCGAAAGACACAGGTTTCCAAATTAAAAGTGTAAAAAAAATAGAAAAATAAATCATATACAAAATCTAAATCTAAGTAAGGGATGAAATCAAGGTTTTGATGACTATGCCAAAGGGTATTAAAGGGAAGTATCAACTCCCTATGCCAATACCAACCACTTGAATAAGTATCACGTGATACACACACTGCCGGACAAGAAGGACAGCGAGCCAGCAACGCTGGACTGGTGCTTGATTTCTGGGCTACAAAGCCCGATACGAACTTCTTACTTCTTTTTAAAGGCCCACTATGTTGGTAGACATTTTCACTCATCATTGGTTTAAATTTTTATTCATTTGTTAATTATATCTTATTAATTTTTTTACCTGTTATAGGTATGATAAAAAGTAAAGAAAGATGAGGACCATAGCAAAATCAGTGATTCTGGATTTAAGATAAATATATAAATTATAACTAGGGAGTATCCCCGCAAAGCGGGGTCGGATTTCGATTCAATTGTTTGCCAAAAGAGTTTAGGGTAGATATTTTATTGATTTATATATTGAAATAGACCTGTTATCTAATCATTTGATTACACATTTATAGTTTCCAATCTTTTTATGGATTGATCCAAGCATAAAAGCTATGTTGTCTTCCATGGAGAGGTCCTCTGATTTGGCTTCTTCAATAACTGAAATTCTAAAAGCTGGTGATCTGTAAACAATTTCTTCGATAGGTGATCTTAAGCTACATATACAAAAAATATAGATCTTATGAGAAGACATAAATACAAGAGTCTGTACACACTATAATTTTTTTTTCAAAGAGATAACTGAAAAATCAAAAGAGTACCTACAATTGTTAAAAAAATTAACATATTAGGATTTTGCTCTCTTGAATAAAAAATGGTTTTTTTTTGTTCTTCAAGAACAACAAAGTTAAAGACTTTTATGTTTTTCTTCACTTGGGGCTTAAAGGAATGACGATAATCAGAATCCACAAACCCCGTTTCACAATTCCAGCCGGCTATCATCCATATTCATATTCATATCCGCAATTTTTTTTTAACCTTCTTTTCTTGAACCTGAAAAGTCAAGTAGTCAATACAAAATGATCAAATCCAAATTCATATTCAATAGAAAAATGAAATATATATGAAATTAAAGTGGTTTACTTTCCAGAATTTAATGGTTTTGTCATTGGTTGACAAAAGAAAAACAGCATCATTGATTGTTTGGAACCATTTGATTTTGTTAATATTCTCCTCCATCTCCAAACTCTTTAAATAATCAAACTGAAACAAAAATATGTGTTTTAATAAGTGAAATAGTGGTTAGAAAAGTAGGAAAAATGAATTAAGTTAGATTCATAACACCTAAGCACCGAAGCAGGCAGTGGCTTGGAAACTTACAAATTTTGTAAAACTTTATTCCGTTACATAAGCTTTGTAGTTCCCCATTCAGATGATTTTGTGCCAAGTCCCTATAATAAAAAATGATTTCATGAATATAAAATATGTTTTTTTATTTAACTCATATGAAAAGAAATGAAGGAAAGATTATTATAAAAACTTCCATTTTGACATTAAAATCAACCTATGACTAAATAACCTTATTCAAGTTTGCAAAATTTGAAGCAGATTGTCTTCTTATTGTGACTATGGATTTTAAAGACAATCGTGATCATGTAATGTTTAATATGCATATGTTGCAAAATTTGAAGCAGATTGTCTTCTTATTGTGACTATGGATTTTAAAGACAATCGTGATCATGTAATGTTTAATATGCATATGTTGTCATAAAAAGAAATGAAAGATGCGTAGTCATTGATGTTTCCATCTTCATTTAAATATTAGGGTGTTAACTTAATTAGTCAAGCGACATAAATTATAGTTTATCTGAAACGAATAAACATAAATACATAAAAGTATGTTGTTTTAATAGAAAAAAGAAATTGGTATTATGTTGTATTTTAACTAAAAAATAATTGAAAGCAGATTACCATTTTTGGATTGATGTTTGGAAGTGCATTACCATTTTAGGGTTGTTGTTTGATTGTTATTTGAAATACATTTCAGAAAGACAAAACTATAAAATTGGACCCTATGGTATTCAAAAAACTTTGGATAGGGTCTAAAAAGTTTTTAACTTGCATTGAAGGTCCAAAATCAAGAATTTCTTATGATTTTAGTCCTAAAATTTTTTAAAGGACTATTTTGCCCTTATTGTTTCTTTTTTTACATTTTCTTTATTTAAATTTATATTTTAATAATTATAAAAAGAAAAGAAAAAGAAAAAAGAAAATCACCTACCCCACACTCTCCACCCGTACGCTCCTCCTTCTTTGGCTTTCTTTCTCTATCTTTTACTCTCTTCTGTTCACCCGTTTTCCTCATATACTCTCTTCTCTCATTTTCGTCGACATCCCCTTTGCTCAATAAAGCACGAAGTTGTTGATCGGACATGTCAGGAGAAGGGAGTTCGTCGACATCCCCTTTGCTTAGCAAAGTATGAAGCTGAAAAGGTCTAATCGTTCCCTCGTCCCTCTCACCCGAAAAATCCTTTAATCTCTCTGCTCCATACCAAAATCCTCTTAAACCAAACATCAGTGGCAAATACGAAGAAGTAAAGTGATTGAGCTGTGATGAATAGGATTCCGACAACCCAAAATTATAGTAAATATGTGAGTGAATTCGAACAAAAAACAAATTAGGGTTTTTATCATGTGAAATTAGGGAAGAAATGAGAGAAAGATAGTAAGAATGCTACAAATCCAAGTGAACCCAATGAGTTTTGTGGTTGGTTCACAATGGCAAAAGGTAGGGGTGTTCACGGTCCGGTTTTTTCGGTTTTTAGGTCAAACCGAAGCCAAACCGTTAATTACGGTTTTTGTCAAGCAAAAACCGAAGCCGAACCGTTCAAAAATTAAAACCGAACAAAACCAAACCATTACTAACGGTTTGACTCCGGTTTGGTTTCACGGTTTGGGCTTTTTAGGCCCATTTTAGTCCAATCACATTAAGTTTTTTCTATTCTTAATCACATTAAGTTTCTTACTCATCAAAATCTGAATTCAAAATAAAACACCACCATCAATTATTAAGCAAACGAATTAAAACACATAAAGTTGTATACAACCATACTAGGAATTAAAAAGCAATTAATACTACACTTCTATGAGAGATGCACGAGGGACTGATGGTGTTGTGCATTGCCTGCATTAGGAAAAAGGAGGTGATCAGAAAATACTACACTTCTATTTTTGGTCTTTGGAGGCTCAAGCTCATAATTTTCTTGATTTGTATTTTATAGAATGATGATATTACTATAATATCCTCAATCAAGAGAAAAAAAGGCAACCTACCTCAGCAAGTTTAAAGAGCTTAGACATTATATCAAGAGTGGCACATTGCCGTAATTAATCCAGGAATATGCCATCAAACTCACTGCATAAACCCTAAATGAAAAGAACTCATCACCCTCTTAGCTAAAAAGGTTAATAATCAATGAAGAATCACATAGTTCTTATCTATAAAGAACAGATGGAGTAATTTACAACTACATATGACAATTCTTTGAAATATTCAAGTAAACTTTTTAATCTAACAGATTCCAAAAAGACCCAACAATCAGAACGTATGATCCACAATCAATAACATTATTCAAAAATAATCCCAACAATCAGAAAGTGCGATTCCATTTGATAGATTAACAGTCGATTTTTTCAGAACGGAGAAAACTAAAAGATGTGAAACTGAGGAGGGAAACGTACCTGTAAACAAGTCAAATGACTCATAGGAGGGAACAGTACCTGTAAACCAGTTAAGCAAAAAGAAAGTGTGATGTTAAGCAATTTAGAAAGGAAGAACGAGAACGAGAAACGAATTCCACCTTTTGGACGAGAAGCGGACCTTATTAAACAGAGAAGCGGACCTGCGGACCTGCAGCTGGTTTCAACAACAATATTTGATTAATGGGAAGCTGATTGTAGTTGGTGTGATTGATATTTTTCCTAAATGTTAATCCAGTAATTAAATAAATTTTGTGAGAGAGCAACGAGAGTTGCAGGCGGAGTAGAAGTAACAAATGATTTCTGATACATCGGTGGTTTCGGATACAAAACAAGTGCAAGAGGTCAGAACTTACCTTATCGAACAGAGATGCAGAGAGCAACGAGAACTGCAGGCGGAGGTGTCGACATATTGCTTTCAATTGCTTTCAGAGGTGTCGACAATTGCTTTCAATGAAATATGAACGAGAACGACAGAGAAATGAGAATGGAAAAAACAAACGACTGCGATTTGCAATTGCAATTAGGCTGAAGGGAGTGGCTCGCCACTCCCCCTCGCTAAGCCATCGTTAAAAATTCGCTACCACTCCCCATAGGGTCGCTAAGGACATGCTGCATTATTGTTGCGCCATTTGCTTGGCGAGTTTAAATGGAAGAAGAAAGTAAGTAGGTGGTCCCCATCTTATTAATTCATTTTATATGTTTGTAACTCCAGCTTTAACATTTGTACCTTTTATATAATTTATTTTATTTAAATATTAAAATAAGAATTTATTTGATTTTAAAAAAAAATGTTTACCTTTTAACCACATCACCACTCCATATCATCATATTATGCTTACGTGTCTAGAAAAATATGACGTGACAATGTTTTAGCATATGCTACCATATATTACCACTCCCTCTAGCCTTAGGGTTAAGTCGTCGTTTCTTGACTTCTTCTCACGTCTGGACTAATGAAAATGGACAGACTCCAATGGAAGACTTTACACATGGGCTTCACAATTCACAAAACAAAGTAACAAACTAATTGGGTTGTGTAATTAAATGAGTTATCGGTTTTAAATTTTAGTATATATATATATATATATATATATATATATATATATATATATATATATATATATATATATATATATATATATATACTAGCCGTTTACCGGCGCCCAAGCGACGGGTGCGAATAATTTCTTTCGATAATTATTTCTATTCGAAGACATGTATGATTGGGTACCAAACTTTGACACGAAGGTAATGAAAAGCTAAACCCGTAACAATGAATCTAATTTGCTTTGGAAGATGGTAACTTGTAAGTTGGAAGCTAACCCATTTAGGTAGATTATTTTGGGTTTAAAACAAAAATATAATGTTGTTTCAATTAAAAAAAATAAGTTGTGTGAAAATAAATTTTGTTTTCTTATTTGAAGATGCACATTTTCTTTTGTGATCAAATTTTTGTTTGAATTTTGAATATGAGTTAAGTACCTAAAACAAAATATATTCATTTTTATTTTTATTTTTCCTCTGAAAATACCTTTCACCATGTTCACCAATACGTTAGTAGACATTTATATAAATAGTAGACATTTATATAAATATATACTATTATTTAATAAGAATTCGTTTCTTCACCTTTAGTGGAAAGCTATAATTGGATAACCTTTTGGGGGTACAATAGCTAATAAAAAATTTAATAAAGACAATCTCCTTTTTCACCTATAAGAACAATGTGCTTGCATTCCATTATCAAACAAAAACACCAAGAAGTGGTAAATATTAAATAATAAGCGGACCAAATGGCCAATGGCCTAGCGGTATGAAGTGACCATCTCATATGAGAGGTCAGGGGTTCAAGTCTCGGTGGAGACATAGGTGATTATTTAGGAGTAGATTAGTTAGTTTGTCGTTAAAAAAATTTTAAATAATAAGCGGTTAGAAGTTAAAAAGGTAAAAGAATAATTATATTTACCATAAATATCATACTTTTCAATGTTCTTAATAATTAAATAAGACCTCAATATCAAAGTGCTTCTGTTCTATCTAGATAACAACATAAAAAGTTTAAACATTATTTCAAGTGTAATAAACTATAGGACTTTAATATTCTTGGTCCCAAAAAAAAACTTGTATTTGAAAAAATTCTTACATTGAGTTTTGAGTTGAGTAATGCCGGTCAAGAGGACCTTGAATTCATGTGTGATCTAAAAAACTGCATTTTTTAAGTTAATTATTAAACAAAGAAATAAAAACTACCGGAGGAATTGAAATATGACGCTAACAACTTGCTCGTTATTCTTCAACATGTAATTTAGACGTTACAGTCCAATATTTTACTTCATCCGATGTTACGTTTGGGAGATTTAAAAGTTACCGCCAATAATTTCTTTGACCATTATCTTTTGTATCTTTTATTTTATTACTTGCAATAGTACTCTTTAAATTCAAATTTTGATATCCAATTTCTAGTTTTTCAATAAAAGAGATTTTTTTTTCCGGATATAAATACACACACATCACAACTTTTTTCGGTACACATACACACATCTCCATTTCTAGTTTTTACTAATTTATTTAAGCCCCGCTGGAACATTTAGGCGCACACACAACAAACATCACAGACACATCAGTGGCCATAGAACACACAACACACATTTTATTTCTTGCATTTAGCCCATGTATTATGAAAGGGTTGTGCTATAAGTAACTCCTTATCCAAATTTACTTCCCTTAAAATTAATCAAATCAATTTTTTGATATTTGATTTGACATCATTTTTTTACTTTTTTTTCTTTTGTTGTTTTTTTCTCCTATTTTGTTTTTTTTGTTTTTTTTAATTCTTTTTTAATTATTATTATTATTATTATTATTATTATTATTATTATTATTATTATTATTATTATAAATATCGCACAAAATTTTAACATTCGGACGACATTATAAATTCGAACGGCTATATAAAATCGGTTATTAATATTTTTTTATATTTTAATATTAATATTATTATTGTTATTATTATTATTATAAATACGAACGGCTATATAAAATCGGAAACATAGTATAGTGCTCAACTAAAATATTTCAATCCGCATAACACACCACGCAATTGTAATACCGTACCAATTAATATCCGTAATTAATAGGGACAAACTTTGTTTTTGTTCCGATTTTATATAGTCATTCAAATTTATAATGCCCGATTTATAAAATGTTATTCGAAATTTATAATAATAATAATATTAATATTAAAATATAAAAAATATTTAAAAACCGACTTCATATAGCCGTTCGAATTTATAATTTCGTCCAAATGTTAAAATTTTGTGTGAAATTTATAATAATAATAATAATAATAATAATAATAATAATAAAAATAAATTAAAAAAGAATTAAAAACAACAAAAAAACAAAATAGGAAAAAAACAAAAAAAAAACAACAAAAGACAAAAAGTCAAATAGGGAGTGAAATTGGAAAAAGAGAGGGGTACTTTTAGAAAACCCCATTTATGAAAACCTATTATATTCTTCCTGTTACAACAGTACAACAGTGTCCAGGTAAAGGAAATCTTTAGAAGACTACAAACTGAATAGACTTTTAGAGTAGAATGCCTAATAAAAAATACTAAAACTTTAATGATGCAAAAATGAAACAATTAAAAAACAGTGAAAATGAGAGTGAAAAAACTATCAAAGAATAATGAAAATAATGTCAAAAAACAAGTACAAATTGTTGGAAAGTATTAGGTATCAAATGAAAAAAATAGCAATGAAAGTTTATTAGTTTATTATATCATATTACTTCTATTTTTTACACTAAAACAAACGTGCTTTCAATTGGATTTCTTATCAAACGATAATAGTAATAATACTATTTCAAAAAAATAGTATGGGAATACTTTTGAAAAGTTATTTGCATTATAGCATTGTACTTTCAATTTATTTCATTCATTGTTTATCCTAGGAATAAATTAAAAATTTTAATCATTCTTCATTGATCAGAAATTAGGAAGATTAAAACTTCCAGTTGACTTACTAAACGAATTAATGGTGTTTCTTATGAAAATGACACTATTTTGTAAAATAGCATTGTTATCGTCACCTGATATGCTTTTGTGCATGAAATAGTAGTGAATTTGAACTTTTTTTATCTATATTTTCTGCACTAAAAGTTCAATGTTGACATAGATAGAAATTTTTTAAGTACATTGTTATTTTAATTTTCGTGCATGAAATAGATAGAAAAAACTAATGTACATTGGTATTCCAAGAACATAAAATGAAATGGTAAGAAAACAATCTAACCTGATACACTACAATGTACTTTCATTTCCTGCATGAAGTAACAATGTAATTTCTACGTGAAATAGTAAAGAAATGTTAAATTCAAAGCTTTTTCATGGTATTTTTTTAGCTTTTAAAGAGATTTTAAACCTTTATAATGGCAGAAGTGGAAGAAACTATAATGAAAGTATATTAAATCTTGAATTTAACCCACTGAAGTCATACAATTCCAGCTGTGATGAAGGTATTTGTTCCCAATCTTCGAACAAAGAAAATAACGATGCTTTTACTTTATATTACTATGCAGAAGGGTACAAATATCCCCAACTATTTATTGATCTTATCCTAATCGTATGTAACACCAGAAGAAGGAGACGGTGATGGTGGTGAATTGCCGACAGTGATGGTTGCTTTTGAATGCCATGGTGGCTAGGGTTTCTATGTTTTTTAAAAGAGAAGAAATGGGTGGTGGTGAAAGCTTGTGACGGTGGTGGGCACGTTTGGTGGTGGAGACGTTGAGGGCGGCTAGGGTTTCTAAAAGTTATAAGTTACTGAGTGTGGTGCGAAGCGGAAGAGTAGGTGGTGGTGAATTGTGATGGCTTGATGTTGGTGAAGAAGAGGGAACATCGCCTCGTGTTGGTGGTTTGTTGACGCATGCTAGGAGGAGATCCAAGATTTAGGGTTTTCTGAAAAGTGTGAGAGAGAGAGAGAGAGAGAAGTGTTCCGGCTTATAGCAGATAAGTTACACGGCTGAGATGATGAGCTTAAGAAGATTGTACATGATGTAATTATATTGGAACCTCTCTTAAAATTCAAGAAATGTCTAATATGTTTAATAATATAGTAAAGATATATATATATATATATATATATATATATATATATATATATATATATATAAAATTGCATATATAAAAAATCAATTAATATATATTATGAACCCTACGGTCCGGTCCGGTTTTTATACGGTTTGAAAAATTAGAAACCGTAAGTCAAACCATAAAGAAAAGTACAAACCGTAAAACCAAACCGTTGACCGGTTTGGCCGGTTTCACAGTTTCAAACCGTACCGAGAATACCCCTAGCAAAAGGACCAAACAGGGGATGGAGTTGAATGGATTTTTTTTGATGTGGATGGAAATATCGACGAGGTTAGAAGAATCAGTGAAAATCCCCAAAGATACATGTATGTATGATGGAAACACGTGGCATGGAACCTGGTTCCGACAATCAAATGTATAGATTTTTCTGGATTGTTTCATTCTTTTTGTATATTATAGAAAGGAATTTGTAGGTGGGACTTGTGTGGTTATTAATGTAAGGATCATTGTCAGATATTCTTACACTCCCGATGATCCTAGATGCTTTACCGATTTGTTGTTTGGTATGAACAGAAACTAGTCTGATGGTGTTAAATATTTCCTTTAAGTTTATCTTTGAGGTGATGAAGAAGAATGGGGAAGTGTATTTTTCTAGGGCGTTGTTTAATGAGAGAGAGAGAGAGAGAGAGAGAGAGAGAGAGAGAGAGAGAGAGTACCATGGGTGGGTGTAGGAAGGGGTGGGTGAGTTTTTTTATTTCTTATTTATTAAATAATAAACTATAAATAAAAAAAGGAAAAAAGAAATAAAAAAGGTAAAATTGTCATTTAAAATCGAGCAAGGACCAAATTTACCATAAATTCCTAATTTTGGGACTAAATTCAAAGAAAGTTCTTGATTTTGTACCTTCTATGCAAGTCGAAATTTTTTTGGATCCCATCCACAGTTTTTTTACAAACCACAAGGACCAAATTTGCAGTTTTGTCTTTCAGAAACGAATTCCTCCCCTGAAAGGTCGAAGATTGAATTTCCATAAAAGACACCTCCAATTTCTCTTGAAATCCTTTTATCCTTTATTGTAGAGAAGGCTGCAAATTGGATAGAAAAACTGGAAATTAGTAATATCTGCTTATTTTGCAGTAAAAGGCTTAATGAAAAGCCAATAAGTCATAAATATTGTATATACCACCACCATATCAGTTGAGAACGTATCCAGACATAAGTTTGATATAACCACCACCACCACGCTCAGTGTCCTGTTCAAATTTTATAGAGTACTGTAACGCTGGTGTTCTATTTTTGTTGCTGAAGAAGAATTACTAAAATCAAAGATTAAAGGTGCTTATGTTATATTAAAAGTCAAAATGTTAACCTGATTAACAATATTACAGTTACCTTCGCATGGATTAGGAGTTTGTAAATACATAAAGCGTAAAAAATTGGTTTATTGCCTTTATAATCGGAATCAAAGAGATGAAGGTAACCCCAAGCAGATAATCGATTAATTATAGGGCCACTAAGTCCCCAATGTCTGACTAACATCGACCTAACCTAAATACAAAAATATTACTCATAATAATTTTAATTATTTCATTGCACTTTTTATCTTGGCCGAAGGAATAAGAAAAGTAATATAAAGATTTGTTTTATTTCATTCTATGATCATGGTTAGTCGGTCTATATAAGAATATAATGAATATTCATATGAACTTTGTATATTATAGTATATTATAAGTAAATAATATATAATATATAAAATGTATTATTTTATTAACTCTATTATATTTATAAATTTAAATTTAATAATACTTTATTTTGAAAATAGAAAATTAAACACCATAAAAGGTCATTATGATCCAAATAAGACTAAAAAAATTAATATTTTTCTATCTATTTTTAAAAATATATATGTATATATATCATTTAACGAAACAATGATTATTTTATTAAAAGGATTAGTGTCATTATAGTTTACATACATGAAAATGAGCTATATTACAAAATGGAAGGAATGGGACAACACTAATGTCTTTTTTGATGCCAACGAAATAAACCATTCAATTCTTTCGCCTATTCCATCGTACCAAACACTTCTGTTGATTCCAATTCCGCTCTATATTCCATTCCTTCCTAAAAAATATAACATAAGTGGAAAGAGTAATGCCTGAAGAAACCGAGTGAGTCTTGCACTTGAAGGATCAGGGTGTTGACCATCATAACCATGAGGTAGATGATATAGGTCCAGTCAACTTGTCAATCAAGCATCCATAGCAGCAAGCTTTGGTTTTTCCACACCTCTACTCATGCCCATCTTGGTCTTTTTTCCTGGATGACAAATCACGCAAGCAATTGGATCAAGAACACTAATGAACTATCTAGTTTTTTTTCCTAAATTCATTGTTCTTGTAAGAAAAAGATTGATAGCACAATGTTGTCATCTACATTGCAATTCAAATGGACCAAGAAAGTTCAAAATTAAAAAACGGACTGAAAGTTGCATTACTATTTCTTGCAAATACCATCTAAATTATCAAAGTCATTGTTATGTGTGTGTTGCATCTAAAAAACTAAAAACTATAAAAAGTAACTATCCAAGAGAAAATTTATAGTGTTGTAGACTTATTACTTCGGTACTTGTTAAAAATACTCTGTTTAGAGTACGCAAAGGTAGATTAGATGATCTGATATTGAAAGTGGTGGGTAATGATACCTGTTAAAGTTAAACAGTGTAATCATATGAGAGCTGGTATTTTTATTATTTTCTTTAAAAAAAATTCATATTTTCTATTTTAATGAATAGATGAACATGACGATCATTGATTTTATATTCTAATAAGATTTATCGAGTCATATCTTTTTTATCTATAGGATGGGTCACATTTATATTTGTGGCGTGTGTGTTTAATGTCCATTTTTTACAAATCCTAGATGTGTTAATGACATCTTGCATCCTATTTATAAACATTATAAAGAGGTTATATGGAATTAGAAGAATTAAGAAAAGAAAATTCATTAAATTTGTGCAGGGGAATGGGTTTAATTTCAATCTATTCTGTTACATTTTGGTTCAGTTGTATTTTATTTGACCATATGTCTTAGTTTTTGCCTTTTCTTGTGTCTGGCTTCGTGAGGCACTTCCAATGATCAACCCTACGATGAATTTTCAGGTGATGTTGAGAAGATTTACAGAATCTTAAGGAAATTTCATTCACGGGTTTCTTGTCAAGGCGAATTAGTCCTTACCATAGATTATCCTCCATATAGGGTTTTGTGGTCGAGGAGAATGAGCCCTAATTATTAATTCCAACCATTATGACAGAAAAAATATAAGATTTATAATATAAATCTTTCCTGAAAAACATTAAATAACTTAGCTGTTTGAGGTGAAGAATGTGCATGGTTGTATGTGTTACCTCTAAGCTTCTCCGCCGAATTCCAGTCAGGGTCCCATTGACATATACATCTATGATAAGCATAGAGGAGACCCCGGTGAGTTTCAAGAGATGAAAACTTCTATGAATATGTAAAGTTTCTTAATCAAAGCATCAAGAATTAATAAAAATGGAGGAAAATCACATATAAATTATTACCTGTACTTAATAGTGAAAGAAGTGAAAAAACCCTAAAATAAAACTGGACGCTTCAAACAAATTGTACTCATCTTCAATAGAATCATCATTGGGTGGAGGCGGTGGTCACGGTTATGGAGATTAGACATCCGTAGATGGGAAGTAAGCGGTGGAGGGCAACGGAGAAGGTGAGCAGTGGGGAAGGCGGTGGAAGTGAATGATTAAAAAGAACGAGAAATTAAGGTGTTGTTTGTTTTTTTAAAAAACCTTTTCAAACCACTTTTTGCAGCATTTCCTTCTCGCAGCAGTTTGTTTTTTGGAAGACTTTAGACTGCAAAACATCTGCGCGTGTACGTGGCGCAGCACTTGACTTGTCTCTTCAAACCTCTTCAGCTTTCAATTTTTTGAAGTGTTTTTTTTTTAAATTTGGTATAACTTATTTTTTTTAAACTTTTTTTTAACTTCTATTTAGGGATTTTATACAATTTCTTATTATAGTTTCCACAAATTTTTTTAACTTGATTTTTTTATAAAAAAAAGCTTTGATTTTTTAAATTTTTTTACCGTTTCCGTTAATAATATTTTCAGTTTCAGTTTCATCTTTTTTAACGTGTGTAATTTTTTACGAACTTTGTAGACATCGTTTGCAATACTTTCTTAATTTTTTTTATTATTTTCTTTTTTATGTTTTTCAAAATTAGTTTTTTTTCTAGAATAAAGTTGTTAGCTTCTTTTATATTTTTGTAAGTTTTTTTTTTAAAGTTTAATATTTTTGTTTTTTTACATGTTCTTTTTAGCACTCTTTCAATGTTTTAAGACTAGAAGTATTAAAATTTCGGTGTTTAGAACTATTTTAAGTTTATAAAATTAGTTTATTTAAATTTCAGTTTACTGCAGCAGTCTGCAGATGTTAAAAAACAAACATGCTTCTTCTTATGGGCTGCAGCCGTTTGTTCCACCTCTTCTGCCACAGAGGATTGCAGAGGTGGTCCGCAGACTTCATGAATTTTCGCTTCGAAAAAACAAACAGCACCTAAATATCCTTCGCTTTTTATTCCAACTTATCTTCCTACACATTTAAAATGT
Organism: Lactuca virosa; assembly: GCF_052849685.1. Taxonomy (NCBI): domain Eukaryota; kingdom Viridiplantae; phylum Streptophyta; class Magnoliopsida; order Asterales; family Asteraceae; genus Lactuca; species Lactuca virosa. The sequence goes on along the minus strand of NC_136428.1, from coordinate 312,571,921 downwards.
TGACATGTGTCATATTTAGATAAGATTATTGATATTTTAATACACTTCATTTGAAATATGTAGGAAGATATGTAGGAAGGAAAGTAAGAGGATATTTAATTTCTCTAAAAAAATAGATAAGTATTTGAGGCGGTGGATCAGTGGAAGATTAACTAAGGTGGTGCTGTTCATAAGTAACAAACTGTTAATATATATATATATATATATATATATATATATATATATATATATATATATATATATATATATATATATATATATGTTCCGTTGAGATTAAAAATTAAAATAGAGATATTGAGATTCAACATCAGCCACATATTTCAAGTCAGCCGCTCTAACCCTCCTGCGTACCGGCGCGGGAGGTCTGTTTTAATCATAAATGATTATATAGCATCATCCGTTACTTTCTCCTTTTCCAACATCCCCATCACCACAACCGCCACCGACACCACCACTACCACCACCTCTAACACCAACCGACACCACTACTGTCACATCCGTCACTTATACAACCACCACCACTGTCACCACCACATTTTCTGCCACCAGTTGTCATAATCATATATGATTACACAATATGTGAACAGACATATATGTATAATCATTTATGATTACACATACACTGTTGTTGTCGGTACACTGGAGCGTGGGAGTGGCAAATGTGAAATGTATGGCTCAGGTTGAATCTCAAGATCTCTACCTTTTTTTAATCTCAAGTGAACCGTCTCCTATATATATATATATATATATATATATATATATATATATATATATGTATATGTATATATATAATGTTGGTATATGTTTATAACTGGTGGTTGTATTCCTCATGATGTTACGAGAATTTCAAAAGAAATACAAACACATCAATACAAAAGATTTGCACAACATCAACAGTTCTTTTTTATTAAGAACTAGTTGGTTTTCAGAAAGACTTACACCATAAACCCCACTACAAAACCACTCTTCTCTCAACAACCTTCCTCACTACAAGATCTCTCACCTAACCTACACTCAAAAGAAAGCAGATTAACAACAATGAAGAAACCCTAAAATGACGAAGAACCCTAATTTATCTATACAGAAGACGAGAGAAAGAATGAGAGCCCAATATGTATAAAATGTGTTTTCAAACATCAGGAACACACACACAAGACTATATAGGGGTGAGCAAAAACCGAACCGATAACAAAAAAACCGACGAAACCGCAACCGAAAAACCGAAACCGATGCAAAAACTGAGAATGCGGATTTTATTTTCAAAAAAACCGAAGTTATTGGTGCGGTGCGGTTTTTATCTAGAAACCGGTCCATGAAGACCGAACAGCACTGAAGGCGTATAAACAATAAATCACTAATTTATATCATATACATATTATTTAAAAGACTAACATATACTATATGTTGAATACATATTATTTAAAAGACTAATATATACTATATGTTTAATATGATGATACTTAGATTTAGCGATTAAACTTTAATATATTTAATTTCCCATAAGTCATAACATTATTTAACATTTTTGTTTCTGTAACCACATGTGGGCAGTAAGTAAAAATGGAATAGAAAAAAATAAGTTTGGGGCACAAATTAATCAACTTCAAAAACTCAAACTCAAACAAGCGACAAAATATTCAACAAAACAACACAAAATTAAATGAACGTCAAAACTTTTAATGGTTCAAAATAAAACCATATCAGTGAATATAAAAAATCGTACCAATATGCTTTACTCAGTTTAAAACCGACACTGTACCGATACAAACCGAAACCGTTTAAAAACCGCAAAACTGAACCATTGAAAAACCGCACCCAACGGTTTTTAAAATACAAAAACCGCACCATGTGGTTTGTGGTTCGGTTTGGCGCTAAAACCGCACCATGCTCACCCCTAAGACTATATATACAACCGAGTTACAGAACGGATCAACCACGGACAAAACCCAACCTAAACCAAACCGGGTATGACCCCACATGTTCCTTTCAAACTTTGGACATAAGTGAGCAGCAACCCAGTTAAAATAACATCTTTACAGATTCAGTCCTCCTGCACAAAAACTTAACAAAAAAAAATACAAATATACAATATTCCAAAACAATCCTTATAAATAAAAGTAAATACAATAAAATGATATAGTAAAAGGGTATAGAATTATAAGTTTGATTATTGATATTAAACCATATAATTCAATAACCCTCCTCAAACTTATAATTCAAAAACAAACTTTAACATTTTTTTTTCTGAAAACGATCAACAAGACCTAAAATTTTCCAAATCCATTCATGCTGTACAGCACCTAAGTTGAAATCTAAACTAACTTTATGAACTTCAACCATACCTTTAGACAGCTTGTCCCTAATAAAATGTGTATCCACAGCGAAATGCTTAGTCTTTTCGTGGAACACAGGATTAAGAACAAGTTTTATCGCCGATTCGTTGTCACAATAAATAGGAACATGGGTTAAGTCTTTAAACCCAAAATCAAATAACACTTTAAATATCCACATGATTTCACATGAAACAACACCAAAAGCACAATACTTAGATTCAGTGGAAGAATGTGAAACAATCTCATGTTTCTTGCTTTTCCATGAAACAAGAGTATCACTAAGAAATATAGCATAACCTATTACAGAGTGTCTAGATACAAGGCACTTAGCCCAATGTACATCTACATAACTTTTCAAATTCAAATTACTTTTTAAAACTGAAAAACACCTACCAGGATTAGATTTTAAATATCTGAGTAATCTTAATGCAATATTAAAATTATATTTTTTTGGGAGAAAAATAAATTGACTCAGTACTTGAACAACATATTCAATATTTGGTCGAGTAATGGTCAAATATATAATTTTACCAATCAGATTTGAAATAAAATAACATTTTGAACCAAGCTATCATTATTATCCACTCCATCACCATTACCAATGACATTACAATCTAAAGGGGTATTCACAGGTTTACAACTCAACATACCAAATTCATGTAACAATTCAATGCAATACTTCCTTTGAAACAAACCGATACCTTTATTAATGTCAAAAACTTCTATTCCTAGCAAAAACATTAACTTTCCTAAATCCTTGATTGAAAATTTATATTTCAAGAAATTTTGAACTCTATCAATTTCATCCAAACAATTACCAGTAAGAATGATGTCAATAACGAGACAAGTAAGACAATAATATTACCATTTGAAGTTTTAACAAATAATGAAAAATCATTTATGTTTTGAATAAACCCAAATTCAAATAATAAACTACATAGTTTTCCATTCCATTTCCTAGGGGCTTGATTCAACCCAAATTCAAATAATGAAAAATCATTTATGTTTTGAATAAACCCAAATTCAAATAATAAACTACATAGTTTTCCATTCCATTTCCTAGGGGCTTGATTCAACCCATATAAATACTTTAGCAGTTTATAAACTTGATTATTACCTTTATTGTTATAGCCAAGAGGTAAGGTCATGTAAACATATTCATTCAACTCACCATATAAAAATACATTATTAATATCAAGCTGATATAAACTCCAATTAGAATTAACAGGAAAAGAAATGACAATTCTGATAGTGACCATTTTTGCTACAGGAAAAAAAGTTTCTTCATAGTCTATCCTTCCCTCTGATTATAGCCTTTAGCTACAAAGGTTGCTTTGAATCTTTTGATTTCACCATTTGACTTATATTTAATTTATATACCCATTTGCACCCAATACATTTTCAATTAGGAGGTAAATCACAAATTTCCTAGGTCTTATTCCTATATAAATGTAACATCCGGATCCCGAGATAATTCAAATTTCAAATTTCTAAGTATTTAGGATTGTTACGGCGTGGGGGAAAGCGCCATGGTGTGGCGTTTCATGAAATATCACGATCTCATGTAAGGCCGCCACGGTGTGGCGACTGTTTAATGAGAAAACCCGAATATCCGGGGTTTGCGCCCTATTTAAGGAAATGTGATGGCTAGGGTTGCTCACCCTTAACCTCCATCACACTTTCTCAGCCTCCAAGCAAACCCTAACCTCTATTTCTTCTCTCTAAGCTTTTTGTGTTGATTTTTGGGGTTAGAAGAAGAAGAATGTGACCTCTAGATTTGGATTCAGCAAGCCACTATTCTCATCATCTTGTTTTGTATCTTTTGGACTAGTGCAAGTCCCCAAGTTCCAAAATTATTGGTTTATTGTGCATAGATCGAGGTTTCTAAGCCTTATTCTTCATGTTGTGACATATTGGAGTGTTGGGATTTCATAAAGTTTCCAACTTTATGAATCACAGAGTTCTTTTGTAGTTAGGAGTGTTGGATCTAGAGTTTTATAGAGTTTTGAACTCTTGAATGAGATCCTGGCCCCTTTTTCTCTATTTTGACCTAATAAGATTCCAAGAAATGCATGTCTCGAAAGTATGGATTTTTATTTGATTATGAGGTGCTAGAAATGTTCTAGAATGGGAATCTAGTAAGCCTTCAAGGAAAAGTGCTTAATGGATTAAGTCAAGTCATGTTTTTGCCCTAGTTAGGCCTTGAAGTGAGATCTTTATCTCTTGGAGGGTCTAAAGGGATAAAGTTGGAAACTTTATTAACTTTGACCTTAGAAAGGACTAGATGTGAGTTTTAGAGCCCTTGAAGTTAGAAAGAAAAGTGACTTAATGGTTTAAGTTACCCAGACCAGCCCCCACAGCGTGGCTCAGGTTGCCACGACATGACGGCTGGGTTAAGAACCATTTTTTTGTCATTTGATGGCCACGACGTAGCCAAGAAGGGACACAATATGGTGACTAGTTGTAGTTTACTTTGACTTTGACATTTGACTGTTGACTTTAACCAAGTTTGACCTAGGGGCATTTTGGGTATTTTGAACAATAGTTTGAGACTAGGTCACCATTTGTTGTACAGGTGACCTGTAGAGTTGGTATCCAAAGCCGTCTTATGTTTATTTATGTTTTCAGACTGAGAGGTGAGTTTCCCTCACTGTAATTGTGGGTCGAAGGCACCAATCCCCAACCACTAGGTTATGTATCCTGGTATATTTGATGTTATTATGCTGTATTGAACTGTAGATCTGCTTGTTAGTCTGTTGACTAGTTATATGATTATCTGTTTGTTGGATATATGTCATCTGTTATGTATAAGTCGACATAGTATAGTTGGGTTGAGGCAATGTTGCTTTGTGCAGAAGCCAATAAACCTGGGAGCAAGCCACACATAAGTTGTAGGCCCGAAAGGAAAGCCAGACTTATGTTGTGGGCTTGGGGAGTAAGCCAGACATGAGTTATGGGCCAGAAGGCAGGCCAGACTCATGTTGTGGACTCAGGGGTAATCCAGTCTGTTAACTCTGGACCCAGTATGCATGTTGTTATCTGTTTGTGTGGTGGTACTTCAGGTACTTCAGATGATCGTGGCAAGGCGAAGACGTGATCGTACATATCCTTCGATGGCATGTATTTTTTGAGATTTATGATACACTAATCTTGGGATATTTGTATTTAGTACTTAGTCTTGATATAGGTTTTGTTTGAAAACAATGCTTTCTTTTAATTTAAAAATGGAAAATTTTATCGTGATTTTGGAATGTTACAAGTTGGTATCATAGCCCTGGTTTGAGAGAACTGGATGAGCATTCGTGTGAATCCGGACTCAAACTAAGGATCTATAAAAGTTTTCAAAGTGATTTTTAAAATTGTTTCCAAAAATAAGCAAGGAACGACGAGATGTGTATGATCAGTCGGAGCAAGAAAGTATACCGTAAGCTACCCACACTATTATTTATTTATGGTGATTATGATAGAACTGCATACTAGTGGCAGGCTAGGAATCTTCAGTGATTACATGATAGAATTACCTGATGTATGATGATTGATAGCCTAGAAGGACTTCTTGTATGTCAGACGAAATTGACATCATTACTGTAGTTGCTTAGTGTGTGTATCATAGTTATACATAACTAAGATTCTATAGCCTGAGGATGTTTGATTTAGCCTTATTTCATGTTTTTGTCTGATGAAGGGCTTAGGGTAGAATCAAGTCTTCGATTGTCTATAGGATCCAACGTTATGTATGATTAGCATGCATGTGCGGTTGCAAGGTTGGTGGAAGTTTCTTGAGTGAGTATATGGGTGTAGCAGGCTAGTTGAGGAATGGTTATCCACTCTCAAGATAATGAGGATAGGATGTATGTGTATCCTAGTTGTGGGTTTGTTTTAGGGTAGTTTGTGATGATCTATTGAAACAAATACGGGTAGGCGTGGAAGGTAATATGGGTGCATACTACTGAAAGCACATGACCCGTACGCGTAACAAGGAATTCACAAACCCCGAGGGTTTAGCCTCTGTGTGATAGTTTTATAGTATGAATGGTGGTATTTTCTGATTTTTTTTATCGGTTTATTTTCAGTATGGTGTTCACGAGAGGATCTGGTTCTCGATCTGGAGCAGGTGGCCAAGATAGGACGGGGTTAACTGACGACTAGATACGAGAGATGATTGTCGTTGAAGTGGCTACTGCTGTATTGGGTTCTATTCCAAAGCTTTTTGGGTCTATCAAGACCGCTATGATTGATCTATTCGATGATCGATATGTTGGCCTCACCGAGGCTATTTTTGCTATAGATATCATGGTTGTTGTTGCTACGGGGATTCAGGGGGAGAGATCATTCCAGTATCGAGACTTCGACAACACGAAGCCTACAGAGTTTGACAGAGTCAGGGACCCGATTATTGTTATGAGGTGGTTATCAGATGTGGATGGATGTTTCTTCACCTGTTCCTGTCCAGAAGACTGGAAAGTCATGAAACATCCCAAAAAATACAACCCAAAAATTTCGTTTTTAAAACATTATTAAAACCATCATTTCATTACCAAAGTATAAAATCATAAACTATGTGTTTCAAAATCCCATAATATCTATCACATATCAAATCTCATGTCAAATGTCATATCAAAATATCAGAGTAAAACTCACAGGCTGAAGACTGTGGTGTGTGCCATACGATCATCCCGAGCCCTTCCCTTTGCTAGTGGAAGTACCTGAAACCAAAACTGAAAACTGTAAGGACAAAGCTTAGTGAGCTCCCCCAAACTACCACATACCATATAGTAACACATATAACACATACTGGGCCTTGCCCACTGCATCGGGCCCCGCCCGACATCGGACCAAAGTCCGGAATAACTTGGGCCTCGCCCACTGCATCGGGCCCCGCCCGGCATCGGACCGAAGTCCGGAATAACTTGGGCCCCGCCCGACATCGGACCGAAGTCCGGAATAAACTGAACATAACATAAGCATGAACACATAACATAATCACATATACTGCATCGGGCTTGCCCGACATCAGACCGGAGTGCGGAACATATACACATAACATAAACATGCATGAATCACAAAGACATCAAGCATACATAACTACTTCTCGGGACCACCCCGGCATCGGACCGAAGTCCGGAACTACTATCATCTAAACGGGCCGGCATTGTGGCCGTAGACCCGTTCCTACAGGAAGGAAACTCACCTCGTATGACTGACTGCTGAAAAAAACTGGGTGAGGGGTCCCTATCTGCTGCTCCGACGACTTTCCTGCTATAAATTCCATAACAACACTTAATCAAAAACTGATAATCCTTCTTAGGGTAAAATGACCATTTTACCCCAGGTCAAAGTCAACGTCCTGGCCAAAGCCAAGTCAAGGTCAACCTCAGTCATCCCAACTCCTGGTCCCCTGAGTCAACTCGTCGAGTCCTTCTTCTGACTCGTCAAGTTCTTTCTGTAATAATAATCGGGACATCTCTAATCTACTCGCCGAGTCCCTCCTTGGACTCGTCGAGTCCTTTAGCTCCAGACTCCTAATCTTGTCCAACTCATTGAGTCAGCCCCCCCCCCCCACTCCATGGTTTCACTCACAACCAGAAAAGGTTTAGGAAACTCGACCCGGTTCGCCGAGTCATAAGAACAACTCGGCGAGTTCCTTGCATGCTAAAACTATATAGTCGATTCTAAATGATTCCAATGCTTCTAACTCATATATCTGGGCTCCTAGGGCTAACTTAACACGTAAAGTTGCTAACTTTACATGTATGTATGAAGATATAAGACCAAAACACTCATTTCAAGCTAGAAATGGAGATCTAAGTCATTACATAGACTATGGTTGCATAAAGGTGGCAGCTTTGAGCCTCTAAAGCTCAATAGAGCCTAGATCTGAAGTCTCTACATCCCCAAGAGTTGAAATCTCGGAATAGCCTTGGAAATGGCCCCAAAACTCACAACATTCAAGCTAGAGGAGAGATCTATTTGAATAATAGCCAAGGCATAAGCTTTATACCTTTATGAAGACAACAATGAATCCTTAGCTCTGGATCTCAAACCTTCCTTCTGCAACTCCAAGCTTTTGCTTCCTTCTTCAAGCTTAAGATCACAAAATGGCAAGAACTAGCTCAATACTTCACCAAAACTAAGTAGGGTTTTGAGAATGGGCTGTGGAGGTGATGGAGGCTGGAATAGAGGCCCATAATGTTGCTTAAATAGGGTGCAAACGCTAAATATTAGGGTTTCACTCAACAGCTCCTACTCGCCGAGTCGGTACTCCGACTCATCGAGTAGGTCACTTAATCCCCCGACCCGGAGTCGATCCTACTCGACGAGTTAGGCTTCCAACTCGCCGAGTCCGGGAGTAAAAATATGAAATTTGACTTGAATTTAAATACGTACCTGAGGCCGGTTGTTACAATTCTCCCGTACTTGTCTTAGACTTCATCCTCAAAGTCTACTGCCTCTGAAAACAACTCTGGGTAATGCTCCCTCATTCCCTCCTCGGGCTCCTACATCCACTCCGAGCCCTTGCAGTGCTGCCACTGCACCTTCACTAACTCTACTCTCTTGTTCCTCAGCTCCTTTGTCTTGCGGTCTAAAATCTCCACTAGTCTCTCGATGTAGTTCAGGCTATCGTCAACCTGTATGTCCTCAAGAGGTATCACTGCTGATTCATCCACTAAGCACTTCCGCAACTGAGAAACATGGAACGTGATGTGGATCTGGCTAAGCTCTGCTGGAAGATCTAACCGATACGCAACCCGACCCACCCGGGCCAAAACCCTGAACAGACCAATGAATCGGGGGCCCTTCTTGCCCCGCTTCCGAAATCTGATAACACCCTTCCAGGGTGACACTTTCAGGAGGACCATATCGCCCACCTGAAACTCCAAGTCCGAACGCCGCTGGTCGGCGTAACTCTTCTGCCGACTCTGAGCAGTCTGGAGCCTGCTCCGGACTTGCTGAATCCGCTCCGTGGTCTTGAGTACTACCTCCGTACTCCCCATGACTCTCTGACCGACCTCACCCCAATAGATTGGGGTCCTACACTTCCTCCCATAGAGCATCTCGAAGGGAGGCCGATCTATACTGGAGTGATAGTTGTTGTTATACGAAAATTCCGCTAATGGAAGATACGTATCCCAACTGCCACCGAAATCTAACACACATGCCCGAAGCATGTCCTTGAGAGTCTGAATGGTTCTCTCGCTCTGTCCGTCCGTATGAGGGTGGAAAGCGGTGCTGAAATGGAGACGAGTACCCATCTCATCGTGAAACCGCTTCCAAAACCTGGAAGTAAACCGGACATCTTGGTCTGACACCACCGAGACAGGCACTCCATGACGTGCCACTACCTCTCGCACATAAATCTCGGCCAAATTCTCGGCCGAGATGCTCTCCTGGATCGGTATAAAATGAGCGCTCTTGGTCAACCGATCCACAATGACCCATATCGAATCTACCCCACGTGTGGTCCTGGGAAGCTTAGTAATGAAGTCCATAGTGATATCCTCCCATTTCCACACATGAATGTCTAACGGTTGCATCTTTCCGTGAGGCCTCTGGTGCTCTTCCTTGACCTTCCTGCAGGTTAGGCATCTCTCCACATACCAGGCTACGTCCCGCTTCATGCAGGGCCACCAATAATCGGGTCGAAGATCTATGTACATCTTCGTCGCCCCAGGATGGATGGAAAACCGAGACTTGTGGGCCTCATCCATCAACACCTGCCGTACTCCGCCCCAGTACGGTACCCAGACCCGCCCATGCAGGGTCAACAGTCCTCGACTATCGTAATCAAACGAAGCTACTCGGCCCACAATCCTCTCGCACTTCTGGCGCTCCTCCTTCAGGCCCTCGACCTGCGCCTCCCTAATCTTCTCCAGCAATGGAGTAATCACTGTCATCCTCAGACAAATATCTCGAATCGGAGCTGCTACCGCCTTGCGGCTCTGGGCGTCGGCCACTACGTTGGCCTTGCCCGGGTGGTAAAGGATCTCACAGTCGTAATCCTTTACCACATCTAACCACTGACACTGCCTCATGTTCAGACTCGGCTGGTCCATGAGGTACCTCAAACTCTTGTGATCCGTGTAGATGGTACACCGGACCCCGTAGAGGTAATGCCGCCAAATCTTGAGGGCGAACACCACCGCCCCCAGCTCCAAATCATGTGTCGGGTAGTTAGCCTCATGAGGCTTCAACTGTCTCGAGGCATAAGTTATCACATGCCCCCGCTGCATCAACACTGCTCCCATACCTGTGATCGAAGCGTCACAGTAGACTACAAAGTCATCTACTCCTTCTGCAGTGTAAGAATCGGCGCCTCGCATAGTCGTTGCCTGAGCGTCTCAAAGGTTGTCTGCTTCTCAGGACCCCAGCGAAACACCACCGACTTCTTGGTCAGTCGGGTAAGCGGAACTGCTATCTTTGAGAAATCCTGGATGAATCTCCGGTAATACCCTGCGAAACCCAGGAAGCTCCGAATCTTGGATGGAGACTTCGGGACCTCCCACTGCATCACGGCCTCTATCTTGGCCGGATCGACTAATATACCCTTCTGGTTGACGAGGTGTCCCAGAAACTACATCTCGCGCAACCAGAACTCTCACTTGGAGAACTTTGCGAAAAGTCTCTCCCTCCTCAAGGTCGCTAGCACCTCTGTCAGGTGCTTTTCCTGCTGCTCCTGAGTCTTGGAATAAACCAAGATGTCGTCAATGAATACTATCACAGACCGATCCAGCATCGGTCTGTACACACGGTTCATGAGATCCATGAACGTGGCTAGAGCATTGGTGAGCCCAAACGGCATCACCACAAACTTATAATGACCATAGCGGGTCCTAAAAGCGGACTTCTGCACATCATCATCTCTAACCCGCATCTGGTGATATCTGGACCGTAGATCAATCTTGGAAAACAAAGATGCTCCCTGAATCTGGTCAAACAAGTCATCTATCCTCGGGAGTGGGTAACGGTTCTTCATCGTTACCTTATTCAGCTCCCGGTAATCTATGCACATACGGTGCGACCCGTCCTTCTTCTTTACAAACAGGATCGGGGCTCCCCATGGTGAACTGCTCGGCCTGATAAAACCCTTATCTAGCAGCTCCTGTAGCTGCATAGAGAAGTCCTGCATCTCAGGAGGAGCCAACCGATATGGTGCCTTGGCTATCGGAGCCGCGCCAGGGACTAGGTCAATCCGGAACTTGACCTGTCTCTCCGGAGGTATCCCAGGAAACTCCTCCGGGAATACATTCGGGTACTCCCGTACCACTGGTACATCATCGACCGCCGTCTTACCCTTATCTCGGGTATCCATGACGTAAGCAACAAATCCTGCGCAACCCTGCTGAAAATAGCGTCTCGCTCTTCCTGTTGAACACAGAATCGGTCCGCGCCGTGGTCTCTCACCCTGAATCACTAACTCTCCCCCACTGGGAGTGCGAACTCTAACCAACTGCTGCTCACAATCTATAACCGCCCCATTGGGGCTCAACCAATCCATACCCACGATAACCTTATTTCCTTGCAGGGGAATAGGAACTAAGTCCACTGAAAACCGCTCATCAAATAACCGAAGTGTACATCCTCTATGAACTCTGGCGACCCTGACGATCCTATCATCCGCTATCTCAACATCAAGTGAGCAATCCAGCTCCCCTGGAGCTCTGCTAAATCGCTTCCTAAGTGCAAGCGACACAAACGACCGGCTAGCCACCGAATCAAACAATACCATAGCTGAAATGTCGTTCACTAGGAGCGACCCTATAAACAACACATAAATATGAGTAATAATCAAAAGTAATAAAGAGAAGATGGGGAAAAATACATAGCAGCAACCACATCAGGAGTCGCTCGTGCCTCCTCTGCTGTCAACTGGAATGCTCTGCTCTTCGCCACTGGCGCCTCCGCACGACCCTGCCGGCCGTCTGTAATACTTAGTATGGTAGGAGCGGGTACCACCACCTGTCCTGCTGATGCTAAACTCGGACATTGGGATCAGACACCTTGCACACCCTATAGTGCAACCTGATTGCAATGGAAGCAAATTAGATCAGATGCTGCTGTGGTGGTAGTGGTAGTAGCTGTACAATCTCTACTCATATGCCCAGTCCGACTGCACTTGAAGCAGCCGGAACTCCCCGCCTTGCACACCCCATCATGCAACCTGCCACACTTTCCACACCGACTGTGGCTCTACTGTCCCTTAGACCTGTGATCAGACACCTTGGGCTTCTTGCCCAAACCCGCTGCACCGGACGCCACCTCTGGCTTCCTCTTCCTCTCCATCTCTATATCAATCTCCCTCTCACGAGCCCTCGCAATCATGTCCTCCAGCGTCTTGCAGCTGGAGCGGCTCACAAACTGGCAGATATCACTCTGCAACATCTCATGATATCGGGCCTTCTTCATCTCCTCGTCCGCCACATACTGCGGAACGAGAAGGGCCCTCTCCCTAAACTTGGCGGTAATCTCCGCTACAGTCTCTGTCGTCTGCTGGAGGTCCTGAAACTCCCTAGCAAGCTGCTGCACCTCAATGACAGGTGCAAACTCGGCCCTGATCCTGGTCGTGAAATCACTCCAGGTCATCGTATCCAACACAGTGTCATCTCCAATGGCCCTCTCGACCTCCTCCCACTAATCTTGTGCCCTGTCCTTCAGAAGACAGGATGCTAATCTGACCTTGTCCCCCTCGGGATATCTGCTGGTACGGAACGCATTGGCGACATCTGCCAACCATCTGGTACTCGTAATGGGGCCCCGAGCCCCATGGTAGTCGGGAGCTCCACAAGCTCTAAACTCCCTAAAAGTCAATGTGCGCGATCCCATCATGGCCACTATCTCAGTACGGAACACGCTCAACTTCTCATCCAGAAGCTCTAAGATACCCTCCTTGACCGATCCAAAAATCACATGAGTCTGGTCTAGTATACTGCGTGTGACCTCTGAGGAGATGAACTCCCTGGTCTGCTCATCTAACTGCCCCGATCTAGAGCCTGAGCCCGATCCCTCTCCTGCACCTGAGCTACCCACTGCTGGTCTAGAGCGTAAAACCACCATTCTGAAAACACATCATAATAAGCGTTAGAATACTAATATAACTGGAGGGATCACATACACTACAAGCTCCCTGGTCTCATCCCAACCTTCCTTGATTCGAGTACGGATCCTCTGCTTTCAGTAGTACGGGCCCATACTATCTTCCACATCTATCCGTACTTTCTTCAAGAACTTCCTTGACTCCACCAAGTCCCTTCTACTACTACTACTGCTGATCTCATGCTAACTCATCCTAGGCTTGCCCTAGGGTAATCACCAACCCACTCTCCACTATCAGCTGCATAAGAAGTCCCTGCTTCCTTCCCCTAACTAGCTCGTGAATACTATTACATATCACTAAGACTAGATAATTCTTCGAATGAGAGATCCTACCCTACAACGGTTGGACTCAAACAAGAGCTGCGCAATAAAGCTAGACCTAACCTTCTGAAATTATTTAATCCTCACAATATGTAACGTAACATATTCATTTACTAGTTAGTAAAAGATAACTAAGACTCCTAAAAGCACGAAGCAAGCAGCATTCGAGCATCGAGTACATATAGTCAAGCATATACTACTCTGGCTATCATACTAACAAATCTGTACTAGCATGCAGTTCTCATGAAGATGAAACACATATAACAGGCACATACGACATCCTTCCTAGATCCTTAGTCCTAATCTGGCATGCTGTTCTAATAAAGCTAATAATCATAACATAGCATAAACTTGTATGGGTAATTTGGGAGTACTTACTTGAGCTCGGCTGATTGCATGCACCACACCCTTTTCTCTTTTCAAAGTTCTTTTCTTTTTAAAAATTCTTTTCGCTTTTCTAAAACTCTTTTCTTTCCTCAAGATCCTTTTTTTTACAAAAAAATTGATTACCTTTTTGAAAATTTCTATACCAATTCCTTAGTTTGAGTTCAGACACACCCGAAAGTGTGCCTGAATCCCTCAAACCAAGGCTCTGATACCAACTTGAAACATCCCAAAAATACAACCCCAAAATTTCGTTTTTAAAACATTATTAAAACCATCATTTCATTACCAAAGTATAAAATCATAAACTATGTGTTTCAAAATCCCATAATATCTATCACATATCAAATCTCATGTCAAATGTCATATCAAAATATCAGAGTAAAACTCCCAGGCTGAAGACTGTGGTGTGTTGTAACGTCCCAATTTTCAAGGCCAAAAATTTCATTTTAATTAAGTAATTTATAAAATAGTTACCCAAAACATCGCCATTGTTACATCAATCCACAAAACCATAATATCGTATCTCAAAACCAAATCACCAAAAGTAATGAAAATCAGAGTACAATCCCAGGAGTCTCATAGTGCGGAATCCAGAGTGTGTGTGATGTGCTGCTACCACGCCAGCTCTTTCCCCTTCGCTGAAGAGGTACCTGAAACCAAAACTGTAAACCGTAAGCACAAAGCTTAGTGAGTTCCCCCATCATACCACATACCACATAATGCCTATCCCTCGGTATCTTTCAACCGGTATCTGTCTGGCATACTGGGAGCTGGGCTCCCCTTCGATATCTTTCAACTGGTAACCGGGAGCTAACCTCCCCTTCGGTATCTTTCAACCGGTAACCGGGAGCTAACCTCCCCTTCGGTATCTTTCAACCGGTAACCGGGAACTAACCTCCCCTTCGGTATCTTTCAACCGGTACTGCCTTCAGTATCTTTCAACTGATAACCGAGGACTATTTCACCCCTATCACTATCACATAATAACATATCATATTCATACTGCTAGGCATGCATGTGTACTATCTGCCCCCCCATCGGTATCTTTCAACCGGTAACTAGGGGTTATATCACCCCTATCACTACTAACACATATATCATAGCATCCTAGCACATAAAGCATATCAGATAGCAACACATCAGATAATTATCACAAAGACAATCATCTAACAAACAACTCCTACTAGTGGGTCGACATTGTGGCCGTAGACCCACTCGTACTGGAAGGTAACTCACCTCGATTTCGTGTAGTGTCTGAATTGTCCTCTGCCTGAAGGTCGGCTCTCCACGACTACTCAATCCCTACACTACAACCTTCCAGTCAATAAACCGAACATACAACCCTAACCAGGGTCAATACCAAAACCAGGCAAAGTCAACACCCAGTTGACCTGACTCGCCGAGTTGGTATACCAACTCGTCGAGTCCATACTCCACTAACCTGATCCAACCCCGACTCTACTCATCGAGTCTAGCAAGAACTCGATGGGTTCTCCTTCATTCAAACCATCAGGACCATCTTCATCCGAATCGCCGAGTTCATCTCCCTCATAAGAATGTGTCCACTCTACGACTCGCCGAGTTGTATGAACAACTCATCGAGTCCATCTTCAAAGATTGGGAGATTGCCTTGGACTCGCCGAGTCTGTTCATACACTTGCCGAGTCCTATGATTCCCAGGTCCCTTTACGTGTCTAAACAGCTAAAGGACTTCCCATCCTAACAACTGGTCCATCCACAGAAGGGATTTGGTGGTCAATACACGCCGGCTCGCCGAGTCCCAAGAACGACTCGTCGATCCCAATCTTGACCGTTACTATACAGTCGATTTAAATGGATCTTAACACCTCAAAACCATAGATCTGACCTTCTAATGTCCATTTTACACGTAAAGCTCCAAACTTGGTGCACATGAATGGGGTCTTTGGCTCAAAAATCCATAAAAGGTGTTCTACAAAATGCATGGGGCTCTCATGGCCTTAAAGTTGGCACCTTTATGCCATGAGACCCCTCCAATAACTCAGATCTGAAGTCAAGATTCCATGTACAACTCACAAATCCGAAAATGGCTTGGAAGTCCCTAAAAGTACCCAAAGTCCAAGCTTCTAAAGATAAATAAATACATGGAAGACCAAAACAGGGGCAATTTACCTTGATTGGGCTGGATATGGACCAAAATCCTCTGGATCTCCAAGCGTCAACTCGAACTCTCAAGCTTCTTACTTCTTCTCAAGCTTCACCAACCACCAAATGCACCAAAATGGCCTTAGAACATACAAAAACGGCTAGGGTTTTCAATATACAGCTCTCTGGGAGTGATAGGGACGATGGAGGCTAAGATAAAGTGTTTAAATAGGGTGAAAACCCTAAATATTAGGGTTTTGTTCAGACAGCTCCTACTCGTCGAGTCCGTCTTCCGACTCGTCGAGTAGATCACTTAAACCCCCGTTTCCAACAGTCGAGTCCACTCGACGAGTTGGGCCTCCAACTCGTCGAGTCCCAAAGTAAATTGTAACATTTTCATGGAATTAAATACGTACCAGGAATCGGGTGTTACAAATCTCCCCCACTTATTTTAGACTTCGTCCTCGAAGTCTGCCACTGGATCCTGAAAAAGCTTGGGGTAATGCTCCCTCAACTCGTCCTCCGGCTCCCAGGTCCATTCTGAGCCCTTGCGGTGCTGCCACTGCACCTTTACCAGCTCCACCCTCTTGTTCCTCAGATCCCTTGACTTCCTGTCAAGGATTGCCACTGGCCGCTCGATGTAGTTCAGGCTATCATCAACCTGAATATCCTCCAAAGGTACCACCGCCGAATCGTCCACCAGACACTTCTGCAACTGGGAGACGTGAAAAGTGCTATGAATCTGACTGAGTTCGGCTGGCAGATCCAGCCTATATACCACCTTGCCCACCCGGGCTACAATCTGGAAAGGTCCAATGTATCTGGGGCCTAACTTGCCCCGCTTCCTGAATCGGATGACACCCTTCCAAGGCGACACCTTCAGGAGGACCATATCCCCGACCTGGAACTACAGGTCTGATCGGCGCTTGTCGGCTTAAATTTTCAGCCGACTCTGAGCAGTCTGAAGCCTGCTCCTAACCTGCTGAATTCTTTCTGTCGTCTTGAGCACCACCTCAGTGCTCCCATGACCCTCTGTCTGACTTCTCCCCAACATATCGGGGTCCTGCACTTCCTCCCGTACAACATCTCGAAGGGAGGACGATCGATGCTCGCATGATAGCTGTTGTTGTAGGAGAACTCAGCTAATGGAAGGTAGGTATCCCAGCTACCACCGAAGTCTAGAAAGCAGGCCCGCAACATATCCTCCAAAGTTTGGATGGTCCGCTCACTCTGACCATCCATCTGCGGGTGGAACGCTGTGCTGAAATGCAAAACGAGTACCCAACTCGTCGTGAAACTTCTTCCAGAACCTGGAAGTAAACCGCACGTCTCGGTCCGAAATCACGGAGACTGGCACTCTGTGTCGAGCCACAACCTCTCGGATGTAGATATCAGCCAACTTCTCGGCCGAGATGCTCTCCTGGATCGGTATGAAATGGGCACTCTTGGTCAACCGATCCACGATAACCCAAATCGAATCCACTCCTCGTGCAGTCCTGGGAAGTTTGGTGATGAAATCCATAGTAATATATTCCCATTTCCACATGGGAATGTCTAGCGGATGCATCTTTCCGTGTGGCCTCTGGTGCTTGGCCTTGACCCTCCTGCAGGTCAAGCATCGCTCTACGTACCAGGCGACGTCCCGCTTCATGCAGGGCCACCAGTAATCGGGTCGAAGATCCCTGTACATCTTCGTCGCCCCGGGATGAATCGACAATCGGGATTTGTGCGCTTCCTCCATCAGGACCTGGCGCACACCCCCATGATAGGGAACCCACACCCTGCGGTGTAGCGTCAATAATCCACAACTATCATAGTCGAAGGAGGGGACCTGACCCATAATTCGCTCGCTCTTCCGATGTTCCTCCTTGATGGCCTCCTGCTAGGCCTCCCGAATCTGCTCCAACAACGGAGTCACAACTGTCATCCTCATACAGATGTCCCTGATCGGCGCTGCCTTACGGCTAAGCGTGTCGGCCACGACATTGGCCTTCCCCGGATGGTACAGGATCTCACAATCATAATCCTTCACCACATCGAGCCACCGACGCTGCCTCATATTCAGATTTGGCTGGTCCATGAGATACCTCAGGCTCTTGTGGTCCGTGTAAATGGTACAACGAACCCCGTAGAGGTAATGACGCCAAATCTTGAGAGCGAAAACAACAGCCCCCAGCTCCAAATCATGCGTCGGATAATTCGCCTCGTGAGGCTTTAGCTGCCTCGAAGCGTAAGCAATAACATTCCCCCTCTGCATCAATACCGCGCCCAAGCCGGAGATGGACGCACCACAATATACCACAAAGTCCTCCATGCCCTCTGGCAGGGCCAAGATGGGCGCCTCGCACAATCTTTGTCTCAACGTCTCAAATGCGGCCTGCTGCTCCAGCCCCCAGCGAAAGACCACGACTTTCCTTGTCAACCGGGTCAGGGGCACGACTATCTTGGAGAAGTCCTGAATGAATTTCCGATAATAGCCTTCCAGTCCTAGGAAACTCCGAATCTCGGATGGAGACCTCGGAACCTCCCATCTCATCACGGCCTCCACTTTGGCCAGATCAACCGAAATCCCGTCCTGGTTGACAAGGTGCCCAAGAAACTACACCTCGTGCAACCAGAACTCGCACTTGGAGAACTTAGCATACAAGTTCTCCCTCCTCAAAGTATCCAACACCTCTCGCATGTGCTCCTCATGCTGCTCTCGAGTCTTGGAATAAACCAAGATGTCGTCGATGAAAACTATCACAGACCGATCCAACATCGGTTTGCACACGCGGTTCATGAGGTCCATGAACGCGGTAGGAGCATTGGTGAGCCCGAAAGGCATCACCACGAACTCATAGTGGCCATAACGCGTCCGAAACACAGTCTTCTGTATGTCCTCCTCTCTGACCCTCATGTGGTGATATCTTGAACGTAGATCAATCTTGGAGAACCAAGATGCTCCCTGTAGCTGGTCAAAGAGGTCATCAATCCTAGGAAGTGAGTAACGATTCTTCACCGTTACCTTATTCAGCTCCCGATAATCTATACACATCCGCTGCGACCCGTCCTTTTTTTCACAAACAAAATCGGGGCTCCCTAGGGTGAACTGCTTGGTCTAATGAACCCCTTGTCTAACAGCTCCTGCAGCTGTGTAGACAACTCCTGCATCTCAAAAGGAGCCAACCGATACGGTGCCTTGGCTATCGGAGCCGCACCAGGGACTAGGTCAATCCTGAACTCTACCTGCCTCTCCGGAGGTATCCCAGGCAACTCCTCGGGGAATACGTCCGCAAACTCTCATACTATTGGCACATCGCCCACAGTCGCCCTACCCGCCTCCCGGGTATCCATAACATAGGCGACAAATCCTGTGCAACCCTGCTGAAGGTAATGTCTAGCCCTCGCTGCCGAACATAAGGCTGGTCCTCGCTGTGGCCTCTCGCCCTGAATCACTAGTTCTCCCCCACTTGGGGTCCTGACCCGCACCAACTGCTGCGCGCAGTCGATCACTGCCCCATTGGGGCTTAGCTAATCCATACCACTAATAACCTTGTTCCCCCGCAAAGGTATAGGAACCAGATCTACTAGGTAGCGTTCCTCGAACAGCCTCAAAACGCAATCTCGGTAGACCTCCGATGCTCGCACTGACCGGTCGTCCGCAATCTCGACCTCTAAAGGGCAATCCAACATGCCCGAAGACTCAGGAAACTTCTTGCTAAGCGCAAGAGAGAAAAATGATCGGGTAGCACCCGAATCAAACAATACCTGAACTGGGATACCATTCACATTGAATTATCCTAAACAGAGCACATACATATGGCACATCAATATCATAAGCATCATAAAAAAATAAAGGCTAGGGAGAAGAAATCATACCCGTCACCACATCGGGTGCGGCGCGTGCCTCCTCGGTAGTCAACTGGAAGGCTCGGCTCCTTACCACTGGAGCCTCTGTCTTGCCCTGCCGTCCATCGGTAATCCGCAGGGTTGCTGGAGCTGAAGCCTTTACTGGCGCTGCTGCTGACAACTGAGGGCAATTGGCCCTTTTATGGCCCTTCTGATTGCAATGAAAGCAAATCAGGTCTGATGTCTAAAAGGTGGGGGCAGGGGTAGTACAATCTCTACCAAAGTGCCCAGTCTTGCCTCACTTATAGCAGCCTGATCCCGGCCCACTACGGCAAACCCCCTCGTGTGACCTGCCGTATTTCCCACAGCGGCCCCGGGCCTACTGGCCCTTCGACCTAGAGTCGAATCCCTTGGGCTTCTTCCCCGAAGCCCCAGTAACATGTCCCTCCTCCGCCTTCCTCTTCCTGATGTGCTCCAAGTCTATCTCTCTCTCCTTCGCCCTGGCAATCATGGAATCCATGGTCGGGATGCTCAGAAGCTGACATGCTCCCGAATATCAGCTCTCAACATGTCGTGATAGCGGATCCTCCGCATATCCTCATCTCCCGCGTACTGGGGCACCAACAATGCCCTCTCCCGGAACTTGGCGGTAATCTCCGCCACCGTCTCTGTCGTCTGCCTCATATCAAGGAAATCCCTGGACAACTGCTGAAGCTCCACAGCTGGCGCAAACTCAGCCCTGAACCTGGTCACTAAGTCCGACCAAGTCATAGCCTCAATAGCCGAGGCTCCCAACGAGTCACCAACCGACTCCCACTAATCTCTGGCCCTATCTCTCAAACAACATGCAACATATCGCACCTTTGACCCCTCAGGGCAGAAGCTCGTCAACTGTGCAGACTCAATGACTGCAATCCATCTCCTGGCTGCGATGGGGTCCTTAGCCCCATGGAAATCCGGTGCACCACTGCCCCTAAAGTCCTTGAAGGACAATGTGCGTGACCCTGACTGGATGTGTGCCATGTCACTCCTGAACGCCCTGAGGCGATCCTCCATCAACTCAATGATCCCTTCCTTGATCGACCCGAAAATCACCGGGGTCGACTCAAGGATACCTCTCGTGATCTCAGAAGCAATGAACTCACGTAGTCCATCATCAACTGGCTTGGTACCTGCTCCCGAACCTGATCCTGAACCAGATCCTGACCCTGAACCTCCTCCGTTTCGTGTGATCATCACCATTCTGAAACATAACACATAAATGTCAGAATCATACATAAACCTCGAGAGGTTTCACACACTCTACAAGTTTCCTGGTTCCATCTCGGCCCTCCTCGATTCGAGTACGGATCCTCTACTTTCAGTAGTACGGGCGCATACTACCTTCCACATCTATCCGTACTTTCCTCGGGGATTGCTTCGACTTCACCAAGTCCCTCCTATTACTGTTGCACTCTTTTCCAATCTTGTCCTAGGCTTACCCTAGGGTAACTCTCCAACCTACTCTCCGCCATCAGCTGCATAAGGAACCCCTGCTACCGTTACCTAACTAGCTCACGAATCCCATTACATATTACTAAGACCAGATAATTCTTCGAATGAAAGGTCCTACCTCACAACGGTTAGACTCAAACAAGAGCTGCACAGTAGGGCTAGACCTAACCTTCTGGAATTATTTCGTCCTTGCAATATGTAACTTAACGCATTCGTTTACTAGTTAGCTAAAAATAACTAGGACTCCCGAAGCACGAAGCAACAACATTCGGGCATTGAGTAACCCAATCCAATCGTACTCTATCCAAGCTATCATATAACTGACTAATCAGTAACATCTCGCAGCTCAAAAGCACATATAGCAGGCATATTAGGCATCTTCCTAGATCCTTAGCCCTACTCTAGCATGCATTTCTCACATATATACAATAGGCATATAAGGCATCCTTCCTAGATCCTCTAGCCCCAATCTAGCATGCAATTCTCATAATCATATCATATCATAACATAACATGTATGGGCATCTTGGGGAAACTTACTTGAGCTCGGCCGGTCGTGCACATCACACATCTTGTTCTTTTTCAAAGTTCCTTTTTCTCTTTTCAAACTTCTCTTCAAATTCCTTTATATAAAATGATTTTACTTTTGAAATTTTCTATACCAAGTCCTTAGTTTGAGTCCAGACACACTCGAGAGTGTGCATGAATCCCACAAACCAAGGCTCTGATACCAACTTGTAACGTCCCAATTTTCAAGACCAAAAATTTCATTTTAATTAAGTAATTTATAAAATAGTTACCCAAAACATCGCCATTGTTACATCAATCTACAAAACCATAATATCGTATCTAAAAACCAAATCACCAAAAGTAATGAAAATCAGAGTACAATCCCAGGAGTCTCATAGTGCGGAATTCAGAGTGTGTGTGATGTGCTGCTACCGCGCCGACTCTTTCCCCTTCGCTGAAGAGGTACCTGAAACAAAAACCGTAAACCGTAAGCACAAAGCTTAGTGAGTCCTCCCATCATACCACATACCACGTAATGCCTATCCCTCGGTATCTTTCAATCAGTATCTGTCTGGCATACTGGGAGCTGGGCTCCCCTTCGGTATCTTTCAACCGGTAACCGGGAGCTAACCTCCCCTTCGGTATCTTTCAACCAGTAAGCGGGAGCTAACCTCCCTTTCGGTATCTTTCAACCTGTAACCAGGAACTAACCTCCCATTTGGTATCTTTCAACCGGTACTGCCTTCGGTATCTTTCAACCGGTAACCGGTGACTATTTCACCCCTATCACTATCACATAATAACATATCATATTCATACTGCTAGGCATGCATGGGTACTATCTCCCCCCCCCCTTCGGTATCTTTCAACCGGTAACTAGGGGTTATATCACCCCTATCACTACTAACACATATATCATAACATCCTAGCATATAAAGCATATCAGATAGCAACACATCAGATAATTATCACAAAGACAATCATCTAACAAACAATTCCTACTAGTGGGTCGGCATTGTGGCCGTACACCCACTCCTACTGGAAGGTAACTCACCTCGATGTCGTGTAGTGTCTTAACTGTCCTCTGAGTGAAGGTCGGCTCTCCACGACTCCTCAATCCCTACACGACAACCTTCAAGTCAACAAACCGAACATACAACCCTAACCAGGGTCAATACCAAAACCAGGAAAAGTCAACATTGGTCAAAGTCAACTCCCAGTTGACCTGACTCGCCGAGTTGGTATACCAACTCGTCGAGTCCATACTCCACTAACCCGATCCAACCCCGACTCTACTCGTCGAGTCTAGCAAGAACTCGACGGGTTCTCCTTCATTCAAACCATCGGGACCATCTTCATCCGACTCGCCGAGTTCATCCTTGAACTCGTCGAGTTCATCTCCCTCATAAGAATGTGTCCAGTCTATGACTCGCCGAGTTGTATGAACAACTCGTCGAGTCCATCTTCAAAGATTGGGAGATTTCCTTGGACTCGCCGAGTCTGTTCATACACTCGCCGAGTCCTATGATTCCCAGGTCCCTTTACACGTCTAAACAGCTAAAGGACTTCCCATCCTAACAACTGGTCCATCCATAGAAGGGATTTTATGGTCAATACACCCCGGCTCGCCGAGTCCCTAGAACGAATCGTCGAGCCCAATCTTGACCGTTACTATACAATCGATTTAAATGGGTCTTAACACCTCAAAACCATAGATCTGACCTTGTAATGTCCATTTTACACGTAAAGCTCCAAACTTGGTGCACATGCATGGGGTCTTTAGCTGAAAAAGCCATAAAAGGTGTTCTACAAAATCCATGGGGCTCTCATGGCCTTAAAGTTGGCACCTTTATGCCATGAGACCCCTCCAATGACTCAGATCTGAAGTCAAGATTCCATGTACACCTCACAAATCCGAAAATGGCTTGGAAAGTCCTAAATGTACCCAAAGTCCAAGCTTCTAAAGATAAATAAATACATGGAAGACCAAAACAGGGGCACTTTACCTTGATTAGGCTGGATACAGACCAAATCCTCTGGATCTCTAAGCCTCAACTCGAACTCTCAAGCTTCTTCCTTCTTCTCAAGCTTCACTAACCAACAAATGCACCAAATTGGCCTTAGAACATACAAAAACGGCTAGGGTTTTCAATATACAGCTCTCTGGGAGTGATAGGGACGATGGAGGCTAAGATAAAGTGTTTAAATAGGGTGCATACCCGAAATATTAGGGTTTTGTTCAGACAGCTCCTACTCGTCGAGTCGGTGTTCCGACTTGTCGAGTAGGTCACTTAAACCCCCGTTTCCAACCGTCGAGTCCACTCGACGAGTTGGGCCTCCAACTCGCCGAGTCCCAGAGTAAATTGTAACATTTTCATGGAATTAAATACGTACCAGGAATCGGGTGTTACATGTGTGCCATGCGATCATCCCGAGCCCTTCCCTTTGCTAGTGGAAGTACCTGAAACCAAAACTAAAAACTGTAAGCACAAAGCTTAGTGAGCTCCCCCAAACTACCACATACAATACAATAACACATATAACACATATTGGGCCTTGCCCACTGCATCGGGCCCCGCCCCGGCATCGGACTGAAGTCCGGAATAACTTGGCCCCGCCCGACATCGGACCGAAGTCCGAAATAAACTGAACATAACATAAGCATGAACATATAACATAATCACATATACTGCATCGGGCTTGCCCGACATCGGACCGGAGTCCGGAACATATATACATAATATAAACATGCATGAATTACGAAGACATCAAGCATACATAACTACTTATCGGGACCACCCCGGCATCGGACCGAAGTCCGGAACTACTATCATCTAAACGGGCCGACATTGTGGCCGTAGACCCGTTCCTACTGGAAGGAAACTCACCTCGTATGACTGACTGCTGAAAAAAAAAATTGGGTGAGGGATCCCTATCTGTTGCTCCGACGACTTTCCGACTATAAATTCCATAACAACACTTAATCAAAAACTGATAGTCCTTCTTAGGGTAAAATGACCATTTTACCCCTGGTCAAAATCAACGTCCTGGCCAAAGTCAAGTCAAGGTCAACCCCAGTCATCCTAACTCGTGGTCCCCTGAGTCAACTCGTCGAGTCCTTCTTCTGACTCGTCGAGTTCTTTCTGTAATAATAATCGGGACATCTCGATTCTACTCGCCGAGTCCTTCCTTGGACTCATCGAGTCCTTTAGCTCCCGAGTCCTAATTGTTGGGTTTTGAGCATTCTAACACTCCTAAGGTGTACATGCAACCCTAGAAACCTTTGATCTACGTTTTACTAAGATACATGCAAAATTGATTTTCCAAGGTTCTTCAACTATCTAGCATAGCATGGGGAACTTTTAAACATAAATGCTAGAAGAAGAACATACCTTTTGTGGTTTGCATTCCTTGAGAACCTTGTGAGCCTAGCACCTCAAGTGTGATGCCTCAAATGTCTCACACAACACCACAACACTTGGAATGACCTTGAGAGAAGTTCACTTGCACCTCAAAATCGACTAGCCCTCTATCTTGTACAAGTAGTAATCATCGTCCAATTTTGCTTGCATAGGGTTCTTTATATAGTTGTGGCACAAGTAGGGTTACACCATGTAAACCCTAATTATCATGGCTTTCCATATTCCATGATCCATGGGTTTGTAACCTCCATGGATTATCCATGGAGCACCTTATGGGTTTTAACCCAATCCATACAAACCATGGATCATTAGCCCACTATACAAGAATAGATGATTTACACCATCAACCCCATATATTTAATTAGTCTCCTTTTGATCACTTAATTAATTCCAAATTAATTCTTTGATATATACTAATTAAATAATATTATTAATATATTAGAACTTATAATATATTAATAATCCTTAAGTGTCCTTTCTCTCATTTAGTCTATCAAAGTGTTGCAATGCCATGCAACCCAAATGGACCATGCCAACCGAGTCAAGTACATTCCAGGAATAGTTATGAACTTAGACACCTAATCCAACAGTCTCCCACTTGGATAAGTCTAATAACTATAACTGCAAGGATGACTTTAGGAACCGATAAGCAATCGTAGCTCTTTCAAGGTCTCGCGGAACTGAGATGATGATGATACGCCCTTTAAGATAAGTGATCATATAATCCTCTGTTCTAGATATCAGCCTGAAAAATACATGGAATAATGTCTTACTTCTTGTCCAACAGTTTGTTTCCCGATTTCTGATTTGTTTGACATAGAACTTATTTGAACACATCAACTTAGTTCTGACCGGGCCCGGTACATGGGTCAACACAAAATCATCGAGGGGTCCAGATATCGCTTCTAATCCAAGAATGAACAAATAAACTTCGACCTATATGCTTGTTATACTATTTGTTGAATTATACACAAATACACGTTTTATAACATCGAGTTACCGATGCGTTTTCATACAATCAATGTATAACCAACTCATAGGCAACAAGTCATATCTCTAGGTTTGAAGACTTATATGATATTACCGTCTCGCGATCACTCGAGATAAATTCCATGAAGTGATACCAGGGAGCGTGGGTTGAATCCAATACTCAGAACTTATGAGCACTCATGAATGTTGCAGCTACTCTTGCTATGTCCCATACCTTGGACATTTACAATCCAGCTTCATGACAGTCTTGATTCATATCTACTTCCAACATATGACCGACTGTGGATGGTTTGAATAACTTAGTCATTCGGGAAGAATGACCTAGTTATTCTGGAAGTCAAAACATGCAAAGTGAAAAACAAAAATAATCGAATCAAATATGGTCTCAGAACTTATGAATAGAAATAAAACATCTTTTATTTATCACCATATTGATTACACATTATCCATTGCATACTGTTTCAAACTATCAACTTTATACTTGAATTAGAACAATAGTTGTCCCATGCTCCAAGCATGTACACTATGGTTTTTTTTTTCTAAACACTAGTCATGCCATACACCAAGTATGCATACTATGTTTTTCCAAACATTAGTTATGCCATACACCAAGTATTCACACTAAGTTTGTCTATGATCTTTACTTTGTGAAATAGATCGATTGGACATAATTCCAATGATTCTCATTTCACAACCCCAAATCCTTATCGTAAATGTAAGAATTCCAAATTCCTACCATTTACTGAAATCTGTTAGATTCTAAACTTATATGCATTGATCCTCTTGTAATGATTATGCACACTAGTCACAAAGACTTGTCAACAGACATTACAGAGTATTCCAACGGAGATCACTCCATGGAAACGAAGTCTCAAATTCAAAGCACATTCCTTTGAACATCCTTCATGCATTCAGTTTCCTAATCTTACACAAATTTAATGAATAACTTCCACCTACGGGAACATTTCCATATTCCCATTTTTACTATCACTCCTGAACAAGAGTTGCCTCTTTTTCAGAATATGTCAATATGGTCCTTCCAAAATTAACACTATACTTCCAACTGTCCCTGAGCAACCAATCTTTGGTAAACCTTAGATTGTTCTCGACAATTGCTTAATCAAATTAGTCATATCTAGTTCTAGTACTCTTCCCACTTAATGCTCTGGGCATTTGGAAAAATTTAGAACAGATGAATATTATAGCACATGCAATGGATCCTATATAGCATATGGGACATGATTCATGATGTCTCACATAAAGACATGATACTGGACCAGTCTTTTGCTATAATATTTCTATTTCTATTTGCCAAGTTCTCATAATTTAAATTATGAAAAGGGATGCCTTAATCATAATCGAATTTTAGAACGTAAATAATGGACCCATATATAGAATTTCCTTGTGTTGAGCCATTCCAACATAAAATTCATATATGTATCCTTGACTAAAGATGATTAAAACCTCAATCTAAGCTTTTAGAATTA
The DNA here is from genome assembly GCF_052849685.1 of Lactuca virosa. Classification (NCBI taxonomy): domain Eukaryota; kingdom Viridiplantae; phylum Streptophyta; class Magnoliopsida; order Asterales; family Asteraceae; genus Lactuca; species Lactuca virosa. The sequence continues at coordinate 312,543,932 of NC_136428.1, read as the reverse complement.
AAGTGAAGTATAATTTCCTCTCCCTTAATTATAGCAAAAACAACTTTATCCCAATTGAAACCTTTTGTTTTCTATAATTAACATTGCTAACTTGCAACAGTTATTATAATTATCATGCTCCCACTTGCATGAAGATTATTAGCATAACACTTATGCTCCCAATAGCTTTGACATGTACTCAAAAATCAGCTGGACTTCTAGAAATCAATACTTTATTGACCTTCTTACCAAAGTTCATATTTCTGATATGAGATGCTTTGATAAAACTTTATCAAAATCATACACCTTTCCTTAGATAGCATACATGTGTGTCTAAACAATTTCAGAACTATGAAAAGGGATGTCGTAATCATCGTCTCAATTGTTTAGACCTTTTCCATTTCTCACAAGTCCATGTTAGTGTGCCGGTTAACCACACATGCTCCACTAACGACTTTGAGAATGCAAATATCACAATTGCTATCTACTTAAAATCTACTTAGTGAAAGTGTTTCCTCACCATCATTTTCATGAATCGGAGAGAAACCTTTTGACACTTAGATTTTATGGTGTATGTGTTCCCATCCATGTGAATTTGTCAAAACCATAATCACCAGACAAGGGTAGTGACAAATCCAAACTCATATGGACTGAACTTGTGCAGTCTCAACTTCTTGCCACCTGGCAGCACAAGGGCCTGCCATTGCTTCCAAGTTGTTATCCAACCAATTGAGAACTCTTAGAACTCATATGCAAAGCCAACTTTAACTGGAATGGGCATAGAACCAGGAATATGTCAACACGATAGGTTATAAACCTCACGTCGTGTGCTAGTGATAAACTACATGTTTTTATTCTTGAATAGATCTTTGAAGATTTTCCAAGATCTTTAAGACTCCCACTGTGCTCTTGACATATAAGACTCACTTGCCAAATATTCAAGAGATAGTGAGGATTCCTTATCAAGACAAACACTTCACACAATTGGCCTTAGTTGGTCTTTGTTTTATCCAAAACATCACAACTTACCAGATTCAAATGTACAAGAGTAGGACTCATTTTACTCTTACATTTGACAAGTGTTATGAATCTTTCTTTAAGATGTGTCACTCAAGTTACAATCTTGTAGTATGACTCTAAGAATTGTTCTGGAACGAAGTATGACTCATCTTCTTGATTTAACCATTTCAACAATTCACGATTCCTCTTCTTAGCCATAGGAATGCACTAAGATGTCCTTTGAGGACTAATTGTGATATGATTTCTAAACCATTAAGATGATCACAAAAGATGATACTAAAGTACTCTCCCATCTTTTTAGATTTGAGAAACTTTTATCTAATTTGATTCTTCTCATTCGTCCTGCTATACATTGAAACTTTTCCAATGTTTCAGAATTATACTTAAAGTGGTAAGTATAACCATATTTACTAAACTTTAGTAAATCATGGTGAATAGTCTTATAGATATTTTTGTGGTGGACTTAACCAGTGCACAAGAATGTGTACTCGATCCCTTAGTCCTTCACTTGACTCACATATACATGTGAACAAGGAACTAGTCTTAATTTTCCAAAGATGAAAATTCTCATTCGTCATACAATACAAGTTGCATGATCCCAAGTTTCTATCCAACTGAAAACTTGGTTGATGAGAATCTTTCCTTATTTGGTAAATTATGACACTACCATAAACGACATAATCAAATCCATTTTCCAATGTTGCTATCAATGGAATCATATAAACAACAATTTTTCACAAATTGCATTGTAAGGATACTTAAAATAAAATCAAACATTTTCTTTTATTTTTAAAACTTGCGGAAAAACTTATCATTACAATGCAAATGCATATGAAAACTATGTTGTTATCTATTCCTTAGCAATCTATCACAACTCTTAAGCAGCAGCTCAAAAATTCTGATCACCGAACCATACAATCGAAATCCATCTTCGCGATCAGAATCAGCTTACTCTTCTTTAAGCTTCCTCTCTTTTCTTTGATTCTTAAAACTTCAACATGTGACCCAGTCACATAATGTAATAAGAATCTCCAAATAAGAACTTAATAGAGTTAGATAGTGGACTTACTTGAAGCAGAGTCAAACTTTTGACTTGACCTTCTCTCAGATCTTTCAGGTAGTTCAAGCAGCTTCGCAACCAATGCCCCTTCCTTTGGCAACATAAACGTATGGACCCTTTGGGAATGGCACTCAGGACTATCTCAGACTTAGCCTTTCTCCTTACCATTTGGTCAACCGAGTTGATTATGGCCGATCCCTTTCCATTGGGAAGAAAAGGCGTTTCTAGATATCCAATGTTACCAATTGTCAATGTCCATGGTAGTTTGGGAAATTGATCTACTAATCAAATTTGCTTTACCAGAGCTCCAAATCATTGCTGACTCAGTAGCACCAAGCAAATAGATAATATCAATAGGGTCATGTCATAGTATGTTACATAGTAGTCCCAAAGGAACTCACTGTGTGACTTAGAAAGTGATTGAACACCCAACTTTCTCAATACTTTGACACCCAACTATCCCGGCTTGTCAATATGTGACTTTATCTCCAAGATGTGAGCACATATAGACCTTGCTTGCCAATAGGGCTTGAGTGACTTTGAAATATTCAAGAACTTGTGGGTTAGGGAGAATAATTGAGGAGGTGGAGGGAGTGAAGAGTGATTTTCGGGACATCATCTTCAAGAGTTTTTGGGAAGATCATAATTTTCTGAACCATACATCTTTTGGGAGATATTCAAGATAGTTGATTTAAAGTCCTTAATATAACACCCAATATGAAATATTAAGGCTAGGACCCAACACAATATTTTATAACTTAGAAGAGGGATGCCGTAATCCAAGCTATAAAATATTTGAAGGTAGGTGAATGACGATTTACCAATTTCCACCATGAAAAACGAAATAAATTATTAGGTTTTAATTGGTTTTGAAACTCCTAGATTCTTTGAGATTCATTGAACTTTTCAATGACATGTTTCAATCTCGAGTGTGCCCATCAGGTTTTGTGACTGGGATGCCGAGGATCACAAAACAAGGTGTGAATAACCATGCAAATATACTTGGTACCCTTAATATTTACCCCTCAATCGATGTGCCGGTTAACCACACGCGCTCCATCGATACTATGATAAACATTAAGTTACCCTTTGCCTACCTTGTTAAGTCCAGGTTAGTGTGCCGGTTAACCACACACGCTCCACTAACGACTTAAACAAAGTGCAAAGTGTAAATTCATGGGTTAGCACCTTATTCACATTTTCCTAAAGTAACTAAGATTGGGAATTTTATAAAACATTTAGTTACTTTATATTCCATCATACTTTTAATGAGGATTTAAAGTCCTTGTCTTAGCCGTTCGGCTAACGACCCTCCACCAGTCAAGGAAGCGGTGGGTGAGAGTGGACACCCATTAAGCTGCCATTTTATAGGCAACAACCTTATACCCCCTTATAGACAGGCTTTGTGAATGAGGCCTACTAACGGTAAAACGACTTATTCTTATACATATATATATATATATATAAATATTATTAACTTATAATATTATAAAGCATAAGGTTTGAATTTTAACTTTTAAAATTCTAGGGGTTGGAAGTAAAGTTTTTAAAGTGACTTTACATGTTCCAAAACTTGAGGGCAAGTTTTGTAACTTTAAAAACTTTTCATCTTTCATAACTTATGAGTTAATGGATTAATAAAATGAGAGACTTTTCATTTTATGTAACCTATGTGTTTAATAATGGACTTTAAAAGAGTTGCTTTTGGTAATCCATAACTTGAGGACAAATTATGGATTCCATTAAAACACATCAAGATCAAGAATTAAACTAACAAGCAAGTTACAAATAATTCCTATGATCTTCTAAACTCATAAGTTCTTGAATGTTCATATCAACAATTTCAAGAATCATAAATAAACCATATAAAACTTGAAATTTTTATAATAGCCATTGAAAATGGATTAGCATAACCATTACACCATCTAAAACAAGTTTTATAATACCAAAACAGTTTAGGGTAATATTTCTAGTCCATTTCCAGCAGCAAAACTCGAAAATCTGCATTCAGGGCCTCCTACTCGTCGAGTGCATGAACCTACTCGACGAGTAGGATGAAGATATGCTTGGACTCGTCGAGTCCCCCCATGGACTCGGCGAGTCCACTGTCCAGACAACAAGATTTTTCGATTTTCAACAGTTTGCATCAAGTATTCAAGAAAACAAGCCTAGGCTCTAATACCACTGTTGGGTTTTGAGCATTCTAACACTCCTAAGGTGTACATGCAACCCTACAAGCCTTGGGTCTATGTTTTACTAAGATATATGCAAAATTGATTTTCCAAGGTTCTTCAACTATCTAGCATAGCATGGGGAACTTTTAAACATAAATGCTAGAAGAAGAACATACCTTTTGTTGTTTGGATGCCTTGAGAACCTTGTGAGCCTAGCACCTCAAGTGTGATGCCTCAAATGTCTCACACAACACCACAGCACTTGGAATGACCTTGAGAGAAGTTCACTTGCACCTCAAAATCGACTAGCCCTCTATCTTGTACAAGTAGAAGTCATCGTCCTATTTTGCTTGCATAAGGTTCTTTATATAGTTGTGGCACAAGTAGGGTTACACCATGTAAACCCTAATTGTCATGGATTTCCATATTCCATGATCCATGGGTTTGTAACCTCCATGGATTATCCATGGAGCACCTTATGGGTTTTAACCCAATCCATACAAACCATGGATCATTAGCCCACTATACAAGAATAAATGATTTACACCATCAACCCCATATATTTAATTAGTCTCCTTTTGATCACTTAATTAATTCCAAATTAATTCTTTGATCAATACTAATTAAATAATATTATTAATATATTAGAAATTATAATATATTAAGAATCCTTAAGTGTCCTTTCTCTCATTTAGTCTATCCAAGTGTTGCAATGCCATGCAACCCAAATGGACCATGCCAACCGGGTCAAGTAAATTCCGGGAATAGTTATGAAACTCGACCCGGCTCGCCGAGTCATAAGAACAATTCCATGCAACCCAAATGGACCTTCCTGCAATCATCAGAAGTACCTGAAACAATAATCGATAAATATAAGCTCGAAGGCTTAGTGAGTTACCCCCAAAATACTCATACCCGCAACAATACACATATAATCATAAACAACATACTATGGGTCCAGTCAACCATCGGGTTGGAATACCCCAGGCCCTCAACCATCCGGTTGGAATGCCAACATACTATGGGTCCAATCATCCTCGGGATGGAATGCCCTAGGCCCACAACCAACAGGTTGGAATGCCCACATACTATGAGTCCAGTCATCCTCGGGATGGAATACTCACGGCCCACAACCAACAGGTTGGAGTGCCCAGGTCTATTGGCTTTCGCACATAGCAGATAAGCCTCAACCGCCAAACAAACATGTGCACATATAACAGATAATCACATAACAGTCTATAGACAATACTTGATCTAACAGATCATACTACATAGCACATAACACCATCCTATCTACCAGGATGCCGATCTAACAGATCATACAACATATCATATAATATTATCCTACCCTCTAGGATACCGATCTAACAGATCATGCTAGCATAACATAACCATATAATAATCCAAAGGGCCGACCTTGGTGCCTTAGACCCTTGAGTATAGTGAGGAAAACTCACCTCACAATGTCGCACTGAATATGATAGGCTCAACTCTCAAATCACCAACACGAACTCCACCACCTATAGTTACCATAAAACCCTTTTCCACAAATTTCCAAATTACCAAAATACCCCCAGAGGTCAAATGGTCAACCCTTGGTCAAAGTCAAAGTCCACAGTTAAAGTTAACAGTCCATGTTGACCCGAATCGTCGAGTGTAGTTCACCAACTCGTCGAGTCCTTCCTGAACTCGAGAAGTCGTGAAATCCATGGTTGACTCGTCGAGTTCCCCTATAACTTGTCGGGTTCATGCGTGTCCAAAGTTTTGGGAAAAACCCTAGCCGACTCGCCGAGTCATTCGACTGAATCGCCGAGCCCAAGGCAATCTTCATCGGACTCGCCGATCTGTTCATCCAACTCGTCGAGTACATGACTATCTTCATATGACTCACCGAGTCGACCTTGCGACTCGCTGAGTCCCTTCAATCCGTTAACCATACAGATGCTTTTTAAGTAATGCAAAGGCTCCATATTACAGATCTAAGCTCCTAGGGCATACTTCTTACGTAAAGTTGAAAACTTTACATACATGCAAGGTGCTAATGACTTAAATCAAGCTAAAGAAGTGGTTCTAGGCAAGGGATCACACTAGCATGCTAAACGATGAGACTTTATGATTGTAAGGGCCAAGATGTTGGGTTTTGAGCATTCTAACATTCCTATGGTGTACATGCAACCCTATAAACCTTGGATATATGTTTTCTCTATTATACATGCAAATATTAACTATTCCAAGGTTTCATCCTAACTAGCATATTATGAAGCACCTATACTACAAAGTTCTAGTTAGATGACATACCTTTTGATGTAGCTTGATGTCTTCAAGCTTTAAGAGCTTAGCCCCAATAGTGTGGAAGCCTCAAATGGAATCACAAGTCACCAAAACACCTTGGAAGAACTTGAGAGAATATGTATGCTCACTAAAATCGGCCCACACTTTTTTTCACACACTTGTGCCAATTTTGTGAGCCAAGGAACCCTTTATATATTATGGAGGATTAGGGTTACATTCATGTAAACCCTAATACCCATGACCTTTCATTTACATAGGATCCATGGGTTAAAAGCTCCATGGACCATCCATGAAAGCTTAGCCCAACCTAAATGAACTTGGCCCATTCCATATATATAAGAGTCCATATTTAATTAGTTCTTTTTGATCACTTAATTAATTCTAAATTAATTCTTGATCAATACTAATTAAATAATATGATTCCATATTAATATATTAGAACTTATAATATATTAATATAAATTGTAAATACACTATTCTCAAAAGACTATCCATATAAATTGTGCCGGTGAAGTGCAACCCAAATGGACCATGCTGGGTCGGGTCAAGTACATACCAAATATAGTTATGGACTTAGACATTAATCCAACAGTCTCCCACTTGGATAAGTCTAAAACTATTATTGAGTATGACTTCAAAACCTAACTGGCAATCGTAGCTCTTAAAGCCGCTGTCGAACTCTGACCTTGTCAATGCCTTGTCCATTAGATAAGGGATCATATATTCCTTCATTCTAGATATCATATGGACTGAGACATGGATTATAATCATTATCTCTGTCCATTTGTTTTTTCCCGATTTTCAATTTATGATGACTGGCTGATTGAACAAATCAAATCAGTCCTGGCTTGGCCAAGCACTCACATGTGTCATCGCTAAATCATCGAGGGGCCCACAAATATCTCTTTTATCCCGAAGGTAAAAGGAATGGATAAACTTTGACTCATATGGCTTGTTCTACTACTTGTTGAATCATACACAAAGGCACGTTTTATAACATCGAGTTACCAATGCGTTTTCGTGCAATCAATGTATAACCAACTCATAGTAACAACTCATATCTCTAGGTTTGAAGAATATAAGATATTATCGTCTCATGATCACTCGTGATAAAATCCATGAAGTGATTCAAATGAGCGCGGGTTGAATCCAATACTCAGAACTTATGAGCACTCATGAGTGTTGTAGCACCGCTTTGTCCAACATCTTAGACCTCTACAATCCAACCCATGACAGTCTTGATTCATATCTACTTCCAACATATAACTGACTGTGGATAGTTTGAATAACTTAATCATTCAGGAAGAGCGACTTAGTTATTCTGGAAGTCAAAACATGCAAAGTGAAACACAAGAATAAATGAATCAAATATGGTATCAAACCCTATGAATATAAATAAACACTTTTATTTATCACCATACTGATTACTCATTATTCATTGTTTCGGTTTTATCAACTTTATACTTGAATTAAAAACACTAGTTGTCCCATGCTCCAAGCATGTACACTATGTTTTTCTTAAACAATAGCTTTGCCATACACCAAGTATGCACTCTATGTTTGTCTATGATCCTTACTTTGTGAAATAAACCAATTGAACATAATTTCAATGATTCTAATTTCACACTCCCAAATCCTTATCGAAAAATATGAGAAATTCAAATTCCTATCATTTATCGAAATCTGTTTAGATTTTAAACTTATATGCACTGACCCTCCTGTAATGAATATGTACAAAGTCACAAAGACTTGTCAACAGTCATTATAAGGTATTCCAATGGAGATCAACTCCATGGAAACTAAGTCTCATATTCAAAGTACATTGCTTTGGACATGCTTCTTGCATTAAGTTTTCTAATCTTACACAGATAACTTCCACCTATGGAGACAACTCCATATTCTCATTTTGACTATTACTTCTGAATAAGAGATGCCTCTTTTCAGAATATGTCAATATGGTCCTTCCAAAATTAGCACTATACTTCCAACTGTCCCTGAGCAACCAATCTTTGGTAAACCTTAGATTGTCCTCGACAATTGCTTAATCATTTTAGTCATATCCAATTCTAGACCTTTTCCCTTCTTAATGCCTCTGGGCATTTGGAAAAATTTAGAAATGACAAATATTATAGCACATGCAATCGATCCTGTACCCAAAGCAAATGGTACACGATTCATGATGTCTCACATAAAGACATGATTTTAGACCTGTCTTTTGCTACAATATTTTTATTTGCCATGTTTTCAAAATTTGACTATGAAGAGGGATGCCGTAATCATAATCGAATTTTGAGAAAGCAATATATAGAATTTCCTTAAGTTGAACCAATCCAACATGAAATTCATATATATATATATTCTTGACTAAAGATGATTAAGGTCTCAATCTAAGCCTTTAGAACTGAAATGAAGTATATCCTCTCCCTTAATTATTGCAAAACAACTTTTTCAATCCCTGCAGCCTCACGAATTGAAACTTTTGTTTTCTATAATTAACATTGCTAACTTGCAACACTAACAATAATTATCATGCTCCCACTAACATGATGATTATTAGCATAACACTTATGCTCCCACTAGCTTTGACATGTACTCAGAAATCAGCTGGACTTCTAGAAATCAATACTTTATTGACTTTCTTACCAAAGTTCAGATTTCTGATACGAGATGCTTTGATAAAACTTTATCAAAATCATACACCTTTCCTTAGATAGCATGCATGTGTGTCTAAACAATTTCAGAACAATGAAAAGGGATTCCGTAATCATAGTCTCAATTGTTTAGACCTTTTGCCATCTGCTTCAAATCTACTTGGTGGAAGTGTTTCCTTACCATCATTTTCATGAATCGGAGAGAAACCTTATGACCCTTAGATTTTATGGTGTATGTGTTCTTATCCATGTGAATCGTCAAAACCATAGTCACAAGACAAGGATAATGACAAATCCAAACTCATATGGACTGAACTTATGCAATCTTAACTTCTTGCCACCTGGCAGTACAGGGCCTGCCATTGCTTCCAAGTTGTTATGCAACCAATTGAGAACTTTCAGAACTCCTATGCAAAGCCAACTTTAACTGGAATGGGCACAGAATATGTCAACACGATAGGTTATAAACCTCAAGTCGTGTGCTAGTGAAGAACCTCAGGTTTTATTCTTGATTAGTTCTTGAAATTCTTTTTAGGATCTTTAAGACTCCCACTATCCTCTTGACATATAAGACTATCTTGCCAAATATTCAAGAGATAGTGCGGATTCTTTATCAAGACAAACACTTCACACAATTGGCCTTAGTTGGTCTTTGTTTTATCCAAAACATCACAACTTACCAATTTCAAATGTACAAGAGTAGGACACTTTTACTCTTACATTTGACAAGTGTTTTAAACCTTTCTTTAAGATATGTCACTCAAGTTACAATCTTGGAGTATGACTCTAAGAATTGTTTTGGAACGAAGTATGACTCATCTTCCTGATCTAACCATTTCAACAATTCATGACTCCTCTTCTTAGTCATAAGAATGCACTAAGATGACCTTTAGAGGACTAATTGTGATATGATTTCTAAATCATTAAGATGATCACAAACATGATACTTAACTACTCTCCCATCTTTTCAGATTTGTGAAACTTTTATCTTTCTACCTAATTTGATTCTTCCCATCCGTTCTGCCATACATTGAGACTTTTTCAATGTTTCAGAATTATACTTAAACTTGTAAGTATAACCATATTTACTAAACTTTAGTAAATCAAACAGTCTTAACGAGCTTTGTGGTGGACATGACCAGTGCACAAGAATGTGTACTCGATCCCTTTAGTCCTTCACTTGACTCACACATCCATGTGAACAAGTAATTAGTCTTGATTTTCCAATGCTTGAAAGTTGTCATTCATCATACTATTCAACTTGCATGATTCCAAGTTTCGGTCCAATTGAAACTTGGGTGATGAGGAACTTTCCTGATTTGGTAAATTTAGACACTACCACAAATGAAAGAATCAAATCCATTTTCCAATATTGCTGTCAGTGGAATCATATAAGCAACAATTTTTCCACAAATGTCATTGTAAGGATACTTCAAATAAATAAAATTAAACAATTTTCTTTTATTTTAAAACTTTGCGGAAAAACTTATCCTTACAATCCACATGGAAAATTGTTGTTATCTATCCCTTAGCAATATATCATAACTTCTTAAGCAACTGCTCAAAATTCTGATGCGATCGAAATCCACCTTCGCGATCAGAATCAACATATACTTCCTTTAAGATTTCTCTCTATTCTTTGATTCTTAAAACATCAACATGTGACCCAGTCACATCATGTAATGAGGATCTCAGAATAGAACTTAACAGAGTTAGATAATGGGCTCTACCTGATGTAGAGTCAAACTTATTGACTTTAACATCCTTAGGTAAATTTGGCAGCTTTGCAATCAACGCCCCTTCCTTTGGCAAAATAAACATATGGACCCTTTGGTAATGGGACTATCTCAGACTTAGCCTTTCTCTTTACCATTTGGTCAACCGGGTTGACTATGGTCAATCCCTTTCCATTAGGAAGAGAATGCTTTTTCTGGATTTCCAGTGTCACCATTGTCACTGTCCATAAAGTTTTTGGGAAGTTGATCTTCTAATCAAATTTGCTTTACTATCGTTCCAAATCATTGCTGATTCAGCAGCACCAAGCAAATAGATATGATCATTAAGGTTCATGTCATAGTCTGTTTCATAGTAGTCCCAAAGGAACTCACTATGTGACTTAGAAAGTGATTGAACATCCAACTTTCTCAAGACTTTGACACCCAACTCTCCCGGCTTGTCAATATGTGACTTCATCTCTAAGATGTGATCACACATAGACCTTGCTTGCCATTAGGGCTTGAGTGACCTTGAACTTGTGGGTTAGGGAGAATAATTGGAGGAGGTGGAGGAAGAGAAGTATGACTTCCATGAGCCAAACTCGGGAAGTCATATTCATTAGGAAAGCTTGGTTTGGGAAGATCATTGTTGTCTAAACCAGACATCAACAATGGGAGAAATTCACGTAAAGTTGATTTAAGTCCTTAATATAACACCCAATATGATATATTAAGGCTAGGACCCAAAAAACTATTTTATAACTTGGAAGAGGGATGCCGTAATCCAAGCTATAAAATTTTGAAGGTAGGTAAATGACGATTCACCAATTTCCACCAAGATAAACGAAATGTATTATTAGGTTTTAATTAGTTTTGAAACTCCTAGATTCTTTTGAGATTCATTGAACTTTTCAATGGCATGTTTCAATCTCGAGTGTGCCCTTCAGGTTTTATGACTGGGATGCCGAGGATCACAAAACAAGGTGTGAAGTAACCATGCAAATATACTTGGTACCCTTAATATTTATCCCTCAATCGATGTGCCGGTTAACCACACACGCTCCAACGATACTATGATAAACATTAAGTTACCCTTTGCCTACCTTGTTAAGTCCAGGTTAGTGTGCCGATTAACCACACACGCTGCACTAACAACTTAAACAAAGTGCAAAGTGTAATTTCATGGATTAGCACCTTATTCACATTTTCCTAAGTAACTAAGATTGGGAATTTATAAGTGTTTAGTTACTTAGTATTTATCATTATACTTATAATGAAGGGAGAATTATAGTCCTTGTCCTACCTGTTCGGCTAACGACCCTCCACCGGTCAAGGAAGCGGTGAGTGAGAGTGGACACCCATTAAACTGCCATTTTATAGGCAGTAACCTTATACCCCCCTTATAGACCGGCTTCGTGAATGAGGCCTACTAATGGTAAGACGACTTGCTCTTATACATATAATATATTAAACTATTAATATTATAATAGTATAAGGGTGTATTTTAGACATTTAAAATACTTGGTGGTTTAATCTATTAATTAAACTAGACTTTTAATTTAATTAAACTCAAACCATATATTTATGGATTAATAATGCTCTTTTAATTAAACACTTTAATTAACTATTAATAAAGTCCATAAGAGTTAATTTGAACTATTCAACAATACATCATAATTCCAATTATTAAACTCAAAATTAAAACCATTTAATAAATTGTTTAAGTTATGAACCCAAGAGTTTTAGAATTCAATTCTTTTTTTCCAAAAAAACTTTTCTCAAATTCCAAACTTGAGGGCAAGTTTTGTATGAAAACCTTTGGATTCCATAACTTATGGAATTAATGGTGTTTTATGATGAAACTTTCCATGTTCCATAACTTAAGAACAAGTTATGGAATTCTTTAAAACATTAACACCAAATTTTGTCACTCCATAAAAACTTTGAATCAAATTTAAAAAAAAAAACTTTCATATCCATAACTTATGGAAGTTTCAAAAACCCTTAAGATCACAACTTTAAAAAAAAAACTTTTGAGCTCCAAAATTTTATGACAAAATATGTAACTCCTTAAAACATTTAGATCAAACTTTTAAAACTAATAAAATAATCATATCATTTTATCTTTTACTAAATTTGACCTAATTCAACTCATATAACAAATGATTCAAATTTTACAAATAATTCGTTTTTCACAAAACAAGTAATTATCTTAAAATTTGACAAACGTCATGTTTTTTTTTTCCTTTTTTTTCAACTTGAAAATAAAACATTTGCATCAATATAACAGAAAACAACCAGGCTCTGATACCACTGTTGGGTTTTGAGCATTCTAACACTCCTATGGTGTACATGCAACCCTATAAACCTTGGATCTATGTTTTCTCTATTATACATGCAAATATTAACTATTCCAAGGTTTCCTCCTAACTAGCATATTATGAAGCACCTATACTACAAAGTTCTAGTTAGATGACATACCTTTTGATGTAGCTTGATGTCTTCAAGCTTTAAGAGCTTAGCCCTAATAGTGTGGAAGCCTCAAATGAAATCACAAATCACCAAAACACCTTGGAAGAACTTGAGAGAATATGTATGCTCACTAAAATCGGCCCACACTTTTTTTCACACACTTGTGCCAATTTTGTGAGCCAAGGACCCCTTTATATATTATGGAGGATTAGGGTTACATCCATGTAAACCCTAATACCCATGACCTTTCATTTACATAGGATCCATGGGTTAAAAGCTCCATGGACCATCCATGAAAGCTTAGCCCAACCTAAATGAACTTGGCCCATTCCATATATATAAGAGTCCATATTTAATTAGTTCTTTTTAATCACTTAATTAATTCTTGATCAATACTAATTAAATAATATGATTCCATATTAATATATTAGAACTTATAATATATTAATATAAATCGTAAATACACTATTCTCAAAAGACTATCCATATAAATTGTGCCGGTGAAGTGCAACCCAAATGGACCATGCCGGGTCGGGTCAAGTACATACCAAATATAGTTATGGACTTAGACATTAATCCAACACAAGATGGGCCTAGATCTGAAGTTGCAACTTCAGATCTTGGTTCACCACTCAAATGAAGTACCAAAATGCCAAATGGCCCCAAAACTCAAACATAGAAGGATCTAACTAAGAGGAGGTCAAGGTAATGACTTGATACCTTCAAATGATGCTAAGCTGGGGTAGACTTCAGATCTACACACGTTCCTTGCCTCACACTTCTTGATCTTCAAGCTCATTGCAACAAAATCTTCCTTCCAACTTGAAAAATCACACTAAATGGGGCACACACACGAATTAGGGTTTCAGAGCTCAAATGGGCGGTGAGGGGAGGCCAAAGGAGGCTAATGATCCTTTAAATAGGGTGTGAAACCCCAGAAATTAGGGTTTCATCCTTCAGCACCTACCCGCGACCAAAACCGTGACTACTCAACGAGTCAGGGCATCCAACTCATCGAGTCGACCTAAAAAAGTTGGAAATACATGATTGAAAGTTTATACCTGTGAGTCGGGGCGTTACAGTGCATCCTGAACCTTCTCCAATTGGGCACGAAGGACTGGTGGAACTTGGTGACCGGTTCGTATACTCCTAAATGGAGGGTTGTTGTTGCTTCGGGGCAATTCTATAAATAGTTCCGTATGAGGTATGTTCCCCTGATGGAGAGGGAGAGGTTGGCTCAGGAGTATCTGGATCTGAGACAGACGAGTGAGACGGTGACGGAGATCACCAAGATGTTCACCGAGAGGACCCTATTCTGTCTCGAGTTTGCTGCTTCAGAGCAGGCACATATGATGAGGTACTTGAGAATGCTCAAGACTGACATTCGATAGTTTGTATCTACCCAGCATTATGGTACCCTCGCTGAAATTCAGGTTGCGGAGAGGAGGTGAAATACTGAGATAGAGACCCAGACAAGGGAGTAGTGTTAGGCTTCAGTTCAATCCTAGCCTGCAGTGAAGCGGTTCAAGCCCACTGATTCACGATCAGGAGGTCAAAAGGGTCGTACTTGTGGCAAGTACGACAAGGTTCTTTTCAATCATCTTCTTATAGGTGCCACAAATGTAGCAAGGAGGGGCATTATGCAAAGGATTGTTGTCAATAGGCCCTAGTACCAAGCACCAAGATTTTTTTATCACTGTGATCAGGCTTGCCATGTGAAGACAAACTATCCCTTGCTTGTTGCAAGGCCGACACAGGCTCCAAAACTGACTACTTTGAGGATCACGGATGGACGCCAAGGTAGGGCGGAGCCCCCGAGGACTCAAGGTCGTGTTTTCCAGCTCACATCAGAGGAGGCCAGGGTAGTTCTGGACGTTGTTACTAGTATGTTTTCATTTATTATCCTGTCAATTATTTTGTGGTATGCTTATATTTATGATTCTGCTAGGTACCTTCTTAGTGAATTCCATGCATGTTCTTGTGTTGTTTGACTTAGGTGCGAGTCGGTCTTTTGTGTCTCATTCCTTTAATATGAGTTTTGATATGAATCTTGGAGAGTTGGAGTTCACGTTGCGAGTGTCAATCGCCAATTGTAACACCCCCGAACTGTGTTTAAGAACGTCGGAAACGTCCGGGGTGGATGACGTCATGTACAGTATCATAATAATTGTATAACAGAGATCAAAGCATTACAACCATTATATTGATAAAAAGTATTTACATTGTATTCGAATCATTGTTTGACTCCAAAAGTATACAACAAAAGTATAAGACGTAAGAATACAAGCCCCGTCTTCGCAAAACTTGAGTGGGTACCTGTCTACTGATTTCCACAGGTTCCTCTACGAAGTGCAGACTCTCGTTTATTTCGATTTCCTCGAGTGGGATCACAAGAGTCTCGTCGGACTGACACTTCTTTTGATTAGACACGTGGAAGGTGGGGTGTATGTTACTGAGTTTCTGCGGTAGTTGAAGTTTGTAAGCCACTGGACCGATTCTAGCAAGGATCTCGAATGGTCCGATGTACCTTGGATTTAGTTTTCCATGTTTCCCAAAGTGTATCATTCCTTTCCAGGGTGAGACCTTTAACAGGATGTGGTCACCAACCTAGAACTCCAAGGGCTTTCGTCGTTTATCCGCATAACTCTTTTGTCGGTCCCTAGATGCTTTTAGTCGTTCCCAGATTTGGACAATTTTCTCTGTTGTCTCTCTTATGATCTCGGGGACGGTGAGAATGTTGTCAGGAAATTGTCTCTTTTATAGTTGCGTATCACCCACTTCAGCCCAGCACAAAGGGGATCTGCACTTACAGCCATAGAGGGCTTCAAACGGAGCAACTTTGATGCTAGTGTGATAGTTGTTGTTGTATGAGAATTCAACTAGTGGTAAATGGGCATCCCAAGCTTTACCAAAATCTATCACACAAGCCCTCAACATGTCTTCCAACGTCTGAATGGTTCTCTCGCTTTGCCCATCAGTCTGGGGATGGTACGTTGTACTCATGTCGAGTCTGGTTCCCAAGGAAATTTGTAGTGATTGCCAAAAACATGAGGTAAATCTACTATCT
Source organism: Lactuca virosa (assembly GCF_052849685.1). NCBI lineage: Eukaryota > Viridiplantae > Streptophyta > Magnoliopsida > Asterales > Asteraceae > Lactuca > Lactuca virosa. The sequence goes on along the minus strand of NC_136428.1, from coordinate 312,527,502 downwards.
CTGTCAGAGATAATGGATATTGTCACACCATGCAATCGTACGATCTCTTTAATGTACGTCCTGGTTAGCTTCTCCATCTTGTCGGTTTCTTTTATTGGCAGGAAGTGTGCGGATTTGGTTAATCTGTCGACTATTACCCATATGGTGTCAAGACCACCCGTTGTCTTGGGTAACTTGGTTATGAAATCCATGGTTATCCGCTCCCACTTCCATTCGGGTATTTCTGGTTGTTGTAGTAAACCCGAAGGCTTCTGGTATTCTACCTTGACTTTGGCGCAAGTCAGGCACTTTCCCACATAGGTAGCTATTTCTGCTTTCATGTTTGGCCACCAATAAAATTTCTTGAGGTCCAGGTACATCTTGTCTGAACCGGGATGAACAGAGTATCTAGTCTTGTGAGCTTCGTTCATGACAACATCTCTGTATCCACCGAACTTCGGTGTCCAGATCCGGTTGATGAGGTAACGAACTCCGCCATCCTTAACTTCCAGGTTCTTATCCATTCCTCTTAAGGCTTCTCCTCCCATATTCTCAGGTTTCAAGGCTTCCAGCTGAGCCTCTTTAATCTGCATGGACAAGTGTGAATGGATATTCATGGTTAATGAGTTTACTCGGCGGCCCGAGTACTCCTTTCGACTAAGGGCATCTGCTACTACATTGGCTTTTCCAGGATGATAGCGAATCTCGCATTCGTAATCATTGAGTAGTTCTACCCATCGTCGTTGCCTCATGTTGAGTTCTTTTTTATCAAAGATGTGCTGGAGACTCTTATGGTCCGTGAAGATCGTGCACTTTGTACCATAAAGGTAGTGCCTCCAGATTTTCAGAGCAAAAACTACTGCTCCAAGCTCGAGGTCATGCATGGTATAGTTAACTTCGTGGTTCTTAAGTTGTCTTGAGGCATAAGAAATAACTTTTCCTCATTTCATAAGTACACAACCTAGCCCTTGCTTGGACGCATCGCAGTAAACTACAAAATCTTCCGTACCATTTGGGAGGGACCAGATCGTGGCGCTGCATAGGGCATGCTTTAGTGTTTGGAAAGCAGTTTCTTGCTTCTTCTCCCAGTTGAAGGTTACACCCTTCTGAGTCAGGGTGGTGAGTGACTTTGCAATCTTGGAATAGTTTTGTATGAACCTCCTGTAGTAGCCAGCGAGGCCTAGAAATTGACGAATTTCTGTTGGTGTTCTTGGGGTCGCTCTGTTTTTGATTGCATTGATTTTGGAGGGATCCACATGTATCCCTTCCTCGCTGACCACGTGTCCTAGAAAATCCACCTTTCGAATCCAAAATTCGCATTTCGAGAACTTCGCATACAACTTTTCTACCCTTAATGTCTCCAATACTTGTCATAAGTGCTGACTGTGTTCTTCCTTACTTCATGAGTAGACTAGTATGTCATCAATGAATACTGTCATGAATTTGTGTAAGTAAGGTCGACATACCCAATTCATCAGGTCCATGAACATTGCAGGTGCATTTGTTAATCCGAAGGGTATCACTACAAAATCGTAGTGACCGTAGCGTGTTCTGAATGCGGTCTTTGGAATATCTTCCTCCTGGACTCGCAGTTGATGGTATCCTGATCTTATGTCCATCTTTGAGAAGAAACTTGCTCCTTCTAATTGGTCGAATAGGTCATCGATTTGAGGTAAATGGGGATTTGGCTACGGGGTTACTCTTGGGAGATCTTCGGGGAAAATGAACTCGACTATGAACTCGAGCTTGAATCAAGTCGATTATGAACTCGACTTGTCGTTCGGGAGGTACTCTTGGGAGATCTCCAGGGAAAATATCAGGAAAGTCACAGACTCCGGGGATGTCTTTGATGTCTTTTACCTCTTCTTTCTTATCTACCATGTGGGCTAGAAAGGCATAGTATTCTTTGCGAAGATACCTTTGAGCCTTGACGCAGGAAATGATTGGTAGGTTTCTGTCGGGTTTGTCGCCATGAACGATGAGGGTTTTGTTACTAGGTAGATTAAGGCGAATGGCTTTTTCATAACACAGGATATCGGCACGATGAGGACTTAACCAATCCATGCCAATGATGAGATCAAAACTTTTTATTGTGACCGGAATTAGGTCGATTTGGAAAGAATAGTTGTTTAGAGTGAGGGTACATCCTATGTATATATCGTTAGTGCTCTCTGCCTTTCAGTTCCCCATTTCTACGGTGAATGTGTCTTTTAGTGATTGGGGATTTTGTTTAAGTAAGTGCTTAAATTTATGGCTCATGAAAATTTTCTCCGCACCACTATCGAAAAGAATGTATGCATATGAATTTTTGAGGAGAAACGTACCGGTAACCACAGTAGGATCATTCACTGCCTCCTCTTGTTCCATCGTTAAAACTCTTCCCACGCCTCCGACATTCCTCGCTTTTGGGCAATCCCTCTTGAAATGCCATGTTTCACCACAACCATATCAAGCCTGGCTCACTCCGGCGTTAGTGGTTTGGGTGGTTTGTTGTGCCGGTGCCTTACAGAAGCGGGTAGTGTGCCCCTTCTTGTTGTAATTATTGCAGTTCAACTCTCGACAGGCATCGTGGTGATGGAGGTTGCATTTGTTACACTTTGGGAGGGTTCCAACATATGGTTTGGAGGGTGGTGGAGCGGTAGGAACAGTTGTTAGGTCATAAATTGTGGTTTATACTTTGCTTTTGATAAGCTATTAGAGTTCTCGGTCTAGGACCGAAAACACCATGTTTTGGTGTTGTTTGGACCGAAATCACATTTGATTTCGGTTAGGCTTAATATTGTTTTGTTTGGGTTTTGGGCTTAGGCTTGGTTATTAGATCTAGGTATAAATAGTGTCATTTGAGCCTTGTAAAGAGTATGGGACATTTTTGGGGGCTGCCATATGCTTAGAACGTGATATTGGAGAGAAAACAAGAGAGAATCAAGTGTAATCGAGAATCTTATGTACCCGACTATTCAATAATAGTGTGCATTGAAGATTAAACATCTTGTTCTTCTGTATCTTATATCTTGCATTATAAACTTTGATTGGGATTCCGCACCATCAAAGTGAATCTGATTGATACGTAGGAGAATTCGGGACTTACAAGTGGTATCAGAACAAGGATTGGTAGCAATCGGGTTATTGCAAAATATTTTTAAGAGTTTTTCTAGGAGTTTCTTGGTGTTTTTATTTTATTTTGGACGAATTTTTGGCCATTGTTCTTCGTGTTCTTCATATTTTTGGAGTTTTGATCGAGTTTGACTTTAAAAATGAAAAATTTCATGTTTTTTGGCAAGTTTTGGGTATTTTTGGTCAATATTTGCGAGATCCCGGCGGCTGTCCTCGGTCCTCAGTCATACCCTAGAAGATCTCGGGGCCAATAGTGATTTCGGTTGGGGTTGCGAGGGTTCTCGGTCAGTAGCGATTTCGGTCCGCAGCTTCGGTTCTCGGTGCAGATCTCGACCTCGCAGGTTTTCGGCCTGCGATTTCGGTCAGACATGATTTCGGTCTCGCGTGCGAGACTTCTCGGGTGGGTTAAGAGGCTTCGCATATTTCGGTCCAAAACCTCATTTTCGGTCCAAAAGTCACGTTTTTGGTCCAAAACCTTCGTTTTCGGTCTAGAAATTTTTATTTTCGGTCAAGGTTATTTTTTTGGACAAAAAATTTGACTTTCATCTTTGACTTTCAAATTTTACTTTTGACTTTCAAGTTTGACCTTTGAATTCCAATTTTGACTTTTAAGTTTGACTTTTACGTTTGACTTTCAAGCTTGACTTTTGATGTGTATTTTTCTTGGTTTCACAATCAGTTCTAGTTTTGGTAAAAAAAATTTGTGAATAATGAGTTCATCAATCACAAAAGACGTCAATGAAACTTCCTGTTCTCAAGCCTGTATTGATACAATTAAATTTCTTCGTGATCAAATGATATATTACATAGAGACAATGACGACCTTAAATATGAAGGTTATACTCTCAGAAAGGCCCAAAAACCCTTAAAAAATCAATTAGAGGCCAAAACCAAGGACTTTAGAAAACTTCAAGCAGAATATAGCGATAAATGTGAACATTACATTATGCTCAAGTAAAAATTGCCGAATTAACTGCCGAACTTGATGCATTAAAAGCTAAATATAAAGATGCTGAATTTAACTTTATGAAATTTGACGTGTTAAGTGAGGTAGTTGTGTCCATGATAGAAAAACAGTTCAAATTTAAAGATAATCAGAATAAGAATCTAGACTATCACAGTGTTCCACCTCCCTTCAGTGATAACTATACCCCGCCCCTTGAAACCAATGAGATAGAGATACATGCACAATATGGCCAGCCCCCGGTAACAAATTCAGTTAAGACTGAACAATCCGGCCCCACTAGAAGTGTTGAGGTGAACGATTCTGATACTTCTACCTCAAGTGCAGAGCAGGTCAAAGTGCATGATGCACATGAGCAGAACACAAATAATTCTTGTTCTGCTGATAATGATTCAAAAGCTCGTGATGAGGTGAACGATTCTAATGCTTCTACTTCATGTGCAGTTAAAGAAGCAGTGCAAGATGGGAATGAGCAGATCAAAATCAATTCTGAGTCTGCTGAAAGTGTTTCAAAAGCTTGTGATGATGACACTCCCACTTTCGAAAAATCCCAGCCACAAAATCTGTCAAGCAGTCTAACAAATGTTCTTGTGCTTATGCTTGTGGAAGTTCTTCGAAACAAACTTCTGTTGGAGAAGGAACAAGTCACAATCTGATTTATATGAAAAGACAGACTTGCTTTAACTGTGGGACTCCCGGTCACATTGCCAGAAATTGGCCATATCGTTTATATGTTCCTTACTACCAACATGGTTGGGAGAACGTGCCAAGAGGGAGATTCTCTAAAAGAAATCCTTCAAGTTCACATTCACGTAATGGTGATTGGAATGCAAAAAAGGCCAAGAATAAAACTCCCATGGACAAGAAGGGAATACCAGACAATAAGCCAAATTCAAGAGATGGTTCAGTTAAACGAAGATCAGTTAGTTCGAAGTTATCTCGGCGATCGGTATCAAGTTCTAAAGCATGTGATAAGGCATCCATCTGATCAAACAAGAAATGGGTTGAACCTAACTACATATGGGTACCAAAGGTTCATACTCCCAAATCTTCTAATGATTCTAACATTTCTTCATCTTCTGTGTCTGATAAACAGGATATGTCATGTGAGAGAGTACCTTGTGTAGATGATAATGGTCAACCCAGCTTCAAAATGGACTGGGTTCCAAAGAACAACTAATCCCGCACTCTGTGTTGGGGCATGTATGGAGGAATATCATCCGACTTCGGTTTTTTGATAGTGACTGTTCCAGGCACATGATAGGAGACATCTCTCATCTGTACGACATTCAGAATCTTCATTGAGAGTATATGTCCTTTGCGGGAAAGGAAGAAAGAAGAGGATCACAAATGGGGATTGTACTTAACGATGTGAAGAATTTTTGAATCTGTTCCAGAATTGAAACACAGCTAAGGTTGAATGTGTTGCTGCATCTGCGTGCTATTATCAGATCATCTGGATGCAACTTCAATTGTTGAATTATGTTTTGAGTTTTTCTTCTCGATGCTTCTAAGTTTTTCCTAAAATGATTTGTTTTAAAGACACATTTTTATTTTTGTTGGTTTTATATTTGCGCATTTAATTTATTTTATTTTCTTTCTTCCCATGCTCAAATTAAGGAGGAGAAATCAAAATACAAAAAATTATAAAATCAAAAATAAAAAAATATATGTTTTCTTTCATAAGTATTTTTTGGAAGTGATATGAAATTTAGTGCTAAAGGGAAATATGAGATGCGTGTAATGCGCTGAAAGCTAAATTGTTTAGACTCTGTGTTCAATGTGATGGTAGGCACGAAGGATTCAAAATTAGAGGACTAGACATAGCTGAAAATGAAAAGACTAGACAATGTTAACTTATCTGGACTTAGATAGTTTCATTTGGACTGACCAAACGACACTTGGATAGATTGAGCAGTGAGATAAACAAGGGAGTCTACAAGATACATTAAAGTTACTTATCATCTAGAACTGTGGATCAACACTTCTTCGACATACGGACTTATGTCCTTAATTCTGGTCCTGATAGGGTGACTTTAGGGTTCTGATAAAGTATGTCCATGTGAAATTGTTTTTCTTTCTTATCCTCTCTGTCAGTCATATGTTGCCCCCTTTGCGTGATCGGAAGATCCAACCTGGGACGAAACATATGCACTCTATTTCTATGCATTTATATCTATATTTCTCTCGATCTATCTATGTCATTCATATGTTGTCCCCTTTGCGTGATCGGAAGATCTGACTTGGGACACAATATATGCACATTCTATCTCTCTATTCCTTTGTCTATATTAGTCATATTTTGTCCCCTCTGCGTGATTGGAAGAGATCCGACCTGGGGCACAACATATGTATCTCTATATCTATCTTCTCTGTCAAATAATTGAGCACTCACCTAAAGTAAAGAGCTCTTTGGAATTCTTTGATTGCTAGGGTATGTCGTGAACTGGGGAACACGTTCTAGTGCACTTAAAATTGAATTAACTAAAGGTTGTCTGTAGATCTCGCTGCTGAAGTTAAATGGACAACAATATCCTTGGTCGTCGTCAGCTAAATGGTCCATTTAGGAATATAGTTGCAATGTCTTGTCACTTATAATCTGTCCAACTTGTCAATATCCTTTGTGTTTAAGTGGACCACAATATTGGTGATTGACCAGAGCTAAACATGTAGGTGTGTGCTGATAAACGATATTGAATTGCTTGACAAGTTTGATCCTAAAAGTTTATGTTTTGTACATTTTGCATCTTATTTTTGTTTTTGTTAAATTTGTTCATATTTTTCCTCTATGCACAAATTTAGGGGGAGAATTGAAAAAAACAAACAAAAATCATAAAAAAAATTAAAATAAATCAAACAAAAATCATAAAAATTTAAATAAAATCCATAAATATGTTTATTTCTGTTTTTATTTCTTTTCAGAAAATTAAAAATCCAAAAATATTTTATTTTTATTTTGAGTGTATTTTTAATTTTAATTTTATTTCTTAGTTATTTATGTTGTGTGCTAAGTTTATTTTGATTTTGTTTATATCTCAAAATTTCCTTTGTCTTGAAAAACGATTTCAAAAAGAAGAAGAGACTCAAGGAGATTGTATAGGAATTTTCTGAGCAAGGAGAAGAAACTTGGAAAGGAGTTGATGGTTATTTCACTTCACTCCATTTTCACAAGGAATTGAAGGATTGAAACTGTACAAATTGTCAGTTAGGCAGTATCTTTCTAAGAACTATCGTATTTAAGGAACTAAAAGTTTGAAACTATACATATGTCACGGCACCAGTGCGATTCACCCAACAGGGAAACAGATATCGCTGAACGTCTCGCCAAGGACCAAGTTAACTTGTTAACTTGAAAAACTATATTGAGATCTTTGATCTAGGATATACAGGGGCTAACATCAAAACTAGCCATGAGTAGTTCTCCAATACTCAACAAATCGCAGTGCGTTCCTCCGTGTTCACACAGATACTGCGAGTAGTCTCCTTCTGAGCCAAGGCTGGGTCCTTGAACAACTGTAGTGAGAAGAGTCTTTATGATTTTGTGATCCACAGGGACTTTTTAGTCATGATTACTTTTCTAGACGCAACGGTGATTGTTAAAGAATACTCATTCGAAGGAATAAGAAGTGAAGATTGTTTTTCAACATTCAATTTTTCAACCCTAGAAGCAAGGTGAAGCTATGCTTGAAGTTCTGTGACAGATTATGCTTGAAGCCTCCTCAATCAATTTGTTGCTATCTATGAACTTGCTGAAGTGATCCAGAAGAATTGGTCTCTCTGTTATTTTCTCCGAAGTATTTGAAAGCTGTAAAAGCTGATTTTCAAGAACCTTTACAAGAAGCCTTACACCCACTGTGCGTTTAAAGTCAAAATCTTTGAAGGAAGTCCAACTGTTCAAGATAAATTCATTCATGCAGACATTCATATGTTCATCTTGAAGTTGTGAAGAAATCGAAGATTAGAGCTGAAAGCCAAAGATCAAGAAAGACTGAAAAGAAAAGAAAGCAATAAACCAAAGGGGAGATTGTTAGGACTAAATTATGGTTTATTCTAAGTGAAAAGAAAGCTATAAACCAATGGGGAGATTGTTAGGTCATAAATTGTGGTTTATACCTTGCTTTTCATAAGCTATTAGAGATTTCGGTCTAGGACCGAAAACACCATGTTTTGGTGTTGTTTGAACCGAAATCGCATGTGATTTCGGTTAGGATTAATATTGTTTTGTTTGGGTTTTGGGCTTGGGCTTGGTTATTAGATCTAGGTATAAATAGTGTCATTTGAGCCTTGTAAAGAGTGTGGGACGTTTTTGGGGGCTGCCATATGCTTAGAACATGATCTTGGAGAGAATACAAGAGAGAATCAAGTGTAATCGAGAATCTAATGTACCCGAATATTCAATAATTGTGTGCATTGAAGATTAAACATGTTTTTCTTATTCATCTTATATCTTGCATTATAAACTTTGATTGGGATTCCGCACCATCAAAGTGAATCCGATTGATACGTAGGAGAATTTGGGTCTTACAACAGTAGCAACATGAACTGCCACTATCTGTTGTTTCTTGGTGGGCTCGACTGGCCGTTCCTTTTATTCCTTAACTTCTTCTTGCTGTCACTTCCTTTGGATTGCTCGGGAGTGGCTGTCATGAAGCCCTGACGGACTCCATGATCCACTAGTATTTGTGCCAGACGCTTGGCACTGTCAAAAGTAGATGGGTTGGCTGATATCACATTCCCTTGAATCTGGGGAGATAGTCCCCAGATATATATCGCTCCACCTTTTTACTCTCCGGGGTGACCATCCCGGGACATAGTACTACTAGTTCATTAAATCTGGCAGTGTAGGATGCGATGTCAGAATCCTTCATAGTAAGGTTCCAGAGCTCCTGCTAGTATTATGCTAGCATCAGAATTTTTTAACTCTTCCCAGCTCATGACGTTGGCTACCGGGAGAGTCAATGATTTGACATAATCGTTCCAACATGAGAGAGTTCTATCCATGAATGTGCATGCTGTGAATTTGACTTTGCTTCCCTCTGGGCATGCATAGATTTCGAACACTGATTTTGTCTTTTCAAACCAGCGTGTTAGAGAAATCACACCTCCAGTACCATCAAAAGACTTTAGTTTGCAATTAGATAAGTCTTTGTAGGAACATTCCATCGGATGTCCTTGGCTGTCTCCCTGGCTAGCGTTATTGGTACCACCTCCTGACCCACTGGCACCATTCGTGTTGATTTGCGGCATGGAGGCTGCCACAACTGCTGTTACTGCAGCTTGGAAGATTGCAGTGTCCATCTGTGGGGATGGTTGTGGCGGTGGTGGAGTTGGTGTTGTGTTTTAGAAACGCCTGATAGATTTACGTGGTGGCATCTTTCCGCCATAAGGTTTAAAGATGTTTTCAAATTAGAACATCTTAACCAAGGTCTATTTATGTCGACTGTATATACGAATAACATTATGAAAGACACATAAATAGCCCACTTGTGTAGTCTTATAGTATCATAAAATACTCCTATGGTATTTTAAACTTTATGTTTGATTCTAGATTTCCTTGTATGGAGTGTTGGTAAGTTTTAGAATAGTTGTTCACCACGATCATTCCCAAACACATGTTAGGTGTGTCTCAAATAAATATAGTTGATCAGGCTATATTTATCCCATATATGATTACATAACTATCTAGGCTTAACCACAGCGTCCAACTTATCTAAATACTTTTATATAGTTCTTACTGTGATACTGTTTCTGGTATGTATTCATGTATGTATACTTTCATAAAAATACTTTATATTTTAAATGTATACTTTTAATCAGAGCGCTTTATCCCTATTGTGTTTATAGTTGTATATTTTATATGGTTTCATATACTTAGTTCACTATAAACAATGCTCTGATACCAATCTGCCACACCCCCGAACCGTGTTTAAGAACGACGGAAACGTCCGGGGGTGGATGACGTCATGTATAATATCATAACAATTGTATAATAGAGATGAAAGCATTACAACCATTATATTGATAAAAAGGTAAAATAGTGAATCTTTTGTATAACTGTTTTGTCATGTACAGTATCATAAATATTGTTAAAAAAGGGTAAAATAGTGTGAATGTACCATAAACTATACCTATTATAGTTTATATAACTGTTTCGTTTGAAATAGTGAATCTTTTGTATACTATTATCAGTTACCCTGATAATAAACTGAAATGTAACAATAATTATATATATGTTTATATATAATTATACCCTTTTTGCTCAGCCTGTTACACAAGGATTAAAGTTTTATCGTAATCAAAATTGTAATCAAAATTGTACCCATATGTATATTTATATTTTATATAAAAATATAAAAGTAACGGTTTGTATATTAACACAATTTTTCTTGTGTTATACTTGTATTCCCCACCCCCCTAAAACATATAAAAATCGTGAAAATTATAGGGGTATGAACTCACCTTGGGTGTGTTCTTGACTGGATAACGGTGTGAGTGGTGATGTTCTTCGCGTTAGAACACGTGTGTATAGTCGTATCCTATTTTGTATTAACACATAATATCGTGTATAAATTAGATAAAATATTAATAAGGTGTTATATTAACACTAAATGATATAAGTAGACTTACCAAATTAATTCCTAATAATTAATTGAAAGGTCTGTTCTTCCTGAGAAATGTTGAACATATGAAGTGTTCTTGGGAAGTTTGAAGATACACTGGGAATTTGTCTTGAAGATATGAAGATTTGAGGGAACTTTTATGATATTTGAGAGGATTTGGGGTGTGAGTTTGGATATAAATATGAGAAATGGGATGTTGATTTCGGTCCTAAATATATATAAGGGGGTAAAATGTGATGTGACACATGCATTTGGAGGTGTATTTTATCATCTTGAATTGTGTGCCACCGTTTAAAAGTGGTGCTTTTGGCCTATCCTAACCGAAATCACAAGATTTTGGTCTAATAGTTCCAACCGAAAAGTGTAGTTTTCGGTCTAGAGAGTTTTGCAGTCGAAAGGTTTTCGGTGCAAAAGGGGGTTTTCGGTCCGAAGGTGGGACCTCGCATGGTGATTTCGGTCTAGTGGGGATTTCGGTCAAGCCTTTGTTCCATAAAAATGATTTCGGTTTTGGTGGATTTTTGATTCCAAAAACCGAAAACTCATAAAGTGGGCTATAATTTACTATATTTTGGAGTATAATATTTAACTAGTAAATTCTTTGACTTATGTTTGACTTCCTTTGACTTTCTTTGAGACCCGAAATAACCAGTTGTTACACTAATGAGCACGGGGTTTCTGCATCGAGCGCTTTTCAAGGTTGTACCTTAGAGATATTTGGGGCGTCTTACCCGATTGATCTGATCCATATCCCTATGGGGAATGTGTGCATGATAGTAGGGATGGATTGGCTGAGCAGGTTTGGTGGGATTATTGACTGCAAGGGGCGGCAAGTGGTGGTTCGAACCCAGAGTGGGGGAGAACTTGTTATTTATGGAGAAGATACGAGGGTTGGATCAACCTTTTGTTCTGCTGCTAGGGCTCGACAGTATCTGCAACACAAGTTCGTGGTGATGTCGTTTGGGCTCACCAATACGCCTGTAACATTTATGGACTTGATGAATCGGGTATGCAGATCGATGCTCGATCGATCAGTCATTATTTTTATTGATGATATCTTGGTCTATTTCAAGACCAGGGAGCAACATGAGGAGCATCTTCGAGAGCATCTGGAAGTTTTAAGGCGGGAACAATTGCATGCTAAGTTCTCGAAGTGTGAGTTTTGGTTACAGAAGGTCCAGTTCTTGGGTCAGCTCGTTAACTAGAACGAGATTCTGGTCGACTAGGCCAAGATTGATGTTGTCATGTAGTGGGAGGTTCCGAAGTCTCCCTTGGAGATCAGGAGTTTTCTGGTATTAGCAGGGTATTATCGGATATTCATTCAGGATTACTCCAAGGTTGTTGTACCTCTCACTCGTCTGACGAGGAAAGGCGTGGATTTCCGCTGGGGGCCTGAGCAGCAGGCTACATTCGAGACTCTGAGGCAGCAGTTATGTGAGGCCGCTTACCTTTCTTTATGCAAAGTGCTCCATTCAATTCTTGAACCTCCATGAGAGTGTTAAGGGTTTTGTTGTATATTGTGATGCATCCATCATCGGCCTAGGGGCGGTTCTTATGCAGCGAGGGAGGGTTATTACTTATGCTTCTCGACAGCTAAAGTCGCATGAGGTATGATATCCTATACATGATCCGGAGTTTGGGGCAGTGGTGTTTGCCCTCAAGATTTGGCGACATTACCTATATGGGGTCCGGTGTACCATATACACGAATCACAAGAGTTTGAGATATCTCATGGATTAGCAAAATCTGAACATGAGACAGTGTAGGTGGCATGACATAGCCAAGGATTATGAATGCGAGATTATGTACCACCTAGGGAAAGCAAACGTGGTCGCTGATGCTTTGAGCCACAAGTAGGCTAGTTCTTCAGTTGGGATCCTATGTATGAGGATTTTAATTGATTTGCCACTACTAGATTTGATTAGGGAGGCTCAGGCTCAGTGAGTCAAGAAGGATAAATGGAAGTAGGAACGAATCAGGGGAGAGATCGACAGGTTTTCTACTGACAGTCGTGGATTGTTGACCCGGTGCAGTTGGGTTTGGGTAGCAGATTTTAGTGGGATCAGGTAGACTGTGTTGGAGGAGGCACATAAGTCCAGATTTTCGATACACCCTGGAGCCACCAAGTTATATCAAGATTTGAGACTTTGTTACTGGTGGCCATGCATGAAGAGGAAGATAGGCTGGTATGTTGAGAGGTGCCTGACCTGTCGGATGGTCAAGGACGAACACCAGAGGTCACATGGCAAGCTTCAGCCTTTAGAGGTTCCTATGTGGAAATGGGAGCAAATAACCATGAATTTCATCACCAAGTTAGCTCGGACGGCTAAGGGGTTTGATATAGTTTGGGTGATAGTGGACTGTCTGACCAAGAGTGCCCACTTCGTAGCTATTTGGGAGATCTCATCGGCTGAGAAATTGGATGATGTTTATGTACACGAGATCGTCCTCTGGCATGGAGTTCTTGTTTCTATTGTATCTGACCGAGATGTTCGGTTCAATTCTCGGTTTTGGCAGAGATTCCACGAGGAACTAGGAACGAGGTTACATTTTAGCATTGCTTAACATCCACAGATTGACGTCCACAGTGAAAGGACCATTCAGATACTTGAGGATGTGCTAGAGCTTATGTCATAGATTTGGGTGGGAGTTGGGACTCCTACCTTCATTTTATTGAGTTTTCTTACAACAACAACTATCACTCCAGTATCGGTGTGCTGCAGTTTGAGCTTCTCTATTAGAGGAAGTGTCATACCCCAGTCTGTTAGGGAGAGGTCGGTTACAGCGTCATGGGGAAAACCGAAGTAGTTCTCCAGACGACAGAGCTTATTCAGTAGATCAGGTAGAGATTGCAGATAACTCAGAGCCACATAAGAGTTACGATAATAGACATCGATATGGGTTGGAATTTCAGGTCAGCGATATGGTTTTATTCAAGGTATCACCCTGGAATGGTGTAATACGCTTCAGGAAGAGGTGAAGTTGGGGCCCCGATATATTGGGCCATTCTAGGTATAAACTAGGGTAGGAAGGGTAGCCTATCAGTTGGATCTGTTGGAGGAGCTTAGTCAGATTCATGACACCTTCAATGTTTCTTAGCTTCGGAAGTGTGTGGCTAACGATTCATTGGTTGTTCCTTTGGATGATATTCAGGTTGAAGATCGCTTGAACTATGTCGAGAGACCAGTGGCCATTTTTATTTAATTAACTAATTAATTAAATAAAATAAATCATATAATCCACTTATAGATTTTATATTTATTTTTTATTAACTTTGAATTAATTTAATATTAAAATCCATAAAGGATAATAATAATCAATTATCCTATAATTAGGCTTAGGATTCCTTATTTAATGTCTTAAATTTAGAATTATGGTTTTAATTTTTACCAAGAATTATAATAATAAGAGTTTAACAGTTAAAATATCAGATATTAACCATAATAAACCATACAATTGCGTTAGGCAACCAAAAAAACCAAAAAAAAAACTATTTTTTTAAACACGGCGCACTCTTAATTGCAAGACATGGCTCTACTACCACTGGTGGAATTCGTAGATTACAAGTTCAATATACATGTGGAAAAATCACTTAAAACACTTAAGGGTACATGCAGCCGAAAGGATCTATGTCTTTACATATTAATAACAACATACTATGAAACTATAAGAACCCTATGCTCTAATGGAAATATATAAGTTAGAGTTACTTACCTTTGATATTTTTATAGCAAACAATACCTTAATTCCTATGTAGATCTTTAAAAATCTTAGTAACAAAAGTATAATACCTCTAATGGCTCACACCTAAACCCTAAAACAAGAAGACTTTTGAGGAGAGAGGATGAGAGAGTAGATTTTTGGCTAAGGCTTCACAAAAGAGAGAGATGACCAAAAAAATACAAGGGTTATGACCATTTATATAGTTGCATGGAAACCCTAGAAACCCTAGATTTGAACATAAAATAATATTATTTCAAATCAGTAAATATCCAGTTTCCGTAATTCAATTGGAGGCTTCCATAATCCCCTTTAGGTATCCCCAAAACCGTCCAACCTTGGAAGGTTCTGGAATCCTTTCTTTTGTCCAACTATTAAACAATTACAACTCAGTCCTTTTACCTTTAATTAAATCCAGTTAACCCAAAGATAATTTCAAATTAATTCTGATTATTTCTCAATTAAATATTACAATTTCTAATTAATTTATAATTCACACAATAAACTAATAAATTATTTCATCTTTCTCCGAATGCCTTTTTATTCCATTTCTAGCTATGATGGTAATCCAAAAAGGACTTTGCTTTTAATTGCAAGAATATACCAATTTAGTTATGACCTTAGACACCTTAATTCAACGGGAATGTGATGTAAGTTATATAATTGTGTGATTATTATATATTGTGTTTGTAATAACAATACTTACTTTATTTTATGCATTTATTGATAGGAATCACATTATGATGTGGATCTCATTGTTGATATGTAAGACCTGTTCTACAAACTTGTGGTGTATTAAATAGATATGATCTTATTAGGAGTATTATCTATTTTATTAGTTAAAATTAGTTTTATAGACTAAAAATACAAGTAATATAAGCCTAGTGAATCAAATGTTAAAAAAAACACATTTTGTGTTAGCCATGACGTGGCAAGAATGAGGCCACGACATGGGCTCACAACGGTAATTCGAGCGGTGTAAAACGAATAGTGACAACATCGTACTTTGAAATACGACGACGTGGAATAGTCTAGCCATGATATGGAGAAAGTTTATTGCCCATTATTTTTAGTTACAGATTGAGGAGCATCATGAAAGAAGAGTGTCATAAAAGACACGTCACAACGTGGCAAGCAAGGTGCCACGACGTGGTCACTGAATCAGTCTAAAAAAATAAAACGACAAATCATTCGGATAAACACTCCCAAAATACACATTGTAAGGTGCTATTTCACACACATAAACCGTAGAAAGTCCGATTCTTGAGGAGATTTTAATATTAGAGCTTAAGTTTGGTGGATTAAAGTAAGAATCACTACTCCTAACACACTAATTTATGTTTTGGGGCATGATTTTGAGGATTTCGTTGAAACCCTAAGGGGTTTCAACTTGCATAATGAAATTAAGTTAGTTATTGATGTTATATAGCTTGATTACAGCTTATTCTTGTGATTATAAACTTTGTATGTGAAAATTGATAATATATATAAGAAACGAAATCCTTGGAATTTAGGGTTCATAAGTGGAAGATGTGAATTAATGGATTAAGTCATTGAATGATAAAATATGATGTATGTGATGTTTATAACAGGTGCAATGAACCATTTTAGAGTATTATATATTTGATATGTGAAAGATTGTGTAAAATTGAAATTGTGATATGACTTCTTAAAAAAAGATGGTTTATATGAGTTAAACAATGAATAAGATTTGATCAACGATGAGTATGAATGATTTTATGAATATGAAATCAATGGAAGAGGCTAAAAAAGGAAGTACCAAGTTTGGAATACCATCCACATAGGTCGTAAATATGGTGAGGAATTCTTGGTCAAACTATGAGTTAAATGATAATAGATGAAGTTAATTTCATTAATTCTTGAAATGTTTATACAAATTGTACATATTGATTAAATATGTAACATTTGTATATGTTTTTGAAAATAAGAATTTGGTTAAGTAGATGAAGGTCCATAATGAATCCATGAGAGGTGTTTAGATTAGGTTATACATGAGATCACTAAAAGAGATTTTTTATTAAGAACACAAAGATTCAAATGATGGATTTATTAGAAGTAATTTGATCATGTTATGAGATAGAGTTACTCAATGAGATTGATGAGAAAGAAGATGAGATTTATATACTATACCCATGAGAGATAAATGGGTACACTTGTGTGACGATTAGTATTATAATAAATATGATAAGATAAATTGTGATTAGTCATGCACTATGATTTATTGATTTCTAGTCACTAAGATTTCGAGTTTACCTTTGTTAAAGGCTTTTATGATTATAGGTACAAGTATACTAGATAAAGGGAAGAGTGTGTTTGAAGTAGTCATAGTGTGTTTTGTTAATCAAACATATTATGATATATTTTTGTTAAATTAAACCCGACTCAATCTCGATCCTATACAACTTTCTTTTGATATGTAAGATAACGACTTGTATGTTAGGTTAATGTAATGTACACTCCTTTTAATTTAAAAAAAAATTCTTGGGTGTACTTTTTTTTAGTCGGGTGTTAGAAGTTGGTATCAGAGCTTGACTTTTAAGTGATATTAGGTTTTTAAATGAGTTCTTACCTAAAAATTAAATCAAAATCAGTGAGTTGAGATGGCTACTCCACACTGTCTATATACTTGTAATGAGTAATAATTAGAGAATGAGATGATATAAATGTTATGATGATCGGGATTTAAATTAAGTTATTGAACTAAAATTTTGAAGTCTTTTGTTTAAGATGGTGGATACCCGTAAAATGGGTGAATCGAATGGAAGGGTTGGTTCTCGTCATGGATAAGAAAGATCACAAGGCTCTGTATGCCAAGGAGGACAGGAAAGACCACCCGAATAGCCCCCAGATCTTAGAGCAACGATTGCTGAAGAGGTGACTAAAGCCATCCAATATGTATTACCAAATCTTCTCGATGATCAAGAAGAATCAAATCAAAAGAGAAAGCAAGATAAGATCCTAAAGGATGCTAATAAAGAGAAAAAAATGAGATTGGAGGTGAGGCACAAAAATAACAAACTTCCAATAATATGGGATGTATGTTTAAAGTACTCATGGATTTTAAACCCATAAAGTTTTTAGGAAGAGACGATCCAATAGCTACTATGACGTGGTTGAAACACACTGGGAAGAAGTTTCATACTAGTAAATGTACAGAGAAAGATAAAGTGGATTATGCCACTAATTTGCTGGTTGGAGCAACTCACTATTGGTGGGATATGATCAGTAGTACTCTGGGAGAAGAGTTGGCAAGTATGTTGACCTGGGAGCAATTTAAAGTAAAATTTTGTGAAGAATATTGTTCCCAAACTACAGTTTGACAATTGGAAGACGAATTCTCCCAAATTTGTTCAAGAATTCTCCTAATTTATTCAAGGGTCAAAAGTAGCTCAAGAGTACATGATATTCCTAAAATTAACTATATATTATAAACAATATTTTAATACATTTAATTATATTTCGGTTATTTATTAAGATAATTGGTGCTTATAAAGTGTAAACTCAATATCATAGCCAAAAAGGACATTCTCGGAGGAAAATGTGCTAAATTGACAAGCTAGAAACTTGGAGGGATAAAATTATAAATCAAGAGGAAGAAAGGAGAGGAAATCATGAAAATTGAAGATCCCACAACATGGTGAAATACGTTCCACGTCATGGAAAACAGAACCTTCCCGATGATACGCGATGAGACTTGGAGCATACTGTGATAAACTATCTCCCATGGCGTGGATGTCTGTTCCCCATGATGAGGCGACCAATTTAAGGAAACTATATATATATATATATATATATATATATATATATATATATATATATATATATATATATATATATATATATATATATATATATATATATATATATATATTGATTTTTAGGTTAGAATTCGAAAGATACTTTAGAGACCTGCTATTACCTGTATAACCCTTGGAAGGCTGGAATTCAAATAGAGATGAAGGATTCAAGATATTTTGAGTGAACAACATCATCAATCATTCAGTTTGCTAGTTTTGACTATGTTTAATTTAGCTTGCTTAATTTTTCTGTGTTTTTCTACTTTAATTATGGGCTAATACCCCTTAATTTCGTTTAGTGTAGGTGAACCCTAATACTATATGTTGATTTCACTAATTTAGGGATTTATGAAGTTGGTTTTTACTTGTGTTTGATAACTCATATCCTAACATGTTAAAGTTCTAATATTTATTGCTTTTCCTATATGTTTTGTGTAATTAGATGATCACTCTTGTTGCATAAAGTTGTTATCTAGTTCTTTATGATCAATGAATTGCTAGATCAAGGGATAGAACATATCCTAGAGTTAGGTGGTAAAAGTTAGTTGCTTTAGTTGTGTTAGATAGCATTAATAATCATATTATGTGCTTAAATTTCTTATCTTTACCATAGAAAAATATTCGTTAGATCTTATCATTCATAGTCCAATCAATCTTAATATCAATTTAGTGTCCACTTGTGTTCGACAATTACATAGTAGTTCCTGAATTGGTAAATAATAGAAATCATATCATGATAACCAGTAACTCATAAATTGGTAACAAACATAATTAATCTATTTCACATAAATCAACCATAGGAAAAGGGGGGATTCGAAGCTAACAAAAGTACCTTTTATTCTTGATTAAACATCTTTTTCTACTTACTCATTCTAGTTTAAAGTATTATTAGTTAAGTGCTTGATTTATGTTTTTCTAGAATATGCAAAATCTGATAACAAAACCCCCATTTAAAGTTATTTCTTTTAGTTTAATTAATATTGATTATTTTCTATTTTAAAATTTCGTTCCCCGTGTTCAACTCCTTACTGACTTTACTATATTAGTACGCGACTAGGTTCACTGCCTAATTGTGTTTTAGATTGTAAAATTAGATAGGATTATAAAGTTAAATCTTTTAGTGAATTTAAAGCACATCAGTACACTGTGGAATTCAATGATAAAGCTCGATTAGCATAACACTTGGTCGATACCGAAGAAAGAATGATCGATAAATACCGGTGGAGATTGAAGACTTAGATACGTGAATTTATACGAGATTCCAAATATACCACTTTTCGTCAGGTGGTAGATGCTGCAAGGGATCGTGAGATAGAGTTGAAATGCCAAGATCAAGAATAGGAAAAGGGTAAGAGATAGAGAAACAAGAGGATAAAAGCGTCACTAGGAAAGAAGAATTGAAGGATCCTCGAAAAGAGGAAGATTTTCGAGAAAACAATATCCCACCGAGTCTAGAAGAGATGATGGTAAATCGTGTGAAAAGTGTGACAAAAGGTGTAACGCCCTTAGATCCAGGCTAGTCAATTTAGAGACAATGAGCATCAAAAATGATTTTTTGATGGAAGATTATTTAGAAGGTGTAATCTTAACCAAGTGGTAGTATATGTTCCAAGGGTTCCGTACATATAAAGAATGTCGAAATCCGAGTTATAACGAAGAAGTTATGGCCCGTCGAAGTTTCACGGCAAAATCGGCACGACACCGGGAGACGTAAATAGTGAATTTACGATAGAGCGACTTTTGGCCTTAGTGATATAAACAAAAGTTGTAGTGTACGTTAAACCGAGAACATACAAAAAAAGAACGCCCAAATCTGACTTCGCATGAAGAAGTTATGAATTTTCTAAGATTTGGCAGAGCAGTGCACGACCCGAAACTCGAATTTTAGTTCGAGCGGTTTTTGGCTTACGCGACCTAAATGAGAGTTGAAGATCTCATTAATAGGAACTCAACGGTAAAAAGACAGACGAAAACGGAGTCCGTATGAAGGAGATACGAATTTTTCGCGGTCATTTAACAGTCTAATTTCCTCTTACTGTTAAATTTAACATCGGTCGAGAATTAGCCGATGGAGTCTAAATGAAAGTTGTATATCTTGTTTTTACATACCCGTGGAAAAAAAGAACGTAAAAAACGGAGCTCGTATGCGAAAGTTACGGGTTTAGAAGTCGGCAGAGTGCTGCTGCAAAATGGGTGACGTGGCTGAATATGGGCCAAGGCTTTCTCCCCAAGAAAAGCCATCAGGTGATGACACATGGCACTGACTCGGCAAGTCAGTGAACTGACTCGGCGCGTCCATCAGGAATTCAGCCTATAAATAGAGGTGTCGGGTTCCATTCATTCTCACACCTTCCCATCTTCTCCTTCTCTCTCTAGAACTTCTCTCTAGCCCCCCTTAAGCCCCCTAAGCCTAGGTAAACCCCCTAGCACCCGAAGGAAACCCCGAGGCTCCCAAAGTCCCGAGAAAAGAGCCTTTCGGCTTGGGAACGCTGCTCCAGCGAAGCTCGGTTTTGCGAAAAACCCGTTGTAAGTGAGCTATGCCTACACTATCTTTAGTATAGCTTATGTTTTAATATAGTAACCTTATTAGGACCTTAAAATAATTATTTGGGCTATTATTATGAGTTATATAGAGTGTTGTTTAAACGCTTATATAATAATAATAATAGCTAGATTCTTAATTAGTCGCGGTTAACGTTAGACTAAACCCTAGTGGTATTGATACTAGGTTTTGTCAAGGGAAAATTGTTTTGAGATAACGAAGTGCTGTCCGAGTACCGAGTCACCACCTAATCAAGTGAGTGCATAGTCCCTTTCATAAACATGATTTTAATACAAGTATTGATTGAAGTATTAATTATATGTTTATGTGCGAGTTAATTAATGTTGCCTGAAATACGTGTTAAAGAACGTACCTGATTATATATGATGATTTAGGATAAAGAGTAAACCTAAATTAAGTATGAGGAATATTGGGTAGTATTTTCTTACGAGTACGAGTGAGTTATACTCAGAGAATAGAACTTTAGAATATGTCATTGATCCGGGAGCATGGATTAGAAATAGTCATTGTCCCTAGTCCGAGAGTATGGATTAGACATAGTCAATCGTCCTTAGTCCGGGAGTATGGATTAAGACCTAGTCAGTCGTCCTCAGTCCGGGAGTATGGATAGGACATAGTCATTCGTCGTTAATCCGGGAGAATGGATTTACACATAGACACTTGTCCCTAATCCGAGAGTATGGAATGGGCACAATTATTGATCCGAGAGCATGGATTAGATCCGAGAGTATGGATTAAGTAAGAGGTAAATATTAAGGTCCGGGAGTTTGGATAGTCTCGTTGTGAGGATTAACGGGGTGGGGTAAGAGTTGCTATTATATATATGGTAAAATTGGATATTTTGGTGAGTTCTACATTTTATATATGATATGAAATTGTGGGATTGAAATCCCTATGTACTCACTGGGTTTCCCAACCTGACCCACTCAAGCTTATTTCAATCACAGGTGCCGATACGAAGTTACATTACACTGAGAGATTAAAGGGGTGTAGATCACTAGTGATAATGAATGTAAGTTCTGTTTATGCTTATGTTTCTGTATTGACGATGACATCCCAATGTTTTAAAATGAATAAAAAATACATTTCTTCGGAAATGCTTTGATAACGTATTTATCATGTTTTTCTGGGAACAAATTCCGCAACATTTTTATTAAAAGAGGTACTCTGATTTTTATAAAGCATAAACAAAATCGGTCTTTTCTGGGCGTGAAAATGGGGATGTCACAGTTGGTATCAGAGCATTAGTTTAAGCGAACTAGGAATATGGATTTATTTCTAGAATTTAAATTAGAATGCTAAGCGATGATATTGAGGACTGTGTCTAATAAAATTTAGGTAATACACCTGAATAGACACAAGCACTAGCTTATTTTGGAAAAAAAATGCCTAACATGCTTTTATGTGCTAAATGATTTATGATATGCATTATATGATCGGATCTATGGTCTATTGCCGACCGGATCTGAAAACTTTACGTGTTCAGGTTTCTAAACGTTTAATTACGGTATTAGAACAGGCATATAACTTTTCGGAGAGATAAGGGGATTTATATGTAAATCATTGATAAAATCTTTCCTATCTTAATTCTCGTCATTATACACCGACCGTCTGATTTGGTGTATAGATCGAAATGGCAAGAACTCGAAGTGGAGTTGGGAACGCGAATGGAAATAAGAATCAACAACCCCCAGTGATTGAACAAATACCTGTTGTAGTAACCGTACCTGAGCCAATCACAATGGTCGGGGTACAAGCGATGATCCAAATGATGTTAGATCGTCAAATGGAGGAAACAAGGCGTTTACTTCAACAAAATCGAGAGGAACTTACGATGCCTATTGAACAGCCCGAGCTGAATGACGGGCAGTCTGATGAAGGGAATGACAGCAGGACCGTTGGTCAAGCATATCCACCGGTGATTAAGAGGAACAATCAATATGACGGAGTCAAGAGGAATGGATGCAAGTACAAAGATTTTCTGACTTGCAAGCCATCAACTTTCACTGGGAAGGAAGATCTGATCGGAGTCATGGATTGGATCACGGAGATGGAATTAGCCTTCATGAGATGTGGTTGCAAAGGCAAGCTACAAACCACATTTGCAGTACTACAGTTTAGAGGAGGCGTTGTTCGTTGGTGGAACACCCTCGGGAAGACTCTAAGCCCCAATGAGCCTCTGCAACTGACTTGGGCAGAGTTTTTGGTACATTTCAAGCGCAAGTACTGCTCAGGCCAAAATTTGCTTGAGCTAGAAAACCAATTCCTGACTTTGAAGAAAGGGAGCATGTCCATCGATGAATACACCAACAAGTGCGCGTCCAACAAGAAGGTGTGCTACGGATGTAACAAAGAAGGGCATATTTCTAGAGATTGCCCAAAGAAAAACGAAGCAGCGAGGCCAAACACACCACCAAGGCCAAGGGCATTCCACATGATTCTCCATGAAGCAGAAAACAACGCGAGGAATCGAGGGTGAGGACTTCATCAAGTTATGCAATAGGCGTGAGGATAGTATCGCATGGTGTAGCCTATTAGAGGCATAGTCTAGGGTGAACTTGAACACCTATGTAATCGTTTCAAGGAGTAATATAAAACCTTCGTTTTGTTATCTGGTGTGTTAAGTTGTTTTGTGATTTTCTTGTGTGATGACTTGGAAAGGTGCGAGACAATACTTGGGACGAGTATGAGTTGGTTTGAATGGTTGTAGAGGCCTATACTACCGGAAGCACAGGACTCACACTTGGATTAGGGAAAGTCACAAGGTTACCAAGAAGCTAGTAATTGATTCTGTTTTATTCAAGTCCGTTGTTACCATTGTTTCGGTAATGACTAAAAAGATGATTGTTATTCCGACCATAGTGGTCATATCAAATTGAGTCCGACTACGACGAGTATGTTAAATGGTTCAGAGAACCAAGTTTGAAGTAACATCTGACTTAAGCCGGAAGATTGAAATAAAAGATAATCAAACCAATCGGTAGAGGTATCACGATAGTTGCTTATAGCTAGAAATGCTACCTTTTAAGATGAGATTAAACATGAAGGAAAGTATAGTCTGTTCTGTAATTTGGCTCTAAAAGACCTGAGTCCAAGCAATGCACCATACAATGAGAGGTCATCAGAACATGACCCATCGGTCTATTATGATAATCGAAGGAAGAAACTTATCTCAAGTTTGTTAAAGGAGGAGTCTCCAATAAAGATCAAGATTGTGACATGAAGGCCATGATTGAAGTTCTAACATGAGACGAGGGCGGGAGCAAGATCGAGCACCGCCTGTAGTGAAGGAGTCCAAGAGTTAGATACTCATTCGAAACAACATAGAAGTTACAGTTATTACCTAGGATGAAGAGATAACGTATGGAGTCATTATACAATCCTCTTTCGTTGATAATTCTGGGACGTAATCATCCTAAGGGGAAGGTAATTGTAACGCCCGTAGATCTGGGCTAGTCAATTTAGAGACAATGAGCATCAAAAATGAGTTTTTGATGGAAGATTATTTAGAAGGCGTAATCTTAACCAAGTGGTAGTATATGTTCCAAGGGTTCCGTACATATAAAGAACGCCGAAATCCGAGTTATAACGAAGAAGTTATGGCCCGTCGATTTTTCGAGGCAAAACCGACACGACACTAGGAGACATAAATAGTGAATTTACGATAGAGCGGCTTTTGGCCTTAGTGATCTAAAAAAAAGTTGTAGTGTACGTTAAACCGAGAACATACAAAAAAAGAACGCCCAAATCTGACTTCGTATGAAGAAGTTATGAATTTTCTAAGATTTGGCATAGTAGTGCACGACCCGAAACTAGAATTTTAGTTCGAGCGGATTTTGGCTTACGCGACCTAAATAAGAGTTGAAGATCTCATTAATAGGAACTCAACGGTAAAAAGACAGACGAAAACGGAGTCAGTATGAAGGAGATACGAATTTTTCGCGGTCATTTAAGAGTCTAATCTCCTCCTACTGTTACATTTAAGATCGGTCGAGAATTAGCCGATGGAGTCTAAATGAAAGTTGTAGATCTTGTTTTTACCTACGCGTGGAAAAAATAGAACGTCGAAAACGGAGCTCGTATGCGAAAGTTACGGGGTTTAGAAGTCGGCAGGGTGCTGCTGCAAAAGGGGTGACGTGAATGAATATCAACGAAGGCTTTCTCCCCAAGAAAAGCCATCAGGTGATGACACATGGCACTGACTCGGCAAGTCAGTGAACCGACTCAGCAAGTCAGTGAACCGACTCGACGCGACCATCAGTATATCAGCCTCTAAATAGAGGTGTCGGGTTCCATTCATTCTCACACCTTCCCATCTTCTCCTTCTCTCTAGCCCCCCTTAAGCCCCCTAAGCCTAGGTAAACCCCCTAGCACCCGAAAGAAGCCCCGAGGCTCTCGAAGTCCCGTGAAAAGAGCCTTTCGGCTCGGGAATGCTGCTCCAGCGAAGCCAGGTTTTGCGAAAAACCCGATGTAAGTGAGCTATGCCTACCCTATCTTTATTATAGCTTATGTTTTAATATAGTAACATTATTAGGACCTTAAAATAATTATTTGGGCTATTATTATGAGTAATATAGAGTGTTGTTTAAACGCTTATATATCAATAATAATTGCTAGATTATTAATTAGTCGCGGTTAACGTTAGACTAAACCCTAGTGGTATTGATACTAGGTTTTGTCAAGGGAAAATTGTTTTGAGATAACGAAGTGCTGTCCGAGTACCGAGTCACCACCTAATCAAGTGAGTGCATAGTCCCTTTCATGAACATGATTTTAATACAAGTATTGATTGAAGTACTAATTATATGTTTATGTGCGAGTTAATTGATGTTGCCTGAAATACGTGTTAAAGAACGTACCTGATTATATATGATGATTTAGGATAAAGAGTAAACCTAAATTAATTATGAGGAATATTGGGTAGTATTTTCTTACGAGTACGAGTGAGTTATACTCAGAGAATAGAACTTTAGAATATGTCATTGATCCGGAAGTATGGATTGGACATAGTCAATCGTCCTTAGTCCGGGAGTATGGATTAAGACCTAGTCAGTCGTCCTCAGTCCGGGAGTATGGATAGGACATAGTCATTCGTCGTTAATCCGGGAGAATGGATTTACACATAGACACTTGTCCCTAATCTGAGAGTATGGAATGGGCACAATTATTGATCCGAGAGCATGGATTAGATCCGAGAGTATGGATTAAGTAAGAGGTAAAATTTAAGGTTCGGGAGTATGGATACTCTTGTTGTGAGGATTAACGGGGTGGGGTAAGAGTTGCTATTATATATATGGTAAAATTGTATATTTTGGTGAGTTCTAAATTGTATATATGATATGACATTGTGGGATTGAAATCCCTATGTACTCACCGGGTTTCCCAACCTGACCCACTCAAGCTTATTTGAATCACAGGTGCCGATACGAAGTTACATTACACTGAGAGATTAAAGGGGTGTAGATCACTAGTGATAATGAATGTAAGTTCTGTTTATGCTTATGTTTTTGTATTGACGATGACATCCCAATGTTTTAAAATGAATAAAAAATATATTTCTTCAGAAATGCTTTGATAACGTATTTATCATGTTTTTCTGGGAACAAATTCCGCAACATTTTTATTAAAAGAGGTACTCTGATTTTTATAAAGCATAAACAAAATCGGTCTTTTCTGGCCGTGAAAATGGGGATGTCACAGTTGGTATCAAAGCATTAGTTTATGCGAACTAGGAATATGGATTTATTTCTAGACTTAAACTTAGAATGCTAAGTGATGATTGTGAGGATTGTGTCTAATAAAATTTAGGTAGTACACCTGAATAGACACATGAACTAGCTTATTTAGGAAAAAAAATGCCTAACATGCTTTTATGTGCTAAATGAGTTATGAAATGCATTATATGATCGGATCTTTGGTCTATTGCCGACCGGATCTGGAAACTTTACGTGTTCAGGTTTCTAAATGTTTAATTACAGTATTAGAACTACCATATAACTTTTCGGAGAGATAAGGGGATTTATACATCAATCATAGATAAAATCTTTCCTATCTTAATTCTCGTCATTATACACCGACCGTCTGATTCGGTGTATAGATCGAAATGGCAAGAACCCGAAGTGGAGTTGGGAACGCGAATGGAAATAGGAATCAGCAAACCCCAGTGATTGAACAAATACTTGTTGTAGTAACCGCACCTGAGTGAATCACAATGGCCGGGGTACAAGCGATGATCCAAATGATGTTAGATCGTCAAATGCAGGAAACAAGGCGTTTACTTCAACAAAATCGAGAGGAAATTACGATGCCTATTGAACAGCCCGAGCTGAATGACGGGCAGTCTGAGGAAGGGAATGACAGCAGGACCGTTGGTCAAGCTGATCCACCGGTGATTAAGAGGAACAATCAAGATGACGGAGTCGAGAGGAATGGATGCAAGTACAAAGATTTTCTAACTTGCAAGCCATCAACTTTCACTGGGAAGGAAGATCCGATCGGAGTCATGGATTGGATCTCGGAGATGGAATTAGCCTTCATGACATGTGGTTGCAAAGGCAAGCTACAAACCACATTTGTAGTACTACAGTTTAGAGGAGGCGCTGTTCGCTGGTGGAACACCCTGGGGAAGACTCTAAGCCCCAATGAGCCTCTTCAACTGACTTGGGCAGAGCTTTTGGTGCATTTCAAGCGCAGTACTGCTCAGCCCAAAATTTGCTCGAGCTAGAAAACCAATTCCTGACTTTGAAGAAAGGGAGCATGTCCATCGATGAATACACCAACAACTTCACCGATAAAATGGAATTTGCCTTGCGCCTTGTCCCAGACAAGCTGACGAAAATTGACAAGTACGCTAAGGGACTTCCATGGGAGTATGCGGTGCCAGTACGCCAGGAACCTACTCTTGAGGCGGCTATCTAGGCTGCTAAGTATGTAGAAGATATGATCAAGAGTAGAGTCGCCAAGAAGGTCGAAGTTGGCGAGAAAATGAAGCATGAGGGATCTTCAAAGACCAACAAAGAAAGCAAATTCTCAAAATTCGGAGGTGGAGGTGAAGCTAAGTGGTGCGAGGGGTGTAAAAAGAAACACTTTGGGAAGTGTGGCGATGAGATAACTTTCTACAAATGTGGAAAGACAGGGCATTACGCCAACAAGTGCGCGTCCAACAAGAAGGTGTGCTACGGATGTAACAAAGAAGGGCATATTTCTAGAGATTGTCGAAAGAAAAACGAAGCAGCGAGGCCAAACACACCACCAAGGCCAAGGGCATTCCACATGATTCTCGATGAAGCAGAAAACAACGCGAGGAATCGAGGATGAGGACTTCATCAATTTATGCAATAGCCGTGAGGATAGTATCGCATGGTGTAGCCTATTAGAGGCATTGTCTAGGGTGAACTTGAACACCTATGTAATCGTTTCAAGGAGTAATATAAAACCTTCATTTTGTTATCTGGTGTGTTAAGTTGTTATGTGATTTTATTGTGTGATGACTTGGAATGCTGCGAGACAATACTTGGGACGAGTATGAGTAGGTGTGAATGGTAGTAGAGGCCTATACTACCGGAAGCACATGACTCACACTTGGATCAGGGAAAGTCACAAGGTTACCAAGAAGCTAGTAATTGATTTTGTTTTATTCAAGTACGTTGTTACCATTGTTTCGGTAATGACTAAAAAGATGATTGTTATTCCGACCATAGTGGTCATATCAAACTGAGTCCGACTACGACGAGTATGTTAAATGGTTCAGAGAACCAAGTTTGAAGTAACATCTGACTTAAGCCGGAAGATTGAAATAAAAGATAATCAAAGTGATTGGTAGAGGTATCACGATAGTTGCTTATAGCTAGAAATGCTACCTTTTAAGATGAGATTAAAACATGAAGGAAAGTATAGTCTGTTCTGTAATTTGGCTCTAAAAGACCTGAGTCCAAGCAATGCACCATACAATGAGAGGTCATTAGAACATGACCCATCGATCTATTATGACCCATCGGTCATTAGACAGAGGGCGGGAGCAAGATCGAGCACCACCTGCAGTCAAGGAGTCCAAGAGTTAGATACTCATTCGAAACAACATAGAAGTTACAGTTATTACCTAGGATGAAGAGATAACGTATGGAGTCATTATACAATCCTGTTTCGTTGATGATTCCGGGACGTAATCATCCTATGGGGGAGGTAATTCTAACGCCCGTAGATCCGGGCTAGTCAATTTAGAGACAATGAGTATCAAAAATGAGTTTTTGATGGAAGATTATTTAGAAGGCGTAATCTTAAGCAAGTGGTAGTATATGTTCCAAGGGTTCCGTACATATATAGAACGCCAAAATCCGAGTTATAACGAAGAAGTTATGGCTCGTCGAAGTTTCGCGGAAAAACCGGCACGACACCGGGAGACGTAAATAGTGAATTTACGATAGAGCAACTTTTGGCCTTAGTGATCTAAACAAAAGTTGTAGTGTACGTTAAACCGAGAACATACAAAAAAAGAACGCCCAAATCTGACTGTGTATGAGGAAGTTATGAATTTTCTAAGATTTGGCATAACAGTACACGACCCGAAACTCGAATTTTAGTTCGAGCGGTTTTTGGCTTATGTGACCTAAATGAGAGTTGAAGATCTCATTAATAGGAACTCAACGGTACAAAGACAGACGATAACGGAGTCCGTATGAAGGAGATACGAATTTTTCGCGGTCATTTAACAGTCTAATTTCCTCCTACTATTAAATTTAACATCGGTCAAGAATTAGCCGATGGAGTCTAAATGAATGTTGTAGATCTTGTTTTTACCTACACGTGGAAAAAAAGAACGTCGAAAATGGAGCTCGTATGCGAAAGATACGGGGTTTAGAAGTCGGCAGGGTGCTGCTGCAAAAGGGGTGACGTGGCTGAATATGGGCCAAGGCTTTCTCCGCAAGAAAGGCCACCAGGTGATGACACATGGGACTGACTCGGCGAGTCAGTGAATCGACTCGGCGAGTCCATCAGGAATTCAGCCTATAAATAGAGGTGCCGGGTTCCATTCATTCTCACACCTTTCCATCTTCTCCTTCTCTCTGTAGAATTTCTCTCTAGCCCCCCTTAACCCCCTAAGTCTAGGTAAACCCCCTAGCACCCGAAGGAAGCCCCGAGGCTCCCGGAGTACCGAGAAAAGAGCCTTTCGACTTGGGAACACTGCTCCAGTGAAGCCCGGTTTTGCGAAAAACTCGCTGTAAGTGAGCTATGCCTACCCTATCTTTAGTATAGCTTATGTTCTAATATAGTAAAATTATTAGGACATTAAAATAATTATTTGGCCTATTATTATGAGTTATATAGAGTGTTGTTTAAACGCTTATATAATAATAATAATAATAATAGCTAGATTAGTAATTAGTCGCGGTTAACGTTAGACTAAACCCTAGTGGTATTGACACTAGGTTTTGTCAAGGGAAAATTGTTTTGAGATAACGAAGTGTTGTCCGAGTACCGAGTCACCACCTAATCAAGTGAGTGCATAGTCCCTTTCATGAACATGATTTTAATACAAGTATTGATTGAAGTATTAATTATATGTTTATGTGCGAGTTAGTTGATGTTGCCTAAAATACGTGTTAAAGAACGTACCTGATTATATATGATGATTTAGGATAAAGAGTAAACCTAAATTAATTATGAGGAATATTGGGTAGTATTTTCTTACGAGTACGAGTGAGTTATACTCAGAGAATAGAACTTTAGAATATGTCATTGATCCGGGAGCATGGATTAGACATAGTCATTGTCCCTAGTCCGAGAGTATGGATTGGACATAGTCAATCGTCCTTAGTCCGGGAGTATGGATTAAGACCTAGTCAGTTATCCTCAGTCCGGGAGTATGGATAGGACATAGTCATTCGTCGTTAATCCGGGAGAATGGATTTACATATAGACACTTGTCCCTAATCCGAGAGTATGGAGTGGGCACAATTATTGATCTGAGAGCATGAATTAGATCCGAGAGTATGGATTAAGTAAGAGGTAAAATTTAAGGTTCGGGAGTATGGATAGTCTCGTTGTGAGGATTAACGGGGTGGGGTAAGAGTTTCTATTATATATATGGTAAAATTGTATAATTTGGTGAGTTCAAAATTGTATATATGATATGACATTGTGGGATTGAAATCCCTATGTACTCACCGCGTTTCCCAACCTGACCCACTTAAGCTTATTTAATCACAGGTGCCGATACGAAGTTACATTACACTGAGAGATTAAAGGGGTGTAGATCACTAGTGATAATGAATGTAAGTTCTGTTTATGCTTATGTTTTTGTATTGACGATGACATCCCAATGTTTTAAAATGAATAAAAAATACATTTCTTCGGAAATGCTTTAATAACGTATTTATCATGTTTTTCTGGGAACAAATTCCGCAACATTTTTATTAAAAGAGGTACTCTGATTTGTATAAAGCATAAAAAAAATCGGTCTTTTATGGCCGTGAAAATGGTGATGTCACAGTTGGTATCAGAGCATTAGTTTAAGCGAACTAGGAATATGAATTTATTTCTTGACTTAAACTTAGAATGCTAAGCGATGATTGTGAGGACTGCGTCTAATAAAATTTAGGTAATACACCTGAATAGACACAAGCACTAGCTTATTTAGGAAAAAAATGCCTAACATGCTTTTATGTGCTAAATGAATTATGATATGCATTATATGATCGGATCTATGGTCTATTGCCGACCGGATCTGGAAACTTTATGTGTTCAGGTTTCTAAACGTTTAATTACGGTATTAGAACTGACATATAACTTTTCGGAGAGATAAGGGGATTTATACGTCAATCATAGATAAAATCTTTCCTATCTTAATTCTCGTCATTATACAACGACCGTCTGATTTGGTGTATAGATCGAAATGGCAAGAACCCGAAGTGGAGTTGGGAACGTGAATGGAAATAGGAATCAATAACCCCCAGTGATTGAACAAATACCTGTTGTAGTAACCGCACCTGAGCCAATCACAATGGCCGGGGTACAAGCGATGATCCAAATGATGTTAGATCATAAAATGGAGGAAACAAGGCGTTTACTTCAACAAAATCGAGAGGAACTTACGATGCCTATTGAACATCCCGAGCTGAATGACGGGCAGTCTGAGGAAGGGAATGACAACAGGATCGTTGGTCAAGCTGATCCACCGGTGATTAAGAGGAACAATCAAGATGACGGAGTCGAGATGAATGCATGCAAGTACAAAGATTTTCTGACTTGCAAGCCATCGACTTTCACTGAGAAGGAAGACCCAATCGGAGTCATGGATTGGATCTCGGAGATGGAATTAGCCTTCATGACATGTGGTTGCAAAGGCAATCTACAAACCACATTTGCAGTACTACAGTTTATAGGAGGCGTTGTTCGCTGGTGGAACACCCTGGGGAAGATTCTAAGCCCCAATGAGCCTCTGCAACTGACTTGGGCAGAGTTTTTGGTGCATTTCAAGCGCAAGTACTGCTCAGCCCAAAATTTGCTCGAGCTAGAAAACCAATTCTTGACTTTGAAGAAAGGTAGCATGTCCATCGATGAATACACCAACAACTTCACCGATAAAATGGAATTTGCCTTGCGCCTTGTCCCAGACAAGCTGACGAAAATTGACAAGTACGCTAAGGGACTTCCATGGGAGTATGCGGTGCCAGTACGCCAGGAACCTACTCTTGAGGCGGCTATCTGGGCTGCTAAGTCTGTAGAAGATATGATCAAGAGTAGATTCGCCAACAAGGTCGAAGTTGGCGAGAAAAGGAAACATGAGGGATCTTCAAAGACCAACAAAGAAAGCAAATTTTCAAAATTTGGAGGTGGAGGTGAAGCTAAGTGGTGCGAGGGGTGTAAAAAGAAAGACTTCGGGAAGTGTAGCGATGAGATGACTTGCTACAAATGTGGAAAGACAGGGCATTACGCCAACAAGTGCGCGTCCAACAAGAAGGTGTGCTACGGATGTAACAAAGAAGGGCATATTTCTAGAGATTGTCCAAAGAAAAATGAAGCAGCGAGGCCAAACACACCACCAAGGCCAAGGGAATTCCACATGAAATGTCTTTGCTATGTGCATAGGTGATTTACACAAACTACAATTATTGCTCTATTTTCTTGAATTATTGCTCTATTTTCTTGCAAAAACTATAATAAATCGAGAAAAATGAGTTATTTTCTGAGCAGATCATCTTATTTTGTTGTTTGAATTCTGGGAAAAATCGGATTTGAGCAGAAAATAAGTTTTAGATATTTATTTATGAATAAATCCTTTATGAGCATTCTTAACAATGTACTTTAATAATCAAGCCTTTAAGCTTGATGTTCATCATATGCATTATGATTTGAAGACCATGACTGAACTTATTTTGTTGAAAATGATGTTTCTAAATGAAAACCATGGATGGATCTGGTTTTGGATCTTTAAAATTTGTAAAACTCAAGTTGATGGATTTGATTTAGGTTTTGATCATTGGATTTCACTTTACCACAATATGCATGTTGTTTTTGGGTGAAATCCTACCACCTTCATCATCAAATTCGACATGCATGAACATGCATGTGAATAGTCTCAAAGAAAAGTGTAGAAGAGGGAGAAAATGCAAGAAAACATGAAATTTTTGAAAGAAAAGTAAAGAAAATATAAGGAAATTAATTTTACCTTGGAATATCAACTTCAAATGATGAAGATTTTTCAATAAAGTGAGGGATATTTTCTGAAAATTTCTTGGGTTTTGGAGCTAATTCATAGAGGTAAAGAGTGAGGGTTTTAGAGAGAAGAAATGTAACACCTGTTTCGGTTTGGGAAGGTTTTATGCATGGACTCGGCGAGTTGGGAGATCAACTCGTCAAATAGAGTCGTGATATCTTGGACACGGGTCGGAAGAGACTCGGCGAGTCGGAAGGCCGACTCGGCGAGTCAGGTCCATTTAGGGAAAACACCAATTTTAGGATTTGCCCCCGATATAAATATCATTAACAGCCTCCATAGCCTCCCATTTGCACCCTAGAAGCTGTTCACGGCCGCAAACCCTCTTATGAGGGAAGTGGGGGCTTTAGTGAGATTAATTAGTGAATCTTTGGAAGGATTTCAAGTTGAAGGAAGGAGGAGCAAGGGAGAAACATCAGATCCAGCATCTACTTCGTTTTGGGCACTTTTCTGAGGTATTAATCCTTATTCGTGCATTAGAGACTTGTAAGAAGCTTGTTGATGTGGTTTTGGAATTATGAGACTTTGTATGGACGTAAAGTTGGCAACTTTACGTGGTATTATCAGTAGGAGAATATGGATCTGAATTTTGGGACCTTAAATCCCTCTGGAAAGGAACGAATACGTGGGTAACTCGTCGAGGTGCTCTTTTGACTCGGCGAGTCGGGAGGGTTTTCTCATTCGCGGCCAAGGGTTCACGGCCAAGGGTGTTCTGTTGGGAGTTTATGTCCGTGAACGTTAAGGAACTCGGCGAGTCTCTCGGGTGACTCGGCGAGTTGACGAGTTAAGCAAGGAACCCGTCGAGTGGTTAATTGTATTCGACGAGTCAAGGTCAATATGGACTGTTGACCTTGACTACAAACATAGACTTTAACCAGGGTTGACCTGAGGGTATTTATGGGATTATGTTAGGCTAATCACCTAATGATTATGGGCAGTTGAGAAGCAGTAGCATGTGGGATATGTCTGATTTCAGCTTATCAGTTCAGCAGTCGAGAGGTGAGTCTTCTCACCATACCCATGGGTCTAAGGCACCATGGTCGGCCCATTATGTGATTATGGTATATATGTTAGTCATTTCTATGATATGTTATGCTATGTGATTGTGTGTTATTGCATGGAAGACCCCGGGGGAAGCCCGTGGCATTGGATATAAGACCATGTGGGGTAGCCCATGGCATTCTTACAAGTTTATGTTTGCATTATGTGTAGATAATTCTGTGATATGTGATATGTTATGTGTGTTATTGCATGGAAGACCCCGAGGGGGAGCCCGTGGCAATTCGATGTAAGACCATGTGGGGTAGCCCATGACATTCCTAGGTAAAGACCACGTGGGGGAGCCCATGGCACGTTGGATGTAAGACCATGTGGGGTAGCCCATGGCATTCCTAGGTTTATGTATGCATGGCTTATATGTTATATGTAGCTTCTATAGCTATCAGGATATGTGATACAGGTAGCTTCTATAGCTAGCAGGATATGTGATACAGGTAGCTTCTATAGCTAGCAGGATATGTGATACATGTAGCTTTTTTAGCTAGCAGGATATGTGATACAGGTAACTTTTATAGCTAACAGGATATGTGATATGTGGATTGTGTGTGTGTGGTATGCTCTGGGGATCTCACTAAGCTTTGTGCTTACAGTTTTGTTTATTGGTTTCAGGTATCATCGTTTGGAAAAGAAGGGCTCGGATTGATCGCAGTGCACATGCCTACGATTTCCGCAATGAATGATTTTGGGATGAACTCTGATAAGCGATTTACTTAACGATGATTTGAAATGTTGAAATAAATGGTATCAATGTTTTAGCTAAATTAAAAATGAAATTTTTACCCTTGATTTTTGGGTCGTTACAAGAAAAGAGAGAAAAGAGAGATTCTATCTCTCTGGATAGCTCATCTCTCTCGTCATCTCTCTGGGGTGATACTCTATTAAAATACAGAGATGCTTACGAACTAATGAAGAATTGAATGTAAAAATCTCTTCCAGTGATATAGCTTCTAGGCTTGTCATTTGCAGAGAAAATGAAGAGGGAAGTTTTAGAGAGAGAAAAGTGGGAGGTTGAGTGAATAGAAAGTGAAAATGTTTGACTTTGGGAGGAGAAATGAGGGGAGAGAGAGGGATTCTGAAATGTAAAGAGGAGAGAGGATATTTTATTTTCTTTTCTCTCTCTCTTTTTTTAATTCCTTAATTTTTATAAAATATCTTTCAATTTATATAAAATGTTTATTTTATATAAATTTTGTTCATAACTCTTAGATTTTTATCTTATAAAAGTAAGGTTAATGTTAATGAAATAAATTAATTTCCTTGATTATATTTCCACATTTTAAATATTTTATTTTGATATTATAGAGTTTATAAAAATTTTCATGGGATTTTAATGTAAAACTTCATAAATTTAAGCTTTTAGGACGTTTAGGGTTTTAAGGAATTTTGTAAATGTTTGGATATAAAAGTTAATTGAATCTTTGAGACTTCAAATTATTATTTTGTTTCCTAACACTTATTCAAGTTAGAAATTATGTTTGTAATTTAGTTTTATCGGTTTATTGGCATTATATGTAGTGGTTTCCTAGATTCAAGTGAATTTGATGAATGAAGTATACTAGTCCTAGTTTCAACTTTGACTTAAGTTTCTATGAGACTTCGACCTAATTTCTACTTCTAGGTCAAGTGCATGATGTGTCTACATGATTCATGCAAAGATGTTGAATTCAAGGAATGACTCGAATATGGATAGTCATTACAGGTAAGTGGTAGTAGAATTCACATACCAATGTGAAATCCTAGTACACTATTCTTCGATTCTACTTCTCTCCTAGTTTCTAGTAGGTTATAACATAGCTCCTAGTCACAAAGTCTAGTATGTTTCGTGCCTATATGTGCAACTAAGTTTATTCAAATCTAGAACTATCTCAAATTTTGGCGGTTGTCACAGTCGCGCACGAGAATCGTGGCTCCATCCAAAAGTTGTCATGTGTCACATTCCCAATGGTCTACGTCTCTCATATCTCGATGAATCTGGGTGTCAGAGGTGCACGTCGCGCATGGAATGGTTAACACGCGCATGATTAATATTTTTAAAAAATTTATATCTCTCTTATATGAATCTTGTTTATGACATTCTTTATATATCTGTGTAGTTATCTATAAGTACTACACCTTTCCTGAAGGTTGCATTGACTAATTCTAACTTTCTTTTATCCTGTATTAAGTGATTTTTCAAAAATCATATATTCTTTGTATGTATTCTTTTTTTGGCTGTAACACCTGTTTTGGTTTGGGAAGGTTTTATGCATGGACTCGGCGAGTTGGGAGATCAACTCGTCAAGTAGAGTCGTGATATCTTGGACGCTGGTCGGAAGAGACTCGGCGAGTCGGAAGGCCGACTCGGCGAGTTAGGGCCATTTAAGGAAAACCCCAATTTTAGGGTTTGCCCCCTATATAAACATCATTAACAGCCTCCATAACCTCCCATTTGCACCCAAGAAGCTGTTCACGGCCGCAAACCCTCTTATGAGGGAAGTGGGGGCTTATTGAGATAAATTAGTGAATCTTTGGAAGGATTTCAAGTTGAAGGAAGGAGGAGCAAGGGAGAAACATCAGATCCAGCATCTACTTCGTTTTGGGTACTTTTCTGAGGTATTAATCCTTATTCGTGCATTAGAGACTTGTAAGAAGCTTGTTGATGTGGTTTTGGCATTATGAGACTTTGTATGGACGTAAAGTTGGCAAGGGTTCACGGCCAAGGGTAACTCGTCGAGTCGCTCTTGTGACTCGGCGAGTCGGGAGGGTTTTCTCATTCACGGCCAAGGGTTCACGGCCAAGGGTGTTCGGTTGGGAGTTTACGGCCGTGAACGTCAAGGAACCCGACGAGTCTCTCGAGTGACTCGGCGAGTTGATGACATAAGCAAGGAACCTGTCGAGTGGTTAATTGTACTCGACGAGTCAAGGTCAATATAGACTGTTGACCTTGACTACAGACATAGACTTTGACCAGGGTTGACTTGAGGGTATTTATGGGATGGTGTTAGGCTAATCACCTGATGATTATGGGAGTCGCTCTTGTGACTCGGCGAGTCGGGAGGGTTTTCTCATTCGCGGCCAAGGGTTCACGGCCAAGGGTGTTCGGTTGGGAGTTTACGGCCGTGAACGTCAAGGAACCCGGCGAGTCTCTCGGGTGACTCGGCGAGTTGACGAGTTAAGCAAGGAACCCGTCGAGTGGTTAATTGTACTCGACGAGTCAAGTTCAATATGGACTGTTGACCTTGACTACAGACATAGACTTTGACCAGGGTTGACCTGAGGGTATTTATGGGATTGTGTTAGGCTAATCACCTGATGATTATGGGCACTTGAGAAGGAGTAGCGTGTGGGATATGTATGATTTCCGCTTATCAGTTCAGCAGTCGAGAGGTGAGTCTTCTCACTATACCCATGGGTCTAAGGCACCAAGGCCGGTCCATTATCTGATTATGGTATATGTGTTAGTCATTTCTATGATTTGTTATGCTATGTGATTGTGTGTTATTGCATGGAAGACCCCGGGGGAAGCCTGTGGCATTGGATATAAGACCATGTGGGGTAGCCCATGGCATTCCTAGGTAAAGACCATATGGGGTAGCCCATGACATTCTTACAGGTTTATGTTTGCATTATGTGTAGATAATTCTGTGATATGTGATATGTTACATGTGTTATTGCATGGAAGACCCCGGGGGGAGCCCGTGGCAATTGGATGTAAGACCATGTGGGGTAGCCCATGGCATTCCTAGGTAAAGACCATGTGGGGGAGCCCATGGCACGTTGGATGTAAGACCATGTGGGGTAGCCCATGGCATTCCTAGGTTTATGTATGCATGGCTTATGTGTTATATGTAGCTTTTATAGCTAGTAGGATATGTGATACAGGTAGCTTCTATAGCTAGCAGGATATGTGATACAGGTAGCTTCTATAGCTAGCAGGATATGTGATACAGGTAGCTTTTTTAGCTAGCAGGATATGTGATAGATGTAGCTTTTATAGCTAGCATGGTATGTGATACATGTAGCTTTTATAGCTAACAGGATATGTGATATGTGGATTGTGTGTGTGTGGTATGCTCTGGGGATCTCACTAAGCTTCGTGCTTACAGTTTTGTTTATTGGTTTCAGGTATCATCGTTTGGAAAAGAAGGGCTCGGATTGATTGCAGTGCACACTCCTATGATTTCCGCAATGAATGATTTTGGGATGAACTCTGATAAGCGATTTACTTAACGATGATTTGAAATGTTGAAATAAGTGGTATCAATGTTTTAGCTAAATTAAAAATGAAATTTTTTCCCTTGATTTTTGGGTCGTTACAAAAAAAGAGAGAAAAGAGAGATTCTATCTCTCTGGATAACTCATCTCTCTCGTCATCTTTTTGGGGTTATACTCCACCAAAATACAGAGATGCTTACGAACGAATGAAGAATTGAATGTAAAAATCTCTCCCAGTGATATAGCTTTGAGGTTTGTCATTTGCAGAGAAAATGAAGAGGGAAGTTTTAGAGAGAGAAAAGTGGGAGGTTAAGCGAATGGGAAGTGAAAATGATTGACTTTGGGAGGAGAAATGAGGGGAGAGAGAGGAATTCTGAAATTTGGAGAGGAGAGAGGATATTTTATTTTCTTTTCTCTCTCTCTTTTTTTAATTCATTAATTTTTATAAAATATCTTTCAATTTATATAAAATGTTTATTTTATATAAATTTTGTTCATAACTCCTAGATTTTTATCTTATAAAACTAAGGTTAATGTTAATGAAATAAATTAATTTCCTTGATTATATTTCCACATTTTAAATATTTTATTTTGATATTATAGATTTTATAAAAAATTTCATGGGATTTTAATGTAAAACTTCATAAATTTAAGCTTTTAGGACTTTTAAGGTTTTAAGGAATTTTGTAAATCTTTGGATATAAAAATTAATTGAATCTTTAAGACTTCAAATTATTTTTGTGTTTCTTAACACTTATTCAAGTTAGAAATTATGTTTGTAATTTATTTTTATCGGTTTATTGGCATTATATGTAGTGGTTTCCTAGATTCAAGTGAATTTGATGAATGAAGTATACTAGTCCTAGTTTCAACTTTGACTTAAGTTTCTATGAGACTTCGAACTAATTTCTACTTCTAGGTCAAGTGCATGATGTGTGTACATGATTCATGCAAAGATGTTCAATTCAAGGAATGACTCGAATATAGAGAGTCATTACAGTTAAGTGGTAGTAGAATTCACATACGAATGTGAAATTCAAGTACACTATTCTTTGATTCTACTTGTTTCCTAGTTTCTAGTAGGTTATAACATAGCTCCTAGTTACAAAGTGTCACACCCCAAAACCGGAACGGCGGAAACGTTCAGGGATGGAGGACGTCATGTTTAGTATCACAAGTCATTCATCATAGTAATCAAAGTAATGAACAACGATTTCATTAGAAAGAAAGTGTTTACAAAGTATGTGGTTCACATAACATAGACTACATAGTAAATAACAAAAACACATGAAGCTATTATGCTCCATCTTCTGAATCCCAGAGCTCGTACCTGTCTACTGGTCTCCTGAGAATACAAGTTATTTTGAAAGAGTAGATCAGCATTTAAGCTGGTGAGTTCATAAG
This sequence comes from Lactuca virosa, assembly GCF_052849685.1. Classification (NCBI taxonomy): domain Eukaryota; kingdom Viridiplantae; phylum Streptophyta; class Magnoliopsida; order Asterales; family Asteraceae; genus Lactuca; species Lactuca virosa. Next base: position 312,487,355 of record NC_136428.1, on the reverse strand, counting down.
ATTTTAGTGAATGTAAGTAAGTTGTAATAAAGTTGTAGTTAGTTGTAGTAAGTTGTAAGTTCTTTTAGAAAATATCGCCTATTCCTCCAAAAAATCCTATATTTCCTGCTTTGATGAAAGATAAGTAAAAATGACTCCACAATCCTTTCTGTGAGTACTAAATGGATACAAGTTATATCAAACCCAGAGTAAACAAACAATCGGTTGTGTGTATCTGCCCTAAGCCCACAACCAAACAAGGAATAGGAAATGAGTCGGAAGGGACACATGCCATTGGTTGTTAGATTTTCGTTATATATAACCCTGGTGTATTCACTTGGTACTCACGGATTTAACTGTAATAGTTCCTTTATATTTGATGAAAACATTCTTTAAGAAAACCCTTATTTCTTTTAATAAAAATGGTAACCACAATAGTTCCTTCTATAATCGCTTTGTTTATACTAGCTATATATAATCTAATATCGAATAGATAGTTAATCATTTGAATCTGCCCTAAGCCTACAACAAAACAAGGAACATGGAATGAGGCGGAAAGCACACATACAACTACCTATCGGGTATTAATTATGTATAACCCTGATGTATAAACTAAGGTATTAAAGAATTAACCACCTAAGGTCCTTTAAGTTATACTGGTTTAATAAAATGGATTAAACCCTTTACTGGTAAGTTTCTAGTTTTGTATACCAAATGTTCTATTTGAAAAGTATGTTTTATACTAGAAAACGGTGTATTGAATTTGTGTCCTATGACGTGACCCATACCTGGTACCCTTTATGATTACTTGGTGTATACGGAACATATATATAGCTAAGATTGTATAGATAGTAGGCTGGGTAAATCTGCTCTAAGCCCACAACCAAACAAGGAACAGGAAATGAAGTGGAAATCACACATCCTACTACCTGTCGGATCTGATTAATATATATTCCTGATGTATAAACTAAGGAATCATAAGGTTAGCATTATAGGTCCCTTTCTACTGAATGTACTAGACTCGACTGTTCTGTTTGTCCTTTAAAAAGATGTAAGTTTTCCCTAGTTTATAACTATCTTAACTCGAAAATAGTTTGCATTAACTTTCAAGTGGAACTGTCACAATATGAAAGTAATGGGAAAATGTAAGTACTCAGTTGTCTTTTGAATTGACATCCTGAAGTACTGATTACCTTAAAAGAAGTTTGTTTTATTAAGGTCATAATGTAATGAGTAGTACCCATACTATACGCTCTCCCTGCAAGAGATTCTGGTTACCAAACGCGACTTCCGCAAACATATTGCTAAGCCGTGTAAATTCACATTAAAGTTATATGATAATGTATACCCAATTTACTATCACCTTTTGTTTAGAACAATGAGTTAGTGATTATTGGTATAGATAGATCCACATTTTTTCTTCTGCTATAGCATCTTAGTATGTTCTTTCTGTTATAGTATCTTAGTATGTTCTTTCTGTTATCGTGTCTTAGTATGTTCTTTCTGTTATTGTGTATTGTATCTACCTCTATGTTTCTCTTTATAGTATGTTCTAGTATCTAGTATTTACTGAACCCCTAAACTATACCTATTATAGTTTACTAGTATGTTTACTTGAACTGTTACTGAAAAGACTCATTTATCTACTAAGTTATGATTGTACTTGAAAAACGGAGTTTTATAAACTATAAAGTAACATAACTTAAAAAGAGTTTTTGAAATGTTTTGATCACTTATAAAAACATAAGCAATCCTTTGAAATATGTTTATAACAAACATTTACACAATTATCATTGTGTTCAAATTGTATTCCCCCCCCCCCCTTAAAAGCATTTAAAACAGTTTAAAAGATTGATTATAGGGGTATGAACACACCTTATGTGGGTGATTCAAACGAATATGCGCGTAAGGATGAGAAGTTCCATGAATGAAGTCCCGAGACACAAAGTCCTAAATGACATATAATGGGATATATTGGCATGAATATAGTGTTTAGAAGCAACCACATGTAAGGAAACACCTTTAGGGACTAGGAAACACTTGGACCAAGTGTTAGAATCGCATGTGATTCATCTAAGGGAAGTGTACGGCCACAATAGGGAGTGTGCGGCCATGGGTGTACGGCCATGGAGTGTATGGCCTTACACTCTGGTAAAATGTGCACAAAAGTGTGTTTGAATGATAGGGGAGCTTGTGGGACTATTGCTCATCAAGTGTTGAAGCTAGATTTTTTTTGGAGGCCCTTTTGGGGTGTTTTGAGGGGTGTACGGCCACACATGGGTGTACAGCCGTACACTCCTTTTGATCTTGTGTTTTGGTCATTTTTTGGGTGTTAAACAAGTGTTCCTAACATGAACTAAGCATAGGGAAAGCATACTTACGTTTTTTAGGCTTAAAGAGGGTTCACAACCACCAAGAACAAGTGTGTGTTCTTGGTGTTCTTGGTGAAATGGATGAATATTTGAAGATCTACCCAAAAGATGATTTGCATGGATGAAATCAAAGGGTGTTACTAGGTTAAGAAGAATAACAACTAATCAAATCGGAAGAAAGGCTTACATTCTTGAAGATCGGGGTGAAAAGCTTGATGATAGTTGAGAGAAAACTCGATTTCTTGACTTGGAAACTGAAGAAATGACTTATAAATGGAAGGATATCACACTTATGGAGGGGGTGTACGACCAACATGGGTGTACAGCCATACACTCATGTGTACGGCCGTACACTCCCTCTGATGGAGTGTTCGGCACGATTTCAACGCGAAGAACTTTAGCTGACACTTCCCTAAACCCAATGCTTGAATGTACTGAGCTTAGAACCCTTAAACAGACTCTAAACAAGGCTAAAAGATTGCAGAACGAGTCTGACACACGGTTGAATTGAATGGCTGGACTTTACAAGACAAAAAATTTCGGGTTGTCACATCATCCCCCCGTTAGATGGAATTTCGTCTTGAAATTAGCTTTCTTAGCAGTACTACTGGGGTTACGCTCCTCTGATTGGTAGAATATCCACTCGTAGACCTGGCAACTTTTCCCTAATGTTCATGACAGGATTCATACTTTGTCCATCTACCATTACCTCGTGTATACAAGTTGTATATAATTAAGATTAGTTAGACGGTCGGATATGCGACTCTGCCCCAGGTCCACAACCAAACAAGGAACAGGAGATAGGGCGGAAGCACACATACTAAATCTGCGTAATCATAATCATATACCACCCTCGTGTATACACTGAATAGTGATAGGTGGGTTGTATTTGTCCTTAGCCTCTGTGCTTGAACTTGGTGTCCTGAACGAGTGGTATTTCGGGAAGGTCTACGGAACATACGGCGGCAAGGCTTCAGAGGGCAAAGTACTCTTCACACGAGTACTTCGGGGTTTAGAATACGAGACAAAACTAAGGTCTAGGTCGGACTGTCATTACGAATGACGAAGGTTTCAAGAATTTGACGGTCAAAGCGATAGAAACATATGAACTTAGTATGGTAAGGACCACGCCAACTCATGACGAATGATAGCAACGGACTCCTTACTGAACAAAAGTTTGGCTGATTTGAAAGAAACGTCTGTTATACGATGATGTACCCCTAGTGTGCTCGACAATGTACTCTTTGTAAACATTCTAGTGCTTTCTGTTGTCCCCTTGATGTTAACACTTCTATGTATCGTACCGCGATGAGCGAGTACATACGGTGAAATTGCTTTGATAACTAGTGTCGATACTTTATACTACGATCCTCCTTGGTACCACTACGATCACCTGTCATATACAAGTTATGAATAATTAAGATGAATAAGACAATCGACTGAGTAACTCTGCCCCAAATCCACAACCAAACAAGAAATAGGAATTAGGGCGGAATCACTCACTCTAGGTCTGCAAAATCTTAGCTATGCACAACCCTGATGTACATACTAAGTCATCATAGCTTCTCTGAACAGATCTTTTAGTTCTCTTGAATATTGTGACTTGTTTCAATAAGTGAGTTGTTATAATTACTTTTAAGTGTTTTCCCCAAGTTTTAATCTTATATAAATATAAATTAATTTTTAAAGTAATTCTTATTTTAATTCGAAAACATACCGCTGCTCGCTGGCGACTCCGGAGTTGATTCTCCTGCGGTGATCATCAGAATTCGTCCATCCGCTCCTGAGTTCTTTGTTATCGGGTAGTCCCTCCTATAGTGTCCATTCTCACCACAACCATAGCAGGCTTGGTTTTCTTCAACTCATGGGACTTGGGAGATCGGTTAAGCTGGTGCCCTACAGAAACGGACTGTGTGTCCCTTTCTATGGAAGTCTAGGCACTGCATTTCCCGACATACTCCGGTGTGGTGATAGTTGCACTTTCCACACTTCGGGAGGGTTCCAGCATATCGACTAGCAGGTGCTGGAGTAGCATGTGTTGTGGCGGCGTAAATAGTACTCGTTTGTTGCTCCTGCGGGGGTTCCTGTGTTGTTCGCTTCTTATTCCTCTTGTTCCTCGACTTTCATTTATAGTCCTCTCCCTTTGATGGCTCGGGAACGGGGACTACTATGCCATGGCGGACTCCATGGTCAATGAGTCGCTGGGCCAGGCATTTGGCACTATCGAATGTGTTTGGGTTAGAAGACAGTACATCTCCTTGAATCAGGGTAGTTAGACTCTAGATGTATCTTTCTATCTTCTTTCTCTCTGGGGTAACCATCCCAAGGCATAGTGTTTCTAGGCCGCTGAACCTGTCAGTGTAGGCCACTATGTCTGAGCCGACCATCGTGAGCTCCCATAGTTCTTGTTCCAGCTTTTGAACTTCACCCCTCGGGCAATATTCTTCCACCATTAACTCTTTTAGGTTCTCCCAACCTATTGAGTTTGCCACTGATAGGGTCAGTGACTTAACATGGCTATTCCACCATGTTAGGGCTCTGTTGGAGAAGGTGCAGGCAGCAAACTTCACTGTGCTCCCTTCTGGGCACGAACAGATTACGAAGACCGAATATGTTTTCTCGAACCATCGTATTAGAGCGATGACTCCACCATTTCCATTAAAGTAATTGGGTTTGCAGTTCAGGAAGTCCTTGTACGAACACTCCGTTGGGTGTTCGTGAGTAACTCTGGGGTTGGCTAAGTGGGTTCCGCTACTTGATCCGAAGGTACCACTTTCGCCGAAGTGAGCTAGAGCAGTTGCCACTTCGGAGGATATCGATGCATGGAGGGCAGCATGATCGAATTGTGGCAGAGGTAGTGGCGGTTGAGTTGGAGTTATCGGAGTAGTGAGCCTGTTTGATCTGCAAGGAGGCATCTTTGCTAAAACAAATACAAAGATGAGACTGAATAAGTCTCTAGCAGGGGATATAAGCCGAAAGCTGAAAGACATGGTTATCCTAGTTATGAGTGTATCTGGTTCTGAAAACAATTCATAACAGAGTCTATACCAAATAAACTTTATGAATTAGAAATGGCTATCCTCGAATGAATATCTATGACCTGAATAACTGTTACCAGTTGCACGAAAGAAAATAATCCTAACACATAGTGTGAGCAGTGGCTCCACTAACTCATTATGTTATACAAGATTTTTATTTATTAGTGTGACGCATAAGACATTTTGGTTACTTCGGTTGATCCTTCCCTGAAAACTTCTCATGAACCTATTCTTGTTCCTCCTTGACTCTTCTGTTGATTGCTATGAGGATGTGGTTACATCTATCTGGGTTTGTCGTGCGAGAATGGAAGTGTCTAATGAATCTATGAGTTTTAAGTGAAACATTATGGGGTGATCCTTACAGAGTCCTCCTATAATTGCACAATGTATACAAAGTGTATATAATTTAAGATTAAATAGACCTTCGAATAACTGATCCTACTCCAAAACCACAACCAAACAAGGAACAAGAAGTGAAGCGTAGATCACAAATTCTAAGTCTATAAAATCTCAATTATATAAAACATTGGAAGTATACATTGGAAGATTATAGACCTATCCGTAAGGGTCTTTTAAGTTATCACATAAGTTATTTATATAGTTCCTAAAATACTCCTATAGTATTTTAATGTAATGTACTTGATATGTTTTAAACTTGTTGTCGTGTTATAGTATCATAAAATACTCCCATAGTATTCTAATTTTATGTACTGATCTAGAAATCCCTTGAATAGAGTTAGGTAAGTTTTAAGACTGTTGCAACACCACATCACTCCCAAACACATGTCGGTCACATCTCGAATGAATATAGTTGATCATGCTATATTGATCCTAGCTATGATTACATAACTGTCCATGTTTGACCGTAGTGTTCAACCTTTAAATACTTATGTTCTGTTCTTCTTGTGATACTTGTTCTAGTATGTATATATGTGTAAGAACGTATGTATACTTTTATAAGGTATCGTTATATATTTAAAATATATTATTATCCAGAGCACTTCGGCCCCATTGTATATCTTTTTTCGGTTGATATACTTAGTTCACAATAAACAATGCTCTGATACCAAAGTGTCACAACCCAAAACCGGAACGTCGGAAACGTTCGGGGGTGGAGGACGTCATGTTTTGTATCACAAGTCATGCATCATAGTAATCAAAGTAATGAACAACCATTTCATTAGAAAGAAAGTGTTTACAAAGTATGTGGTTCACATAACATAGACCACAAAGTAAATAACAAAAACACATGAAGCTATTATGCTCCATCTTCTGAATCCCAGAGCGCGTACCTGTCTACTGGTCTCATGAGAATACAAGTTATTTTGAAAGAGTAGATCATCATTTAAGTTGGCGAGTTCATAAGATTTTAGTGAATGTAAGTAAGTTGTAAGAAAGTTGTAGTAAGTTGTAGTAAGTTGTAAGTTCTTTTAGAAAAGTTCGCCTGTTCCTCCAGAAAATCCTATATTTCCTGCTTTGATGAAAGATAAGTAAAAATGACACTACAATCCTTTCTATGAGTACTAAATGGATACAAGTTATATAAAAACCAGAGTAAACAAACAATCGGTTGTGTGTATCTGCCCTAAGCCCACAACCAAACAAGGAACAAGAAATGAGGCGGAAGGCACACATCCCATTGGTTGTTAGATCCTCGTTGTATATAACCCTGGTGTATTCACTTGGTACTCACGGAGTTAACTCTAATAGTTCCTTTATATTTGATGAAAACATTCTTTAAGAAAACCCTTATTTCTTTTAATAAAAATGGTAACCACAATAGTTCCTTCTATAATCGCTTAGTTTATACTAGCTATATATAATCTAATATCGAATAGATAGTTAATTGTTTGAATCTGCCCTAAGCCCACAACCAAACAGGGAACAGGGAATGAGGCGAAAAGCACACATCCAACTACCTATCGGGTATTAATTATGTATAACCCTAATGTATAAACTAAGGTCATATAGAATTAACCACCTTAGGTCCTTTAAGTTATACTGTTTTAATAAAATGGATTAAACCCTTTACCGGTAAGTTTCTAGTTTTGTATACCAAATGTTCTATTTGAAAAGAATGTTTTGTACTAGAAAACGGTGTATTGAATTAGTGTCCTATGACCTGACCCATAGCTGGTACCCCTTATGATTACTTGGTGTATACGGAACATATATATAGCTAAGATCATATAGATAGTAGGCTGGGTGAATATGCTCTAAGCCCACTACCAAACAAGGAACAGGAAATGAAGCGGAAAGCCCACATCCTACTACCTGTCGGATCCGATAATATATATTCCTGATGTATAAACTAAGGAATCATAAAGTTAGCATTATAGGCCCCTTTGTACTGAATGTACTAGACTCGACTGCTTTGTTTGTCGTTTGAAATGATGTAAGTTTTCCCTAGTTTATAACTATCTTAACTCGAAAATAGTTTGCATTAACTTTCAAGTGGAATTGTCACAATATGAAAGTAATGGGAAAATGTAAGTACTCAGTTGTATTTTGAATTGACATCCTGAAGTACTGATTACCATAAAACAAGTTTGTTTTATTAAGGTCATAATGTGATGAGTAGTACCCATACTATACGCTCTCCCTGCAAGAGATTCTGGTTACCAAACGCGACTTCGGCAAACATATTGCTAAGTCCTGTAAATTTACATTAAAGTTATATGATCATGTATAACCAATTTACTATCACCTTTTGTTTAGAACAATGAGTTAGTGATTATTGGTATAGATAGATCCACGTTTTTTTCTTCTGCTATAGCATCTTTGTATGTTCTTTCTGTTATAGTATCTTAGTATGTTCTTTCTGTTATCATGTCTTAGTATGTTCTTTCTGTTATCGTGTATTGTATCTACCTCCATGTTTCTCTTTATAGTATGTTGTAGTATCTAGTATGAACTGAACCCCTAAACTATACCTATTATAGTTTACTAGTATGTTTACTTGAACTGTTACTGAAAAGACTCATTTATCTACTAAGTTATGATTGTACTTTAAAAACAGAGTTTTATAAACTATAAAGTAACATAACTTAAAAAGAGTTTTTGAAATGTTTTGATCACTTGTAAAAAAACATAAGCAATCCTTTGAAAGATGTTTATAACAAACATTTACACAATTATCATTGTGTTCAAATTGTATTCCCCCCCCCCCCTTAAAAGCATTTCAAACAGTTTAAAAGATTGATTATAGGGGTATGAACTCACCTTATGTGGGTGATTCAAACGAATATACGCGTAAGGATGAGAAGTTCCACGAATGAAGTCCCGAGACACAAACGAGTCCTAAATGACATATAATGGCATATATTGGCATGAATATAGTGTTTAGAAGCAACCACATGCAAGGAAACACCTTTAGGGACTAGGAAACACTTGGACCAAGAGTTAGAATCACATGTGATTCATCTAAGGGGAGTATACGGCCACAATAGGGAGTGTGCAGCCATGGGTGTACGGCCATGGAGTGTACGGCCTTACACTGATGGTAAAATGTGTACAAAAGTGTGTTTGAATGATCGGGAAGCTTGTTGGACTATTGCTCATCAAGTGTTGAAGCTAGATTTGCATTTTGGAGGTCCTTTTGGGGTGTTTTGAGGGGTGTACGACCACACATGGGTGTACGGCCGTACACTCCTTTTGATCTTGTGTTTTGGTCGTTTTTAGGGTGTTAAACAAGTGTTCCTAACATGAACTAAGGATATGGAAAGCATACTTACGTTTTGGAGGCTTGAAGAGGGTTCACAACCACCAAGAACAAGTGTGTGTTCTTGGTGTTCTTGGTGAAATGGATGAAGATTTGAAGATCTACCCAAAAGATGATTTGCATGGATGAAATCAAAGGGTGTTACTAGGTTAAGAAGAATAACAACTAATCAAAACGGAAGACAGGCTTACATTCTTGAAGATCGAGGTGAAAAGCTTGATGATAGTTGAGAGAAAACTCGAGTTCTTGACTTGGAAACTGAAGAAATGACTTAGAAATGGAAGGATATCACACTTATGGAGGGGGTGTACGGCCAACATGGGTGTACGGTCGTACACTCATATGTACGGCCGTACACTCATGTGTGCGGCCGTATACTCCCTCTGATGGAGTGTTCGGCTCGATTTCAACGCGAAGAACTTTAGCTGAAACTTCCCTAAACCCAATGCTTGAATGTACAGAGCTTAGAACACTTAAACAGACTCTAAACAAGGCTAAAAGATAGCAGAACAAGTCTGACACACGGTTGAATTGAAGGGCTGGACTTTACAAGGAAAAAAATTTCGGGTTGTCACACAAAGTCTAGTATGTTTCGTGCCTATATGTGCAATTAAGTTTATTCAAATCCAAAACTATCTCAAATTTTGACGGTTGTCACAGTCGCGCACGAGAATCGTGGCTCCATCCAAAACTTGCGATGTGTCACATTCCCGATGGTCTACGTCTCTCATATCTCGATGAATCTGGGTGTCAGAGGTGCACGTCGTGCATGGCATGCTTAACACGCGCATGATTAATATTTTTAAAAAATTCATATCTCTCTTATATGAATCTTGTTTATGACATTCTTTATATATCCGTATAGTTATCTATAAGTACTACACCTTTCCTGAAGGTCACATTGACTAATTCTAACTTTCTTTTAGCCCGTATTAAGTGATTTTTCAAAAATCATATATTCTTTGTATGTATTCCGTTTTTGGCTGTAACACCTGTTTTGGTTTGGGAAGGTTTTATGCATGGACTCGGCGAGTTGGGAGATCAACTCGTCAAGTTGAGTCGTGATATCTTGGACGCTGGTCGGAAGAGACTCGGCGAGTCGGAAGGCTGACTCGGCGAGTCAGGGCCATTTAAGGAAAATCCCAATTTTAGGGTTTGTCCCCTATATAAACATCATTAACAGCCTCCATAGCCTCCCATTTGCACCCTAGAAGCTGTTCACGACCGCAAACCCTCTTATGATGGAAGTGAGGGCTTTAGTGAGATAAATTGGTGAATCTTTGGAAGGATTTCAAGTTGAAGGAAGGAGGAGCAAGGGAGAAACATCAGATCCAGCATCTACTTCGCTTTGGGCACTTTTGTGAGGTATTAATCCTTATTCGTGCATTAGAGACTTGTAAGAAGCTTGTTGATGTGGTTTTGGCATTATGAGACTTTGTATGGACGTAAAGTTGGCAACTTTATGTGGTATTATCACTAGGAGAATATGGATCTGAAGTTTGGGACCTTAAATCCCTCTTGAAAGGACCGAATACATGGGTAACTTGTCGAGTCGCTCTTGTGACTCGGCGAGTCGGGAGGGTTTTCTCATTCGTGGGCAAGGGTTCACGGCCAAGGGTGTTCGGTTGAGAGTTTACGGCCGTGAACGTCAAGGAACCCGACGAGTCTCTCGGGTGACTCGGCGAGTTGACGAGTTAAGCAAGGAACCCGTCAAGTGGTTAATTGTACTCGACGAGTCAAGGTCAATATGGACTATTGACCGTGACTACAGACATAGACTTTGACCAGGGTTGACCCGAGGGTATTTATGGGATTGTGTTAGGCTAATCACATGATGATTATGGGTAGTTGAGAAGGAGTAGCGTGTGGTATATGTCTGATTTCAGCTTATTAGTTCAGCAGTCGAGAGGTGAGTCTTCTCACCATACCCATGGGTCTAAGGCAGCAAGGCCGGCCCATTATGTGATTATGGTATATGTGTTAGTCATTTCTATGATTTTGTATGCTATATGATTGTGTGTTATTGCATGGAAGACCACGGGGGAAGCCCGTGGCATTAGATCGAAGACCATGTGGGGTAGCCGATGGCATTCCTAGGTAAAGACCATGTGGGGTAGCCCATGGGATTCTTACAGGTTTATGTTTGCATTATGTGTAGATAATTATGTGATATGTGATATGTTATGTGTCTTATTTCATGGAAGACCCCGGGGGTAGCCCGTGGCAATTGGATGTAAGACCATGTGGGGTAGCCCATGGCATTCCTAGGTAAAGACCATGTGGGGGAGCCGATGGCACGCTGGATGTAAGACCATGTGGGGTAGCCCATGTCATTCCTAGGTTTATGTATGCCTGGCTTATGTGTTATATGTAGCTTCTATAGCTAGCAGGATATGTGATACAGGTAGCTTCTATAGCTAGCAGGATATGTGATATAGGTAGCTTCTATAGCTAGCAGGATATGTTATATAGGTAGCTTCTATAGCTAGCAAGATATGTGATATAGGTATCTTTTATAGCTAGCAGGATATGTGATACAGGTATCTTTTATAGCTAGCATGATATGTGATACAAGTAGCTTTTGATAGCTAATAGGATATGTGATATGTGGATTGTGTGTGTGTGGTATGCTTTGGGGAACTCACTAAGCTTCATGCTTACAGTTTTGTTTATTGGTTTCAGGTATCATCGTTTGGAAAAGAAGGGATCGGATTGATCACAGTGCACACACCTATGATTTCCGCAATGAATGATTTTGGGATGAACTCCGATAAGCGATTTACTTAACGATGATTTGAAATGTTGAAATAAATGGTATCAATGTTTTAGCTAAATTAAAAATGAAATTTTTACCCTTGATTTTTGGGTCGTTACAAGTTGGTATCAGAGCCTTGGTTTGAGGGATTCGGACATACTTTCGGGTGAGTCTATAGTCAAACTGAGGATCTGTAAAATTTTCAAAAGGAAAATGTTTTGAAGTAAAGAATTTCTAAGACAAGAAAGGGTGTGGTGCATGCAATCAGCCGAGCTCAAGTAAGTTTCCCCAGAATACCCATATATGTTATCTGTTATGAGTTGATTTATGAATCTGAAAATCGCATGCTAGTTAGGGCTAGGGGAGATACATTTATATGTTGTATGAGCTGGTAGACTTGCATGCTAGGGCTGAGTAGTCAACAATAGATTGGCCTGATATGTGATACTTGTAGCCTTGGGAATATTTGATGTCATGCTGGAATGAGAATGATAATTGGTATTTGTAACTGCTATGTGTATGCTTTTAAAATTGTATACGGTTAGGATCTTATAGCCTTAGAATAATCGATTTGGCTTTATTTCATGTTCCTTGTTTGGTTGTAGTCCTAGGATAGAGTCTATTATTCGACAGTCTATTAGATCATGTTATGTGTATAATTTGCATGCATAAGGCAGCCGACAGTGAGCATGGATGGATGTGGATAACGTTAGTTGCAATATGTGGGCGGAATGTGCTATGATAGTTCTTTGGATTGGAGTGCTACTGCACGAATGCTGCTTGATTTGTGCTTTGTGGAACTCTTGAGTGATGGGAGTCAGCTACTAAGTGGATGACGATATCCAGGAGGTGGATGGCTGGCATCAGGGGGAGTTCCTCAGCAGTTGTTGGCAGGGCGAGGATGGGAACCTGGGAAAGCCTAGGATATGGTCCAGTGAGCTAGAGGGGCGGTTCAGAGTGGTTGGGAGCATAGGGGAGCCTAGTAGGTGCATCGGTGGATATTGTGTTGCTGTTTGGCGGGTATTTGGTGCATCAGTGGGATAGGTGACTTAGAGGATTCAGGAGGATTACTGAGGAAAGTATGGATAGGTGTGGAAGGTAGTATGGGCCCGTACTACTGAAAGAACAGGATCCATACTCGAATCAGTGAGAGTCTTGGAGAATCTAGGAAGCTTATGGGAAAGAGAATTCTTGGTTACGTTTTGATAGTGGGGATAGTTGCTTTGCCAGATGTGGACGAGCAGGCAAGGGGAAGGACCAGGGTTTGGTCCCGGCTCCGGTGGTGAGCCAGATAACGGAGGGACTGCTAGGATTTTGAATTCGCCTTGGATCTCTTGTATCAGGCGACAAGGGTTGATTGTGCGATTTAGTGTGTTTTGGGATTTGACTCTATGCCTAGGGAATATTTTATAGTCATCTAAGAGCAGAGGTAGCTCCAGCTACTGTAGTTCAGCAGTTGGCGATTAAACTGATGGGGGTGTCAGGGTGCGAGACCCTGAACGGTATGGATCTCAGAACCGAGGACAAAAGATTGATTAGGGGTGCCTCAGAGAGAGAGGTTCAGGTCAGGTGAATTTTTGGAAGGTCTCGGGCGGAGACCTAGGAGTTGGATCAGCTTTTGAGAGGCCAGCAGGGTCGGATCCAGTGCCACGTTTGCAGAATCTGCACGATGAAGTTTCGTTCCAAGGGAGTAGATTGTCATTGGGATTGGGATGGGGTGTTTCATCATGTTCTCAGGGTGGATGAGGTATCAAAGGAGAAGGTGGTCAGGATTCCCTCGAATGTCGTGGATATGCTACCTTCGGCCCTTTCCGATGGATATCGGGTATTTGTATCGTTTGGGAATTGTGATAGGTTAGATCTCGGGTTGGTTTTCTGCTATTATATGGGTTAGCAAGGGTTACAGATGCCATTCAGCACGTCGAGGGATCTTTGAGAGACCTTCTGACGAATGTACCTCGCAGAGGGGAATCCTCATGTACCGTGATTGCTCTGAGTCATGGTCGGAACCTGCTCAGTAATCTGGGCTGCTACGGGTGTAGCAGGTTTGGTCACGTTTTCAGTTATTGCCCACTGGGGGCAAGCCCGTTATATTTGTTGCGATCAGAAGGGTGACAAGGAAGTCGACCGTTTGAGAATCAGATAGGAGCGGTGAGTGCATCCGCTCCGGCTATTTTGAGGATTACCTTTGGACGAGAGGGTAGAGCCGGAGCACAGCTGGGAGGGGCCCCACTTGCAGGGTCAGATTTGGGGAGATCGGAACTCCAACAGACAAGGGTGTGAGCATGGATAGGAGTATCGTTGGTTGTTACCTATGGTGGTGGTTGAGGTATACACACCTTCAAGAAGAGCTATATGCCATCTGCATATTGTGTTATTGGGTGGAATAGTACGAGACCATCTCCTGATATATCGCATATTTTCCAGCATTGAGTGTCATTGTGAGAATGGTCTGGGTTGGTTCAAGGGTTCGTATGGGGGGATTTTGACTGGTTTCAGTAACCTTAGCAATTATGTTAGAAAAGCCTCTCGGAGTTGTCGGGGGAGGGAAGGAGAAGCTGTCGCTGAAGTATTGTGGGAGCATCCGACCTTTGGACTCTGAGATCTGAGTGTGATATCAGTGTGAACAGCTAGAGTCATTGGCATTGTTGGGACACAAGATGTGCGAGTTGGTTTTCGGGAATTGTGTTGTTTGGAAGGGTTATGCATGGTGTTCTAGCTTTGGTAAGCATCGGTCGTCAGCAAGGTGAGCACTGGAACGTAATGAGGACTGGGAATCCTACAATTTTCGAGTGCGCAGAACGGACTTAGTTGAATCTAAGTGGGGAAGAACCGCCCAGGTATCCGGGTCAAAAGCAAGGGTTAAAGTGTTGTAAGACTACGGGGGAGCCGTAGCACTCACTAATGTTCAGATGGGGTGAAAGTAATGTAAGACTGCGGGGGATCCATAGCATTCACTAACGGTCAGTTAGGGTATAGTGATGTAAGGCTGCGAGGGAGCCATAGCATTCACTAGTAGTAGTGAGTGTTGTAAGACTACGGGGGGAGTCGTAGCATTCGCTAGAGGTAGAGAGTGTTGTAAGACTGCGGGGGTGTCGTAGCATTCACGGATTCTTTCAGGTGATCTGGACTAGGGAAGGCTAGTTCGCAGGGTTGTGGCAAAGCCACAACTTAGTTAGGATCAGTACCGGAGGTGAATGATCGATCAGTTATCCGGGGGGGAACCTGGGCGTGTATGGAAGTTCAGGTTGGAACCGGTTGAGACCGTTAAGCTAAGGTTGGATCTTGTGATACAAGATCTTGTGGTCAAGTAGTGGATGTTTCTGTAGGGCTACGGCTGGGTAGCCCTGTTATTGGATCTCATAAGAACCTGGTGGTTGGACCGGGAGCAAGACTGGAAGTCTGAAGAAATCGGTTAAGGGAATTTATTAGGCAGACGAGTGAAGGATGACGGGAAGTCATGGGGCATTATGCAAATGCCGATTCAAGGATCTCTGGATAGGAGCAAAAATTCGGATTTGGATAGGAACCCAAATCGGAATTCGTGCAGGATTTTGTTTCAGTGAGATGGGATGTGGGGCATCTATACGCTAAGGGCATCGAGGGTAGAATTCCAGGTTGGTGAACGGGTAGGTTTGATGGTGGTTTAAGTCTTGTGATGTGTCTCAGGTGGCTCTATCTGTAATAAAGTCACGACATGTCCGAATCAGGATACGGTGGGTCGCAGGAGACCGGGAATTATGTAAGACTATAGTTATTCTGGTAGTATACACCTTTTTGCATCGGATCCAGTAGCGATAGGCTGTCAGCCTATCATGATCGGATGAATCAATCGAATGGAAGGGGATAGGGCAGTTATGGTTAGACGAGGTATCCTTCGGAGTTCGCAGGGGACTCTTGAGTGTGGTTTGGTTCAGCAATCAGGTAGGTGTTCGGGGTCCCGGAGAGTTGGTAGACAAGTTGTGGCCTGTGTGCGGAATTGCTTGATTATTCAGTAGTCGCTGTTGATCGGTGAATTTGTTCTTTAGGCAGCCTCAAGGTAATGTGAGTGGGAAGTATTCTATTTAGAATGGTTTTCTTATGGAACGAGTTCGATGATGATTCGATGTTGGCAGTCTGTCAGGGAGACAGACCATCTCGAAACTTCAGATTTCAGATGGAGCAGGTGTGATCAGGTTGCAAGGAATTCATTCATTTTCGGAGTTCACTTTGCTGAAGGTGTCGCTCTGGGAATGGATTAACAGGATTCGGAAGCGGGGCAAGCTAGGACCGCGGTATTCAGGCTGTTCAGGATCTCGTCCTGGATGGGCAAGGTGGCGTATCGCTTAAGAGACGGAAGAGGTGATGCGAGAGCATTACACGAATGTGTTTGGGGCAGCAGACTTCGAGGACGAAGTCTAGTTCAAGTGGGGAGACTTGTAACACCTATTTTCGTTTGGGAAGGTTTTATGCATGGACTCGGCGAGTTGGGAGATCAACTCGTCGAGTAGAGTCGTGATATCTTGGACGCGGGTCGGAAGAGACTAGGCGAGTCGGAAGGCCGACTCGGCGAGTCAGGGCCATTTAAGGAAAACCCCAATTTTAGGGTTTCCCCCTATATAAACATCATTAATAGCTTCCATAGCCTCCCATTTGCACCCTAGAAGCTGTTCACGGCCGCAAACCCTCTTATGAGGGAAGTGGGGGCTTTAGTGAGATAAATTGGTGAATCTTTGGAAGGATTTCAAGTTGAAGGAAAGAGGAGCAAGGGAGAAACATCAGATCCAGCATCTACTTCGTTTTGGGCACTTTTCTGAGGTATTAATCCTTATTCGTGCATTAGAGACTTGTAAGAAGCTTGTTGGTATGGTTTTGGCATTATTAGACTTTGTATGGACGTAAAGTTGGCAACTTTACATGGTATTATCACTAGGAGAATATGGATATGAAGTTTGGGACCTTAAATCCCTCTGGAAAGGACCGAATGTTGGATAAGGTGTCTAAGTCCATAACTTATTTTGTATATACTTGACCCGACCCGGCATGGTCCATTTGGGTTGCACTTCACCCGAACTATTTATATGGATAATATTATGAGAATAGTATGTTTATGACTTATTAATATATTATAAGTTATAATATATTAATATATGAAATCATATTATTTAATTAGTATTGATCTTAATTTAATTATGAATTAATTCAGTGATCAAAAGGTGACTAATTAAATATTGGGCTATTATATTTATATAGTGTGGGCTAATACTCATTAGGAAATGGGCTAAGCTTGCATGGGAGTCCATGGATGATCCATGGAGCTTTTAACCCATGGATCCTTGGAAAAGGAAAAGACATGGGTTATTAGGGTTTACATGGTTCATAACCCTAATCATCTACACTATATAAAGAGGCTTGTGGTGCTTGAAATGACACTATGTGTGTGTGTATAAGAGTGGCCGATTTCTAGAGCTTATATACTCTCTCATAAAGTTTTCCAAGTTTGTGGTGTTTTGTGATTTCCATTTGAGGCATTCATATTATTGGTGCTAAGCTCTCAAACTCCAAAGGAATCAACTCACTACTAAAGGTATGTAATTCTTCTAGTATCTTTTATGTTTAAAAGTACCCCATGCTAGATAGGTTGTGGACCTTGGAAAATTATTTTGCATGTATTCTAGTCAAAAATAGATCCAAGGTTTCTAGGGTTCCATGAACACCTTAGGAGTGTTAGAATGCTCAAAACCCAACACCGAATATGTGGGTAACTCGTCGCGTCGCTCTTGTGACTCGGCGAGTCGGGAGGGTTATCTCATTCCCGGCCAGGGGTTCACGGCCAAGGATTCACAGCCAAGGGTGTTCGGTTGGGAGTTTACGGCCGTGAACGTCAAGGAACACGGCGAGTCTCTCAGGTGACTCGGCGAGTTGACGAGTTAAGCAAGGAACCCGTCGAGTGGTTAAGTGTACTCGACGAGTCAAGGTCAATATGGACTGTTGACCTTGACTACAAACATAGACTTTGACCAGGGTTGACCTGAGGGTATTTATGGGATTGTGTTAGGCTAATCACCTGATGATTATGGGCAGTTGAGAAGGAGTAGCGTGTGGGATATGTCTGATTTCAGCTTATCAATTCAGCAGTCAAGATGTGAGTCTTCTCACCATACCCATGGGTCTAAGGCACCAAGGCCGGCCATTATGTGATTATGGTATATATGTTAGTCATTTCTATGATTTGTTATGCTATGTGATTGTGTGTTATTGCATGGAAGACCCCGGGGGAAGCCCGTAGCATTGGATATAAGACCATGTGGGGTAGCCCATGGCGTTCTTACAGGATTATGTTTGCACTATGTGTAGATAATTCTTTGATATGTGATATTTTATGTGTGTTATTGCATGGAAGATCCCGGGGGGAGCCTGTGGCAATTGGATGTAAGAACATGTGGGGTAGCCCATGGCATTCCAAGGTAAAGACCATGTGGGGGAGCCCATGGCACGTTGGATGTAAGACCATGTGGGGTAGCCCATGGCATTCCTAGGTTTATGTATGCATGGCTTATGTGTTATATGTAGCTTCCATAGCTACCAGGATGTGTGATACAGGTAGCTTCTATAGCTAGCAGTATATGTGATACAGGTAGCTTTTATAGCTAGCAGGATATGTGATACATGTAGCTTTTATAGCTTGCATGATATGTGATACAGGTAGCTTTTATATCTAACAGGATATGTGATATGTGGATTGTGTGTGTGTGGTGTGCTCTGGGGATCTCACTAAGCTTCGTGCTTACAATTTTGTTTATTGGTTTCATGTATCATCGTTTGGAAAAGAAGGGCTCAGTTTGATCGCAGTGCACACACCTATGATTTCCGCAATGAATGATTTTGGGATGAAATCTGATAAGCGATTTACTTAACAATGATTTGAAATGTTGAAATAAATGGTATCAATGTTTTAGCTAAATTAAAAATGAAATTTTTACCCTTGATTTTTGGGTCGTTATATTGGCCTTCTTTGTCTCAAAGTTCTTATCTCGAAGTGTACTACGATTTTCCTGTTAATAACATTAGCTAAAACTCAACCGATCACTTAGTACTATTTTGACGTTGCAAAATCTATTGACGTGGTTGATTTTACTTCTTACAAAAATCATAACTTCTTCGATTGAAGTCATATTTTTATGAAGTTTATATCATTAAAATCACATCGTAATGTACTTTTTGAATATGATACCCTTTATATTAGTTAACGCAACCTTTTGCGCATTTAATTATACGATTTATGTATAGTTGAACTATTTTTTCATACAATAGGGTCCTAAGCCTTGTGTTTATATAATTATCATATTCTGAGTCTTTTACTATTGGTGGTTGGTGAAAAGTTTTGCAATTGTCACATTCTCCCCCCGTTTAAGGAATTTTGTCCGAAAATTCGATTCTTAGTGTTTTGCTTGTTAGGGGATAATGGTTTCTTAATCCATGTTTAGATCCTCCTTTTCTGCAGGGATAACTCATTCTCCCTTGGTCACATTTCTTCTGGGGGTTTATTGTTTCTACTTCTAATTCTTTAACTTCATTAGAGGTAATTGATATTATTCTGGTGTTGATCATAATTGGGTCGGCTTGGACTATTACATCCTTCTTTTAGTTTATCTATATTTTACATCAAAAGGAAACCTAAACTTGGGTTTTATTCTTTCTTTTTTGTGTTATAGATTTTTGGAGGGATCTCTATGATCTAATCTCCATGTGTAAGTATTTATTTTACCGTTTTTAGGAGATTTTACAAGTAATTTTATTAAAAATATGCGCATATATTACATTTCTTTCAAAGGTAAACATTTCAAGGGTTGCTAGTCCTTTTACTTAATATCTTAAGCACTTGTTACAAACTAGCTCTCTACACCTGTCCTATTGGAGATAGCTACAGTTGTCACACTTGGGAAGCCTCCCTAAGTATCTCTTGGTGGATTTGGTGATCTTTCTCGAGACTTCTTAATGTCTCCTTTCTTCCATGAAGATCGATTGGATTCTCCTTTGGGACTTTCTTTCCACTTCTTTATGAAATCCTTGACTCATTTCCTATTTCATTCTTGAGCTTAATGATTTCTTCCTGATTATTGATTTTGTTAAACTAAAGGCTAATTGTCTAGCATCTTTATAGGTATTGGCTTTTGCTGTAACAATTGGTAAAAATTGGTCAGAGTTCGGTGGTCAAACCACCAGGAACCGCTAGGTATTAATGGCCAATTGTGTGTAACTTTATGTTTATAATGTATACCTCTCTGAAGGAACATAGAAGTTGTTCGTATACGACGACACGTGCATAAAAGGATTGAGGTGCATATAGATGAATTGAGGCAGAGTTTTTGCCTATGCTTTTGGTTAAATGATATAAATGAGAAATTTACTATCATCATGATGCGTGAGATTCGTTAACATGGTAATGGGATTGACATAATAACAAATGTATTCAGCCGAAAAGAACGTACCAAACTCCGTTGAGTATGAATATTAACTATCAATATTAACTATGAATATCTATTCACAACCTATAGCTCAAATTTGATAAGTTTAACTCGAGACTCTGCGAGAGGAAAGGCTTCGCGAGTGAAGCTCTGTGAAGGATGGATAAACAGGTCAAGTTCAGGGATGACGAGGTGTGATGCTTGATGAATCAAATTTGCATGATTAAGTGCGGTGAACACGAGAGCATAGTCTTGGACAGAGCTCACAGATTTAAGTGTCCCATCCATCCAGGCTCTGACCTAATGTCTTATATCTAAAGGAACTGAAATGGTGATCATGCATGAAGGCAAAAACTGCCACTTAAGTGGACAAGTATCAAACGTACACCGAGAATATAGTCAGACTACAAGGTGCCGATCACTATCGTCTCTCGTTAAGATGGTGAATTCACCTAGCAATTTTGACAATCATCGAAATCCTTGACTGCGCGCTTAGGAATAATCACATCTATACATCGCTAATGGCTAGACCGAATGAACCATCCCAACTTGAGTTATATGATTTGAACATGTATGACAGACTTGAAAATTTCATAAGGTACCCATTATTGTTAATCAAATTTCCCCGCGATAATAGTTATCACGCCATCGTCAAGGTCATACCATTTGCAGTCTTCTATAGGCGAGGGTATCAATCATTGATGTCCTGAACAATGATTGGAGTTACGAAACTAAACAAAGAGCATGCGGGTGATACGTTGCAATCCAATCCATGAATCACTCATGGGTTCATAGAAATGATTGTGGGAACTGGAGAAAAATTTTAGAATGCTCATGATCGACAAAATAATTATGTACACAAAAGAAGTAAGTCTTTCAACTTCCAAGTACGAGAATATGTAGATTTTAAACGCCTACTCCTTTAGAGATATGATTCGGCTTAGAAAACAAGTTAAGTTAGACTGCGACTCAAAGGGCCTTCGAAATTCTTAACATAATTTGGTCCTGATAATTATATTAAGTCAGCTTGAGAACTAACGACGTGCACGACGCTTTCTCATGCGCCACATCCCAAGGAATGTCTACCCGACGACGCGCTTATTATCTCGCTCGGTGATGTGTATTAGGAAATAATATCAATATTTCATATTTGTGAAATTGCATGTGGTAAAATTATATATAAGATTTTATAAACTTTATAATATTGGATTCTATCTTATTCCATATTCATTCTTTGTTGTGGGCTTAGAATTTAGCCATATGTTTGACCGAGTACTCAATCTTGAGTTATACGACTTAAAACGACTACAGAAAGATCATGTATGGAGCAAGTGAAATGAAAATGCCACCAATTGTTTTATAATATTTTCTCTACACGTTGAATTTTGGGACAAAATTCCTTTCAATGGGGATAATGTAACAATTGGTAAAAATTGGTAATAGTTCGGCGGTCAAACCACCGCAAACCGCTAGGTATTAATGACCAATTATGTGTAACTTTATGTTTATAATGTATATTAAATACATTATATTTATAATATTTTTTATAACATCCGAAACTGCTTAAACCGCCTATCGTTGAAGATTGAACCAAAAACAAAAATAAAATTAATCTATTTGTGGCGTTAAAAATAAATTTTTTGCATCGGATATATTTGAGAGTTATGGATAAGAAAAATGAATAGATTATGTTCTACTGACTTTGTGGATATAAAGAACGCCCAAAACGTAGGTCGTATGAGAAAGTTACGCCTCTTTAAAGTTACAAAAATCAGTATTTATCTGATTTTCCAGAAACAAACTGTGCACTGCTTCGTTTGGAATAGCTACGAACCTCGAAAATCATTTTTGAGCACATTTTCAAACTTAGATTATGATATATTATTGTATTTTATTTTTATCATATTTTTAATCTTGACCAAAACCAAATGCGTAAAATCTATCGGATCCGATCCTATTAATCGCGAAACTTTAAACACTAATTCATGGACTTTGACATATCAGAATGGAATTCTGTCTGCGTTTATGAAATCATCACTACAGGAACAATAAGTAGGTACTTTAGAAAAAATTTATTAAAGAAGATTATGATACGAAAATCAAGACATCGAGAGTTATATCACCAAATATATTATACAAATTTATTACCCAACAATTTACTTTGCACAAAACATCTAAGAAATCTGATTTTTTTTACAAAACACAATCATCCCAAATCTATTAAAAAGTTTACAAAATCAGATTTTTATATATCTTTACACTCATACGCTTCCCCCTCCTCACTCCTTCCCCATTCCGTTGACAGTTACTCCACATTCTTCTTCATCTAGCACAACCCCAATCATCCCCTTGATCGACGATTTCAGCCACCTCTACATGCTGATGTGATCATTCCATTGCCTTGCCCTTCCTCTCGTTTCTTACATCACAGACAAATGAAAAGGATTTCAACCCACCTGTAACTCCCGCAGATTCGGGCTAGTCAATTTAGAGACAATAAGCATCAAAAATGAGTTATTTATGGAATATTATTTAGAAGGATTAATCTTAACCAAGTGTTAGTATATGTTACAAGGGTTCCGTACATATAAAGAACGCCGAAATCCGAGTTATAACGAAGAAATTATGGCCCGTCGAAGTTTTACAGCAAAACCGGAACGACACCGGGAGACGTAAATAGTGATTTACGATAGAGGACTTTTTGGCCTTAGTGATCTAAACAAAAATTGTAGTATACGTTAAACCGAGAGTGTGCATAAAAAGAACGCCCAAATCTGACTTCGTATGAGGAAGTTATGAATTTTCTAAGATTTGGTATAGCAGTGCACGACCCGAAACTCGAATTTTAGATCGAACGGTTTTTGGCCTATGTGACCTATGAGAGTTAAAGATCTCATTAATAGGAAGTCAACGATAAAAATACAGACGAAAACGGAGTCCGTATGAAAGAGTTAAGAAATTTTCGCGGTAATTTAACAGTATAATCTCCTCCTACTGTTAAATTTAAGATCGGTCGAGAATTGGCCGACGGAGTCAAAATGAAAGTTGTAGATCTTATTTTTACCTACGCGTGGATATAAATAAAGTCAAAATGGAGCTCGTATGCGAAAGTTACGGATTTTAGAAGTCAGATGTGTGCTGTGCGAAAATGGGTGACGTGGCACAATCTTGGCCATTGCTTTCTCCCCAAGTCTTACCACCAGATGGTGACATGTGGCACCAAGTTCACCCATATTTCACCCTATAAATAGAACCTCTCTCATCCTCATTTTCTTCACACCTTTCCCATTCTTTCTTCTCTCTACACTCTCTCTCTAACCCTCCCAAAACTCCCCTAGCGCTAGAAGAAAGCCTCGGAGCGCTCGACAGCTCCGAGAAGAAGAGCTTTCGGCTCGGAAGTTCTGCCCCTGCAGAGCCCGGCTTGTAGCCAAACCCCCTCGTAGGTAATATACGCCTACGCTATTTTAAATATAGTTTTTATTTAAATACAATAATGTTATTGTTGGATATAGTGTCTAACTCCATAACTATATTTGGTATGTACTTGACCCGACCCGGCATGGTCCATTTGGGTTGCACTTCACCCGAACAATTTATGGATAATCGTTTGAGAATAGTATAAGTTATGATTTATTAATATATTATAAGTCCTAATATATTAATATAAAATCATATTATTTAATTAGTATTAATCTATAATTAATCTAGAATTAATTTAGAGATCAAAAGTATGACTAATTAAATATGGGCTGTTGTATTTATATAATGTGGGCTAATGCTTATTTGGAATGGGCTAGGCTTGTATGGAAAGTCCATGGATACTCCATGGAGCTTTAACCCATGGATCTCATGGAAATGAAAAGACATGGGTATTAGGGTTTACATGAATGTAACCCTAATCCACCACACTATATAAAGGAGGCTTTGGTTCTTGAAATCACATGAGTTGTGGTGAGTAAAGTAAGATGGCCGATTTCAAGAAGGTGATTACTATTCTCTCAAAGTTCCAAGTTTGTGGTGATTTGTGATTTCCATTTGAGGCATCCACACTATTGGTGCTAGGCTCTAAAACTCCAAGCAATCAACTACAACTACAAGATAAGTAATTCTACTAGCTTTATTTGATTCAAGTTCCCCATGCCATGCTAGATAGGATAAGAACCTTGGAAAAATAATTATTTGCATGTATCATAGTCAAACATAGATCCAAGGTTTCTAGGGTTGCATGTACACCATAGGAGTGTTAGAATGCTCAAAAACCCATCAGTGGTATCAGAGCCTGGTTTGTTTATTTGATACTTGATGCAAAAAAAAAAAAAAAAAAAAAAAAAAAAAACTTGAAAATCGAAGTTTTGTTCAAAAGCTCGTATCAAAATTTCAAGTTTTGTATATGTACTTACGATTCTTGAAATTTTTGATATGAACATTCATAAACATATGAGTTTAGAAGATCATAGAAATTATGTGCTAATAATTGATTAGATTAATTCTTGATCTTTATGTGTTTTAATGGAGTCCATAACTAGTTCTTAAGTTATGGATAACCAAAAGTCACATTTATAAATAACCATTAAAAGAACACATAGGTTACAAAAAATGAAGAGTCTTCATTTTTAATAACCATTAACTCATAAGTTATGAGAAATGAAAAGTTTTGAAAGTTTACAAAACTTGCCCTCAAGTTTTGGAACATGTAAAGTCATATTAAAAACTTTAGTTCCAAACCCTAGAATTTTAAAAGTTAAAATTCAACCCTTATACTTTATAATATTATAAGTTTAATAATATTTATATATGTATAAGATCAAGTCGTCTTACCGCTAGTACGCCTCATTCACGAAGCCGGTCTATAAGGGGGGTATAAGGTTGTTGCCTATAAAATGGCAACTTAATGGGTGTCCACTCTCACCCACCGCTTCCTTGATCGGTGGAGGGTCGTTAGCCGAACGGGTAGGACAAGGACTTATAAATTCTCATTAAAAGTATAATGATAATACTAAACTAACTAAACTTTATTGAATTCCCAATATTAGTTATTTTAGGAAAATGTGAATAAGGTGCTAATCCATGAAATTACACTTTACACTTTGTTTAAGTCGTTAGTGGAGCGTGTGTGGTTAACCGGCACACTAACTTGAACTTAACAAGGTAGGTAAAGGGTGACTTAATGTTTATCAAAGTATCGATGGAGCGTGTGTGGTTAACCGACACATCGATTGAGGGGTAATACATTAAGGGTACCAAGTAATTTGCATGGTTACTTCACACCTTGTTTTGTGATCCTCGGCATCCCAGTCACAAAACTTGAAGGGCACACTCGAGATTGAAACATGCCATTGAAGAAAGTTCAATGAATCTCAAAGAATCTAGGAGTTTCTAAACCAATTAAAACCTAATTAAATATTTCGTTTTTCATGGTGGAAATTGGTGAATCGTCATTCACCTACCTTCAAATATCTTATAGCTTAGATTACGACATCCCTCTTCTAAGTTATAAAATATTGTGTTGGGTCCTAGCCTTAATATTACATTTGGGTGTTTTGTTAAGGACTATCTCTATATCTAATCAAATCTATTCCCTCTTCTTTTCAGATGTCTTCCAATAACAATGCTTCTGGCTCAAACCCTACTAGCTCCTTCTCTCTCATGAATCTTTGTGGGAGAGTCATCTTTGATGGGTCCAACTTTACAGATTGGATCAGAAACATCAGGATGGTCACTCGGTATGAGAACAAAGAATATGTTCTCGACAACGAGCTGAAGGTACCCGAGACAACTGCTACTCCTGAAGAGCTTGCTGAATATGAGGTACATGAAAGAGATGCTACAAAAGTGGCATGCATCATGATGGCCACCATGACAGCCGCGCTCCAAAAGTCCTATGAGGACTATTATCCTTTTGAGATGCACCAGGACTTGATGGACCGCTACCATCAAAGTGCTCGTCAAGAGCGATATGAAATAATCTCCTCCATGATAACAACCCGAATGAAGGATGGTGAACCCATCACGGGCCACATGCAGAAAATGCAAAGGTATGTGGACCGTTTACTGAAGCTGAATGTGAACTTCCCTGAGGAATTACTAATAGACATCATTTTGCACTCCTTGCCATCGTGTTATGATCAATTCCGCGTGACATATCACATGAACAAGGAAGAAGTCACCCTCAGCAAACTTCAAGGACTCTTGAAGACCGCCGAAAGTGGTCTAAAGGGTAAGTCGGTTGTTACTACTTCTACTCCTACTCCAACTACGGCCAATGTCTTGGCAATCGGGCATGGCAAAGGGAAGAAGAGAAAGAACCATTCTAAGGGTACCAAGGGTAAGACCCTTGAAGGCTCCTCTTCAAGCAAAACCAAGAAAGGTTTTGTCACTCCTTCTGCTAACCCTAATGAGGCTGAATGCTTCTATTGCCATGAAAAGTCGCACTGGAAGCGAAACTGCCCAAAGTACCAGCAAGATTTGAAGGATGGGAAAGTAAAACCCAACCATGCAGGTATATACACTATATTGTCTAATAACTCACCTCATTCTAAGTCTTGGGTCCTTGATACAGGTTGTGGTATTCACATATGTTGTGATTTGTAGGGACTAAAAAGAAGTGAGAATGTGGAGCAGGGAAAGATAAACTTGATCATGGGAAACAGGAAAGCTTCACCTGTCACCAAGATAGGAGTTTATTCCTTAGTGCTAAATAGTGGGTTTACATTAGATTTGAATAAATGTTATTATTCGCCAGAAATGGCAAGAAATGTTATTTCCTTTCATGCATTGTATAAACAAGGTTTTACCTTTTATTTTGATAATAATAATGATAGTATTGATGCTTTCTTTAATAATGTTCTTTATTTTAAAGCATTACCTTGTGATGGCATGTATGAAACTGTATATGTTGTAGATAATCTAGGAAATAATGTATTGTGTATTAACTCTTCCACTAGCTTAGATAAAGCATCCTTATGGCATTGTCGTCTTGGACATGTAAGCAAGAAACGCATAGGCCAACTGCAAAAGGATGGAGTCTTGGAGTCATTTGACCTAAAGTCAGATGATAGTTGTGAATCTTGTTTTCTTTTGGTAAAATGACAAAGTCACCTTTTACTGGCACTTGTGCTAGGGGTGAAGGTTTGTTGGACCTCATACACACGGATGTGTGTGGACCCTTCAGAACCACCACAAGAGATGCTAATCGGTTCTATGTGACTTTTACTGATGATTTTAGTAGATATGGATATGTCTACCTAATCAAGCATAAGTCAGAAACCTTTGAGAAATTCAAAGAGTTTAAGCAAGAAGTGGAGAATCAGTTGGGCAGGAACATTAAGATGCTTCGATCCGATCGTGGTGGTGAGTATCTTAGTACTGAGTTCCTTGACTATCCTAAGGAATGTGGGATTGTCTCACAATTGACACCTCCTAGGACACCACAGTTGAATGGTGTAGCTGAGAGGCGCAATCGGATCTTGTTGGACATGGTTCGTTCCATGATGAGTCGAGCTTCGCTACCAATCTCATTTTGGGGGTATGCCTTAGAGACTGTCGCCCATATCCTTAATCTAGTCCCTACAAAGAAGGTTGCCAAAACACCTCACGAGGTGTGGACTGGAAAAGTTCCCAATCTAGACCACATCAAGATTTGGGGTTGCGAGGCTTTCGTGAGACGTGAGACTCACGATAAGCTCGAACCCCGAAGCGAAAGGTGTATTTTCATCGGCTACCAACAGAAATCCTCTGGTTACATCTTCTACAGACCCAGTGATAATGTGGTCTTTGTACCAAGAAGACGATTCTTTCGAGAGAGAATTCATGAGCCAAGGAGGCAGTGGGAGGCAAATTGACCTTGAGGAAATTCAAGAGTCAAGTGGTGAAGGAACCTCAAACCCTAGCCCTCAACCTGAGGAGAAAACTCCTGTTGAGCCGACTGAAGAATCTATACCTCTGAGGCGTTCCACCAGAGTTAGGAATGCACCTGAGCATTATTATGGTTTTCATATTACTGCAGAAGGTGAGACACTTATCAGTGATAACACACTGGTAAATCTGGATGAGCCTAACAGCTACACGGAAGCCATGGCAGGCCCTGAGGCTGCTAAATGGAAAGAGGCTATGGATAGCGAGATACAGTCCATGTATGACAATCAAGTTTGGAACTTGGTTGACAATGTACCTGATCGTAAGATAGTTGGGTGCAAATGGATCTTCAAGAAGAAGACCGACATGGATGGTAATGTACATACTTATAAGGCACGACTGGTTGAAAAGGGTTATTCTCAAACTCCAGGAGTTGATTATGATGAGACCTTTTCACCAGTGGCCAAGATTAAGTCTATTAGGGTTCTGTTAGCCATTGCTGCATTTCATGATTATGAAATATGGCAAATGGATGTCAAAACCGCTTTCCTTAATGGAAAGTTGGCTGAAGATGTTTACATGGTTTAGCCAGAGGGTTTTGTCAGTACAGAGTACCCCAGTAGAGTGTGTAAGCTCGAGAAATCCATTTATGGATTAAAACAGGCACCTCGCAGATGGAATCTTTGCTTTGATGAGAAAATCAAAAAATTTGGATTTTCAAGGAGTGAAGATGAATCTTGTGTCTATATCAAGGCTAGTGGGAGTATAGTCAGCTTTTTGGTACTGTATGTGGATGACATACTACTCATAGGAAATGACATCCCAACCCTGCAGGAAGTAAAGTCCTGGCTTGGGAAGTGTTTCGCTATGAAGGACCTTGGAGAAGCTGCCTATATCCTAGGGATAAGGATTTTGAGAAACAGGAGTACAAGACTAATTGGACTTAGTCAAAGCACCTATGTGGACAAAGTGTTGAAAAGGTTCAACATGCATAACTCCAAGAAAGGAGAGTTACCCATCCAGAGTAACGCCATATTGAGTAAGACACAAAGCCCTAGTACTGAGGCTGAGATAGCAGAAATGAGTTGAATACCTTACGCTTCAGCTATAGGAACCCTGGCAAGGCACACTGGACTGCGGTAAAGAATATCCTCAAGTACCTACGGAGGACTAAGGACTGGGTCCTTACCCTCGGTGGCAGTGAGGACTTGAGAGTTGTAGGGTACATGGATGCTAGCTTTCAGACTGACAAGGATAATTTCTGCTCTCAGTCGGGCTGGGTCTTTACTCTAAACGGAGGGGCAATTACTTGGAAAAGTTCCAAGCAAGAGACAGTGGCTGATTCCACTTGTGAATCAGAGTATATAGCAGCAAGCGAGGCAGCAAAGGAGGTTATATGGCTAAAGAACTTCATCGGAGACCTTGGAGTTGTACCAGCTATAAAGGAGCCAATGGAGATTTTCTGTGACAGCAATAGTGCGGTTGCCTTAGCGAAGGAACCAAGAGATCATGGGAGATCCAGACCCATTGACAGAAAATATCACTTCATTAGACATCGAATAGAAAAAGGAATCCTCGTGGCAAAGAGGGTATCATCGGATGAGAACCCAGCAGATCCCCTCACGAAGGGACTGACACGGGCTAAGCATCTCCAGCATGCTCGGAGCATATGGCTGAAGGATGATATTAGTTTTAGTAGTTAGATAATCTTGAAATTTGTAAAATGTAATTGGCATTTGATGATAAATAAAAGCTGTTATTTATGAGTAAAGTGTTGCTATCTCTTGTCAATCGTTTACTATTATTTCTTTTTGCATGTTTTGACTTCCAGAATAATTATGTTATGGTTTATATCATATTATTCAAACTCTCCACAGTCGGTCATATGTTGGAAGTAGATATGAATCAAGACTGTCATGGGTTGGCTTGTAGAGGTCTAAGATGTTAGACAAAGCGGGGCTACAGCACTCATGAGTGCTCATAAGTTCTGAGTATTGGATTCAACCCACGCTCACTTGTATCACTTCATGGAATTTATCTCGAGTGATCGTGAGACGGTAATATCATATAAGTCTTCAAACCTAGAGATATGATTTGTTGCCTATGAGTTGGTTATGCATTGATTGCACGAAAACGCATTGGTAACTCGATGTTATAAACCGTGGTTTTGTGTGTAATTCAACAAGTAGTAGAGCAAACATATGAGTCGAAGTTTATCTGTTCCTTCTAGGATTAGAAGCGATATCTGGGCCCCTCGATGATTTTGTTTTGACCTATGTACCGGGCCCGGTCAGAACTAAATTGATGTGTTCAGTTAAGTTCTATGTCAAACAAATCAGAAATCGGGAAACAAATGCTGGACAATAAGCAAGACCATGTTCCATGTATTTGTCCGGCTGATATCTAGAACAGAGGATTATATGATCACTTATCTAAAATGGCACTTCATAGTTTAACAGAGTTTAAAGAGCTACGATTGCTGATCGGTTCCTGAAGTCATACTTGCAACTATAGTTATTAGACTTATCCAAGTGGGAGACTGTTGGATATAGTGTCTAAGTCCATAATTGTATTTGGTATGTACTTGACCCGACCCGGCATGGTCCATTTGGGTTGCACTTCACCCGAACAATTTATGGATAATCGTTTGAGAATAGTATAAGTTATGATTTATTAATATATTATAAGTCCTAATATATTAATATAAAATCATATTATTTAATTAGTATTGATCTATAATTAATCTAGAATTAGATTAGAGATCAAAAGTATGACTAATTAAATATGGGCTCTTTTATTTATATAGTGTGGGCTAATGCTTATTTGGAATGGGCTAGGCTTGCATGGAAAGTCCATGGATACTCCATGGAGCTTTAACCCATGGATCTCATGGAAATGAAAAGACATGGGTATTAGGGTTTACATGAATGTAACCTTAATCCACCACACTATATAAAGGAAGCTTTGGTTCTTGAAATCACATGAGTTGTGGTGAGTAAAGTAAGAGGGCCGATTTCAAGAAGGTGATTACTATTCTCTCAAAGTTCCAAGTTTGTGGTGATTTGTGATTTCCATTTGAGGCATCCACACTATTGGTGCTAAGCTCTAAAACTCCAAGCAATCAACTACAACTACAAGGTAAGTAATTCTACTAGCTTTATTTGATTTAAGTTCCCCATGCCATGCTAGATAGGATAAGAACCTTGGAAAAATAATTATTTGCATGTATCATAGTCAAACATAGATCCAAGGTTTCTAGGGTTGCATGTACACCATAGGAGTGTTAGCATGCTCAAAAATCCATCAGTTATTAGGACCTTATAATAAATATTTGGGCTATTATTATGAGTTATATAAGTGTCGTTATAATATCTTTTTAACCACTCGCGGTATGGGGAATCTGGTTTGGAGGGCTGCTTGGGTTGCTGGATTTCAGAAGTGCTATATGCCAAAATGATCCCGGCCTCCGGTGTTCCATGTCTGGCCCCTGGGTGAACATAGTGGGTGAAAAGTATTGTGTTAACGCTTATATAATAGTAATAATAGTTAGACTATTAATTAGTCTCGTCGAGCATTAGAATAAACTCTAGTGGTAATGATACTAGGTTCTGTCAAAGGAGTTGTTTAAAGTAAACGAAGTGCCGTCCGAGTACCGAGTCACCACCTTATCACATGAGTGCATAGTCTCTTTCATGAACATGATTTTAATACAAGTATTGATTGAAGTATTAATTAGATGTTTATGTGCGAGTTAATTGATGTTGCCTGAAATACGTGTTAAAGAACATACCTGATTATATATGATGATTTAGGATAAAGAGTAAACCTAAATTAATTATGAGGAATATTGGGTAGTATTTTCTTACGAGTACGAGTGAGTTATACTCAGAGAATAGAACTTTAGTATATATCATTGATCCGGGAGCATGGATTAGACATAGTCATTGTCCCTAGTCCGAGAGTATGGATTGGACATAGTCAACTGTCATTAATCCGGGAGTATGGATTAAGACATTGTCAGTTTTCCTTAGTCCGGGAGTATGGATTAAGACATAGTCAATCGTCCTCAGTCCGGGAGTATGGATAGGACATAGTCATTCGTCGTTAATCCGGGAGAATGGATTTACACATAGACACTTGTCCCTAATCCGAGAGTATGGAATAGGCACAATGATTGATCCGAGAGCATGAATTAGATCCGAGAGTATGGGTTAAGTAAGAGGTAAAATTTAAGGTCTGAGAGTATGGATAGTCTCGTTGTATGGATTAACGGGGTGGGGTAAGAGTTGCTTATATATATATATATGGTGAAATTGTATATTTTGTGAGTTCTAAATTATATATATGATATAACATTGTGGGATTGAAATCCCTACGTACTCACCAGGTTTCCCAACCTGACCCACTCAAGCTTGTTTGTATCACAGGTGTCGATACGAAGTTACATTACACCGAGAGATTAAAGAGATGTAGATCACTAGTGTAAATGAATGTAAGTTCTGTTTATGCTTATGTTTCTGTATTGACGATGACATCCCAAATGTTTTAAAATGAATAAAAATACATTTCTTCGGAAATGCTTTGATAACGTATTTTATCATGTTTTACTGGGAACAAATTCCGCAACATTTTCACTAAAAGAGGTACTCTAATTTTTATAAAGAATAAACAAAATCGGTCTTTTCTGCTGTGAAAATGGGGATGTCACAGTTGGTATCAGAGCATTAGTTTAAGCGAACAAGGAATATGGATTTATTTCTAGACTTAAACTTAGAATGCTAAGCAATGATTGTGAGGAGTGTGTCTAATAAAATTTAGGTAATACACCTGAATAGACACAAGCACTAGCTTATTTAGGGAAAATACCTAACATGCTTTTATGTGCGAAATGATTTATGATATGCATTATATGATCGGATCTATGGTCTGTTGCCGACCGAATCTGGAAACTTTATGTGTTCAGGGTTTTAAACGTTTAATTACGGTATTAGAACTGGCATATAACTTTTCGGAGTGATAAGGAGATTTACACGCCGATCGTAAATAAAATCTTTCCTATCTTAATTCTCGTCATTACACACCGAACGTCGGAATTGGTGTATAGATCGAAATGGAAAGAACCCGAAGTGGAGTCGGGAAAGCAAACGGAAATAGGAATCAACCTCCAGTGATTGAGCAAATACCTGTTGTGGTAGCCACTCCTGAGCCCATCACGATGGACAGAGTACAGGCGATGATCCAAATGATGTTGGATAGTCAAATGGAGGAAACCAGACGTTTGCTTCAACAGAATCGAGAGGAAGCTACAATAGCAATCGAACAGCCCGAACTGAATGATGGGCAGTCGGAAGGAGGGAACTACTGTGGGACCGTTGGTCAAGCTAACCCACCAATAGTTCGACGAAACAACCAAGATGACGGAGACGAGAGGAACGGATGCAAGTTTCTAACTTGCAAGCCATCGACTTTCACTGGAAAGGAAGATCCGATCGGAGTTATAGATTGGATCTCGGAGATGAAGTTGGCCTTCATGATGTGTGGATGCAGAGGCAAGTTACATACCACATTTGCAGTACGTCAGTTCCGAGGAGGCGTTGTGCGCTGTTGGAACACCCTGGGGAAGGCTCTAAGCCCCAATGAGCCCCTGCAACTGACTTGGGCAGAGTTTTTGGTGCATTTCAAGCGCAAGTATTGCTCAGCCCAAAACCTGCTCGAGCTAGAGAACCAATTCCTAACTTTGAAGAAAGGGAGCATGTTCATCGATGAATACACCAACAACTTCACGGACAAAACGGAGTTTGTTTTGCACCTTATCCCAGAAGAGCTGACAAAAGTCGACAAGTACGCAAAGATACTTCCCTGGGAGTATGCGGTGCCGGTATGTCAGGCACCTACTCTAGAGGCAGCTATCTGGGCTGCCAAGTCTGTTGAAGATATGATCAAGGGAAGAGCCGCCAGCAAGGTTGAAGTTGGCGATAAGAGAAAGTTTGAAGGATCCACAAGGTCCGACGAGAAGAGAAAATTCTCAAAGTCTGGAGAAGGAGCACAATGGTGTGACAAGTGCAGAAGGAAGCACATTGGGAGATGCTCTAAACAGATGACCTGCTTCAAATGCGGGAAGACTGGTCATTATGCCAGCGAATGCACAACCAAGAGAGAAGTCTGCTTTAGGTGTGGTGAAGAAGGACACTACAAGAAAAACTGCCCAAGGAGAGAAGAAGTTGCAAAGCCAAATGTGCCACCAAAACCGAAGGCAAGAGCATTCCATATGATTCTAGACGAAGTAGCTGACAATGCACAGAATCAGGAGTGATGATGGATATCCAAAGATCAAGTTATAGTATCTTAAGGTGTAGCCGATTAGAGGCATAGTCTACGG
Organism: Lactuca virosa; assembly: GCF_052849685.1. Classification (NCBI taxonomy): domain Eukaryota; kingdom Viridiplantae; phylum Streptophyta; class Magnoliopsida; order Asterales; family Asteraceae; genus Lactuca; species Lactuca virosa. The sequence continues at coordinate 312,452,810 of NC_136428.1, read as the reverse complement.
TGAACTTGAACACCCATGTAATCGTTTCAATGAATAATAAAAAACCTTCGTTTTACTATCTGATGTGTTAAGCTGTTGCGTGATTTTCTTGTATGATGACATAGAAAATTGCGAGACAATACTTGGGACGAGTATGAGTAGGTGTGAATGGTAGTAGAGGCCTATACTACCGGAAGCACATGACTCATACTTGGATCAGGGAAAGTCATAAGGTTACCAAGAAGCTAGTAATTGATTACGTTTTGTTCAAAGTATGTCATTACCATCGTTTCGGTAATAACTAAGAAGATTGTTATTATTCCGACCCTAGTGGTCATATCAAATCAAGTCTGACTAAGAAAAATATGTTACGTGGTTCAAAGAACTAAGTTTGATGTAGCGTCCGACTTAAACTAGAAGATTGAAATCGAAGCGATGAATAGAAGTATCGTGCTCGTTGTCAAAGAAGTTGGTGGCTAGAAATGCTACATGTTAAAATGTGATTAAATCATATTAGAACATGAAGGAAAGTATATTCAATACCGAAATTTGACTCTAAAAGACATGAGTCTGAGCGTTGCAACATACGATGAGAGTTCATTAGAACGTGACCCATCGGTCTATCATGGAAATCAAATAAAATTATCTTAAGTTTGTTAAGAAGAATAAGGAGTCTCTGATAAAGAGCGAGTTTGTGACATGAAGGTCATGACTGAAAGTGTAACAAGACATAGAGAACGGGTGCAAGATCAAGCACCGCTTGCAGTCAAGAAGACCAGGAGCTAGATACGCATTCGAAGAAACATAGAAGTTACGATTGTTACCTAGGATGAAGAGATAATGTATGGAGTCATTATAAAGCCCTGTTTCGTTGATGATTCTGGGACGTAATCATCCTAAGGGGGAGATAATTGTAACGCCCGCAGATTCGGGCTAGTCAATTTAGAGACAATAAGCATCAAAAATGATTTATTTATGGAATATTATTTAGAAGGAGTAATCTTAACCAAGTGTTAGTATATGTTACAAGGGTTTCGTACATATAAAGAACGCCAAAATCCGAGTTATAACGAAGAAATTATGGCCCGTCGAAGTTTTATGGCAAAACCGGAACGACACCGGGAGACGTAAATAGTGAATTTACGATAGAGTACTTTTTGGCCTTAGTGATCTAAACCAAAAGTTGTAGTATACATTAAACCGAGAGCGTTCATAAAAAGAACGCCCAAATCTGACTTCGTATGAGGAAGTTATGAATTTTCTAAGATTTGGCATAGCAATGCACGGCCCGAAACTCGAATTTTAGATCGAGCGGTTTTTTCCTTATGCGACCTATATGAGAGTTGAAGATCTCATTAATAGAAAGTTAACGATAAAAAGACAGACGAAAACGGAGTCCGTATGAAAGAGTTACGAAATTTTCGCGGTCATTTAACAGTATAATCTCCTCCTACTGTTAAATTTAAGATCAGTCGACAATTAGCCGACAGAGTCAAAATGAAAGTTGTAGATCTTATTTTTAACTACGTCTGGATATAAAGAACGTAAAAAACGGAGCTCGTATGCGAAAGTTACGAATTTTAGAAGTCAGAAGTGTGTTGTGTGAAAATGGGTGACGTGGCACAATCTTGGCCATTGCTTTCTCCCCAAGTCTTGCCACCAGATGGTGACATGTGGCACCAAGTTCAGCCATATTTCACCCTATAAATAGAACCTCTCCCACCCTCATTTTCTTCACACCTTTCCCATTCTTTCTTCTCTCTAAACCTCCTAAAACTCACCTAGCGCTAGAAGAAAGCCCCGGAGCGCTCGACGGCTCCGAGAAGAAGAGATTTCGGCTCGGAAGTTCTGCCCCTGCAGAGCCCGACTTCTAGCCAAACCCCCTCTTAGGTAATATACGCCTACGCTAATTTAAATATAGTTTTTATTTAAATACAATAATGTTATTAGGACCTTATAATAAATATTTGAGCTATTATTATGAGATATATAAGTGTCGTTATAATATCTTTTTAACCACTCGCGGTATGGGGAATCTGGTTTGGAGGGCCGCTTGGGTTGCTGGATTTCGGAAGTGCTATATGCCAAAATGATCCCGTGTCACACCCCAAAACCAGAACGACGGAATCGTTCGGGGGTGGAGGACGTCATGTACAGTATCACAACAATGCAAAGTAGTAAACAAGCAACAACATCATCCATTGCATTAATAATATAATTTAATACAAGTGTGTTCTGTCAAGTTATATAAACACCAAAAATATACATCAAAATAAAATATGAGTCTTGAACGAGCTCCATCTTCTCAAAACCTGGCACCGGTACCTGTCTACTGGTGGCCTGAGAATACAAGTTATTTTGAAAGAGTTTATCAGTTTTAAAGCTGGTGAGTTCATAAGTATATTAGTGTTTGTATTTGTATGAAAGTGTTTGTAAGTCTGTAATGTATAAGTTTGAAAATGTTTGTAATTGTTTGAACTCCCCTAGAAAACCCTATGTTTCCTACTAAAAGTAGCCTTCTACCAAGGCATCTAGTGTCTGTGTGTGTGTCTCTTGTAAAAGTATGTATTTTCCCAAATCTGACTATCATGAACCAAAAATATAGTTTTTACATTACGGTTTATTGTGTGAATATCACAAATTGAATGCAATGGGAAAATGAAATAGTACTGTAGTGTTGTATTAAGTAACTACTGTTGTACTAACTACCTTCAACCAATTGTTATTTAAAGTACCATGTGATCGGCCTGTATCCTGCTACCGACTATAGAACGAGACGATGTAAGATGTCGGAAGAAATGACGTTTGGCACCCGTAGACTTGCAAGTCCCACTGTAGCGAGCAGCAAGGTTTAGGATAGTCAATCCAGTATAGATCTATACACAAACTCATACGCTCCCCACTTAAGGAGATTCTGGATACAAAAACGGTCATGACAGGTAATGTCATGCCCCGTTACGTGGCTCACATAACTGTAGTAATGTTCTAGTATATGTATGTGCTAGCTGTATTGTGTGTTCTCTCCATGTCTAGCATGTATATATGTTCTCTCTGTATAGTATTGTTTCTTTCTCATCATAGTATTCTCTATCTGTATTTTATGTTCTCTCTGTATAGTATTGACTCATGTATGAACTGACTCTTTGTATGTTTCATTGTTCTAGTAATAGTATTAGTATCTCCCTAAACTATACCTATTATAGCTTACTAGTAATGTTGTTTGAATGTATGAACATGTGTGTATACCCTTGCTACCCAAAGGTATTGAACTGAATGAAAGAAGGAACCTTTATACCTATATACATATACATAATATATAACTAGGATTCAAACGACCTTCGGACAAATAACCTGAATACCCTAAGTCCGCAACCAAACAAGGAACAGGAAGTAAGGTGAGCTATCAGTCCTAAGTCCTTTCAATCCTATTTATATAACTATATCTATATAGGTACACATTTAACAGAAAATAAGTTTAAAAGAGTTTAATAAAAGTATTTGATATGTACAAGAGTTTGTAAAACAGTTTGAAGTAAAACAGTTTGATAACACAGTTTGAAAAGTAAGAAATCCACTTGTTTGGTAGTTATTAATCACATGTGATTGATATAATAACTAAAATTGTTCAACTTGTATTCCCCCCCCCCCCCCCATAAAAGCATTTAAAAACATTTAAAAGCTTAATTAAGGGGTATGAACTCACCTGTAGCGAGTGGTTTGGATGAACGGATGGTATAGGATGGTAAGTGTCAAGTGAAGACTTGAACACACATGCGGATCCTATTTAACATATAATGATACATATATGAATACAATTAGTGCTTATAACAACTAATTATTGAAGTTGAACCATCTTAGCGACTAGTAAACACTTATTTTTAAGTGTTACAACCATATATGATTGTATATAAGGGATATATGGCTATACAAGGGAGTGTATGGTCAAATTACACACTATTTGTGTGTGTGCGGCTAGGGTGTGTGTGCGGCCGCACACTCCCTATGGAATGTTCCAAAACGTTTTTTAGGCTTTAGAACTCATCTAGGAAGGTTTCTTACTTCATGCTTTAGCCTTATATGGAGTTCATTGCCATTTTTGGACCTAAAAAGAGTGTGTGCGGCTATACTTGGTGTGTGCGGCCGTACACATGGTGTGTGCGGCCGTACACACTTGACGATCATATGAAATGGCGTTTTTCATGTGTAAATTCAAGGGTCTTTAGCTTATAACAAGCTACTGCAAGTGTATACCCGATTTAGAGGCTTAAAAGTGTAGTTAGAAGCCCCAAAAGTAGTGTGTGTTCTTGGTGTTCTTGGTGATCTAACACCAAATAGGTGTTTTCATGGATCAAATCAAGGGAAAAGGCTAGTTAAGGTCATGTATTATCTATTCAAAGGATGAATCACTCACTTGATTGAATATTGAAGTGAAACTTTGGATGATACTTGAGAGGAAACGAGTTCTAGCTTTGAAGAAGTGGAAAAAGTGTTCAAAATGACTAAGTGTTGAATATATAGGTGGGAGTGTGCGGTTGGGATGGGTGTGTGGCCGCACACTCGGGTGTGCGGCCGCACACACCTTGTGTTGGTGTGTTTGGCTCAATTGCAAGGTGTTACACTCACAATACTCATCCCACGACTCATACCTTGATTATACTAGGTTTTAACCACTCTAATTGACTCTAAATAGTGCTAGAAAATAGCAAAAACGAGTCTAACCTTCATTGATTTCAATAAGTGTATAAAATAAAAATTTCGGATTGTCACATCCCGCCCTCCGGTGTTCCATGTATGGCCCCTGTCTGTACATAGTGGGTGAAAAGTATTGTGTTAACGCTTATATAATAGTAATAATAGTTAGACTATTAATTAGTCTCGTCGAGCATTAGACTAAACTCTAGTGGTAATGATACTAGGTTCTGTCAAAGGAGTTGTTTAAAGTAAACGAAGTGTCGTCCGAGTACCGAGTCACCACTTTATCACGTGAGTGCATAGTCTCTTTCATGAAGATGATTTTAATACAAGTATTGATCGAAGTATTATTTATATGTTTATGTGCGAGTAAATTGATGTTGCCTGAAATACGTGTTAAAGAACATAACTGATTATATATGATGATTTAGGATAAAGAGTAAACCTAAATTAATTATGAGGAATATTGGGTAGTATTTTCTTACGAGTACGAGTAAGTTATACTCAGAGAATAGAACTTTAGTATATATCATTGATTCGGGAGCATGGATTAGACATAGTCATTGTCCCTAGTGCGAGAGTATGGATTGGACATAGTCAACTGTCATTAATCCGGGAGTATGGATTAAGACATAGTCAGTTGTCCTTAGTCCGGGAGTATGGATTAAGACATAGTCAGTCGTCCTCAGTCCGGGAGTATGGATAGGACATAGTCATTCGTCGTTAATCCGGGAGAATGGAATTACACATAGACACTTGTCCCTAATCCGAGAGTATGGAATGGGCACAATGATTGATCCGAGAGCATGAATTAGATCCGAGAATATGGGTTAAATAAGAGGTAAAATTTAAGGTCCGAGAGTATGGATAGTCTCGTTGTAAGGATTAACGGGGTGGAGTAAGAGTTGCTTATATACATATATATATATATATATATATATATATATATATATATATATATATATATATATATATATATATATATATATATATATATATATATATATATATATATATATGGTGAAATTATATATTTTGTGAGTTCTAAATTATATATATGATATAACATTGTGGGATTGAAATCCCTATGTACTCCCCAGGTTTCCCAACCTGACCCACTCAAGCTTATTTGTATCACAGGTGTCGATACGAAGTTACATTACACCGAGAGATTAAAGAGATGTAGATCACTAGTGTAAATGAATGTAAGTTCTGTTTATGCTTATGTTTCTGTATTGACGATGACATCCCAAATATTTTAAAATGAATAAAAATACATTTCTTTGGAAATGATTTGATAACGTATTTTATCATATTTTACTGGGAACAAATTCCGCAACATTTTCACTAAAAGAGGTACTCTGATTTTTATAAAGCATAAACAAAATCGGTCTTTTCTGCCGTGAAAATGGGGATGTCACACCACCCTCCCCGATTGATCGGTGATTTCACATCCAAACCCCCCCCCCCCTTGATATCGTTCTCTTGCTGCAACCCCAACACCACCAGTCGCCATCCACAGCTCCACCACCTTGCACCTGTCACCACCTTCGTCTCTCCCCTGCTCCCTTCTTCGTGTTGCATTGCTGAAGACGAGAGATGAACCCAAGAAGAGCAGTTGGAGGTAGACTGCCATCGCTTTCACAACCTCCTCCCATTCTTTTGACTGAGCAATCCCAAACACCCCCTTTCCATCATCTATGTTCATTGCTTTCATATCCGGTTACAAACAGCCCCGATGAGACTTCTGACCGAGAAAAACCGGCAAGAAAAGTCACCAGCTGTCTACCCTTCGCTCGATCATTTCAGCCCTCGTCGACGAATCAACCGGGGACGGTCTTACTGTCTCTCCCGCTCTTCGTTCTTATTATTTTAATGCATCCGAGCACTGGTGTTCATTTCCCTTCGATTTCATGGCCACCAATGTAAAGCAAACACACAAATGGTCGCCGATGTTGACGGACCCCCTCAACCCTCCTCATGATAGTTTAATCACCACCGAGACCACTCCGGTCGCTGCTTGATCGCTCGAATTCTCCCTCTCCATGCGATTTGTATCTGAGGTTTTAAGTGATGAAACGCCCATTCAATTTTGACCCAGTCAAAGGTCAAAACAAGTTAAACCTGCATTCAAATTAAACAAAATCGGTCCCTCCACCAAAAAACCTAAGTATTAAAGACCTGATGCATAGATGGGATCAAACATGCCAATTAACAAAAGGTTGTTAAGAATCCCATGCAACTAGGAATTACATTTGTATGTAATTGGTAATCGCTACCTACCTTGTTGAAATAATTAATTAGATAAAGGTCACATAACCGATTATTTGATTCGCAACGTTGGATCCTAGACTTTAATTAATTAATTTTTAATGACACAAAAGGGTATTATATACTAAAGATTTAAAAAAATATAAAATACTAAATGAACTTTGTTAAATTTTGTAGATGGCCTAAAATTCAAACCACCACAACAATTACCTTCGATTACTCCTTGAGAAGGAGAAACTTAACAATATGAATTTTCTTCACTGGCACTAGAACTTAAAAATTGTCCTCATTCCAGAAAAGAAGTCATATATTCTTGATGCTCTTATCCCTGATGAGCATGCTCCTACCCCTAGGGCTCCTTACAATGCTTGGTTAAAACATGTAGATGATTCAATCAAGATTTCAAGCCTTATTCGATCCATGATGATACCATACCTCTGGAAGGATCCAGAACATCTCTCAGTATATGACATCATCACTCACCTGAAGGACATGTTCCAATAGCAAGTGAGGATGGAACACTTTGAGACTGTCAAAGCATTACATGGGTGTAAGATGGGAAAAGGATAAAATGTGAGCTCGCATGTGCTCAATATGAAGAGTCATATTGATCTCCTGGAGAGACTTGGTTCTCCTTTTTTTAATGAGTTATCTATGGACTTGATCCTCAACTCATTACCAAAATCATATGATAACTTCATCAGGAACTACAACGTGAGTGACTGGGAAAAACCTATCTCACAGTTACATGTGATGTTGAAAACTACTGAGAAGAACATTTCCAACAAAAGGTAGGAAATAAGACACATGATTTGAATGTGGCCTCATTTCCCATTGGAAAAGGAATTGTCCTAGCTACTTTGCAGAGTTGAAGAAGAAGGTCGAGTCAGGAACTTAAGTTATCTATGTGATAAGACTAGAATCTTTTTACTTCTTCATATAACACATGGGTATTTGATACTGGGTGTTGAACTCTTATTTGTAATTCGTTACAAGGCTTCAGAAGGTGTAGACAACTAAAGACATGTAAAATCATACTCCATGTGGGAAATAAAGCAAGAGTTGAAGCTCAAGCTCTAGGAGAATATAATTTACTTTTACCTAATGGTATGTATTTGACATTGAATAATGTTGATTATGTACCTAGATTGACTAGGAATATAATTTCAGTTGCTCGTTTGAAATAATCTACTTTTACTTATTCTTTTGATGACAATTTTATTCATTCTTAAAAGAATGATATATTTTAATTTAAGGCTAGACCTCTTAGTGGGATATATGAAGTAAACATAGATATTTCATCAAGCGATATTTCTATATTTCATACTAGCATGAAGAAAATGAAACTTGATTTTAGTGACTCTTATTTATGGCATTATCATCTTGGACATGTAAACAAGAAACGTATATCCCAACTTCAAAATAGTGGTGTTTTAAAGGAAAATCAACTTTATTCATTTGATATATGAGAGTCTTGTTTATGTGGAAAGATGACTAAGGCTCCTTTCACTAATTCAAGTGAAAGAGCTAATTATTTTTTAGGAATCATGCATATTGTTGTATGCGGTCCTTTCAAGACCATGTCCACAAATGGTGAAAGATACTTCATCACCTTCACTGACGACTTGAGTAGCTATGATTTTTTTATTTAATAAAACATAAACATGAACCGTTTGAAATTCTCAAACTATTTCAAAATGAAGTTGAAAAGCAACTCAATAAAACCATTAAAATCGTTCATTCTATTAGTGGAGGAGAGTATCTGAGTGATGAATTCTTAACTCATCTACAGAGTCGTGTGATTATCTAACAACTTACTCCACCTAGAACACCACAACGTAATGGTATGTCTGAGAGGAGGAATCGAACCCTACTTGATATGGTTAGATCTATGATGAGTACAAGCATTCTTCCTTTAAAATTTTGGAGTTATTCTTTGCTAACAACATCCCGTATTTTAAATATCGCTTCAATCAAGAAAGTAGACAAAACACCTTATGAGATTTTTAATGAAAAGGTTTCATCCTTTTCTTACCTAAAGGTGTAGGGATGTGAAGCTTATGTAAGACAAGAGCTTCTAACAAATTAGATCCCAGATCTGCTAAGTGTACTTTTGTAGGATATCCTAAAGATTGTATCGGATATTACTTCTACAATCCTAGAGAAAATAAAGTGTTTATTTCTAGAAAGTTAGAATTCTTATAAAGCAAGTTTCTAATGGGTGAAGCCAGTACGACGCATGTGTAACTTGAGGTGGAACTTGAGGAAGAGCCACAGACTTATGTGCTACAGGCTGGAAAAATGATCTATTAGAGTTCATTTAGAACTAAAGAGATATGGATTTCTCATTAATGAAAATTTTCTTGTGGATTCTGATAAATAGCTTGAAGCCATGAACACCGAGATGTAATCAATGCATGAAAACCAAGTATGTGACTTGGTTAATCTGGAAGGGTTTTGAGCATTCTAACACTCCTATGGTGTACATGCAACCCTAGAAACCTTGAATCTATGTTTTATCTATGATACATGCAAATTTGATTTTCCAAGGTTCATAACCTATCTAGCATACATGGGGAACTTTTAAACATAAAAGTTAGTAGGAAACACATACCTTGTAGTAGATAGGATTCCTTGAAAACCTTGTGAGCCTAGCACCTAAAGTGTGATGCCTCAAATGTCTCACACAACACCAAATACACTTGGAATGACTTAGAGAAATCATACACTTCTTGAAATCAGCTAGCCCTCACTTGTATGCTTAGTGACCGATTTTTGGTGAACATAAGGATGTTTATATAGTGTGTTACAATTAGGGTTACACCATGTAAACCTAATTGTCATGACTTTTCAGTTCCATGACCCATGGGCTCTATAACCACCATGGAGCATGCATGGAGCATCCTATGGGTTTTAGCCCAACTTGGTAATCCATGGAGCATTATGCCACTATACACGTATGGATGATTTACACAATCAACCCATATATTTAATTAGTCTTCTTTTGATCACTTAATTAATTCCAAATTAATTCTTGATCAATACTAATTAAATAATATTATTAATATATTAGAACTTATAATATATTAATAAGCCATAAGTGTTATTTCTCTCATTTTAGTCTATCCAAATGCATGATGCCATGCAACCCAAATGGACCATGATAATCGGGTCAAGTACATTCCAGAAATAGTTATGAACTTAGACACCTAATCCAACAGTCTCCCACTTGGATAAGTCTAATAACTATAACTGCAAGAATGACTTCAGGAACCGATCAGCAATCGTAGCTCTTTCAAGGTCTCTCGGAACTGGGATGAAGATGATACACCATTTAAGATAAGTGATCATATAATCCTCTGTTCTAGATATCAGTCAGACCAATACATGGAACAATGTCTTGCTTATTGTCCAACAGTTTGTTTCTCGATTTCCGATTTATTTGACATAGAACTTAATTGAACACATCAACTTAGTTCTGACCGGGCCCGGTACATGGGTCAACAAAAAATCATCGAGGGGCCCAGATATCGCTTCTAATCCAAGAAGGAACAAATAAACTTCGACTCATATGCTTGTTCTACTACTTGTTGAATCATACACAAAGGCACGTTTTATAACATGGAGTTACCAATGCGTTTTCGTACAATCAATGCATAACCAACTCATAGGCAACAAGTCATATCTCTAGGTTTGAAGACTTATATGATATTACCGTCTCGCAATCACTCGAGATAGATTCCATGAAGTGATACCAGTGAGCGTGGGTTGAATCCAATACCCAGAACTTATGAGCACTCATGAGTATTGTAGCCATGTCCAACATCTTAGACCTCTACAACCAACTCATGACAATCTTGCTTCATACCTACTTCCAACATATGACCGACTGTGGAGAATTCGAATAATATGATATACCAAACATAATTATTCTGGAAGTCAGAACATGCAAAATGAAACGATAGTAAACGATTGACAAAAGATAGCAACACTTTACTCATAACTAAATACACCTTTTATCCATCATCAAATGTCAATTACACTTTACACATTTCAAAGTTATCTAACTACTAAAACTAATATCATCCTTCAGTCCTATGTGCCTCGCATGTTGGAGATGCTTAACCCTACCCAGTCCCTTCGTGAGGGGATCTACTGGGTTTTCATCCGATGATACCCTCTTTGCCACGAGGAGTCCTTCTTCTATTCGATGTCTAATGAAATGATATTTTCTGTCGATGTATCTGGATCTCCCGTGATCCCTTGGTTCCTTTGCTAAGGCAACTGCGCTTTCACTATCATAGAAAATCACTATAGGCTCCTTTATAGCTGGTATAACTCCAAGGTCTCCAATGAAGTTCTTTAGCCATATAGCCTCCTTTGCTGCCTCGCTTGCCGCTATATACTCTGATTCGCAAGTTGAATCAGCCACTGTCTCCTGCTTGGAACTTTTCGAAAAAATTGCTCCTCCGTTTAAGGTAAAGACCCAGCCTGACTGAGAGCGGAAATTATCCCTATCAGTCTGAAAGCTAGCATCACTATACCCCAATACTCTCAAGTCATCACTCCCACCGAGGGTAAGGACCCAGTCCTTAGTCCTCCGCAGGTACTTGAGAATATTCTTTACCACAGTCCAGTGAGCCTTGTCAGGGTTCCCCTGATATCTGCTGACCATGCTTAATGCAAAGGCCACATCAGGACGAGTACAAGTAATAGCATACATGATCGAGCCTACAGCGGAAGCATAAGGTACTCGACTCATCTCAGCTATCCAGCCTCTGTACTCGGGCTCTGAGTCTTACTTAGTCTGGCGTTACTCTGGATCGGTAAATCTCCTTTCTTGGAATTCTGCATGTTGAATCTATTCAGCACCTTATCCAAGTAAGTACTCTGACTAAGTCCAATTAGTCTTTTACTCTGGTCTCTCAAAATCTTTATCCCTAGGATATAGGCAGCTTCACCAAGGTCCTTCATAGCAAAACACTTCCCAAGGTAGGACTTAACTTCCCGCAGAGTTGGGATGTCATTTCCTATGAGTAGTATATCATCCACATACAATACCAAAAAACTGACTATACTCCCACTAGCCTTGACATATACACAAGATTCATCTTCACTCCTCGAAAAGCCAAACTCTTTGACTTTCTCATCGAAACAAAGATTGCATCTGCGAGGTGCTTGTTTCAATCCATAGATGGATTTCTCAAGCTTACACACTCTATTAGGGTACTCTGCACTGACAAAACCCTCTGGCTGAATCATGTAAACATCCTCAGCCAACTTTCCATTAAGGAAAGCGGTTTTGACATCCATTTGCCATATTTCATAGTCATGAAATGCAGCAATGGCTAGCAGACCCTAATAGACTTAATCTTGGCTACTGGTGAAAAGGTCTCATCATAATCAACTCCCGGAGTTTGAGAAAAGCCCTTTGCAACCATTCGCGCCTTATAAGTGTGTACATTACCATCCATGTAGGTCTTCTTCTTGAAGATCCACTTGCACCCAACTGTCTTACGACCTGGTACATTGTCAACCAAGTTCTAAACTTGATTGTCATACATGGATTGTATCTCGCTGTCCATAGCCTCTTTTTATTTAGCAGACTCGGGGCCTGCCATGGCTTCCGTGTAGTTGTTAGGTCCATCCAGACTTACTAGTGTGCTATCACTGATAAGCGTATCACCTTCCGCAGTAATATGGAAACCATAGTAATGCTCAGGTGCATTCCTAACTCTCGCGGAACGCCTCAGAGGTACAGAATCTTATGTCGGATCAACCGGAGTTTCCTCATCAGGTTGATTGCTAGGGTTTGAGGTTCCTTCACGACTTGACTCTTGAATTTATTCAAGGTCAATTTTCCTCCCAGTGTTTCCTTGGCTTATAAATTCTCTCTCGTGAAGGACTCCTCTCCTTGATACAAAGACCACATTATTACTGGGTCTGTAGAAGAGGTAACCAGAGGATCTCTGTGGGTAGCCGATGAAAATACACCTCTCACTTCGAGGTTCGAGCTTATCATGAGTCTCACGCCTCACGAAAGCCTCGCAACCCCAAATCTTGATGTGGTCCAGATTGGGAACTTTTCCAGTCCACATCTCATGAGGTGTTTTGGCAAACTTCTTTGTAGGAACTAGATTAAGGATATGGGCGGCAGTCTCTAAGGCATACCCCCAAAATGAGATTGGTAGCGAAGCTCGACTCATCACGGAACGAACCATGTCCAACAAGGTCCGATTACGCCTCTCAGCCACACCATTCAACTGTGGTGTCCTGGGAGGTGTCAATTGTGAGATAATCCCACATTCCTTAAGATAGTCAAGGAACTCTGTACTAAGATACTCACCACCTCGATCGGATCGAAGCATCTTAATGTTTCTGCCCAATTGATTCTCTACTTCCTGTTTAAACTCTTTAAACCTTTCAAAAGTTTCTGACTTATGCTTGATTAAGTAGACATAACCATATCTACTATAATCTGTTGGATATAGTGTCTAAGTCCATAACTATATTTGGTATGTATTTGACCCGACCCGGCATGGTCCATTTGGGTTGCATGGCATCATGCACTTGGATAGACTAAATGAGAGAAATAAGACACTTATGGTTTATTAATATATTATAAGTTCTAATATATTAATAATAAGAATAATAATATTTAGTTAGTATTGATCAATAATTAATTATGTGATCAAAAGAAGACTAATTAAATATATGGGTTGATTGTGTCAATCATCCATAACTTATATAGTGGGCCAAGGCTCCATGGATTATCAAGTTGGGTTAAACCCATAAGATGCTCCATGGATGATCCATAGGGGTTACATAACCCATGGGTCATGCAAATGAAAGGTCATGACAATTAGGGTTTACATGGTGTAACCCTAATTGTAACATACTATATAAAGAAGCTATTATTCACCATTTTCGGACACTAGTGTGAATCAAAGAGGGCTAGCCAAAAATCCAAGTGTTCTTATTCTCTTAGAGTTTATTCCAAGTGTACTTGGTGTTGTGTGAAGCATTTGAGGCATCACACTTGAGGTGCTAGGCTCACAAGGTTTCAAGGAATCATAACAACAACAAGGTATGTATTTCTAGCTATCTCTTTTATTATAAAGTTCCCCATGTATGCTAGATAGGTTTATGAACCTTGGAAAAAGTATTTTGCATGTATCTTAGACAAAACATAGATCCAAGGTTTTCTAGGGTTGCATGTACACTTAGAAGTGTTAGAATTGCTCAAAACCCAACAGTGGTATCAGAGCCTAGGCTTGCTTGTTTGATACTTGATGCAAAATAGTGAAAAAAGTCGATTTATTTTGATGTCTGCATGATGAACTCGCCGAGTCCATGGGGGGACTCGCCGAGTTCATGTGAAAACTCATCCTACTCGTCGAGTAGGTTCGTGCACTCGACGAGTAGGAGCCTCAGAATGCAGTTTTTCGACTTTTGTTGCTGGAAATGGACTAGAAACATTACCCTAAACTGTTTTGGTGTTATTAAACTTGTTTTAGATGGTGTAATGGTTGTTCTAATCCATTTACAATGGCCAATATCAAAATTCCATGATGTTATGATTCTTGAAATTCTTGATAATCATGTTCTTGAACTTATGAATTTAGATGATCATAGGAATTATTTGTAACCTCCATGTTAGTTAATTCTTGATCATTATGTGTTTTAATGGAGTTCATAACTTGTCCTCAAGTTATGGAAAACCAAGAGTCACACTTGAATTAAAACCATTAAAAGAACACAAGAGTTATGAAAATAAAGAGTCTTTATTTTAATACACTAATAAAACCATAAGTTATGAGAAATGAAAAGTTTTGAAAGTTTACAAAACTTGCCCTCAAGTTTTGGAACAAGTAAAGTCATAATTAAAACTTTAGTTCCAACCCTTAGAATTTTAAATATTAAAATTCAACCCTTATACTTTATAATATTATAAGTGAATAATAATTATATATGTATAAGATAAAAGTCGTTTTACCATTAGTAGGCCTCATTCACGAAGCCGGTCTATAAGGGGGGTATAAGGTTGTTGCCTATAAAATGGCAGCTTAATGGGTGTCCATTCTCACCCACCGCTTCCTTGATCGGTGGAGGATCGTTAGCCGAAAAGGTAGAACAAGGACTTATAAATTCTCATAATAAGTATTATGAATATACTAAAGTAACTAAACATTTATAAATTCCCAATCTTAGTTACTTTAGGAAAATGTGAATAAGGTGCTAATCCATGAAATTACACTTTGCACTTTGATTAAGTCGTTAGTAGAGAGTGTGTGGTTAACCGACACACTAACTTGGACTTATCAAGGTAGGCAAAGGGTGACTTAATGTTTATCATACTATTGATGGAGCGTGTGTGGTTAACCGACACATCGATTGAGGGGTAATACATTAAGGGTACCAAGTAATTTGCATGGTTACTTCACACCTTGTTTTGTGATCCTCGGCATCCCAGTCACAAAACTTGAAGGGCACACTCGAGATTGAAACATGCCATTGAAAAGTTCAAAGAATCTCAAAGAACCTAGGAATTTCTAAACCAATTAAAACCTAATAAGATTTATTCCGTTTTATGGTGGAAATTGGTGAATCGTCATTCACCTACCTTCAAATATTTTATAGCTTGGATTACGGCATCCCTCTTCTAAGTTATAAAATATTGTGTTGGGTCCTAGCCTTAATATAGCATTTGGGTGCTTTATTAAGGACTATCCTGAAATCTAATCTAAACTTATTCTTTCATTTCAGATGTCTTCCAAAAACAATGCTTCTGGCTCAAACTCTACTGGCTCCTTCTCTCTCATGAACCTTTGTGTAACATCCCAAAAATCAAGCCCAAAAATTTCATTTTTCATTAATTAACTCACGAAACATTCATTAGAAAATATTGTATAAACACGTCATCTCATAAAACCAAGTATCATGTTTGAAACCCACAACATAAACAAATATCATATCAGAGTACAATCCCAGAAAACTCCGTGCGGAAAATCATATGTGTGTGTGATGCCATGCTACGCCGCCGGCTCCTTCCCCTTAGACGAAGAGGTACCTGAGACCAAAAACTGAAACCGTAAGCACAAAGCTTAGTGATTCCCCCCATCATACCACATACCATACAATACCATCGGTATCTTTCAACCGGTAATCGTCATCAGTATCTTTCAACCGGTAATCATCATCGGTATCTTTCAACCGGTAAACATCATCGGTATCTTTCAACCGGTAACTGGGGACTATTCCACCCCCTACCACTAGTATACAACAACAAGATATAAGCATACAGTCAGGCATATCTGGGTACTGACCTACCCCTCAGTCCTAAGAACCACTGTCAGGGAAACTATCCCTATCATACACGTAACATATTATACAGATATAACTCATAACCAAGACACATAACCAGACCAAGATGATTATCACAAAGACCATCATCTTCTAATACTCCTCTTTGGTGGGCCGGCATTGTGGCCTTAGACCCAACCCTACTGGAAGGTAACTCACCTCGTACAAGTAGCTGCTGATAATCTGTGCGGGAAACCTCCGTACGCTGCTGCTCCGGGAATCCTCCGGCTACAAACCCCACCAATACTCAGTTAGAAACTGATCTCTATACTTAGGATAAAATGACCATTTTACCCCCAACCAAGTCAAGTCAAAGTCAAAGTCAACTTCCAGTTGGCCCGACTCGCCGAGTTGGGCCGTCGACTCGCCGAGTCCCTCACTCTCTACTCGTCCTCATCTGTTACCCTACTCGTCGAGTTGGGCCGTCAACTCGACGAGTTCTTCTCTCATTCAAACGCCACATAAAAACTCATCCGACTCGCCGAGTTGATGAACAACTCGTCGAGTTCACCCTCATCTGATGAACAAGATCTGTCCTCAACTCGCCGAGTTGATGAACAACTCGCCGAGTTCTAAGGAGATTGCCTTGGACTCGCCGAGTCCAAGAATGCACTCGCCGAGTCCAGTCTTGACCAATTCCATACAGTTGATTTAAATGAGATCGAACACACCAAAACCATAGATCTGGCCTCCTAATGTCCACTTCATACGTAAAGTTCCAAACTTGATGCACATGCATGGGGTTTTTAGCTCAAAAATCCACATAAAGTGTCCTACAATGTGCATGGGGCTTTCATGGCCCCAAAGTTGGCACCTTTATGCCATGAAACCCCTCTTAAGGCCCATATCTGAAGTCAAAACCCAACCCACACTCCCAATATCGAAACATAACTTAGCAATCCAAAGAAATCCCAAGTTAAAGATGAATAAACACATAGATGAGTCAAGACAGGGGCATTATACCTTGAAGTTGCTGAAAATGACGTAGAATCCCTGGATCTACTGTCCCCAACTCAGGTTCCAAGCTCCTTTCTTCCTTCCAAGCTTTACAACCACACAAGAACACCAAAAATGGCCTCAACAAAGCACAAACGGCTAGGGTTTCGACGAGAAGTGTTTGGGAGCATAAAGGGGGTGATGGAGGCTGCATAAGGTCGCTTAAATAGGGTGAAAACCCCTGGATTAGGGCTTTTGTCCAGACAGCAGCTACTCGCCGAGTCCGGGACCCGACTCGGCGAGTCCATCACTTAAACCCTGCGTCCCTCCCCGCTTCTACTCGGCGAGTCAGTGCTTCGACTCGCCGAGTCCAAGGCCAAAATTGTAAAACCTTTAAAGAATTAAATAAAAGAATACTTACCAAGAACCAGGTACTACAAATCTCCCCCACTTATTTTAGACTTCGTCCTCGAAGTCTGCTGCTCGCTCCTGGAACAGCTCGGGGTAATGCTCCATCATCTTGTCCATCGGCTCCCAAGTCCACTCCGACCCCTTCCGGTGCTGCCATTGCACCTTCACAAGTTCCACTCTTTTGTTTCTCAGATCCTTTGACTTCCGGTCAAGGATCGCTACAGGCCGCTCGATATAATTCAGGCTATCATCAACCTGAATGCCCTCCAAGGGTACCACTGCTGAGTCGTCCACCAGGCACTTCCGCAGCTGGGAGACGTGGAAAGTGTTGTGGATCTGACTGAGTTCGGCTGGCAGATCCAGTCGGTACGCCACCTTGCCCACCCGGGCTACAATCCTAAACGGTCCAATATACCTGGGACCCAACTTGCCCCGCTTCCTGAATCGGATGACGCCCTTCCAAGGCGACACTTTCAGGAGAACCATATCCCCGACCTGGAACTCCAGGTCTGATCGACGCTTATCGGCATAACTTTTCTGCCGACTCTGAGCAGTCTGAAGCCTGCTCCGGACCTGCTGAATCTTCTCTGTCGTCTTGAGCACTACTTCGGTGCTCCCCATGACCCTCTGGCCAACCTCGCCCCAACATATCGGGGTCCTGCACCTCCTCCCATACAACATCTCGAAGGGAGGACGGTCGATACTCATGCTAGCTATTATTATACGTGAACTCTGCCAACGGAAGCTAGGTATCCCAGCTACCTCCGAAGTCTAAAACACATGCCCGCAGCATATCCTTCAGAGTCTGGATGGTCCGCTCGCTCTGACCGTCCGTCTGCGGGTGAAAAGCGGTGCTAAAATGCAGACGAGTACCCAGCTCGTCATGAAACTT
Source organism: Lactuca virosa (assembly GCF_052849685.1). NCBI lineage: Eukaryota > Viridiplantae > Streptophyta > Magnoliopsida > Asterales > Asteraceae > Lactuca > Lactuca virosa. Next base: position 312,434,266 of record NC_136428.1, on the reverse strand, counting down.
CTTCCAAAACCTGGAAGTAAACCGCACATCACTGTCTGAAATCACCAAAACTAGCACCCCGTGCCTCACCACCACCTCCCTGATATAGATATCGGCTAATTTCTCGGCCGAAATGCTCTCCTGAATCGGGATAAAGTGGGCGCTCTTGGTCAATCAATCGACGATGACCCAGATCGAATCCACTCCCCGTGCTGTCCTGGGAAGCTTGGTGATAAAATCCATCGTGATGTCTTCCCATTTCCACAGCGGAATATCCAACGGCTGCATCTTGCCGTGTGGTCTCTGATGCTCGGCCTTGACCTTCCTGCAGGTCAAGCACCGCTCCCCATACCATGCCACATCCCGGTTCATGCAGGGCCGCCAATAGTCCAGACGAAGATCCCTATACATCTTCGTCGCCCCGGGGTGAATGGAGAACCGGGATTTGTGCGCTTCCTCCATCAGGACCTGGCGCACGCCTCCATGATAAGGGACTCACACCCTATGGTGAGGAGTCAATAACCCTTGGCTATCATAGTCGAAGGAGGAAACCTGCCCCACAATCCGCTCGCTCTTCCGATGTTCCTCCTTCATAGCCTCCTGTTGAGCCTCCTGGATCCGCTCCTAAAGCGGAGTCACCACTGTCATCCTCAGACATATATCCCTGATCGGCGCTGCCTTGTGGCTAAGTGCATCGGCCACGACATTGGCCTTCCCCGGGTGGTAGAGGATCTCACAATCATAATCCTTTACCACATCAAGCCACCGATGTTGCCTCATGTTCAGATTTGGCTGGTCCATGAGGTACCTCAAACTCTTGTGGTCCGTGTAAATGGTACAACGAACCCCATAGAGGTAATGACGCCAAATCTTGAGGGCGAAAACAATGGCCCCCAACTCCAAATCATGCGTCGGGTAGTTCGCCTCGTGAGGCTTCAGCTGCCTCGACGCGTAGGCGATGACATGCCCTCTCTGCATCAGTACTGCGCCCAAACCCGAGATAGACGCATCGCAGTAAACGACAAAATCCTCCATGCCCTCTGGCAGGGCTAATATTGGCGCCTCGCACAATCTCTGCCTCAATGTCTCGAATGCGGCCTGCTGCTCAGGCCCCCTGCGAAAGACCACGGCTTTCTTCGTCAGCCTGGTCAGGGGAACGGCTATCTTGGAGAAGTCCTGAATGAATCTCCGATAGTAGCCTGCCAATCCCAGAAAGCTCCGAATCTCAGATGGAGACCTCGGAACCTCGCAACTCATCACGGCCTCCACTTTGGCCATATTTACCCAAATCCCGTTCTGGTTGACAAGGTGCCCAAGAAACTGCACCTCGCGCAACCAGAACTCACACTTGGAGAACTTAGCATACAAGTTCTCCCTCCTCAAAGTCTCCAGAACCTCCCGCAGATGCTCCTCATACTGCTCTTGCGTCTTGGAGTAAATCAAGATATCATCAATAAATATTATCACAGACCGGTCTAACATTGGTCTACACACACGGTTCATGAGGTCCATGAACACGGCAGGAGCATTGGTGAGCCCGAAAGGCATCACCACAAACTCATAGTGGCCATAACGCGTCCGAAACGCAGTCTTCTGCACATCCTCCTCTCTGACCCTCATCTGATGATACCCTGAATGCAAATCAATCTTGGAGAACCAAGATGCTCCCTGTAGCTGGTCAAAGAGGTCATCAATCCTCGGGAGTGGGTAGCGGTTCTTCACCGTTACCTTATTCAGCTCCCGATAATCTATACACATCCGATGCGACCCGTCCTTCTTCTTCACAAACAGAATCGGGGCTCCCCAGGGTGAACTGCTCGGCCTAATGAAACCCTTGTCTAACAGCTCATGTAGCTGTGTAGACAACTCCTGCATCTCAGGAGGAGCCAACCGATACGGTGCCTTGGCTATCGGAGCCGCACCAGGGACCAGGTCGATCGTGAACTCCACCTGTCGCTCCGGAGGTATCCCAGGCAACTCCTCGGGGAATACGTCCGTAAACTCTCGTACCACGGGCACATCGTCCGCCGTCGCCCTACCCACCTCCCGGGTATCCGTAACATAGGCGACATAACCTGCGCAACCCTGTTGCAGGTAACGTCTAGCTCTCGCTGCTGAACATAAAGCTGGTCCTCGCTGCGGCCTCTCGCCCGGAATCACCAGCTCTCCCCCACTTGGGGTCCTGACCCGCACCAACTGCTGCGTGCAGTCGATCACTGCCCCATTGGGGCTTAGCCAATCCATACCAATAATAACCTTGTTCCCTTGCAAAGGTATGGGAACCATATCCACCAGGTAGCGCTCCTCGAATATTCTCAGCACACAATCTCGGAATACCGTCGATGCTCGCACCGATCGGTCGTCTGCAATCTCTACCTCTAGAGGGCAATCCAACATGCCCGAAGACTCAGAAAATCTCTTGCTAAGCACGAGAGAAACAAACGATCGGGTAGCGCCCGAATCAAACAGCACCTGAACTGGGATGTCGTTCACATGGAACGATCCTGAACAGAGCACGTATCAATAACATAGACATCATGAAAATAAATCAGAGGGATAGAATCATACCCGTCACCACATCAGGTGCAGCGCGCGCCTCCTCGGTTGTCAGCTGAAATGCTCGACTCCGCACCACTAGAGTCTCTGCCTTGACCTTCCGGCCATCTGTAACCCGCGCCGTCCCTGAGGCCAGCGCTGCTGTCAATCTCGGGCAATTGGCCCTTTTGTGGCCCCTCTGATTGCAATGGAAGCAAATCAGGTCTGTCATCTGTACCACAGGGGCGGGGGCAGTACAATCCCTGCCAAAATGCCCAACTTTGCCGCACTTATAGCAGCCTGAACCCGGCCCAGTGTGACAAGCTCCCTCATGTGACCGACCGCATTTCCCACAGCGGTCCCGTCCAGACTGGCCTTTCGGCCTACCATCGGATCCCTTGGGCTTCTTCCCCGAAGCCCCAGTCGTCAGCCCTTACACTGCCTTCCTCTTCTGGACATGCTCCAGATCAATCTCCCTCTCCCTAGCCCTGGCAATCATGGAGTCCAAAGTAGGGCAAGCTGAAAAACTAACATGCTCCCGAATGTCATCTCGTAGCATGTCGTGGTAGCGGGTCCTCCTCATATCCTCATATCCTGCATACTGGGGCACCAGCAATGCCCTCTCCCGGAACTTGGCGGTGATCTCCGCCACAGTCTCCGTAGTCTGCCTCATATCCAATAACTCCCTGGCCAGCCGCTGAAGCTCCACAGCTGGCGCAAAATCCGCCCTGAATCTGGTCACAAAGTCTGACCAAGTCATAGCCTAAACAGCCGAGGCTCCCAATGAGTCACCAACAGACTCCCACCAATCTCGGGCCCTGTCTCTCAAGCATCCTGCTGCATATCTCACCTTCGACCCCTCCGGGCAGAAGCTCATCAGCTGTGTAGACTCGATGTCTGCGATCCATCTTCGGGCAGCAATGGGGTCTTTCACCCCATGGAAATCTGACGCACCACTCCCACGAAAGTCCTTAAAGGACAATGTGTGCGTACCCACCTGGCTAGACGCCATATCACTCCTGAATGCTCGGAGGCGATCCTCCATCAACTCAACAATCCCCTCCTTGATCGACCCGAAGATGATAGGGGTCGAATCAAGGATGCCTCTCGTGATCTCAGACGCGATGAACTCGCGCAGCCCGTCATCAACCTGCTCGGATCCCGCACCCGAGCCTGATCCCGATCCTGATCTGGAACCTCCTGCTCCATGTCGTGTGGTCACCATGCTGAAAATATCCGCATAAATGTCAAGATCATACATATACTCGAGAGATCTAACACACTCTCCAAGGTTCCCGGTTCCACCTAGGCCCTCCTTGATTCGAGTACGGGTCCTCTGCTTTCAGTAGTACGGGCCCATACTACCTTCCACATCTACCTGTACTTTCCTCAAGGATTGCTTCGACTTCACCAAGTCTCTTTTACCGATACCCTTTCCACTGACCTCACCCTAGGCTTCCCTAGAGCACTCTCCGACCTACCCTCCGCCATCAGCTGCACTAGGAACCCCTACTACTTCCCCCTAACTAACTTGCAGATACTGTTACATATCTACTCCTTAGTTAGTTGGAAATAGCCAGGACCCCCATAGCACAAAGCACGCAGCATTCGTGCATCGAGTAACCAAATCAGGCATAACCTATACAGGCCATCCTACTAATGACTAAACAGTCCTAGCTTACCGCTCATACAACAGGCATATAAGGCATCCTCCTAGATCCTTAGCCCTAACTAGCATGCAATTTTCAGAATCATATATCAGGCACACAAGGCATCTTCCTAGATCCTTAGTCCTATTCTAGCATGCAGTTTCTGAATCAAAACCATATAGCATAATATAACAAGTATGGGTATCTTGGGGAAACTTACTTGAGCCAGGCCGGTCGCATGCATCACACACCTTGTCTTTCTTAAAATCCCCCCGTTTAGATTTTTAGAAAACCGTTTTATTGTAAAAATCTTTTAGCCCCTCAGTTTAAGTCCAGACACTCCCAAGGGTGTGTCCGAAGCCCTCAAACCAGGGCTCTGATACCAACTTGTAACATCCCAAAAGTCAAGCCCAAAAATTTCATTTTTCATTAATTAACTCATGAAACATTCATTAGAAAATATTGTATAAACACGTCATCTCATAAAACCAAGTATCATGTTTGAAACCCACAACATAAACAAATATCATATCAGAGTACAATCCCAGAAAACTCCGTGCGGAAAATCATATGTGTGTGTGATGCCATGCTACGCCGCCAGCTCCTTCCCCTTAGACGAAGAGGTACCTGAGACCAAAAACTGAAACCGTAAGCACAAACCTTAGTGAGTTCCCCCATCATACCACATACCATACAATACCATCGGTATCTTTCAACCGGTAATCGTCATCGGTATCTTTCAACCGGTAATCATCATCGGTATCTTTCAACCGGTAACTGGGGACTATTCCACCCCCTACCACTAGCATACAACAACAAGATATAAGCATACAGTCAGGCATATCCGGGTACTGACCTACCCCTCGGTCCTAAGAACAACTGTCAGGGAAACTATCCCTATCATACACGTAACATATCATACAGATATAACTCATAACCAAGACACATAACCAGACCAAGATGATTATCACAAAGACCATCATCTTCTAATACTCCTCTTTGGTGGGCTGGCATTGTGGCCTTAGACCCACCCCTACTGGAAGGTAACTCACCTCGTACAAGTAGCTGCCGATAATCTGTGCGGGAAACCTCCGTCCGCTGCTGCTCTAGGAATCCTCCGGCTACAAACCCCACCAATACTCAGTTAGAAACTGATCTCTATACTTAGGGTAAAATGACCATTTTACCCCCAACCAAGTCAAGTCAAAGTCAAAGTCAACTTCCAGTTGACCCGACTCGCCGAGTTAGGCCGTCGACTCGCCGAGTCCCTCACTCTCTACTCATCCTCATCTATGACCCTACTCGTCGAGTCGGGCCGTCAACTCGACGAGTTCTTCTCTCATTCGAACGCCACATAAAAACTCATCCGACTCGCCGAGTTGATGAACAACTCGTCAAGTTCACCCTCATCTGATGAACAAGATCTGTCCTCAACTCGCCGAGTTGATGAACAACTCGCCGAGTTCTAAGGAGATTGCCTTGGACTCGCCGAGTCCAAGAATGCACTCGCCGAGTCCAGTCTTGACCAATTCCATACAGTTGATTTAAATGAGATCGAACACACCAAAACCATAGATCTGGCCTCCTAATGTCCACTTCATACGTAAAGTTCCAAACTTGATGCACATGCATGGGGTTTTTAGCTCAAAAATCCACACAAAGTGTCCTACAATGTGCATGGGGCTTTCATGGCCCTAAATTTGGCACCTTTATGCCATGAAACCCCTCTTAAGGCCCAGATCTGAAGTCAAAACCCAACCCACACTCCCAATATCGAAACATAACTTAGCAATCCAAAGAAATCCCAAGTTAAAGATGAATAAACACATAGATGAGGTAAGACAGGGGCATTATACCTTGAAGTTGCTGAAAATGACATAGAATCCCTGGATCTACTGTCCCCAACTCAGGTTCCAAGCTCCTTTCTTCCTTCCAAGCTTTATAACCACACAAGAACACCAAAAATGGCCTCAACAAAGCACAAACGGCTAGGGTTTCGATGAGAAGTGTGTGGGAGCATAAAGGGGGTGATGGAGGCTGCATAAGGTCGCTTAAATAGGGTGCAAACCCCTAGATTAGGGCTTTTGTCCAGACAGCAGCTACTTGCCGAGTCCGGGACCCGACTCGGCGAGTCCATCACTTAAACCCTGCGTCCCCCCCCCCCCCCCGCTTTTACTCGGCGAGTCAGTCCTTCGACTCGTCGAGTCCAAGGCCGAAATTGTAAAACCTTTAAAGAATTAAATAAAAGAATACGTACCAAGAACCAGGTGCTACACTTTGTGGGAGAGTCATCTTTGATGGATCCAATTTTATGGATTGGATCAGAAACATCAGGATGGTCACTCGCTATGAGGACAAAGAATATGTCCTTGATAAGGAGCTGAAGGAGATTGATGAGTCAACTGCTACCCCAGAGGAGATTGCTGCAATTCAGGCACATGAAAGGGATGCTACCAAAGTAGCATGTATCATGACTGCCACAATGACAGCTGACCTCCAAAAGTCCTATGAGGACTATTACCCTTTTGAGATACACATGTACATGATGGAGCGATACCATCAAAGTGCTCGTCAAGAGAGGTATGAAATAATCTCCTCCATGATAACCACCCAAATGAAGGACAATGAGTCCCTCACGACCCACATGCAAAAAATGCAAAGATTTGTGGATCGATTGAAGATACTGAATGTTGACTTTCCTGAGGAGCTAGCAATAGATATCATTTTGCACTCCTTACCTTCATGTTATGATCAATTTAGAATGACATACCACATGAATAAGGAAGAAGTTACACTTAGTAAACTTCAAGGACTCTTAAAGACTACAGAAAGTAGTCTTAAGGGTAAGTCGGGTGTTACTACTCCTCCTACTCCTACTGCGGCTAATGTCTTGGCAATCGGGCATGGCAAAGGTAAGAAGAGAAAGAACCCTTCTAAGGGTACCAAGGGTAAGACCCTTGAAGGCTCCTCTTCAAGCAAAACCAAGAAAGGTTTTGTCACTCCTTCTGCTAACCCTAATGAGGCTGAATGCTTCTATTGCCATGAAAAGTCGCACTGGAAGCGAAACTGCCCTAAATACCAGCAAGATCTTAAGGATGGGAAAGTAAAACCCAACCATGCAGGTATATACACAGTATTGTCTAATAACTCACCTCATTCTAAGTCTTGGGTCCTTGATACAGGTTGTGGAATTCACATATGTTCTGATCTGCAGGGACTAAGAAGAAGTGAGGATTTGGAGCATGGAAAGATAAACCTCATCATGGCGAATAGGGAAGTTTCACCTGTCACCAAGATTGGAGTTTATTCCTTGTTACTAGATAGTGGGTTTACATTAGACTTGAATAAATGTTGTTATTCTCCAGAAATGGCAAGAAATGTTATTTCCTTTCATGCATTGTATAAACAAGGTTTCACCTTTTATTTTGATAATAAAAGTGGTGGTATTGATGCTTTCTATAATAGTGTTCTTTATTTTAAAGCATTACCTTGTGATGGTGTGTATGAAACTGTATCTGTTGTAGATAACTTAGGAAATAATGTATTTTGTATCGATTCTTCCACTAGCTTAGATAAAGCATCCTTATGGCATTGTCATCTTGGACATGTAAGCAAGAATCGCATAGGCCAACTCCAAAAGGATGGAGTCTTGGAGTCATTTGACCTAAAGTCAGATGATAGTTGTGAATCTTGTTTGCTTGGTAAAATGACAAAGTCACCTTTTACTGGCACTTGTGCTAGGGGTGAAGGTTTGTTGGACCTCATACACACGGATGTGTGTGGACCCTTCAGAACCGCCACAAGAGATGCTAATCGGTTCTGTGTGACTTTTACTGATGATTTTAGTAGATATGGATATGTCTACTTAATCAAACATAAGTCGGAAACCTTTGATAAATTCAAAGAGTTTAAGCAAGAAGTGGAAAATCAGTTGGGCAGGAACATTAAGATGCTTCGATCCGATCGAGATGGTGAGTATCTTAGTACCGAGTTCCTTGACTATCTTAAGGAATGTGGGATAGTCTCACAATTGACACCTCCCAGAACACCACAGTTGAATGGTGTAGCTGAGAGGCGCAATCGAACCTTGTTGGACATGGTTCGTTCCATGATGAGTCGAGTTTCGCTACCAATCTCATTTTGGGGGTATGCCTTAGAGACTGCCGCCCATATCCTTAATCTAGTCCCTACAAAGAAGGTTGCCAAAACACCTCACGAGGTGTGGACTGGAAAAGTTCCCAATCTAGACCACATCAAGATTTGGGGTTGCGAGGCTTTCGTGAGACGCGAGACTCACGATAAGCTCGAACCCCGAAGCGAAAGGTGTATTTTCATCAGCTACCCACAGAAATCATTTGGTTACATCTTCTACAGACCCAGTGATAATGTGGTCTTTGTAGCAAGAAGAGGATTCTTTCGAGAGAGAGAATTCATGAGCCAAGGAGACAGTGGGAGACAAATTGACCTTGAGGAAATTCAAGAGTCAAGTGGTGAAGGAACCTCAAACCCTAGCCCTCAACCTAAGGAGGAAACTCCTGTTGAGCCGACTGAAGAATCTATACCTCTGAGGCGTTCCACCAGAGTTAGGAATGCACCTGAGCATTATTATGCTTTTCATATTACTGCAGAAGGTGAGACACTTATCAGTGATAACACACTGGTAAATTTGGATGAGCCTAACAGCTACACGGAAGCCATGGCAGGCCCTGAGGCTGCTAAATGGAAAGAGGCTATGGATAGCGAGATACAGTCCATGTATGACAATCAAGTTTGGAACTTGGTTGACAATGTACCTGATCGTAAGATAGTTGGGTGCAAATGGATCTTCAAGAAGAAGACCGACATGGATGGTAATGTACACACTTTTAAGGCACGACTGGTTGCAAAGGGTTATTCTCAAACTCCGGGAGTTGATTATGATGAGACCTTTTCACCAGTGGCCAAGATTAAGTCTATTAGGGTTCTGTTAGCCATTGCTGCATTTCATGATTATGAAATATGGCAAATGGATGTCAAAACCGCTTTCCTTAATGGAAAGTTGGCTGAAGATGTTTACATGGTTCAGCCAGAGGGTTTTGTCAGTACAGAGTACCCCAGTAGAGTGTGTAAGCTCGAGAAATCCATTTATGGATTAAAACAGGCACCTCGCAGATGGAATCTTTGCTTTGATGAGAAAATCAAAGAATTTAGCTTTTCAAGGAGTGAAGATGAATCTTGTGTCTATATCAAGGCTAGTGGGAGTATAGTCAGCTTTTTGGTACTGTATGTGGATGACATACTACTCATAGGAAATGACATCCCAACCCTGCAGGAAGTAAAGTCCTGGCTTCGGAAGTGTTTCGCTATGAAGGACCTTGGAGAAGCTGCCTATATCCTAGGGATAAGGATTTTGAGAAACAGGAGTAAAAGACTAATTGCTGAAGAGGTTCAGTATGGAAAATTCCAAGAAAGGAGATTTACCTATTCAGTGTAATGCCAGACTGAGTAAAACTCAGAGCCCGAGTACAGATGAAGAGATAGCTGAGATGAATCGAGTCCCATATGCTTCCGCTGTAGGCTCGATCATGTATGATATGACTTGTACTCGTCCTGATGTTGCTTTTGCTTTAAGCATGGTTAGCAGATATCAGAGTAATCCTGGCAAGGCTCACTGGACTGCAGTAAAGAATATTCTCAAGTACCTGTGAAGGACTAAGGACTGGGTCCTTACCCTTGGTAGGAGTGATGACTTGAAAGTAGCAGGGTATAGTGATGCTAGCTTTCAGATTGATAGGGATAATTTTCGCTCTCAGTCGGGTTGGGTCTTTACTCTAAATGGAGGGGCAATTACTTGGAAAAGTTCCAAGCAAGATACAGTGGCTGATTCCACTTGTGAATCAGAGTATATAGCAGCAAGTGAAGCAGCAAAGGAGGCTATATGGCTAAGGAACTTCATCGGAGACCTTGGAGTTGAACCAGCTATTAAGGAGCCCATGGAAATTTTCTGTGATAGTGAAAGTGCAGTTGCCTTAGCAAAGGAACCAAGGGATCACGGGAGATCCAGGCACATCGACAGAAAATATCATTTCATCAGACATCGAATAGAAGAAGGAATCCTCGTGGCAAAGAGGGTATCATCAGATGAGAACCCGGCAGATCCCCTTACGAAGGGACTGAGTAGTGTTAAGCATCTTCAGCATGCTAGGTGCATAGGGCTAAGAGATGATATTAGTTTTTAGAAGTTAGATAATTTTGAAATATGTAAAATGTAATTGACATTTGATGATAAATAAAAGTTGTTATTTATGAGTAAAGTGTTACTATCTCTTGTCAATCATTTACTAGTATTTCTTTTTGCATGTTTTGACTTCCAGAATAATTATGTTATGGTATATATCATATTATTCAAATTCTCCACAGTCAATCATATGTTGGAAGTACATATGAATCGAGACTGTCATGGGTTGGTTTGTAGAGGTCCAAGATGTTGGACAAAGGGGGCTACAACACTCATGAGTGCTCATAAGTTCTGAGTATTGGATTCAACCCACGCTCACTGGTATCACTTCATGGAATTTATCTCGAGTGATCGTGAGACGGTAATATCATATAAGTCATCAAACCTAGACATATGATTTGTTACCTATGAGTTGGTTATGCATTGATTGTACGAAAACACATTGGTAACTCGATGTTATAAAACGTACCTTTGTGTGTAATTCAACAAGTAGTAGAGCAAACATATGAGTTGAAGTTTATCTGTTCCTTCTTGGATTAGAAGCGATATCTGGGCCCCTCAATGATTTTGTTTTGACCCATGTACCGGGCCCGGTCAGAACTAAATTGATGTGTTCAATTAAGTTCTATGTCAAACAAATCGGAAATCGGGAAACAACTGCTAGACAATAGAAAGACATTGTTCCATGTGTTTGTCCGGCTGATATCTAGAACAGAGGATTATATGATCACTTATCTAAAATGGCACACCATCATCTTCTCAGTTCCGAGAGACCTTGAAAGAGCTACGATTGCTGATCGGTTCATGAAGTCATACTTGCAACTATAGTTATTAGACTTATCCAAGTGGGAGACTGTTGGATATAGTGTCTAAGTCCATAACTATATTTGGTATGTACTTGACCCAACCCGGCATGGTCCATTTGGGTTGCATGGCATCATGCACTTGGATAGACTAAATGAGAGAAATAAGACACTTATGGTTTATTAATATATTATAAGTTCTAATATATTAATAATAAGAATAATAATATTTAGTTAGTATTGATCAATAATTAATTTAGAATTAATTATGTGATCAAAAGAAGACTAATTAAATATATGGATTGATTGTGTCAATCATCCATAACTTATATAGTGGGCCAAGGCTCCATGGATTATCAAGTTGGGTTAAACCCATAAGATGCTTCATGGATGCTCCATGGGGGTTACATAACCCATGGGTCATGGAAATGAAAGGTCATGACAATTAGGGTTTACATGGTGTAACCCTAATTGTAACATACTATATAAAGAAGCTATTATTCACCATTTTCGGACACTAGTGTGAATCAAAGAGGGCTAGCCGAAAATCCAAGTGTTCTTATTCTCTTAGAGTTTATTCCAAGTGTACTTGGTGTTGTGTGAAGCATTTGAGGCATCACACTTGAGGTGCTAGGCTCACAAGGTTTCAAGGAATCATAACAACAACAAGGTATGTATTTCTAGCTATCTCTTTTATTATAAAGTTCCCCATGTATGCTAGATAGGTTTATGAACCTTGAAAAAAGTATTTTGCATGTATCTTATACAAACATAGATCCAAGGTTTTCTAGGGTTGCATGTACACTTAGGAGTGTTAGAATTGCTCAAAACCCAACATAATCATCAGTAAAAGTCACATAATAACGATTAGCATCCCTTGTGGCAGTTTTGAAGGGTCCACACACATTAGTGTGTACAAGATCCAACAAACCTTCACCCCTAGCACATGTACCAGTAAAGGGTGACTTTGTCATTTTCCCAAGTAAGCATGATTCACAACTATCATCTGACTTTAGATCAAATGACTCCAAGACTCCATCCTTTTAGAGTTGGCCTATGTGTTTCTTGCTTACATGTCCAAGACGGCAATGCCATAATGATGCTTTATCTAAGTTATTATTAGAAGAATCAATACACAACACATTATTTCCTAGATTGTCTACAACCGACACAGCTTCATACACACCATCACAAGGTAATGCTTTAAAATAAAGAACATTATTAAAGAGAGCGTAAATACCACCACTATCATTATCAAATGAAAAGGTAAACCCTTGTTTGTACAAAGCATAAAAGGAAATAATATTTCTTGCCATTTCAGGCGAGTAACAACATTTATTCAAATCTAATGTAAACCCACTACTTAGCAACAAAGAATAAACTCCAATCTTGGTGACAGGTGAAGCTTTCCTATTCCCCATGATCAAGTTTATCTTCCCATGCTCCACATTCTCACTTCTTCTTAGTCCTTGCAAATCAGAACAAATATGAATACCACAACCGGTATCAAGGACCCAAGAGTTAGAATAGGGTGAGTTATTAGACAATATAGTGTAAATACCTGCATGGTTGGGTTTTACTTTCCCATCCTTAACATCTTGCTGGTACTTTGGGCAGTTTCGCTTCCAGTGCGATTTTTCATGGCAATAGAAGCATTCAGTCTCTTTAGGGTTAGTAGAAGGAGTGACGAAACCTTTCTTGTTTCCACTTGAAGAGGAGCCATCAAGATACTTTCCCTTGGTACCCTTCGAATGGCTCTTCCTCTTCTTTCCTTTGCCTTGCCCGATTGCCAAGACAGGGGCCGCGGTAGGAGTAGGAGTAGTAACAACCGACTTACCTTTAAGACCACTTTCCGCAGTCTTCAAGAGTCCTTGAAGCTTGCTGAGGATAACTTCCTCCTTGTTCATGTGGTATGTCATGAGGAATTGATCATAACACGAAGGTAAGGAGTGCAAAATGATATCTATTGCTAACTCCTCGGGGAAGTTCACATTCAGTTTCATCAAACGGTCTGCATACCTTTGCATTTTCTGCATGTGGCCCGTGATGGGTTCACCATCCTTCATCCTGATTGTTATCATGGAGGAGATGATCTCATATCGCTCTTGACGAGCACTCTGATAGTAGCGGTCCATCAAATCCTGGTGCATCTCAAAAGGATAGTAGTCCGCATAGGACTTTTGGAGCTTGGCTGTCATAGTGGCCAACATGATGCATGCCACTTTGGTAGCATCTCTTTCATGAGCCTGATATTCAGCGACCTCCTCAGGAGTAGCAGTCGGCTCGAGTTCTTTAAGCTCCTTCTCGATGACATATTCCTTGTCCTCATACCGAGTGACCATCCTGATGTTCCTGATCCAATCCATAAAGTTAAATCCATCAAAGATGACTCTCCCACAAAGGTTCATGAGAGAGAAGGAGCCGGTAGGGTTTGACCCAGAAGCAACATTGTTGGAAGACATACGAAAAAGAAGAAAGACAAGTTTAGATTAGATATAAAGATAGTCCTAAATAAAACACCCAAATGTAATATTAAGGCTAGGACCCAATCACAATATATTATGACTTAGAAGAGGGATGCCGTAATCTAAGCAATAACATATTTGAAAGGTAGGTGAATGACGATTCACCAATTTCCACCATGAAAAACGAAATAATTTATTAGGTTTTAATTGGTTTTGAAACTCCTAGATTCTTTGAGATTCATTGAACTTTTCAATGGCATGTTTCAATCTCGGGTGTGCCCTTCATGTTTTGTGACTGGGATGTCGAGGATCACAAAACAAGGTGTGAAGTAACCATGCAAATTACTTGGTACCCTTACCCCTCAATCGATGTGTCGGTTAACCACACGCGCTCCACCGATACTATGATAAATATTAAGTTACCCTTTGCCTACCTTGTTAAGTCCAGGTTAGTGTGCCGATTAACCACACATGCTCCACTAACGACTTAATCAAAGTGCAAAGTGTAATTTCATGGGATAGCACCTTATTCACGTTTTCGTAAAGTAACTAAGATTGGGAATTTTATAAAAAACATTTAGTTACTTTATTTTTCATCATACTTTTAATAAAGATTTAGAAGTCTTTGTCCTACCCATTCGGCTAATGACCCTCCACCAGTCAAGGAAGCGGTGGGTGAGAGTGGACACCCATTAAGCTGCCATTTTATAGGCTACAACCTTTTACCTCCCTTATAGACCGGCTTCGTGAATGAGGCCTACTAACGGTAAAACGACTTGTTCTTATATATATATATATATATATATATATATATATATATATATATATATATATATATATATATATATATATATATATATAATTAACTTATAATATTATAAAGTATAAGGATTGAATTTTAACTTTTAAAATTATAGGGGTTGGAACTAAAGTTTTTAAAGTGACTTTACATGTTCCAAAACTTGAGGGCAAGTTTTGTAACTTTACAAAACTTTTCAATTCATAACTTATGAGTTATTGTTTATTAAAAATGAAGACTCTTCATTTTTTGTAACTTATGTGTTTTTTTAATGGATTTATTACAAAGTGACTTTTGGTTATCCATAACTTGAGGACAAGTTATGGACTCCATTAAAACACATCATGATCATGAATTAACTATCAATCAATAGCACATAATTCCTATGATCTTGCAAGAACTCATAAGAACATGAATATTCATATCCAAATTTCAAGAACATATGAACACATATAAACATGGAATTTTGATATTAGCCATTGTAAATGGATTAGAACAACCATTACTCCATCTAAAACAACTTTTAAAACACCAAAACAGTTTAGGGTAATGTTTCTAGTCCATTTCCAGCAGCAAAAATCGAAAATCTGCACTCTGCCTAGCCAACTCGTCGAGTGCCAGAACTGACTCTCCGAGTTGGTTGAAGATAAGCTTGGACTCGTCGAGTCCCCCCATGGACTCCATGAGTCCCCTGTGCAGACAACAAGAATTTCGACTTTTTCAGCTATTTTGCATCAAGTATCAAACAAACAAGCCTAGTCTCTGATACCACTAAAGGGTTTTGAGCATTCTAACACTCCTATGGTGTACGTGCAACCCTAGAAACCTTGGATCTATGTTTTATCTATGATACATGCCAAATTGATATTCCAAGGTTCATAACCTATCTAGCATACATGGGGAACTTTTAAACATAAAAGTTAGTAGGAAACACATACCTTGTAGTAGATAGGATTCCTTGAAAACCTTGTGAGCCTACAACCTCAACTGTGATGCATCAAATGTCTCACACAACACCAAATACACTTGGAATGACTTAGAGATAAATGATACACTTCTTGAAATCGGCTATCCCTCACTTGTATGCTTAGTGGCCGATTTTTGGTGAACATAAGGATGCTTATATATTGTGTTACAATTAGGGTTACAGCATGTAAACCCTAATTGTCATAACTTTTCATTTCCATGACCCATGGGTTCTATAATCACCATGGAGCATCCTATGGGTTTTAGCCCAACTTGATAATCCATGGAGCATTAGCCCACTATACAAGTATGGATGATTTACACAATCAACCCATATATTTAATTAGTCTTATTTTGATCACTTAATTAATTCCAAATTAATTCTTGATCAATACTAATTAAATAATATTATTAATATATTAGAACTTATAATATATTAATAAACTATAAGTGTTATTTCTCTCTTTTTAGTCTATCCAAATGCATGATGCCATGCAACCCAAATGGACCATGCTAATTGGGGCAAGTACATTCCAGAAATAGTTATGAACTTAGACACCTAATCCAACAAATCTTCCTCCCAATAGTAATACAATAAGGAGTAAGTGGATTTTCAAGAAAAAACCGACATGGATGGAAATCTACACACATATAAAGCTAAACTTGGGGCGAAAGGTTACACACAAAATCAAGGAGATGGCTACGAGGAAACCTTCTCAACCATGGTTATGATCAAGTCTATAATGATACTATTTGCCATAGTCACATATTACGACTATGAGATATGGCAAATGGATGTTAAAACGAATTTTCTATATGGACACTTATCTGAAGATGTCTATATGGCTCAACCTGAGACCCAAAGTATCCTAACAAAGTGTATAAGCTTAAAAGATGCATTTATGGATTAAAGCAAGCATCTTAAATTGGAACATTGCTTTCAATGAGACAATAAGAGTATGGTTTCATCAGAAACAAAGATGTGTAGTGTATATAAAAGAAAACTAGTGGGAGCACTATCATATTCCTAGTTCTATATATAAATGACATATTGATCATTGGAAATGACACTCCTTCTTTGAAAGGAGTTAAATCATGGCTTGAGAAATGTTTCTCAATGAAAGATTTCGTTGAAGCAACTTATATTCTTGGTATAAAGATAGATCAACATGACTTACAATTTTTAGTCATGAAGATTTGTATTATGATCAGATACAATTCAAGTACGAATGAAACATAAAATAAATGCCACAAGAATTACTCTAAATGTTCCTTTCACCAAGAAAAGAGGTTTTGTCTTCACCAAGAAGACGGGGTTTACCACAAAGCAACAAATTCTAACTATCGACCTCTCTACATTAGGGTTTACCCTAGTGTAGTATCTATACTAATCTGTACATGTGTATCTCTTGATTGATAGGATTGTATCTAATCTATACTAAGAACCGATCTTATCATAAAGAAACGGGATCCGATCTATTCTATATTTATCTATAATAACTGCCTAATATACAACAGATTACAACAGAACAATTGTAAGTTGGCGTTGTTGAACTTGTTAAGTTGGTGCTAGTGGTGTCGACTCGTAAACGCTGACAATGATGGATTAACATATTATGTGTTTGACTCATCAGATCATAATGTGTGACCTTACAATCTCCCCCCATTTGATGATGTCAAAACTAGTCTTTAATGATTTTTTTTACTCGTGTTCCCCCTACATATGCTTTTAACTCTTTAGGTTTAACAAATGCTCTTAACTCTTCAGCTTTAATGAATGCTCCCCGTGAGAAGATGAATGACTTATCAATCATTTATGAATTGTGGCAGACGGCAGACGAATAAACTTGAGTTGAGCTTGACTTTAGCATAACTCGACTCTCCCTCAGAATATGCTTTTCTGTAGTTCTAGTAGCAAGATTTCTTCAGCAAGAATTTCTGTTTTACCAAGATTCTCTCCCCCTTTTGCCATCAGCAGCTATCTTCAAGCAGAATAGAATATCAAATTGTAGTCGAGTAAGATTTCTATGTCTCTGGATAGTGTGGGCTTAAACTACCATTCACTGACATAGTGTTTTGAGATCTCATCAGGTGTGGTTTCATACGTTGAATCATAAATCTCTTTTATTAGAAGAAAAATGGCAAGAATGGATTGGTGCGTGTAATATATCACAAACAATGATATACCCATCGACACAGATTTGTCAAGCTCTCATCAGCATATGGTACATTACGCTGAATCATAAAACTTTAAAGAAGAATGGATTGTTTCAGTCACGCTGAGGTGAAATCAATGTGAATCATTAATAGTTTAACTCATCAACAAGGAGTGTTTTAAACTTTTGTATCATAGAGTAAGTTGCAATCTTGAATCAAAGATTCACCATTAATTCATAATGGTATCATGTATACCTCAATAGGAGGTCAGGGGCATAAAAACACTGTCATTTACGGACATGACAAGTATCTCTTATGCTGATGACTATGCAATCAGGGGAAGCCATTGGGTTATGCTCAATGTTTTATCAAAACATGAGACTTGATGCATACGGAAAACATGCTTCCTGAGACAGGGTCAAGTAAAGATGATTAACTTAAAAATAATAAACACCCTAGCCTTTTATCAATATTTTTCATTGGGACCAGGCTATCTCACTTCTGAGAGTTTAGACAATGCTAGACAATCAGCTTCAGAGGGTGAATCAATGTTCTATGTAGATGGTCTCGCTGATGAGAGACTTAGAGAGATTTAGTCACATACAATAGCATGCTTCTAGGGATGATGATGTGTCATAAGTTGCATAATAGGTTCAAATTGCCATCGTCAAATTCCTTTTATATAGAATGGTACAAGAGAATAAGAATACAAACAAAAGAATTAGTCTAACAAGAAATAGTTTAAACAGAAAAATGCAACTTTTTTAGAAAAGAGAAAAAGACTTGATCCATCAAATCTTTGGGATTGAATGATCGTTAATGCCCTTCAATTTTCCGAGATATCTACCACTTAAAATTTCAGCTATAAAAGAGAGAAAACAAAGGTAAGTACATCTTCAAGCAACTCACAATTGATGAAGTCTTTTATTATTAAAGTGTCACAGATGGATTTCAACCTTCATCAGGGGCAAGAGAGAAGCAAATATAAGTCTTGATAACCAACGAGTTAGCTGACTTGAATCCATACAACCATTGTGTCTTCAAGATCAACATGAAGGCATTTGAGGTTTTATTGGATAATGAGTCAGTAGATGAAGCTAAGACTTACTGCTTTAATGGTTGCTCTTTGCATCCATAACAGTGACTGGAGGAGCAAGAGGGTATCCGTAAGAGGAAAACGACAGGATGCCACTCTTTTTCCCTATACCAAGAGCATTGAGATCCTTCAAGACAGCTTCAATCCTTTCAAATAAGATGCAGAAAAATCTTAGATAGGATTGCAAAGGAGATACATGTAAATACTAAATGTAAGACTTTCCATTCATAATGAAACAAGCACTTGTTTGTTTTTGAGTTTTTCATAAGATCAAAAAGAAGTTAATTAACAATTAAACCATAGAAAGCATGCCAAGATCGACAATTAATTTGTTCAAACTCTTTTCATCTAATGCCTTGATGAAGATGTTAGCTAGTCTATCAGTGGATGGAATATAGAACAACTCCACTTTTTCCTTTTGAAATATATCCCTGATGAAATGATGGTGAATGTCGATGTGCTTGGTCTTGGAATGTTACACTATATTTTGAATCATCTAAATGCACTGGTGTTATCACAGTAGATGGGTGTCTTTAAGAATTTTAGACCATAATCCAAGAGATGATTTTGAATCCATAGAATATGGGCACAACACCTTCCAGCAACAACATATTCAGCCTCAGCGGTAGAACAATCCACTAATGTCTGCTTTTTGTTTGACCATCCTACCAATCTTGTTCCAAGCATTTATGCTCCTTGTAAA